>NC_030678.2:15427174-16042174 GCF_000004195.4 Xenopus tropicalis
CGTGCACACACATACACACATACACTCAGACCTACACATCATGCACACACCAGGCACACAAATGCACCCATACACTCAGACCTACATATTTACACATACAAATGCACATATACACATGCATAATGCAAAACATACAACTATACACACTCAGAAATCCATGCATACAGAAAGGCACACATACACACACATACAAAAAACACACACACACACACACACAAACAAACACAAACATACACACATACATACACACACACATGCATAAACACACACACACACATAAACACAGATACACACACACATACATACACATACATACATACATACATACACACACACATACATACATACATACATACATACATACATACATACACACACACATACATACAAACACACACATACACACACAAATGCACACAGAAGAAGGGATAAAACAACAGGAGGGTCAGGGAGGTGGAGGGTCTCGGAAAAGGGAAATAAAATCCAGAAGGACTCGTCTGGTGGAACGCTGAAAATAAAAAAAGAAACTGGTAAATGTTTAAAAAGAGAATAAATGACAGATATGTAATTTGTTGTTTTGGATATCAAAGACTTATTCTGGGCCTACAGCATATCAGCCATCTGGAATGTCACTGTGAAAATGCCCAGCCTAGTTGTATTAGAAGGGACAATGACAATAAAACATACCCCTCTGTATGATTTTGTTAATTATTATGGCTGAAAACACAGAATGATATGACTGAGATATTAAAGATAGTTTATGGGAATATGACATTATATGGCCAATGGCAGGTACTATATAAGGGGTTGTGGCTGCACATTCGTCATTTAATCTTTAGTTATAACTATGAAATCCTAAATGGATTATGTGGTATGATAAAGAAAATGACATAAGAAAATGACATTAAATAGCTTACCCGAATCCTCTGAAATTTCCTCTTTATGGCTTTTGTAAGCCTCCTCCTGGTGCTCAGCCTGGGCTCCACCACCACCACAGGGGGCTCCTCCTCTCGTTGTTCTTCTGATTTGATCCTGCGCAAAAATAAATTAAAATATGAGCCAATGTTGTATTCTGTTTCAAACGTTTTTAGACCAGAAACACTAATACTGGTGGCATAATATAGCGTTAGCCATTTACTATAACATTACTAGTATACCTGCAACAATACTGTGTCCTGTGCCAAATGTGGGTAACAGAGCTGAGTTTGCTGTAGGTTACAAGCTGTGCTGTAGGGATGGGCAACCCTGGCTGTGGCTTAGATACACTGGAACCTTGTGATTGAGCCAGTGGCTCTGGAACTGTCTAATGCTCAGAACATGCAGGGACTCTCTTGGATCACTTTAAAAAGAATGGCTGAATGGCTAGGGACTGGTCTTCTGAGAGTCAGAGACCACAGGGGCTGATACTAGGGATTACCAACTACAGTTGAATCTAGTATGGGCAAGGTACACAAGTTGTGCTTCCAGTCTCTGTATCTACATGAAGCTAGGGCCTTCACACATTTAGTTGTTGTTCCAGTGCTCTGATTGGCTACTTGTTCCATCTCTAATGAATCTGAAAGACTATGGTTACAAGGCTATGGACCACTACAGACTTTTGGACACACATTTATTGCAATGTAGGTGTTTAGCAAAATGCTGGAGTGACAGCTGAAACTCTTTTCATTGTATTCCTATGTGTCAGAAATTGAATAGGAAATGTATCACATGTATAATACTTACTTAGCAGATTCCTCCAGCTCCTTCTGCCTTGCCACGATTTTATTATGCAAGCCTTCGAGTCTAGATCCCACAACCTGTGGGCAAGGGGGTGAGAAAGAAGATACTTTTATATATGCATTTAACAATGGTGTTAGTAGTTACTGCATTACATTGCAAGTTAGAGAATAGGACTTACTCGCCGGGCTTGCTGCGTCTCTTCATATTGGTCCAAAATATGCTCCACGTCGTGCTCCTGCTCCTGAGAGACAAGACTCTGCATTAAACTACTTCTGATTTGTAACAGCGGCACAGTATTGGTACTTAGAGGGCATAAAAGAAATAGCACTGATAATATTATTAAGGGCTGTTGCTGGGGATATGGGGAGTAATTAACTCACAAATTATAATAATAGGGTTACAGTTGATACAATAAATAACCTCACTAATAATAACAAATATAATATTAATGATACTTACTTCCGACAAAGCCAGGACTTTATGGATGCCATAAAGCGTGATCTCCAGCTCCTCAAGTTGTTTCTGTAACATAAAGGAAGGTACCAATTTGAGAAAGGGATCTGTACGTCATAGCTGTTCCCCTTGAAATCAGACCTATAAAGCAATTTTGCTTTAGTTTTACTATTAGCCACAAGTGGCAATTATTTAAAGGGTGGCTTGGCCTTCTGCATTTTTCAGCTACTCCTGGTTTACAGGACACAGTAGCCAAAACTCACACATTCTCCTTTCTTATTAGTTTCTGCTCACCCATATTAACTTTTTACACACTGGCACAGGGGTACATTGAAACCCATTATCCTTTACACTGCATAATGGGAAAAGCTTTAGTTGTGTACAGTGAGGGTCTGGATCTGCTCATGTTATTCCCTGTTTTTAATGTCATTTTCCCCATTTCATCATTTAGAGTCTCACAAAATATTTGCAATTGAATTTTCTTCTCTGTTTATCTAAATGTCTCCTTTGGATTCCTTACCCTATAGGCATCCATTACGATGAAGTGGGCCATGTCCCTCAGATGTCCAACATCATAATCAATATAATACTGGTTGATGAAATGATCCCTAAAAAGCAAAATCCCAAGAGATCATTAGTTACACTTCCTACCTACTATTTCACTGTATTTATACTGTACGTGCACTCATTCAATATGGGGCAAACAATGCATTGTAGGGTGCAGAGTGAAATGTCATTTGTGTCTGTTTAGGTGCTGCCTATTCTTTGTAACCAGGTTTGAATGATCTAAAACAGTATAAAAATGAGTACAGGTATGAGATCCCTTATCCGGAAACCTGTTATCCAGAAATGCCCGTCTCCCATAGACTCCATTTTAATCAAATAATTAAGAATTTTTAAACTGATTTATTTTTTCTCTGTAATAATAAAACAGTACCTTATAATTGATCCCAACCAAGATATAATTACCCCTTATTGGATGCAAACCAATCCTATTGGGTTTAATTAATGTTTTATTGATTTTTTTAAAAGGTATGGAGATTCAAATTACAGAAAGACCACTTATCCGGAATACCCTTGGTCCCGAGCATTCCGGATAACAGGTCCTATACCTGTAAACTATTAAAATAATAATCAATTAAAAAATGAACATTTTAGGCAAAATAATAGTTTTAGGAAAAGATGAAAAAGAAAAATTAAGGTAAAATTAGAGGATTTGATCTTTTTAATTTTCACAAAGAGCTTACAATCTAATCTGGGAAAGGTAAGATAATTGCTGAGATCATTTTCATGTTACTTACCAGTCGTCGATGTCCGGAAATCTTCGAATGTATTGATGTTCTGCAGGGAAACACATTGCCATTAAACACTGAGCTAACAGAGGGAACCAGTCACATATAAGAAACCAGCACAGAGGCCTTTGCCAAGGATAGTGGCCATGTTTCCACTTTTCCCAATAAATTTTGGGTTAAATGAAACAATAGGCTGCTCTATCATATACTGGTGTCATGTACTGCAGAGTACTATTCAGTTAAAGGAGAATTAATCCCCATATTATTGGAGGGGTGTGATTTGCGAGATACTACAGTGACTGTAATCAATAAATAGTGTATAACCTCTCCTTTAATATAGTTGTCCCATCAGCGGTAATAGCATTGTTCTGGTCCCCCTCCCCAAAGTAAAAGACTTCACCCCCATCCCATGGTCCCCTGGTAATTACACTACCGTGCCCCTTATTGTATACACCAAGTCATCTCACTGTTTGCCAGAGAATTAGCCGCCCTGAAACTGGACAGGGATTACTAAAAAGTGGGTTGGCGCTACACAGATAAAGGAAAGCATAATGAAATGTGGCTTGAAGTTTAGCAGAAGAAAAGTTCTGAATGTTTACAAGGGAATGTTGGGTGTGACACCTTAAAATTTCTTAAAAATTTTCTTACCATAATAGCCATAAAGGGCCTCATCGATCGTCTGCTGGTGAATATAGTCCTCCAGGACTGCGAAAAGCACCTGTAGGTAAAAGAACGTTAGGCACTCAATTCTCAATGGATCTATATGCTGCTAGGGAAGAGGCTAAGTATATGCTGCCAGGGAAGAGGCTAAGTATATGCTGCTAGGGAAGAGGACAGGGTATATAGTAAGAAGTAATACAAAATAGTCTCAAAGAAAAGGTTTTTCTGTGGCACTTAAAAGTTGTAAGTTTTTTTGGGCAGGGCCCTATTTACCATTTCTATTCAGTATTAGGATACAGCCAAAATGATGCAAGGTGTCAAATTGTGTATAATGAGACCAAGCACTCAAGGAGAATGAATGAGAGAGAACGAGTTCAATATTCCCTTTACTTAAAATGAGAGAATAAAGTGATTCCTTACCTTTACCTCTGGCATTCTGCTGCCTCAAAGTACAGCCACCTAAAGGCAAGTGATACAAAGGGGCATTATATCAGTATTAAATAGTATTCTGGACACACTTGCTACATAACAAATGGTTAAAGATCAGTAACATTACCTCTTAAAAAAGGTGTGCCAGAAGGTGCCGTTGGAACCAGAAGTGCCAGCTGTTAAACTCTTCTGGTTCGTATAGTGAGGGGTTCCTCACACTTGAGGACCGGCACAAGGCCGGGGCACCCAAGGGAGACCCTCAGTCGAAAGTGGCTTTTCCCAAGCTCAGACCAGAATAGAATTGATCGAACTAAAGGGGAAGCCAAAAAATCGCTCAGGAATAGCAATCAAAGTCGCACAAACCACAGGTACAGAAGCTCAGCAGTATAGCAATCTGGATAGAGAGACCATAGAATATAATATAAGAGCAAATAAACTTCAGACAGAATGCATTTAGTAAACTAGAAAGGGAAGTTTAAGAACAAACTTCATGTTGGGTTGAAAAACGTGAAGTCTGTTATATAGTAAAAACCACTGTGCAAAGTTTGGGGACCCTGGTTTTAATAGTGTCTGAATGGCAGCAATTTAAATTTCCCTACTGAAAGTCAACGAGTGACATCTGATTGGCGGTTGGTGGCTCCACCCCCTTTTTCTAACCTGGAACTGCAGTTACCCAGTGACTAACTCTGCAAGTTTAGGGACCCTAGGATTAATAGTTAAAGAACGGCAGCAGTTTAAATTTAAACCAATAAAAGTCAATAGGTAAATTGTGATTGGTGGTTGGTGGCCCCGCCCACTTTTTCTAACCTCGAGTCACCCAGTGACAAACAGTGGGCACCGTGGCATGAATAGTGTGAGAATGGCAGCATTTCAAATTTAAACCAATAAAATTCAACAGATGAAATCTAATTGGCTGTTAGTGGCCCAACCCACTTTTTCTATTTTTGAACTGCAAAGTTTGGGGACCTTAGTATTAATATGTAAAGAATGGCAGCAGTTAAAATTTCCCCACTGAAAACAATGAAAGAAATGTCATTGGCTTTTGATAGCCCCGCCCACTTTTTCTAACCTTGCGTACGAAGTCACCTAGTGACTGACTGTGCAAAGTTTGGGAACCCTGGCATCAAACCAATAAAATTCAATAGGTGAAATCTGATTGGCTGTTGGTGGCTCCGCCCACTTTTCAAGACTAAAACTGCAGTCTCCTAATAACCAACTGTGAAAAGTTTGGGGACCCTGGGGTTAATACTGTGAGAATGGCAGCGGGTTGAATTTCCCCATTGAAAGTCAATAGGTAAAATCTGATTGGCAGTTCACAGCTCTGCCCACTTTTGTGCATCCAACAATCATCATATTTTCATTCAGGCTGACCCCATGACTGTGTGATTCAAGTTTGGGGAGTGTAGCTGTAAGCTGTAAGTGTGGCAACAGTTTCAATTTCCCCATTAAAGTCAATGGGTGAAATTTGATTGGCAGTTGTTGGCCCCTCCCACTTTGGGTCATCCAACAAATGTTGCTGTTTCATTGGGGGTGACCTCATAATTATGTTATTCAGGTTTTGGGGGGTGTAGCTTCAAAGCTGTAAGAGTGGCAGCAGTTTGGGGGAAGGAATCTGCTAAATGAGTATTATGGGGCCCCATCATTACTGATGCCCCGCCCTCAGGGTTGCCCTGCCCCCCAGCCAACCACTTTGGGTTCCCTAAGGAAACTACCCCCCAGTTTAGAAACCACTGCGTTGGATTTAACCCCAACTCCAAAACATAGAAGTAGTAAAGCACGCAGTGTTTCCATAGTAACAAAGTGACAGTGACAGTTGGAGAGAGGCATAAAGGGGAAATCATTTCTGCTCCTGGATTTATGAACATAGGCGCTAAATTGGATATTCATGGAATAATAACTGAATATTCTAACACTGTGTATTTACCAAGGCTAAATAGTGCAATTCTGCTGGAAATAATAGCCTTTAGCCTACTGCCATTGCTTTGCCTTAGTACCACTTAGTACATCAAAGCAGGGCAGCCATTTGAGGGTACAAGGTGCTGAAATCATCATTTCTAGAACAAAATAAATACTGCCCAGTACAGCACATGGCAACCCAAATGATTATATTAATAATTATACTTTATGGGGGAGTGTGTTTTCCTGCTATCCCCCCCAACTGTCACTATTGGTTGTGTCCCTCAGCCAGAGCCAGCATTAAGGCCATCTCCAAAGCCCATTTTAGCCAAATTCTGCCCAAATGAACTAAAATCCAACCCCCACTAGTCTCAGGGGCACAGCACTATCAAAATTTCCACTCTTTTTGGAATAAAATAAAGTTTTTTTGCCAAATAATCTCTCAGAAGGGAAGATCACTTACCTCTCACTACAATGCCAACCAACTGAATAACTGTCACAGCACTGATGTCACACAGTGTAAGGCAGGAGCCACTCTTAAAGGGGAAATGTACCCTGTTAATGAGTGAGGTTTATATGCCATTAGTTTGCCCTTATATGAGCAGTACCTACACAGATCATTGTGTACATAGAACATTGCTTTACTGTTCTGTTGGAAAGATCCATTAATTCATCAGCCATGGGTTATCTACCTGCTGCTGCTAAATCAGATGTAACCGGGGCTCCTTAGCAGGTAGGGTGTCCCTTCCTTGGCCTGAATAGTGGGCAGAGATGGGGGTTATACCCACCCTCAGGGGTAGGAAGGGGTTTGGCCTCAGCTGGTGAAATGTTATATACAAGTTATGTAATGGGGGGGCAGTTTCCTACTAGTAAGGGTGCAGGTAGGTGTAGGAACAGCGCAGCTCAGTCATTATTCTGGCAATGGCCAGGCTGCTTCATTGTTGGTCATTAAACTACTCAGTAAATATAAACTATTGCATCTTGGGAAACAGGAAGTGTTTCTGCATCCAGAGAGATGTGTCAGTAACATAACATGTCACTTATTTTATAGAACTCCCATAACACTTATGTCAGGGAACCTCCTCTACACACTGCCACAAATCTTTACCCACTAATTATATTGACTATATTATACTGTATATATATATATACATGTGTGTCAGTTTTGCTATGTGAATAAAAACAAATTCCCCATGGGGATCTATGATTGCCCAAGAAGCACTACCTTTGTTAGTTGTATTACTGTATATTTATGTAGCCCAGTGCTGTTATTAAATGTAGTGGGCTAATATATATATATATATATATATATATCCAAATGGTGTCCGCACTCCAAGGCTCAATATTCTGCGGGGTGCTAGCCAAAATTATGTCTGTATAGAAAATAATCATCTGTGGCCAGCACACCCTTCAATGTTTTATCAAAATTTTTTTTATTGTAGATATATTGTTAAAACCAAGTTTCAGTCCTCATTAGGACCTTTCTCATCCTTGAGAAAGGATTAATGAGGACCAAAACGTTGGTTTTAACAATATATCTACAATAAAAAAAAATTTGATAAAACATTGAAGCGTGTGCTGGCCACAGATGATTATTTTATATATATATATATATATATATATATATATATATATATATATATATATAAAATAATCATATAATATATATAATATGTAACACATCATGTTGGTGGGCCATATTCAGTTAAAATGATCATTTCATATAGTGAAGTCTATGAAGCCCCTGAGCATACTGGGGGCAATAAGAATCATTTGGTCACATCTGACCCGTGGGCCTCCAGTTGCACAGCCCTGACATAGACAGCACATATATTCTGTTAACCCTTCCACCTCAGAACAATACTGCTATAGGCAATGGTGCATAAGAAAGCACTATTAAGTGCCAAATATAGGTTGTGGGGCACAAACACACTGATGTATAACATACCCCCCAACTGTCCCGCCTTTCGCGGGACAGTCCCGCTTTTTATGGCGCGTCCCGCTGTCCCGGATAGCTCCATGAATGTCCCGCATTGCAGGACATTCATGGAACTATCCAGCACAGCGGGATCCGCACGCTGGAGATGTTCCTGCTTGGTCGGCTGCTTCGTTATGCCTCTCCTTGCGCTGCGCGACAGGCCCTTTTATAAGGTTGCGCCTGTGGGTGTGACGTCATTACGCACGGGGCGCAACCTTATAAAAGGGCCTGTCGCGCAGCGCAAGGAGAGGCATAACGAAGCAGCAGAGGAAACGCCTATGGGAGGTGGGAGGTACAGGGTGCGGTGCGGTGCGGTGGGGTTGGGTGGAAACTGTGTATTGGGGGCTACTGTGTATTGGGGGCACTGTGTATAGGGGGCTACTGTGTATTGGGGGCTACTGTGTATTGGGGGCACCTGTGTATTGGGGGCACTGTATTGGGGCTACTGTGTATAGGGGGCACTGTGTATAGGGGGCTACTGTGCATAGGGGGCACTGTGTATAGGGGGCTACTGTGTATTGGGGCACTGTATTGGGGGCTACTGTGTATTGTGGGCTACTGTGTATTGGGGGCTACTGTGTATTGGGGGCACTGTATTGGGGGCTACTGTGTATTGGGGGCACTGTATTGTGGGCTACTGTGTATAGGGGCTACTGTGTATAGGGGGCTACTGTGTATAGGGGGCACTGTGTATAGGGGGCTACTGTGTTTTGGGGCACTGTATTGTGGGCTACTGTGTATTGGGGGCTACTGTGTATTGGGGGCTACTGTGTATTGGGGCTACTGTGTATTGGGGGCTACTGTGTATTGGGGGCACTGTATTGGGGGCTACTGTGTATTGGGGGCTACTGTGTATTGGGGGGTACTGTGTATTGGGGGCTACTGTGTATTGGGGGCACTGTATTGTGGGCTACTGTGTATAGGGGGCACTGTATTGGGGGCACTGTATTGGGGGCTACTGTGTTTAGGGGCTACTGTGTTTAGGGGGCTACTGTATTGGGGGCTACTGTATTGGGGGCTACTGTATTGGGGGCTACTGTGTATGGGGGGCTACTGTGTATGGGGGGCTACTGTGTATGGGGGGGGCAAAACTGGTACTTAGTTAAAACTCACATAACTGACTGCCTTCTCTCTATATTTGTATTTTAATGTAGGAGTTGCTATATTGTTTTCCTTAGGTCGTTCAGTATGAGGGTATAGCACATTTTCGTCTGCACCTGCCATTTGATCTATATAAAAGGAGTCATTTTTTTTAAAATGGGGGTGTGGCAATTGGGGCGTGGCCACAAAAGGGGGCGGGGTCAAAAAATTGCCGCACTGCGCGCGCCAAATCTTTTTGTCCCTCTTTTCATTTTTCAAATATTGGGAGGTATGGTATAATTCAGCAAGAATTCTCTGACAGACTGTTACAACAACTAGCACTCAGGGACAGACTGATCAAGAGTTGGAAAAGACAATTTTTTATTATTTTCCCAAAGCGCCAATGCCAGTCCCTTGTCTCTGGGCTCCAGCACTGCTGTGCAAACACAGACTTCTTCTTACTTAAAGGGCACCTACCATAATAAAACTGGTCCTCCCACTGGAGGTGTGGGCTAATAGTGCCTGCACTCTGGCTGGGGAAAACAATAACACTTTCGCATGAAAATGCCCTTGGCTGTGTGTTAGGGCACATATAATGTGTGGGTGTGGATCAGGGGACTCATCTAATGAACCTGCATCACAAGTTATAGACTGTGTATTATTACACAGAATTATAATATATAATGCATATATAGGTATGAGACACATTTTTTTGTGAGTAACTTATGGCTAAAGGTGGCCATACACAGGCAGGTTTTAGCTGCCAATTCTTTCAATGTGAGTTGAGAGCCTGTATACGTGGCACTCTGGCGCATTATCTTTACAAAAATCATCCAGATATCGTACGGACAGGTTTAAATATCTAATTGGAGTGATGACCGCATCAGCTCATTGATGTGGTCTATGCTCGAAAGGCCTGTATCCTTGTTGTTGGGACCCAATGTTGCTCACATCAAAATGGGCATATCGGCGAAAGATCTGCTCATTTGAGATATACACATATAGATATACCTTTTTATTTATACTATGTGTATAGGCATTATGGTTAAACGTGATGGATGGATGTCTTTTTTCAGCCTAACTTACTATGTTACTATGTGTGTAGATCATACATAGTCACCTGAGTTTAATTTTAGCTTTGGCATTATCTGCAAGGAGTTTGTATGTTCTCCCTGTGGCTTTATTTCCAAGTACTCTGGTTTCTTCCCACATACAGACAGATTAGGGAATTTAGAATGCAGTTTAGGATTGAGAGGAGTATTATTAGATGCCTCCATGTGACCCCATTACTTGTTTTCAGCACCCCAATGTATTCTAACCTTTCCTTGTCCAACAACCACAATAAGTATTAAGATGGTTTTATGACATATGTACATTTTATCTTAAAGGGCACTTATAATAGGAAAATTGTTCAACCCCACCACTATCATCAGTTGGAAAAAAATACTATTTTGGCCCCTAGAGAGTGTTATGCCACCCGCACCGGAAGCAGCCATGTTTGGTCACATGTATGTATGCGACATCTCGTGCATTTGTATAATGAAAGAGCTGGGACTCTCCTCAATATTTGTGTTTTTGGAGTCCCAAAATGGTCGCCTTCACCTGGGGCTCCTTCCTGCCGTGGGCATGGATTCTCTGTGAAATTCCACATTTCGCCGTCGGTGAATTTTTTTAACTGTCGCAATAATTTGCTGTGACAAAAATTCACCTAGGGAGGGAAAAGTTGCAGACACGTCAAAAAAAGTTGCGGTTGCAGGAAACCCATTCAAGTCCAGTCTTTCTGGATTTTATCTCCTTTTTCCGAAATCCTCCACCTCCCTGACCCTTCTGTTTTTTTTATCCCTTCTGTGTGTGCAATTGTAAGTGTATTTCTATTTGTGTGTGTGTATGTGCATTTTTCTTTGTGCTTATGTGCATATGAGCATTTGTATATGAGCATTTGGGTGTGTGTGTGTGTGTGTGTGTGTGTGTGTACTGCTCTTTGTACATGCAGCAAAACAATGCATAAATAGAACAAACAGAGATCAATACAATAATAAAATTATACATTCAAGTTTATGGGGTTAATTGTTAAAAAGGCAAGAGAGAGGAGGTCCATGCCCCATAGAGCTAACAATCTAAATGATTAAAAGTCTTGAATTTTTGTAATTCATAAATAAACCCAGTTCTTGGTACTGGGCTATGGGGTGCTGCTTGTCCAAAGTACATTTTGTCTATATAAATACATTCTATATACAAAAAGCAATCCCCAGTAGACAGAATTAAAGTGTGGATATAAACACTGGTAAAAAATATACAAAAAATATATTTCTAGTGAAGAATGAGAACAAAATATATAATGGTGCAACTGCATAGCATATTCCAGCTAGATTTTCATGACAAAATAGATTGCTTGTGACAGAAAGCAAGATTCTATAGCACAGAATTCATTCTATCAACAAAATGAATACTCAGTTCCACAAAACTGATAAAATATCCATTCTGTGAAGCAACACTGTCAATCAAATTCTGATTTGCTTGTTGGATTTGGTTTGACTCAAATCAGGAGTTCAAAACTAGCCTGCTTTGAGGCCACATCCCACATCCAAGGGGTTGGAGAGCAACATGTTGCCCCCTGAGCCACTGGTTGGGGTTCACTGGTCTATGCCATCTTACAACAAACCCTACTGTGCATAAGAAGAACCTCCCTAAGAGAAGGCCTTTCGGAGGTCAGTTTACATTAGGTTTATTACGTGCTGTCTTTGTACTGGCACAACCCTGACCCCTATAATTTTTTACTAGGTTCTTTCACTGGGGGAGAGAGCATCTGTTGTCTGTGTATTTGCAACTGCCATCTGGTTAGGGTAAAACCAGAATTTATGGAGACCAGCAGGCCGACCATGCCCTAGACTGTTGCATCAGGCTTTCTTTTAGACAGCTCTGTTCTGTAGCAAAGGCAGAGGCACGGAACATGAAACTAGAACAGCATAGGGATTAAGAAACAGGATCGCAGTGAGTCGCACAGTATTATAATTAAAGGGCAAATGTATACAGCTACATGTATCTTCAGATCAGGCGACTGATAGGTAGATGGGAAGGCACCTCATGGCTTCTATTATTTGGTTGGTGAGTTGGGATTGGGCAGAACTGTTAAGTGGACAACAGAGAAGACCAACCAGCAACAGCAGACCTATACCCTGGCAACCACTGTATTCAGCACTTTTTCATAATAAGCTCTACGGGGCAGGGACCTCCATCCTCTTGAGTCTTTGACTCTTAACTTATTGCAGCTGTATCTTTTATTTATTTGTTTTTATTGTTATACTCTGTATTTACCTATTATTATCTTAATAACCCCCTGTTTGTATTAATGTATCCTACTGTACAGCGCTGCGTATATAAGTAGCGCTTTATAAATAAAGATATACATACATAAATATATTACATATGCATTTTTAACAGACTGCTATATATATATTTATTTATGGACAAACAAGAGGGCCTCTGCACTCACCCATTATCAATATATATAGGACATTAAGAAGACCTTCTGTTTATTAAGGTCACACTCATTGGGGCACATTTACTAACCCACGAATTCGAATCCGAATTGGAAAAATTCCGATTGGAAAACGAACATTTTTCGACTTTTTCGTATTTTTTGTGATTTTTTCGTCGCCTTTACGACTTTTCGGAAATTGTTGCGACTTTTTGTAACCATTACGACTTGCGCGAAAAGACGCAAATTTTTCGTAGCCGTTACGATTCGCTCGTATCTTGTCGCAACTTTTTCGTATTGAGCGTTCGTAAGCGGCGGGCGAAACTTTCAGACTTAGCATGATTTTGGAAGCCTCCCATAGGACTCAATGGCACCCTGCAGCTCCAACCCGGCCCAAGGAAAGTCTCCCATAGGGCTCAATGGCACTCTGCAGCTCCAACCCGGCCCAAGGAAAGTCTCCCATAGGGCTCAATGGCACTCTGCAGCTCCAACCCGGCCCAAGGAAAGTCTCCCATAGGGCTCAATGGCACTCTGCAGCTCCAACCTGGCCCAAGGAAAGTCTCCCATAGGGCTCAATGGCACTCTGCAGCTCCAACCTGGCCCAAGAAAAGTCACCATACTGAAGCTTGAATGAATCCGAATCTTTCGTACTCGGTGCGAAAGCTGCGAAAAAGTCGCGACTTTTCGTGCAATTTGTAACGGCTACGAAAAAGTTGCGTCATTTTGCGAAACATTCGTAATGTCTACGAAAAAGTCGCGACAATTTTCAGAAAAATCGCAAAATACCGATCATTGCGAAAAAAAATGCATTCGGACGCTGTCGGAACGATCGTGAGTAAGTAAATGTGCCCCATTGTCAGGGTCGGACTGGGCCGCTGGGATACCGGGAAAAATCCGACCCTTGCCGGCACTCCCTCTGCCTGACATTTCCTTCCCTGACGCGTTAAATTTACGCACATTCAGGGGAGGACTTTGAGTGGGGGACCCTGCGGGGGGGGGTTGGGGATGCGGCCGGTGGGGGCACCTGCAGGGTCCTGGACCTCCCACTCAGACCCTACTCATTGTAATCTAAGCATTTTACATAGGTTCTGAGTTTTACCTGCACCCTTCCTTACTTTCAAGGTTAAAACTCCCAAATAGTTGACCTTTTTTATTGGCTCGACTGGGATCACCTGACTGTAGCTGGGAAGGGTGGGAGCTACAACATGGAGCTGGCCACTGCTCCTGTATAAACTATGGCAAAAAAAGGGAAAGTTGTGCTCACCACCAATTTTTAAACCATTAGGCGGGGGTGTAATGAGGCTGTGACCACACAATTCATACAAAGACAAGAGCCCCTCTGCACTCTGCCATTATCAATATATAGATAGGACATAGTGCTCTCCAGATCACTGCTGTTAAATTGCAAATGAATAGTTGGGAAAACACAGAGAGTTCAGCAAAGGGTTTGGGAAATATCCTGCCAGTTTAATTAAAGATAAATGAAATGAGCATAATATACAAAGGGGGCATTGAATGCGCTGCTAGTGGTGTTGTTAGAGGGAGCAGAGGATGAAAAGATTATTTTCATGTGAGACTGGATAGAAAGCCGAACCTTATTAGACCTATAAGTGGGTGCAAACAAAACACTTCAGGGAATCAGCGCTAAGTCGGCTCCTAAAATGTACTCATCTCAATGACTTGTAGGTTGTTTATGGGAGAGAATAACATGCCCTCCTACGTGATTCCACATAGAAAGTCCCACATCTGCATCGACTCAGCGCAGAAACTCCCAAATGTTTACATTGTGTGACAAATTGGTTCTTATCTTGCTGTGCATTCAGCAATGGTTGGAAAATACAAACGGGGGAACATAATAAAAGTTGTAAACAGAAACAGAAAGCGCAATTAAGAACTAAAATTGGCATTTTATGTTGTTCATTAGATAATAGGCAGGTTTAATTGTGCATATCGCCTTTTGTAAGTACTGCTTGGAGGTCACTGTTTTTTGGCACAAAATACCTTTTGTGGTTTCTGTGGACTTACCTCTTACAATCAAGATATAAAACCCAGTCTAAAGGTGGCCATACACGGGGCAATTTCAGCTGCCGATATTGGTCCTTTAGACCGATTCAGTATGGGCCCCAACAATAGGCCTCCCCGACCCACATCTGGCCTGAAATCATCCAGATTTTGATAGGGCAGGTTTGATTTTTTTTGTCGTATCGGGGTCTGCATCGACTCATTGGTGAGGTCCCTGAACCGGCAGCGCCTATACCATTTTAGTTCGATCATTTGGCCCTAGGGCGACCTCGCCAAACGAGCAGATCATACAGTGTATGCCCACCTTTACTCACCTTGTGGCCTGGGGCATTGTAAATGAGCTCTTTTATATCAATATCGCTAAATACTATATACCTGTCAGTCTTGGGACTATTTCTTGGGTATATGTTAATACAGTAAGTACCTGACCACCTTTACTGACCAAGATCTTCTATACCCAGCAAAAATATACAGCATTGCATATACAATCAGAGCTATATAAATAAAGATATACGGTACCTACATACAAGTAAATGTATAGCACTCCAGTGGCAGGGAACAAAGCGATTATCTACTGCCTGCCCCATATGGTTACAGGTCTCCCTGCAAGGAATATTCCAGGTCACTGCAATGCCAAGGTACTGAAACAGAAAATCTGCATCTGGGAATGTTAGTGTGGCCCTGAGAGCAATGGAGGAGATGGCCAGGAACATATGGAGGTACAGTAGGTGGAGGGACGCTCCATTGAAATGATTTCCATATTTAAGTTATATTTGGAATATCCAGTGTATATAGTAACTGATTGCAGATCTTGTATATATATCTGAAAAAGCAACAGCTGGGGCACGGATTTTTGAGGTTTTACTGGCAGTAGTTTGTTTGTCTCTTGTTTACCTGTTCTCTAAAGCAAATGCTATGGAAATAGCATGTGTGGCTCACAGCCTGTTATATGTTCCACTTGGAAACCATTCCAAATATTCCAAGCTTTGAGTAAGCCTTTCTTTGGCTGCATGGGAAACTTCCATGGTAAAAATATGCCCAGTAAGACCTTTGTATATTAAAATCAACACCGGTCACACATGACATGGCTTTTCCATCCTTTGCTGCTAAAAGGAACATGATTCAGGCCATTTATTCCGTGCAATTGAGCGACTGTCTTAAAGGGAAACTATCACCTAAATATAAAGGTTTTGTATGAAACCCTTCTTTGTAGGCAAAATCGTATGTAAATACATTCATTATTCTTTAGGAATCGTCTAGGCTCTTGCAATAAAACCCTGTGTAAAGCAGAGGGCAGAAATGCTTGACTCTAAACAGGGCCGCCATCAGGGGGGCACAGGGGGTACAGCCGTCCCGGGCCCGGACAATTTTAATCTTAAAAGGGGGCCCGGCTGTGCTCAAGTTTTCTTAATAGCTCGGGCCCCCTTAAATTAATTCCGGGCCCTGTCATTGGTGGTCAGCGGGTGATCCTATTGGTCGCGCCCCGTGCGTACATGCACGCCGGTACGCACGGGGCGCAACCTTATAAAAGGTCCTGTCTTCTGCCGGCACTCAGAAGTGCAGAGGCTTCGCCAAGGAACTACCTCGCCGGAGGAACGCGAAGCTGCCGCTGAAGACGCCGGGGGCTGTGCTGTTCCGTGCTGTGCTGTTCCGTGCTGTGCTGTTCCGGCTACCAATGTACTGGGGTGGGGGGCCCTGCTGGCTACCAATGTACTTGGGGGGGGGGGGCCTGCTGGCTACCAATGTACTTGGGGAGGGGGCCCTGCTGGCTACCAATGTACTTGGGGGGGGGGCCTGCTGGCTACCAATGTACTTGGGGGGGGGGCCTGCTGGCTACCAATGTACTTGGGGAGGGGGCCCTGCTGGCTACCAATGTACTGGGGTGGGGGGCCCTGCTGGCTACCAATGTACTTGGGGGGGGGGCTGCTGGCTACCAATGTACTTGGGGAGGGGGCCCTGCTGGCTACCAATGTACTTGGGGAGGGGGCCCTGCTGGCTACCAATGTACTTGGGGGGGGGCTGCTGGCTACCAATGTACTTGGGGGGGGGGGCCCTGCTGGCTACCAATGTACTTGGGGGGGGCCTGCTGGCTACCAATGTACTTGGGGGGGCCCTGCTGGCTACCAATGTACTTGGGGAGGGGGCCCTGCTGGCTACCAGTGTACTTAGGGGGGGAGGGGGGGCTGCTGGCTATCAATGTACTTGGGGGGGCCTGCTGGCTACCAATGTACTTGGGGGGGGCCCTGCTGGCTACCAATGTACTAGGGGGGGCACTGCTGGCTACCAATGTACTGGGGGGCACTGCTGGCTACCAATGTACTGGGGGGCACTGCTGGCTACCAATGTACTTGGGGGGGGCCTGCTGGCTACCAATGTACTTGCGGGGGCCCTGCTGGCTACCAATGTACTTGGGGAGGGGGCCCTGCTGGCTACCAGTGTACTTGGGGGGGGGCCTGCTGGCTACCAATGTACTTGGGGGGGGCCTGCTGGCTACCAATGTACTTGGGGGGGGGGGCCTGCTGGCTACCAATGTACTTGGGGAGGGGGCCCTGCTGGCTACCAGTGTACTTGGGGGGGGGCTGCTGGCTACCAATGTACTTGGGGGGGGGCCCTGCTGGCTACCAATGTACTTGGGGGGGGGCTGCTGGCTACCAATGTACTTGGGGGGGGGGCCTGCTGGCTACCAATGTACTTGGGGGGGG
The DNA here is from genome assembly GCF_000004195.4 of Xenopus tropicalis. Classification (NCBI taxonomy): domain Eukaryota; kingdom Metazoa; phylum Chordata; class Amphibia; order Anura; family Pipidae; genus Xenopus; species Xenopus tropicalis. The sequence goes on from NC_030678.2 coordinate 15,444,884, forward strand.
GGCTGCTGGCTACCAATGTACTTGGGGAGGGGGCCCTGCTGGCTACCAGTGTACTTGGGGGGGGGGGCCTGCTGGCTACCAATGTACTTGGGGGGGGGGCCCTGCTGGCTACCAATGTACTTGGGGGGGGGCTGCTGGCTACCAATGTACTTGGGGGGGCCCTGCTGGCTACCAATGTACTTGGGGGGGCACTGCTGGCTACCAATGTACTTGGGGGGGGGCACTGCTGGCTACCAATGTACTGGGGGGGGCACTGCTGGCTACCAATGTACTTGGGGAGGGGGCCCTGCTGGCTACCAGTGTACTTGGGGGGGGGCCCTGCTGGCTACCAATGTACTTGGGGGGGGGGCTGCTGGCTACCAATGTACTTGGGGGGGGGCCCTGCTGGCTACCAATGTACTTGGGGGGGGCACTGCTGGCTACCAATGTACTTGGTGGGGGGCACTGCTGGCTACCAATGTACTGGGGGGGGGGCACTGCTGGCTACCAATGTACTTGGGGGGGGCCCTGCTGGCTACCAATGTACTTGGTGGGGGGCACTGCTGGCTACCAATGTACTGGGGGGGGGCACTGCTGGCTACCAATGTACTTGGTGGGGGGCACTGCTGGCTACCAATGTACTGGGGGGGGGCACTGCTGGCTAGCATGTATTAGGGGGGGCTGCTGGCTGTGAGTCTTTTGTACTGGTGGGAGGGGGGCCCACAAAATTTTCTTGTGAGGGGCCCGTGATTTCTGATGGCGGACCTGACTCTAAAGGGCAGATTACCTTACACATTTGCTGAAAGATGGGCGAGAGTTTGGAATGGAAACTGCTAGAAGGCAAGTGGGAATATATAAACTTCTATACACTTCACTGCTTTTGATTTCAGGGGATACTTTTCACTTTGCATCGGTGTTTTCTGTTGTCGGGACCTCCCATACTCTTTCTGGGACCACCATGGTCCATATGGATCGCTGCCAATATTGTGGATAATCTTGCAGGAATTCATTCAGGAGGCCATCAGGTTTGCTGGCTACCAATGTACTTGGGGGGGGGGCCTGCTGGCTACCAATGTACTTGGGGGGGGCCCTGCTGGCTACCAATGTACTTGGGGGGGGCCCTGCTGGCTACCAATGTACTTGGGGAGGGGGCCCTGCTGGCTACCAGTGTACTTGGGAGGGGGGCCTGCTGGCTACCAATGTACTTGGGGGGGGGCCTGCTGGCTACCAATGTACTTGGGGGGGGGGGCTGCTGGCTACCAATGTACTTGGGGAGGGGGCCCTGCTGGCTACCAGTGTACTTGGGGGGGGGGCCTGCTTGCTACCAATGTACTTGGGGGGGTGGCCCTGCTGGCTACCAATGTACTTGGGGGGGGGGCTGCTGGCTACCAATGTACTTGGGGGGGGGCCTGCTGGCTACCAATGTACTTGGGGGGGGGGGGGCTGCTGGCTACCAATGTACTTGGGGAGGGGGCCCTGCTGGCTACCAGTGTACTTGGGGGGGGGGCCTGCTGGCTACCAATGTACTTGGGGGGGGGGGCCCTGCTGGCTACCAATGTACTTGGGGGGGGGGGGCTGCTGGCTACCAATGTACTTGGTGGGGGCACTGCTGGCTACCAATGTACTGGGGGGGGGCACTGCTGGCTAGCATGTATTAGGGGGGGGGCTGCTGGCTGTGAGTCTTTTGTACTGGTGGGAGGGGGGCCCACAAAATTTTCTTGTGAGGGGCCCGTGATTTCTGATGGCGGCCCTGACTCTAAAGGGCAGATTACCTTACACATTTGCTGAAAGATGGGCGAGAGTTTGGAATGGAAACTGCTAGAAGGCAAGTGGGAATATATAAACTTCTATACACTTCACTGCTTTTGATTTCAGGGGATACTTTTCACTTTGCATCGGTGTTTTCTGTTGTCGGGACCTCCCATACTCTTTCTGGGACCACCATGGTCCATATGGATCGCTGCCAATATTGTGGATCATCTTGCAGGAATTCATTCAGGAGGCCATCAGGTTTGCTGGAAAGAAAACCAACCATAAGCAGTTTGGAAGTGGTCATTTTAGAAAGTATTCCCTTAACTCAGTGTGGTGATAAACAGTTAGCCAAGGGCAACCAATCACACCCCAGACTGGGCAGTTTTTTAAAGAAACAAATATTATTCAAAATATTTCTGTAAAATATCAGTGATCATTTATCTGGTGTTTGGTTGGACTATGGAAGTTGCTTGGCCTTATCCTTGTGTTCCTTGTTACTGTTTAGGAATATGGAAACATTTAAAAGGAGGCATATTTTACATCATCAGATGCAGGTAGCCACCTTTAATGGCTTGATAGCCTTTTCTTGTAGTGCTACCTTACAGAAGACCCAAGGAGCCACCTTACATTACTGGTTTCTCCAAGCTTGTGCCCACCCATCTGTAGGATAAAGGCTAAAAGACTGGAATGGGTTTCAGGCACTGTCTTTTGTTATCCCAAATGTCAACAATCAGGACTAGGCTGACCTGATAGGGAACTGAAGCCTGTGTGACTGCAGGGCTGTGATTGGCTATCCCCATCCTACTGTGCTCCTGGCAGGGATGATAAGGACACACCCACCCCCTCATTTGAAACCAGAACAGGGACCATAGCAAATCTATGGGGAGCTCCAGCATGGTGTAATGATCATTCTTAAGGTGCCCATACACCTTAAGATCCGCTCACTTGGCGATGTCGCCCCTATGGGTGGGCGATATTGGGAGAATCCAGGCTAATTCGATCATTTGGCCCTGGCGGGTATAGGCAAAGTCGGTCTGGGGACCGCATCAACGAGCCGATGCGGCTCCCGATCCGAATAGATTTTTTCACCTGCCCGATTGATATCTGCCCGATTTCAGGCCAGATATCGGTCGGGCAGGCCCATCAGTAGTTCCCATACACGGGCCGATTAGCTGCCGAGGTTGCCAAGCGAGCGGATCTTCACCCAATATCCCCACCTACGGGTGGGCGATATCGGGGAACACATAGGCTAATTCAATCGTTTGGCCCTGGGGCCAAACGATCAAATTATAATAGCGGCAATGGGGCAGTCGGTTCGGGAACAGCATCAACGAGCCAATGTAGTCCCGATCCGACTGAATCTTTTAACCTGGCCGATCGATATCTGGCCAATTTTAGGCCAGATATCGGTCGGGTATGGCCGTCGTTTCTGCCCCTACACGGGCCGATAAGCTGCAGAATTGGTCCAAGGGACTGATATCGGCAGCTACAATCAGCCTGTGTGTGGGGACCTTTAGCCCAGAATGAATTCAGTGAAACTGAATCGTCCCCTAAAATGGACCTTGAAACTGCACCTTAGTTCCTAGTCCCTAGGTATTGCCTATTTATGTAGTTTTAAGGGTTGTTTATCTTTGCGTAAACTTTTAGTATGATGTAGAGAGTTATATTCTGAAACAATTTGCAGTTGGTCTTTATCTTTTATTATTTGTGTTTTTTAAAATGATTTTACTTTTAGTTCAGCAACTCTCCAGTTTGGAACGTCAGCAGTTATCTGGTTGCTAAGGTTCAAATTACCTTAGCAACCAGGGCATGATTGGAATGAGGGACTGATTTATTTATAGAAGAGAACCTAAATAGAAAAATAATTAATAAAAAGTAACAGTAATAACATTGTAGCCTCACAGAGCAATAGTTATTTTGGCTGCTGAAGTTACTGATCCCTATTTGAAAGCTGGAAATAGTGAGAAGAACAAACAAATGGTGATAATAATAGTGAATAAATAGCGATGAGTGAATTTTTTCGCCAGGCATGGATTCGCAGCGAATTTCCACATTTCGCCATTGGCTCATTGTTTCGCAAAACTTCCATGAAAATTCGCGACGGAAACATTTGGCGCGCAGACTTTTTTTGTTGTTGCGCGTCAAATTGGGCGCGGTCGCGTAAAAAAAAGCACAGGCGACAAAAAAAAGACTGGGGCGACAAAAAAAATTGCGCAACAAATGCGTTTTGCAAATTTTTCGGCAGATTCGGGATAGATTCGCTCATCACTAAAAATAAATACTGAAGACCAAATGAAAAGCTGCTTAGAACTGGCCATTGTATAACATACTAAAAGTTAAGACGACCCAGCCATTTAGGGATGATTTATTAACGGTCGAGTTTGATTTTTTTTTCTCAATTCGAGTTTTTGTGCTTAAAAAAATCGAATTCAAGTTATGGATAAAAAACTTGAATGTCTGATATTTATTAATCCGAATTTTCTAGTTTAAGATCTCATAAACTCGAAAAATTCAAGATATAAGAGTCTTTTTATTCAAACAAGTTTCCCTTATCAATAAATAAGCAATATGTAAGTTTATTTGATTTACTAAAACAAATTCACCAACTGGAAAATGTATAAATAAGCCCATTAAGGTCTGGATGTGTAAATAATGGAAAGACCCCTTATCCCAGCTTTCTGGATAACAGGTGCCTTTCCTGTAATGTTAGGCCTGTATTTATGGTTTGCTCTTTGGGAAGCAAATGTCTCTGGAATCACATTATTACTGCCCCTATCACATATATATGTTATAATGGGGCCCCACAAGAATCATTTCCCGGGCTTTATAGTTAGAAAGTGCCAATTTTATTATAGAAGGCTGTTTGCCTCCTTATAAAAAGCTGTATTCACTCAGCAGGCTTTATAAATAAAGCGGCCCTGCTGCAAAAGTGCTAACAGTGTGTTAATCAGGATCACTCATAGGCTGACACTTTCCTCTGCAGCACAGGCCTCTGTTATTTGTTCCAAACAGCTTTAATTACTTATTTATTTTCCTAGTTTAGATGGTTGAAGGGAGTATTTATGGCCGAGCATGTATAAAAATACTTCATTTATGCCCACCTTTTAATCACTCGGTGGAATGCGTGCAGGAGCGGAACCTGGGGCTGACAGCTTAATAGTGTGGGATAAAATCAGGAGAAAATGCGCCCAAAACCACAATGAGTGAAGGTCTTCTCTTCAGCGTCATTTGATCTGCCACTCTGGAAACCGTCCAACTTGCCCATTGATCAAATGGTAATCCTTTCAAAGGCTCTGGGCCATTTCTAAGACTGTCCCATTGGCCCGGCTAATAATTAAATGAGAATTAGGCCTGTCCCAGCGGGCAAACATGCAAAGCACAAGTAATCTGCCGCTGAAAAAGAATACGATTTGTCTTGAGTAGTTTGGAAATACATAACAAGACTTCTGCGGGCTGGGAGCCTCCAGTGTAAATATGGATTTCTTTGTAAAATAATGATCAAAATAAGCTGTTGTTTTTAGAACGGTTTAGCAAAGGCTTTGTGTGCAGATCCCAAGGGAATGGGGAACGAGTCGTGATAAAGAAAGTCAATGTCATGCAGAGGTTTAACTGTTTTCTACCGGAGGCCGATAGGACAAGAGGGGGCAGATTTTAACTCCTGTTTATGGCGGGGTATACAATGTTAAAGGAACAGTAATACCAAAAATGAAAGTGTTATGTACTGTTGCCCTGCACTGGTAAAACTAGTGTGTTTGCTACAGAAATGCTGCTATAGTTTATAGATGGTTGGGCCTATGTGTATGTATGTATGTATGTATGTATGTATGTATAACTTTATTTCTAAAGCGCTCCAAGAATACACAGTGCTGTACAATCTTACAATGTACAACAAGACACACAGGGAGGTCATGTGTTATAATAAATACAATAAATAAGTATAAATACACAGGGAGTAAGTGCCATGCAGTATGAGACCCAGTAGGAAGGAGGTCCCTGCCCCGTAGAGCTTACAATCTAAATGGGTGGGTAGCATACAGGCACAAATTGGGGGGTTAATGTGCACAAGGTTTGCGGGTTGGCTCTTAAGTGCAGGCCCAGGGTGTAGCAACTCCGCCCTGAATGTAACTAAAGGCTTTATATAGGACATAATAGGGCTCATTTATGACTGCTGTGGGTGCAATGCAATAAGCGTACCTGTTTCTGTACTTTGCACCTTGCCAGCCAAGGACAAAATGACAGAGTATTTAATTATTAAAGATTCCAACCCTTTATGGCACAGCTCAGTGTTAGGCTGGGTCCTGCTCCGTGACATTTCCTAAACTGGGAGATTATTAGATGTAAAGCTATGAGTGTTTCTTAATGGCTATAATTGATTGAAATCTCAGTTTACATCTGAGCTCAGCTCTAAGTGGCCACTTCTTCTATTCATTACTCAGGTTTGTTTAAACATAATAAGCCTTAGCCTTACAACAGCCCATACGTGAACCCATAAAAGTACAGAATGGCTTGGGGTCAGAAGTTGAAAGAGTCGCCCCGTCCCTGCCTTCTATAAAGTGCATTTCTTTATATGTATATACAGGCATTGCACTACGGCACTGGATCCCCCAGCTCAGTCATTACTGAACCACGTGCATCTCTCTCCTACCTTTGAATAAAAACCCTTCCAGTGCCCCCCCCCCCCCATACATTCACTAAATGGCCAGTAGTATATAGTATGTGGGTAAAATTTTCCAGACATCTGTTCCAAACCCACCTGTCCTCAGCTGGAACACTCACCACTCACTTGATCTTCAACCTGCCCCAAGAGACAACATCAGGACTAGAACTATTCATCGGGAGTGTTGATTTTCTTCATGGGAGAGCATCCTCAGTTAAAAAGAGCGTTCTCTAGAGAGAGAAATGATGCTTCACCATGTGGCATTGAGACAGGTTTTGTGGATGCCAGAAGAATGATACATGCCTTAATGTGTAATGCTGACTACTGAAATTGGTGGAGGAGGAAATACAGTCTGGGTTGTTTCTCATGGTTCTGATGAGGGCCCTGGATTCCAGTGAAAGCTATAATTACACTCCTGACAATATAATGCTGCCTACTGTGTGGCAACTATATGGGGAAGACCCTTTGCAGTTTCAGACAATGTCCCTATGCACAGACAAGGCCCATAACGAAAGAGTTTGCTGAGATGAAAGTGGAAGACCATGACTGGCATTCAGAGAGCCCAAATGATCCCCCGTAGGGTGCAGTGCAATACTGACTGCCAGCCATGCCGGCCCCCAACACCAGTGCCCAACCTCACTAATGCTCTTGAGCCTGAACGAAAACAATGCCCATAAACAATGTTCCAACATCCAGTGGAAATCCTTCTCATAAGGTTACGATGTTATTTCAGTCAATATAAAAGACAATATAAAGACTAACCCCCATACAGGGTCGGACTGGGCCACCGGGACACCAGGAAAAATCCCGGTGGGCCCCGGCGGTCCAGACCCGACCCTTGCCAGTTCTCCCCCTCCCGACTGCTCCTCCCCTGATGCGTCAAATTTACGCGCTCGGAGGAAGATGTCGGGTGGGGGGCTCTGCAAGTGGGGTTAGGGGACGCACCTGGCTGGGGGCACCTGCAGGGCCCCTGGGACAGGAGCCCCGGTGGGCCCTTCACCCCCCAGTCCGACCCTGCCCCCATGTGTAATAAAAGGCACTAAGTTTGCCCAGGGGCAGTAACCCATAGCAACCCATAAGATGTTTGCTTTTAAACAGGTGATCAGTACATGCTACATGCTATGGGTTACTGCTCCTAGGCAATCTTTGTGCCTTTTATTACATAACCCCCATGGCTTACTCCAAAACGTCAGTATTAAGTCTTATTAGAAAAACCCCAACAGTTTCAGTGTGTCCCTAAAGCTCCTTTATGTCATGTTAGGTTAATATCCCACTGCATCTTCTGCTTTGTAAGCAAAATGCAAGTATGCTATTTAGAATATGCTCACACCCCAGTGTATTTTTTAATTCTGTTTTGCAACATGTAATGACAATTTATGATACTTTTTTATGAGACGATAAATTTGAGTAGACAAGCCCTTAGGATTTGACATCTCCCTAGAACAGTTCTGGAACTGCTGCTTTATTATCAATACGGTATAGCGAAGGTCACATTAGGTCACATTGCTTTTCCAGATAGGAAGTTGCCCATGATATCCTGTATATTATATATTAAACATAATATATATGTGGCAGTAACAACTGGGTTGATATAAATACATTCCATGGGGCTTTTGTTGCAGAATGGTGGTAATCAAGGAAATTCACTTTATTCCATGAGAGACACCATTCCAAGCATAAACATAAACTGGGAAACTTTCAGAATGCATCAAACTGCCAGTCCCAATCATAACCAACATTAAACACACAAAGAGTATTTACTAAACAAAAGAAATTCTGTAAAACCCACCAACACTGCCGGACTTTATGTTCCCATTCAGCCAATGCTTGGCTTCCAGAAGGAATATTTTGTTTGCAGCAGTGATGCCAAAACCCTTTTTGGGTTGGATAGCCAAGAAAGTATAATGAACATAAAATGAGTGGTTTGTTTGTGGATACAGTGATATATGGAGCAGACCCAGAGGCTGCTGTGGGGCCCAACTGTATAAAGGGGAGGCCTGATTGATATTCAGTGTAATAAACATGAAAATACAGAGCATTATTCCCGTCAGTTGACAGATCAAGGTGTGCCTAAAAGATTCTGCTGTGCAGCCCAGTAACTTTAGGCTTCTGGTTTATACATATATCCCATGAGCACCTTGCTGCTTGTTTGCATTAATGTCGGTAAAGTAGCCTACTGGCACACAGTCTGGTGTCAGGGCACAAAAATATTGCAGAAGTTGATGGCCTTGCACCCAACTCTATCAAATCTTTCCTATCACCCATTTAAGCCTATAACCAAATCGGAGCAGAATTTCATTGCCCCCATGGGTCCCCATAACCCAACCCCCCTCCCCCCCCCCGACCACTTGTACATTATACTTATTTTCAGCCTGGTTGGGGGAGGGAGATCAGTGGGGAGTCCCTGAACGACCGGGATCAGGTCTGGGCCGGCAGGGCCCACTGGGTTTTTTCCTAGTTCCCTCCCGGACCAGTCCGACCCTGGCCATGGCCAGACCAAGGGCACCCTAACTGGTATTCTACCTAGAAGGTGCACCTCCAAAGGTATTCTCTGTAAAGTCACATACAGGGTCAGGCTGGGGGGTGAAGGGCCCACCCAGGGTCCCTGCAGGTGCCCCCCCGCCAGCTGCGTCCCCTAACACCCCCCCCGCGCAGGGCCCCCCACCCGACATCCTCCCCCGAGCGCATAAATTTAATGTGTCAGGGGAGGAGCGGTCAGGCAGGGGGATCGCCGACAAGGGTCGGGTCTGGGCCACCAGGGCCCACCGAGATTTTTCCCGGTGTCTCGGCGGCCCAGTCCGACACTGGTCACATACCAGGTAACTAACTATCCTAGCAAACAATTATGGTGTTGCCAGTTCTTATACACATTAAAAGCACTGTTCTTCAAGGGACAGTATATATCTCTTCTCAACATGAGCTCAATGAATAATGCTTGTTTGCCTATTGGTTTAATTAAGAAATATCTATGGTTTCTGTTATTTCTGGCACTAAACAAGTATATGAAACCAGTTTCACTTTAGCACTTTTTGTCACTTCTGGTCCCAAAGATCTGCAAAGGAGCTGATAAAACTAATTACCAGTCTGCTAAGAAGCCCCTGGAAAGGAGCTGCTCAAAGGCTGCTGCTTAGAAAAGGGAGAGATTTATTTGTTCTGGGTAGAGAGATCTGAGCAAATTGCCCTGTTTATAAAGGAAGGGGGAAGTCAGTTCAGTGAACTTTATAATTGCTTTATAATGGCAAAAAAGGAAAATATGGATTTTAGACTGTCCCTTTAAAGGGAGTTCCGTTGTGATTAGCAATTATTAAAAAAAGGGGGCATTTACTGATTAGTTAAATTTTATCAACACCACTGCAATCATATAAAGGTGCCCGATTACACTGACAAACATGGTTGGAACATGATAGAGGAGGGGCCTGGTGTATATTTTTAAGACCCTATTGCTTGGCTGAGAAACCTCTGGATGTAGTTGGCTGACATTTGGAGAACTATTGAGTTCAGTATTCGGCCCAATCTTTTACAAAGGATTCGGAGTTCGGCTGAACCCAAAAATAGTGGATTTGGTGCATCCCTAGCTGTCATATTCAGTCATTACTATAAAACAGAACCTATGTGTCTATTTGTGATTGATTTTGTACAAATGGATGAAAAGAAAAGCAAACAAAGAAGTTATAAATAGAGCCTGTTTAATTCCATGCACACCGCAGAGCTACAGAACCCACACTGAATTACTAACTAATAAAGGAAAGTAATACATTCCCTCAACACACATGAACCCAACTAAATGCTAACTAAAGGCACTGGTTAAAAATGAGACTTCGGCTCTAAACCATGTGAGCTTCTGTATTCTAATGGGCAGTTGTGCCGTGCTCAAACGTAGGTATGGAACCAGTGCATGCGCAGTGTCGGACTGGCCCCCCAGGATACCAGAAAAACTCCCGGTGGGCCCAGGTGTCAGTGGGCCCTCTTGCTTCTAACAATTTGGCCAATTGCATGGTTATTCCCTATTTCTGTATGAGAAAATGAGATGGAAGGATAGAGAATAGAGTCATGGATAATAAAGATGTTGAGGGAGGAGAGGTTGAAGGAGGATTAATAGTTTAGAAAGTGGGCCTATGGTCCAAGGTTTTCTGGTGGGCCCCTGGCATCTCAGTCCGACACTGGGCACACAACAGACTGTTGAGTACACAGAGATTGTATGTACACTAATATTTTAGTTGTTGCTCAGACCCAACCGTCACAGTGTGCATAGAGCTCCCATAAAGGTCCCCATAAACGGGCCGATTCTAGCTGCCAATATCAGTCACTTAGATCGATTCGCAGCTTATCGGCCCGTGTAGGGGCCTGCATGACGGGCCTGCCCGACCTATATCTGGCCTGAAATTGGCCAGATATCGATCGGGCAGGTTAAAAAATTTAGTCGGATCGGGGACCACATCGGCTCGTTGACGCAGTCCCTGAACCAACTGTGCCTATTCCAGCGTTCTAATTCGATCGTTTGGCCCCAGGGCCGAACGACCGAATTAGCCTAAATTCACCCGATATCGCCCACCCGTAGGTATTAAAGTGTATGGCCAAAGTGAAGACAACTACACCCCTTGCTGTTACTGCTTGCTCTAATGCTGGTGATAGTTAAAGTGATACTGATGCTAAAAAAACTACTCTTCAAAATGTACATTAAAGTTGCCTATGGGACATGTTGATCATTTCTCACTGATAGGGATGCTTGTGTAAGTAATTGTTACGTGAAGTTCCTAAACTTGACTGTTTTCCCAACTTGACTGTCCCTTCCCAGCCTGTCAGTTATGGCTTCTAATGCTAACAGCCTCCTACTGCACAAATATGGCCACCCCCTCATAGAGGAACATGGGGGATCAGATGTAAAAGCATCAGACATATACTTGTATGGCAAGATTATAAACAGCATGCAAAGACAATGTTATAATAGATGTAAAAAGTTTTCATTTCTGGTGTCGATATCTCTTTAAAGATCTCTTTAAAGGCTACATTACAATGCTGTGTAGGAAACCTGTTGCACTACATTTTGTCCTCCAACATATTGTAAGTAGTAAATGCCAATGCCACCACATTGCTGTGTCACAACGGCACTCCTATAATATCCCCAAAGCCTTGCACTGAAGTACAGGGCTTATCAGGGTTAGTAAAGGTCTCTGTCAAGGTGTAGAAATTCCTATAAGTCTTTCTATTTGGTCTAGATATCTACATGGAAAAAAAATCTAATTTCAGCAGTGTACACTAGAGATAAGGAACGCAACAGGTGTGGCCCTTTATGGTTATGGTAACTGACACCCATGGGCAAATATGTACATGATGTGTTGCTTCTAATCATTTGCTAACAACCCTATAAAAGAGTTATCCTAAACAAATGAGCTAAATCTTTTACTGCTTTACTTTTGATCTTATAGCTGGTCTCAACATTCACGTGCTCCCATTCATTCCTATGGCTTGCATTTAAAAATACATGAAAACATAAGTGACCAAAATATGTTGCATTTGTTGTACATTTCCAATGCACAGAGGCCCAAATATTCCCCCCAGTAGCTCTATAGATAGTGACTGTCTATGGCAGTGATCCCCAACCAGTGACTCGGGGGCAACATGTTGCTCCCCAACCCCTTGGGTGTTGCTCTCAGTGCCCCCAAACCAGGGAGTTATTTTTGAATTCCTGACTTGGGGGCAAGTTTTGGTTGAATAAAAACAAGATTTACTACCAAATAAATCCTCCTGTAAAGGTCCCCATACAGGTGAAGATTTCACCCGATAGCCACCCGATAGCCCCACCTATGGGTGGGCGATATTGGGGAACATGTAGGCTAATTCAGGCCAGATATCGGTCGGGTATGGCCGTCGTTTCTGCCCCTACATGGGCCGATAATCCGATCGGCAGCTACAATCGGCCCATGTATGGGGACCTTAAGCTGATAGTGTGCATAAAGACTGCCTAATAGCCAATCACAGCCCTTATTTGGCTCCTCCATGAACTTTTATGGTGCTTTTTTACCTTTGACTGTGGCTCACGAGTAAGAAAGGTTGGGGACCCCTGGTCTATGGCATCTTACAGCAGCCCCTCTGGCATTTGCCAGAATTCACAGATTGCCAGTCAGGGCCTGCTCAGGACTATGGACTGTATAGGACATTTCTTCATGTATCTAACTCTTTTTGCTGCCCCAATACATTATGCCTTGTGGTGGGTGAGCTTCCTGGGCTGCAGCAGAGAAGGTTCATTCATGTGACTGGGGAAACTGGATACGCTGGATGTTCTCTCTAAACCATTGTTGTGTAAATGTAGTACCAAGTGTACCTTTAAAAGATTTTTTAGACCCCCAAGCCTACTCAAAAGCTTAATTTTTTCCATTTTTTGCTCTAGCACACCAGCTGGAGCTTTATCCTGGATGACTATTTCCATTGAAATTATTCCATGCAATCATATGATTCCTTTGCAATTCCCTGCCGCCAGAATGTGGCCCTCTGAATCTGTCCAGCCGAGAGCTGGGAACTTGAGGGGCGTCTCATGTATTTACATGGATATTTATTTCACTGCAAATAAGAGTCCTTCAGCCTCTGTACGGCTGACGCCACAGATGAAGTGCATGACAGATGAAGCCTCCTAATGTATCTGTTTGTATGGATTAGTACACACACATGCTCTGTATAGTCTGTCAAGCAGACATTAGTCATATTTCAAGTGCAATATGACAAAGGCCCAGAGGAATGCACCAATCAGTCACAATTACTGCAATGTCACATTCATGTACCCATAGATAATCAACCATTTATTATTCCTGTCACAGGCAGAACATTTGTTTAGTGCAAAGCCTGCTTAGAGTCCCGGTCGTGTCACGTGCAACATATTGTTCACTAAGTAGTGTTTACTCACTATCCATACAGTGTTTCTATCAAGGCAGAGCCAGATGTCAACTTCATCTGCAGAGCACATCTGTTTGGGTCCATATGTAAAACAAAATATACAGCGCCCCGTGCACAGACTGATTTGGGAATTGTATACCAAGCGTATGGTCTATACTGAAGATCATCAGACCAATCAAAATCTTTCCTGACCACAAGCAACAGGAGATGCATGGACGGTACATTTTGACCGTAATTCCAGTCTGCACACAAATGTGGCCCCATACCACTTGTTGATTTAACTGCCTTTACAAATGCTTTGCAAACTGAACAAGCTGCACAAACTGGGAAAACAAACTGCAGGGCTATCTGTCAGTTTACATCCATCTTAAAGGAAACCTATACCCCCAGAAAGAATACTTATCTAGGAGATAGTTTATATAATGTTAAACCAAACTGGAATATTTATATCACATGCAACCGGCTGTGGTAACCTTGGAATTGCTGCCACCTGTAATGCCTATATCTCTAGGGTTCCACAGCGTCAATAGGTGCAAAGTCAGCTGAAGAGGATGCAATGGTATACTGAAGTGTATTTGGACACAAGTAGGGGTCATTTACAGCGGTAAATACAGTTGTATTTGTGCAAATTTCCCCATAGCTGTGTGTAAAACCCCATTCATTAAAGGTACCTGTGCCAAAATGTGCTCCTTGCTCCTCCATATAGTTGTGCTCCCTGCTGTTGCTCCTATTGACACAAGGGATCCCTGGAACTACTGTCACACTCACATTCATAAACTATATATACAAACATTAATTCTAACTGTAGATATTAGTATCACAATAGCCTTGGATATTCTGATTGATCAAGAACTCATCCAGGCCCCTCTTATAGGCATTAACAGAATCTGCCATTACCCCATCACTAGGAAGGGCATTCCCCAACCTCACTGCCCTCACCATGAGGAACCCCCTACGCTGCTTCAAATGGAAGCTCCGTTCCTCTAATCTAAAGGGGGGGCCTCTGGTGCGCTGATTGTTTTTATGGGAAAAAAGACCCCCCCCCCCCCATCTGCCTATAATCCCCTCTAATGTACTTGTACAGAGTAATCATGTCCCCTTGCAAGCGCCTCTTTTCCAGAGAAAACAACCCCAACCCTGACAGTCTAACCTCATAGTTTAACCATTCCATCCCCTTAACCAGTTTAGTTGCAGTCTCTGCACTCTCTCCAGCTCATTAATATCCTTCTTAAGGACTGGAGCCCAAAACTGCCCCCCATACTCAAGGTGAGGCCTTACCAGGGACCTATAAAGGGGCAAAATTATGTTCTCATCCCTTGAGTCAATGCCCTATTTATACAAGACAGCACTTTATTTGCTTTAGTAGCCACAGAATGACACTGCCTGGAATTAGACAACTTGTTATCAACACAAACCCCTAGATCCTTCTCCATTAAGGATCCCCCCAACAAACTACCATTTAGTAGATAGTTTGCGTTTATATTATTTCTACCAAAATGCATAACTTCCTGACCAGCGCCACAGTTCCCAAATCGCTCTCTGTCAATAGGTGCAGCACACTTACAACTAAAGAATCACGCAAACATGTCTCTCTCATGTCCAACACCAGACATGATGCCAATGGGGCAAAAAAAACTTTCAGCACAATTGCTCTGCACTGCAGGAAAAAGAAACACAGTAAGTGCGCTTGAAACTGCACTTTGCTCACTGCACTTGTGGTTGTAAATGAATGGTGGCTGCATTTGCGCTTCCTTTCGCCTTCATATCTTCAGGTTACAAGTTAATCTCTGGGGAACCATGAAATGCCTGACACGTTGGATTGTGTCAAACCCAGCAGCACAGAAAGGGTAACAAAAATAAAACCCACACTGACAAATAATACGTAGTATGTGTACATTATTTTGTACTTAGCGCTGCCCATTTTTCACAGTACAGTAATAGGACAGACAAGGGGAACAAGTAAATATAGAAAATATATAAATAAAAATAGACTAACATTTTCCTTTAGGATGTATACAGTGTATATATACAGCCTATGTGTGTGTTTGGGAGCACAGAAGCTGACGTAGGCACGGAGCAGATTGAGGCACTCAGCAGAATGCAGCCCTATTTACTTATGCAGCTGTTCTGGGGTCCCACCGTGGCGCTTGCTAAGGGCTCTGTGTTATTTCAACTGACTTGTCCGACAGCAATTGCCATTTCACAGCTGTTTCCAAACCTACAGGGGGGTTCTTCTGGGAATCATTAAATGACAGGAAAAAAAAAACAATGAAATCAGCAGAAGAGCTACGTACCCAGTTACATGGCCCAGTGGTACCTCAGCCATAAGAACTAAGTGCAACAAAACGTATATAACTCAGAATAGAAAAACGAGAAAAATACTATCTAAGCCGAGTTCAGAAGGAAAAATAAATGTTGATGCCCAGTGGTCACACTCTGATTCCTCCAGAATCCAGGGGGAAACTATATTTTCATTGTATTTTAGGTCTGTGCCTGTATTCTGCAATACATACTGTAACATATAAGGATTTTATATGTCAGTCATATAACTTTATAAAGGGGCTTATAATAAACAATGAATAGCCTGTAAATTATATCCTTATAAATCCTTAATAATGTCATCAGTTATAGTCAGTGCTTACTGATGTAATTTGTGTCACGTGACTCACTGAAACTTGTGAATTTTAACAAATAATGTACCCCCTGTTGTAAAATATGAGGATTTTAGAAGTCACCTTGGAGTTTCATGACCTGTATAAAAGCAGTCGGCCTTCAGCCTTATGCCTTTATATCATTATACTGTAATTACTCAGTACATCATAGTAACACTTCTTATATCCTTATAATTTACAATAGGGGTACATTATTCAATATATAATACACAAGTCATACATTTTCTATAATCGGTGTTCAGTGATGAAATTTGTGTCACATGACTACCTTAAACCTGTATATAATAAAAAATAACGTTACCCCCAATCTAAAGTATGAAATAAGAAACCACCTTGGCATTCCATTACCTGTTTAAAAACACTTGACCTTCGGCCTCGTGCCTTCATATGGTCAGTCTTCAGTGTAAATCTTTATATACAGTGTTTAGTAATATCAATCAATTCTAATTGCCATCTAGTGATGACTAACTGAATTCTGTGTATTATAACATAATGTACCAAATATGAGAATATTAGCAGTCGCTGCAGAGTTCCATGCCTGAAGCTTTGTTCATATAGGTTTATATGGTGACTGTTAATGTTTATATATACACAAGTTTCAGTCATGTGACACAATTGATATCACTGAGCACTAATTATAAAAGATGATGTGACTAGGCTCCATTTATAAGGATAAATGTTACAGGTTACTGATGGTGTTGAAAGTGTGTCTCTACAGCAGCCTATGGAGAGGGAAAGTTTTATGGCACTACGAGTGTTTATCCTGGGCCACAGGATAAAGTTAGGATCAGAGCCGTCCCAAGTAGTTTTGGCTTACAAGGTACAGGCCCCCACCCTGCACACCCCCCCCCCCCCAGCCGCTTGGTCTGCACTATGTGCCACTTAGAATACATGGCATGAGAAACACAAACAGACGCCCTCAGCTGTCAACCCTGACCCATGAAATGAGATGAAGACAAGCTGTCTCAGGCTTCCATTTGTGGCTCTCCCGGGCTGGAGCCAATTATGTATATTTCTGACAACAGGCAGGTGTTGCTGCATTTTTCCATCTGACTTTCTGGGTTCAATCCCCCTGAAGTGCAACATTTTTCAGGTCCTCCCATAGCTCCCAACAAGATTTCAGATTCATGAAAACACTACTTTATTACCAATTCACCCTTAGTGCTAATAATGTCTTTGGCTATAGCTAAGTGTGCCAAATGTTACCCTAACTGACTGGGGCGTTTGGGAGTTTTTAGAAGAAATAATTGGCTCATCAAAGCACAACCTAAATGTTTTTTAGGCTGGGCCCCAAATCAGATCTCTGGGGAGGATTAGGCCACAGTCGGGGGCAGGGTCCCCATCAGGGGGGACAGGAGTCCCCAATCAGGGAGGACAAGAGTCTTGTCTCAGTCCCAATTGGGAGAACCAGAAAGCCACCAAAGGGGTGGGGCTTATAAGTAATTAGTGGGTATGTGTCTGTATCGAGCCCATTTCTGAAGGCAGCCTGGTTTGGGGTGCTGGTAAAGAGTGACTTTGAATTAGACATTCAAATAATGTAATGACACTATCATGGCTGTCCAATATGGTGTTCTGGGAGTCAAGGAGGCTACATACTGGCTCAATGTACATGCCATAAACTAGCTTGTCACAGAGGTCACCCAAAGAAAATAAATAGAATCCTGTGCAAAACTGGCAGCTAATGACACAAATACATGTGTTTTGTAACAGGGAAGAGAAAATGTTCTTAATGTTTTTCTTTTAAAGGTACAGTGACACAAATAAACCAACTGAATATGAACGAGAATGTGGTAACATTTATAGGTGTGAGTTGATAAAAATGGAGATAAATCCTGTTTTTGTGTGGGGTTTTATGGTTGCAAATTTGGGCCCATTGCCGTGCCTAATACTTTGCTTGCTTTTACAGGTATGGGATCCATTATCCAGAAACCCAATATCCAGAAAGTTCCGAATTACGGGAAGGCCATCTCCCATAGACTCCATTATAAGCTAATAATTCTAATTTTTAAAAATGATTTTCTTTTTCTCTGTAATAATAAAATAATACCTGTACTTGATCCCAACTAAGATATAATTACCCCTTATTGGGGGCAGAACAGCCCTATTGGGTTTATTTAATGGTTAAATGATTCCCTTTTCTCTGTAATAATAAAACAGTACCTGTACTTGATCCCAACTAAGATATAATTACCCCTTATTGGGGCAGAACAGCCCTATTGGGTTTATTTAATGGTTAAATGATTCCCTTTTCTCTGTAATAATAAAACAGTACCTGTACTTGATCCCAACTAAGATATAATTAATCCTTATTGGAGGCAAAACAATCCTATTGGGTTTAATTACTGTTTGAATAATCTTTTAGTAGACTTAATTTATGGAGCTCCAAATTACAGAAAGATCCCTTATCCGGAAAACCCCAGGTCCTGAGCATTATAGATAATGGGTCCCATACTGTACTACATGAGGCCACAATAGCCATGGGTTCATAAGTAAATTATTTTTTGGAACTGGATGTGAGGTTTTGGCTATTTTGGAATGCTCAGATCAATTATATCCTTCCTGTAGTGACAGAGTTATGCCCCCCCATCCCAAATCAATGAAATGCATAGTTGGGACGTAAAATAATAACACAAAACAGTTTCCAGCGGCATTTGCTATTTCTTTTTTTTCTTCTTGGAATCTGAATTCTCATTTTGTTCCACCAACAGCTGCGTTCCTCTGA
This sequence comes from Xenopus tropicalis, assembly GCF_000004195.4. Lineage (NCBI taxonomy): Eukaryota > Metazoa > Chordata > Amphibia > Anura > Pipidae > Xenopus > Xenopus tropicalis. The sequence continues at coordinate 15,463,554 of NC_030678.2, forward strand.
ACAGAACCCCGAAGAATAAGCCGCCTGTTTATCAAGCGCAGAAAATCAATCCAGAGCAGCTGAGACCAAAATTCCCTTTCAAACAAATGTGCATTTATTTCTGGGCACAAAAAAAGGTACCAAGATATCGGAAATGCTTGCATAAAGGGTGCCCACGAGGTTCATTCGAGCAAGAACTTAGATGCAGGTTTCTAAGCTAATTCAGTATTTAACACGCTATGATGTTAAGGGACATTTATAAATATGGTACATGCCCTGTGGGATTGTGGTGCCGGCTGTGCCAGAGTGATGTGAGTGCAAAGCTGAGCTCTACTTACTGCCTGCCCACAGACACAGCCATTCTGCATCTGGCACACATTTGGGCTATTCAGATGTGCCAGCTAGGGGGGCATCCAATGGCACCCTTACCTGCTGCCCCCCACTTGCCCCTTATGCAAAATAAAACATATTTGCAATATAGTTAGTTGGGCAAAAATGTCATCTATAAAGGCTGTAGTGAGCAGATGTCTAACATAATAGCCAGAACACTACTTCCTGCTTTCAGCTCTCTAACCTCTTCAGGGTCAGCCCATAGCCCGCACCCATAGCCTCCCCCCCCAGGGGTCCCCCTAACCCCCCTCGCAAGGCCCCCCCCACCGACATCCTTCCCCAAGGGCAAAAATTTAACGCGTCGGGGCAGGAGCGGTCGAGCGTTTGGGGGTGCCGCAAGGGTCAGGTCTCGGCTGCTGGGGCCCACCGGGATTTTTCCCGGTGTCTCGGCGGCCCAGTCCGACCTTGAACCTCAGTCAGTGACTTTAGGGGGGGGGGGCACATGGGACATTACCATTCAGTTAGTTTGTGAGCACGCAGGTCAGATTCAAATGCAAACTAACTGACAGTTATGTCCCATGTGGCCCCCCACAAGTCACTGATTGGCTACTGACTGCTAACAGCTTAGAGAGCTGTAAAGGAGGAAGTAGTGTTCTGGCTATTATGTAAGACATCTGCCCACTCCAGCCTTTATAGATTACATTTGTGCCCAACTAACTATATTGAAAACATTTTTTATTTTGCGCAGTTTCATTTTTACACTAAACTGCTCCTTTAAGGTGCAAATAATGTTTTGCCCTGGTTTGTTCTTTTGACCCTACTGCATGTTGCTCAATATTCTGTCTAATACTGGAGTCTCCAAACTTGAGCCACATTCAAATGTGAGTTCAAAGAGTTGGGGAGCAATGCAGGCATAGGGGTGCCAAATAAGGACTATGGTTGGCTATTTGGTAGCTCCTATGTGAACCGGCAGAATACAAGAGGCTCTGTTTGGCAGTACTCATGATCTTTATGCCTCCAAAACCAGGAATTCAAAAATAACTCCCTGGTTTGGGGGCACTGAGAGCAACATCCAAGGGGTTGGGGAGCAACATGTTCCCCCCGAGCCACTGGTTGGGGATCACTGATCTAAATTGGCCAGAAACCATGGTGCCTTGTTATGGCATAGTTATCATGAGTTACAGGGATGATGATGGCTCAGCTTGGGGATATTCCATAAAGACAGGGGCTATGGGGATTTTGAGATAGAAGCCTGAAGGAAAGACATTATGAATTTTTTGGTGAAAGCCAAGATGTCTGTGCAGCCGTCATTGGGGAAATGGGAATTAGTTGGCTGCAAATAACATTCAAGGTCAACGTCATCATCTGCGTGAGGGTCAGTTAAGGTGAAATTTGGGATGAAAACTTATTTGTTGTCCTAGATATTCTTGGATTCATTGCTGAATGTCTGATACAAATAGGAATCCTTTTGAAGGGGTGGTTGATCTTTAAGTTAACTTTTAAAGCAACAGTTCAATGTAAAAATGAAACTGGGTAAAATGGATAGATTGTGCAAAATAAAAAATGTTTTCAATATAGTTAGTTAGGCAAAAATGTCATCTATAAAAGCTGGAGTGGGCAGATGTCTAACATAATAGCCAGAATTCTACTTACTGCTTTCAGTTCTCTAACCTCTTTGTCAGTCAGTTACTTTAGGGGGGCCACATGGGACATAACTGTCAGTTAGTTTGTGAGCACACAGGTCAGATTCAAATGCAAACTAACTGACAGTTATGTCCCTTATGGCCCGCCCTCAAGTCACTGATTGGTTACTGACTGCTAACAGCTTAGGGAGCTGTAGAGGAGGCTATTATGTTAGACATCTTCTTACTCCAGCCTTTATAGATGACATTTTTGCCCAAGTAACTATATTGAAAACATTTTTTATTTTGCGCAGCCTGTCTATTTTACCCAGTTTTATTTTTATACTGAACTGTTCCTTTGTATGTTATAGAATGGCTAATTTTAAGCCACTTTTCAATTAGTCTTTTTATCTTTTATAGTTTTTGAATGATTTATATTACTTATCTCTCTGTTCAGCCCCTCTACTATTCATATATCAGTCGCTCTCTCAAATGACTACCTGGTTACCAAAGTAAATTGGACCCTAGCAACCAGATAACTGCTGAAGAACTGGAGAACAAAAAGTAAAATAATTTAAAAAACTGCCAATAATAAAAAATGAAGACCAATTGCAAATTGTTTCAGAATAGCACTCTCTACATCAAACTAAAGGTTAATTTAAAGATACACAACCCATTTAATTATCATCCTAACTGGCATTCAGGCCAATATCCCCCCTGGGGTGGCAGCCCCTGCATTTGGGAACCTCATCTCTTGTATCGGTTATTGATTGCTTTATATGTTACTCTGTATGCCCAATGTATGAAACCCACTTATTGTACAGCGCTGCGGGATATGTTGGCGCTTTATAAATAAATGTTAATAATAATAATAACCACTGCCCACTGCTATCTCTTTTCACTATTATTATTGCAGCTGCCACCTTTCCGTAAGGTATCACCTGATTTTACCTGCTTGCCCAATGCTGATTGGAGAAGTGCTAACCAATAAGCAGGCTGCTATATGTACCATATATATATACCAGCAGCGACATGGTTAATTCCGTGGGTGACTCACTCCCTTCCGTTAGTTCAGGTGGAGTTTAATCAAATCATTCATCATCCTTTATTAGCATTCAGGCAGACAAAACAGAATCTGCTCGGCATCAGGAGACATATTGTACCAGAGTAAGCGGCAAGGGGCTCTTTTAAGCTGGAAAGTGAGAGGCTTCCTGCCGTTCAAATCGCTTCATTTGTTTGTGTTTACCGAGCAATAATTGTAAATAATAACAATACAAGCGCAGAGCAATGGGCAGGGTACATCTGGGTGATTGGGACATTAAAAATGTCTGTAAAAATGTAAAAAAAAATAAAACAATATATCCCAAAAATACACATACAGAGATTCATATGAAACATTTAATTAATTACAATTATGAATAGTCAGTAGGTAACAGCCAGAAAACAAGTTCTATTCCAAACTAGGGTTCCTGCCCAGGAACTCCGGGGAGGCGGGGCCTGACATCATGGGGATCCTGACGAAGGGAGGGTGTATCCCCCCCGAAACGTTGATCAAGGTGGTCATAATAAGTGGGGTAAGCTCCCCGACTGCATATGTTTGTGTGTGCGGCTCCGTTACAGAAACAGTTCGATTGAGGATAAGGACCTGCCAGTCCTACGGAAGGCTTGCACCACAATTGCAGTGAGTATAGCAGCGACAGGTGGGCTACCGCGTTAAAAAGTTGGCATCCCTAACTTAGGTACATGACTTTGCCCCCCTTGTAAAATATTCTGCGGATGCTGTGATCAGTGTGCCTAAAGGTTTCATATTATTCCTAATATACGGCTCTGCAAGTAAAGTAGACAGTGCCATGTTTTCCCACAAGCCCTTCCACCTACTGTGTCCTGTTATTCAGAGTAACAATAAATAAATGGCCCCACGTGGCTCTATTTAGGGGACCCTGGGGCTGCCCATGTAGCGCAGAACGCTGTGTAATTCAGAGCCAGTGGCCTGTCACGCTCTTGGGCTATTTCTGCCACTGTATGGGGGGTATTTTTATTCTTGGCCTTTGTTAGCCCCGGCTCTGTTTCTCTTTTATTCTCTATGTGAATAATCAATCAGGACTCATAGGGAGCCTTTCAGTCTCTCTTCACCTTCATTACTGGCATTCAATAGAAAAGAATAAAGGCTTGAGATGTTAAATAATGAGCCCACTAGAATGCATATTTCCAAACTAAAAATTTATATAGTCTCTCTACTATTTGATTCAGATTGCTTTCTACCTGTCCAAGCAACGGCCAATGAAGTCCATACTTCCTGACAACTGCCATAATGGTAGGGAGAAAACACTACAGGAGGGCTACGGGAGTAAATGAAAGATGTATAACAAGACAGTGATCAGTGAAAGCCCAGGGAAGATGAAGAGAAATCAATAACACATTCATAGAAATTTGGGATACCAAGAAGTACATAATCACGTCTTAATATTTATATCAAATAAAAGGAAGGCATTGTTGCCCTTTATCCTCGTTGTATTTAGTTCCAGAGAACAGAAGTCAAACCTGGGGGGTCCGTAACATTGGCGCCACTCAAGGCTTGCCCCTGGCTGGCAGACAATTCCATATAAGACAGTGACACCAATAAAAGGGCATATACATGAGATTTAGCAGTGCTGCTGGTATCTGTTCCTCCCTGGCATCATCTGGGAGATGGCTAGTTGAGAGCATGGCTTGGCAAGCAATGGGGGAAGGAACAGCAGTAAAGGGGAACTAAACCTCCCTGCAGATTTTTTTTAGCTGGACACCAGGCCCCTTTAGAACCACATCACTTTTGCCAAAACATCATTGTGCCCCTGTAGCAAGAAGAGATGGGATTGTTTTAACCCTTTAAATCAAGTTGCAAGTAAAATGTAGTCTTTGTGAAAAATGTATAATAAAGCAGTAGAATTCTTAATGAATCAGATAAAAGTGAGTGTAGGACTGGCCAGACTGGGGGTGAGTGAGTGTAGGACAGGCCAGACCAGGGGTGAGTGAGTGTAGGACAGGCCAGACCGGGGGTGAGTGAGTGTAGGACAGGCCAGACCGGGGGTGAGTGAGTGTAGGACTGGCCAGACCGGGAGTGAGTGAGTGTAGGACAGGCCAGACCGGGGGTGAGTGAGTGTAGGACAGGCCAGACCGGGGGTGAGTGAGTGTAGGACAGGCCAGACCGGGGGTGAGTGAGTGTAGGACTGGCCAGACCGGGGGTGAGTGAGTGTAGGACTGGCCAGACCGGGGGTGAGTGAGTGTAGGACAGGCCAGACCGGGAGTGAGTGAGTGTAGGACTGGCCAGACCGGGGGTGAGTGAGTGTAGGACTGGCCAGACCGGGAGTGAGTGAGTGTAGGACTGGCCAGACCGGGGCTGAGTGAGTGTAGGACTGGCCAGACCGGGGGTGAGTGAGTATAGGACAGGCCAGACCGGGGGTGAGTGAGTGTAGGACTGGCCAGACCGGGGGTGAGTGAGTATAGGACAGGCCAGACCGGGGGTGAGTGAGTGTAGGACTGGCCAGACCGGGGGTGAGTGAGTGTAGGACAGGCCAGACCGGGGGTGAGTGAGTGTAGGACAGGCCAGACCGGGGGTGAGTGAGTGTAGGACTGGCCAGACCAGGGGTGAGTGAGTGTAGGACTGGCCAGACTTGGGGTGAGTGAGTGTAGGACAGGCCAGACCGGGGGTGAGTGAGTGTAGGACTGGCCAGACCGGGGGTGAGTGAGTGTAGGACAGGCCAGACCGGGGGTGAGTGAGTGTAGGACAGGCCAGACTGGGGGTGAGTGAGTATAGGACAGGCCAGACCGGGGGTGAGTGAGTGTAGGACTGGCCAGACCGGGGGTGAGTGAGTGTAGGACAGGCCAGACCGGGGGTGAGTGAGTGTAGGACAGGCCAGACCGGGGGTGAGTGAGTGTAGGACTGGCCAGACCGGGGGTGAGTGAGTGTAGGACTGGCCAGACCAGGGGTGAGTGAGTGTAGGACTGGCCAGACTTGGGGTGAGTGAGTGTAGGACAGGCCAGACCGGGGGTGAGTGAGTGTAGGACAGGCCAGACCGGGGGTGAGTGAGTGTAGGACAGGCTAGACCGGGGGTGAGTGAGTGTAGGACTGGCCAGACTGGGGGTGAGTGAGTGTAGGACTGGCCAGACCGGGGGTGAGTGAGTGTAGGACTGGCCAGACCGGGGGTGAGTGAGTGTAGGACAGGCCAGACCGGGGGTGAGTGAGTGTAGGACTGGCCAGACTGGGGGTGAGTGAGTGTAGGACAGGCCAGACCGGGGGTGAGTGAGTGTAGGACTGGCCAGACCGGGGGTGAGTGAGTGTAGGACAGGCCAGACTGGGGGTGAGTGAGTGTAGGACAGGCCAGACTGGGGGTGAGTGAGTGTAGGACTGGCCAGACTGGGGGTGAGTGAGTGTAGGACAGGCCAGACCGGGGGTGAGTGAGTGTAGGACAGGCCAGACCGGGGGTGAGTGAGTGTAGGACAGGCCAGACCGGGGGTGAGTGAGTGTAGGACAGGCCAGACCGGGGGTGAGTGAGTGTAGGACTGGCCAGACCGGGGGTGAGTGAGTGTAGGACAGGCCAGACTGGGGGTGAGTGAGTGTAGGACAGGCCAGACTGGGGGTGAGTGAGTGTAGGACTGGCCAGACTGGGGGTGAGTGAGTGTAGGACAGGCCAGACCGGGGGTGAGTGAGTGTAGGACAGGCCAGACCGGGGGTGAGTGAGTGTAGGACAGGCCAGACCGGGGGTGAGTGAGTGTAGGACAGGCCAGGCCAGGGATGACTGGGACACAGTTGGACAGCTTGTATATATTGCAATATATGTATGTATGTATGTATATCTTTATTTATAAAGTGCTACTTATATACGCAGCGCTGTACAGTAGGATACATTAATACAAATGGGGTTATTAAGATAATAATAAATACAAAGTATAACAATAAATACAAATAAATAAAATACAATTGTAATAAGATAAGAGTCAAAGACACAAGAGGATGGAGGTCCCTGCCCCGTAGAGCTTACAATCTATACAATATATGGATGAACAATCCCCGATTTGCCCTATATATATTGGTAATGGGGGAGTGCAGAGGGGCTCTTGTCTTTGTCTGTATGAATTTTGTGGTCTCACCTTCATTGCAGCCCTGCCCAAATTTAAAATTAGGGTGATTACTTTCCCTTTTTTTGCTTAAGGCAAATATTGTGTCCGCCAACCCTGTTATGCAACTTTCAGGACCGGGTATGGGTGTCTAGGGGACCCTATTGGAAGTTTTGTTGATGCAGTTGTATAAAATGGGTTTACTTCCCCTTTAAAATTGATTATAAACCTTGGGGGGGAAAATTTATTTTCAGAACCCTATTTTCAGGGCTGACATTTTTTTCCCAGACTGCCCTACTTACAGTAGCCAGTCTAGCTAGGGCATGCTTTAGTAAGTTGGGTTCCATAGAGAAGAAGCTCAGAAATTCTGTGCATAGATATCCTGAAAAGAGGTTGCTCCCAAATGTTCTAAATCACCAAGATATCATGTCCCGGTGTATCATTCTATCCCATTCTAAATGTCCCTCCATGCCATTGCTTTATTTGATGCCATTGGCCTTCCTTACCCATGTGTCAGCTTTATGCCCCAATGCCCCAGCCTTCCTCCCTGCCTAATTATTGGGATATGATAGGGAGAGAAAGATACATAAGGGCTAGTTATTCCACTAGAAATGGATTCATTTTTATTCCATTGGTCCAATGACATAATTTAGATACTATACAACAACAAATACATTATACAACATATACATTAGCAGTACAGAAAAGGATTAGGATTGAAGTGATTCTAATTATAGGGTAATTGATGGCCGAGCGTCCCACACGGTCTCAATGGATTACGGGGGTGAGGGAATGAATGGGCCAGGCTGTATGTTTGTTTAGTGCCAATTGGTTAGGTTTTATTTTAGGTCTTTCAAGTTAAAGCTCCTGCTTTGAATAAGAGATTAAACCCGGGATCTATAAATATGATTTTTTTTTACCTACAAGAAAGAAATCTGCAATTTTCAGGATTGCTTATATAACGCACTATTGTCATTATGTAACAGGATGTGGGAGGAAGAATAGTAATGGCATTGTATTAGCACAAGTACAAAATCTCACTCATTTCATCCCTGTGATGTGCAGAGAAGCCATTTACACCGCTGTAAGCAAATTGTGCCTTAATAATAAAACAGTACCTTGTACTTGTTAAGCTAAGCTGCATAAAGCCATATATTTCTATTCCATATAATGAAAAGACCCATTATCTGGAAACCCTCAGATCCCAAACATTCTGGATAACAGGCCCTATCCCTGTACTGATATCTTCTGCCTATACTGGTCTGTGTATGGTCAGCTTTCAGTTCCCTGTCCGACTGAAATCAGATATATGCTATGTGAGTTAACATATACCTACAAACAGACTGGATCAATCAGGCAGGTTTGAAATCTTGTTGGAAAAGAACTGCATCAGGGTGTTGATGAGATCCACATCTGACAGGGTTGGACTGGGCCAATGGGACACTAGAAATCATGGGCCCCACCGACCCAGAAACTATTGGCACCCCCCCCCAGTCACTGCCACAATGATGAAGTATAAGCTACATCGGGGGGCAGTGGGTTGATGTGCCAGCTCAAGAGGCTGTGGGGGCCCCTGAGCTGACAACCCCAGTAGACCCTAGACACCCCAGTCTGAAGCTGATCCAATAGGCACAGGCCCTTGGACCAATAATTGGATCAGCTAAATTTGGCCTTGTACATGGTTTTCCAAATCTGGCAAAGATCGACTCGTTTGGCATTCTACCAAGGGAAAAAGTATGCTAGGATCAGATATTGATAGGACTTTGCAAAGGCTGATTGGAATAACAAATCTTTTTAATATGTGTATAATATGGCACAAAGCAGTTTGAGATAACCAGCTACGAGAACTGTATTTGATGGCACAATAGAACTTATTTAAAGGGGTGGTTCACTTTAAGTATGTCATAGAATGGCCAATTCTAAGCAACTTTTTAATTGGTCTTTATTATTTATTTTTTATCCTTTGTGAATTATTTGCCTTCTTCTTCTAACTCCTTGCAGCTTTCAAAGGGGGTCAGTGACCCCGGCAGCCCCAGAATCATTGCTCTGCGAGGCTACAGTTTTAATTGTTATTGTTGCTTTTAATAACGTATTTTTCTATTCAGGCCCTTTCATATTCATATTCTAGTCTCTCATTTAAACCACGGCCTGGTTCCTATGGTAATTTATATCCTAGCAACCAGATAGCTGCTAAAACTCCAAACTGGAATGCTGTTGAACAAACAGTAAAATAACTAAAAAAATACAAATGGAATTTTTTAATTGGAATAATAATTTTTTTTAACATCACATGATATGAAATATTTTTAATAATAAGGGCAGTGATCTTGAAGATACTTATTTTAAGATCCAGTTGTGACGGTGTTACCACATTGTTTTATCAGCCACAGGGTATATACTTGGTTTGCTTCTGTTGGGAAGGTACCGTATGACATTCATGGTACAGCAGTAGGTTTGGAACGCTCCCTCTGATTGGTGGCTATGCACCATAGATTTCAACAGCTTCTTTATCTTGAAACAAAATGTTGGTGCTGAGGGGCTGTATCTAGAATATTTCAGTATCTAAAGTATTTTAATAGCGGTATCTAAAGTATTTTAATGGATCTTTAGAACATCAGCCGCTCTATGAATTGTTTTCTGTTCAGAACAGATTTTTTTTAACAAATGAAACCCAATCCATAGGTTCGGCTGTGGCCCCTTTGTACCACAAGTACTGTGCATCTCATATTATTTGTGAAACCGGTTTAATTAGTATTTCTTATGTTCCCTATGGTGATAGTAAACATTTGTTTGGGCACAAAAGGCAACATTAAATTTATTGGTCAAATATTGTATTTTTATAGCACACAAGATGCAATGCGAAGGGTTTCGGTCTTACAATCACCATAGGGCACATGTATGCCTGCAGGAGCTGTGAGCACAATTTTAGCATAGTATTTTTGTCCCCAGAATTCCAATATCATTATGTTCAGAAGGGCTAAATATTGTGCTACACCTACACAATTGCAGTTTATTTGGCAATATGACTTCAACTGCGCACACATTTCATAGCCAATCGGACTAAACTGTGAGAAAGCCTGTTTGGCATCATTTTCAGTGTTTGTCACGCAAGGGATATCTGTGCATAGTTATATAGGTAATTATATTATTATTATATATTATATATTTATATAATAATTTATATATAAATATATAATATATATATATATAAATAATTATATATTATATTATATTATTATGCATTATATAGGTGCAAGTGTCTATTGACGCTGGGTGCGATGGGAACCCTAATGAAAGTGGTTTTATGAGCAACTGACTGTGGGGAAACTGCAGGGATCACAACTGCATTTGTGCATTAGTGTAACTATAGAGAGAGTAGACCTTGCAGTTACAGGGAGGGAAAGGGGGGCTCTGAGCTCTGGCTCTGGGGTCTGTTTTTTCTATAGTTTCAAATAAACTCCCCAGCTGCTCTACTACCTGCAACTTGGCTGCCTTAGGTGGCAAGGACCCCTAAGATGGCACTGATGGGGTGGGGAAAGAGGGGCCTGGGTGATATGAGGGACTCTGGTGGGGCCAGGTAGAAGGTTTTTTCTGGGGGTAGTGTCGGACTGGCCCCCCAGGATACCAGGAAAACTCCCGGGGGGGCCCAGGTGTCAGTGGGCCCTCCTGCTTCTAACTATTTAGCCTCTTTCATGATCATTCCCTATTTCTGTATGGGAACAAGGAAGCTTGATAGATGGACAGAGTATAGTATGTAGAGAAAGGAGACTAGGAGAAAAAAGAGTTTGAGGGAGGAGAGGAGGAATTTTTAAGAGTGGGAGAGAAGTTTTGAGAGTGGGCCCATGGCCCAGGGTTTTCTGGTGGGCCCCTGCCATCTCAGTCCGACACTGCCTGGGGGGGATGGGGGGCAGCGCACATTAGTTACACCACTGGAAATAAATGAACCCTCTTATATTCATTACAATGTGATGTCAGTTATATACAAGCTCACAAATTCTCCTTGTAGATTCTTTTTGCCAGTGATTCAGCTCATTGCGGACATGTTGGCCTGACAATGCCAATATACCTGCAGGGCATGGGGAGTGATGTTGGGTTATAGAAAAACACTCTTTGAAGATATTTTGAGTAACTGTCAGAAATGTTCTGCTATATAAGCTATCATTCCTGTACATATTCTCTGTCCCATTACACAAAGTTGGCAGTTGCGGTCCCGGCGGCAGGTATGAGCAGGTATTGGCAGTTACAGTGAGTGTAGGGGCGCCGGCATCCCAGGAATGCCCTTGACTTTGTTTCTGAACTTCATGGCTTTGTGTAGCGCTGACTCTTCTGTTTGTTCCTATGAAATATGATGGGCCCATGACAAAGGAATGTTTCAGTGTGACAGGAGCTATGCTAATTGGACGTTTCATTACTAGGGAATTGTTTATATATCCTACAGAATACAAATAGTGCAGATTTTTAGTTCATTAGGAGAGTTTTTTGGCTCATTTCCTTGTAGGTTAGTGTACAAAGGTGAAACCACCTAAGTGAAAACATAGAATTTGAAAGACATGGGGATGCCGTATGTCCAGGATGAGTGGGCAGGGCAATAGTCTTGGCCCAGGCAGGGGCAGCAGGCTGGCCAAGTAATCTGGGTGCTGCTGTTGGGTAATAAAAGTGTTTATAACAAGTGAGATGCTAGTGGTAGGGTATTGGACTGGCCCAGGCAGTAAATCACCAGGTAGGGCTGGAATAAGAGATTAACCTTCAATGTAGTAAATTTGTAATAGCCTACAAATCCCTTCCTTTCCTGACCCTCTCTGCTGATGGATTAGCCCTATATTCCACCTACCCGCCCTTACTCCATCTTACTCTTACCCTGCCCACTCTACCCATTACCCTGCCCACTCCACCCATTACCCTGCCCACTCTACCCATTACCCTGCCCACTCTACCCATTACCCTGCCCACTCCACCCATTACCCTGCCCACTCCACCCATTACCCTGCCCACTCTACCCATTACCCTGCCCACTCTACCCATTACCCTGCCCACTCCACCCATTACCCTGCCCACTCCACCCATTACCCTGCCCACTCAACCCATTACCCGGCTCACTCCACTCATTTCCCCACCCACTCCATTCATTACCCCACCCACTCCATCCATTACCCCGCCCACTCCACCCATTACCCTGCCCACTCCACCCATTACCCTGCCCTTTCCACCCATTACCCTGCCCCATGTGATGCCCCCACCTGCTTCCCCAACCTGTAGGCCGGTATAAACGTAAAAAAAAGTGACAACCCCAGCTAGTGACCTCTGCACTGGGCATCAAGGGGTAGATTTGGCCAGCAGAGGGGCACATAAAATTGTAATACTGCCCTGCATTTCCAAAAAATGGTTTGAGAGAAAGGTTTAAATAATTCTTACATCATAATGCAAAGTTTTTGGGGGGTTCCAAGTCTCCAAAAAAAAAAAAAAGACATGGGTTTAACCCTGGGTTGTATTTCAAAATAATTGTATATAAGCCACATATTCAGTAAATGTTGCACGATGTAAAATATGGTACAAAGCACTTTGCAAGGGGTAACCAGCTATGAGACCTGTATTTGATGGCACAATAGGACAATGAAGACCAATTGCAGATTGTCTTATAATATCACTCTCTACATCATACTAAAAGTTAACTCAAAGGTAAACAACCCCTTTAACCCTGCAAGTGCAGTTGCGGTCCCCTCAATTTCCACGTAGTCAGCTGAATATAAAACCACCATGCGCTCCTTGCACTTCCGTATATTTCTGCTCTGTGCCACTGGCATGCAATATTGGAGAATGCGACACAGTTGCAGTAGGTGCAGTGTAATTGCACCAAGTGCATCTCCCCCTTGTGACCACAATGACATTGGAATACTGGGGGGAAAATAACATTGTGATTGTGCTCAAAATTGCACTTTGCAGTTTTCACTGGTGGATATGAATAAGCCCTGTTGTTGTATTGTTAATTATAGTGAATTGTAATAGCAATGCTATTATCTGGTGTTAGTGGCCCTTTTAAAGGAACAGTAACACCAAAAAATGAAAGAGCTTTAAAGTAATAAAAATATAATGCACTGTTGCCCTGCACTGGTAAAACTGGTGTGTTTGCTACAGTAACACTACTATAATTTATATAATAAGCTGCTGTGTAGCCCCGGGGGCAGCCATTCAAGCTGGAAAAAAGGAGAAAAGGCACAGGTTACATAGCAGATAACAGATAAGTTCTGTAGAATACAATAGTGTTTTATCTGTTATCTGCTATGTGCCTGTGCCTTTTCTCCTTTGAATGGCTGCCTCCATGGCTACACAGCAGCTTATTTATATAAATTATAGTAGTCTTTCTGAAGTAAACACACAACTTTTACCAGTGCAGGGCAGCAGCACATTATATTTTAGTTACTTTTATACACTTTCATTTTTTGGTGTTACTGTTCCTTTAAGAATAGGCTTTACTATAGTATCTATATGTTGGATACATTATTCCCCAAGGCTAAAACCAGCAGCGAGTTCTTGCTCGCTATTATGCAGTGTGGTGCATGATTGACAGTTGGTTTATTTCTTTTAAATTTATTGTTTCTTTTTTCTCATTTGGAATAAATTCTGCCTTGTGCCCTAGGCCATATTTACAGGTTAGGCCACTGTGGGCCAATGTGTGCGCCTCCCCTGTCAGAGTCAGGGTGCTGACCCATTGCCCCACACCCTGCCTCCCATATGGATAAACACAACTGATTGATTAATCCTGCCAGCACATGTTCCAGTGATAAGGGTTTAATATATAAAATATAAGAATTGTTGTAACTGTTTTCAATGTATCAGTTAATGAGCAATAACAAAACACAACTGAATGAGAATTAAATATTATAAAAGAGGAGAAGGGGAGGTGGGGTTGCCAATACATTCCCCCTCCTTCCCCAGTACTGGGTACTATCATCTAGGGTGCTGCACCTCCATGCTTGCCAAGCCAGTGCAACACTTTGGAAATGGATTGTCATAATCCATACTTATTGTATATGCATATTCATTTTAACAATGAAATTAAATCCCTACTATTTTCGCCCATCTGTTCTACTTCCTGCTGGCAGAACTCCCAGGCTGTGCAGGGGGGCCGGCAGCACCCAGCACACTGCACTGTAGTAAAGGAACCAATCAGCAGCTAGGCTGACCTGATAGGGAACTGAAGCCTGTCTTTGCTTGTGTGACTGCAGGGCTGTGATTGGCTCTCCTACTGTGCTTCTGGCAGTAACCATGTAAACATGCCCTCCCCTCATTTGAAACACAGACCAGGACCATAGTGGATCTATAGGGAGTAATAGCTAGCAAATTTAAGCCCAGAGTGAAACCAGCACCATATATTATTCATTATTGCCTACACGATTGGGGCTGGATTATGCTTTATGTCTCCTTTAACTGCTAGAGCTTTCTGATACCATTACAGCAAACCCTTATATCCAATATATAAGACTCAAGTATGTCTGTAAATGTAGAAAACAAAGAGCAATTCAAATACAGCTGCACCCAGGGTCGGACTGGGGGGTGCAGGGCCCACCGGGGCTTCCGCCCCAGGGGCCCTGCAGGGGCCCCGCCAGTCGTGTCCCCTACCCCCCCCGGGGGCCCCCCTAACCCCCCGTAGGGCCCCCACCCGACATCCTCCCCGAGCGCGTATAAATTGAACGCGTCAGGGGAGGAACAGTCAGTAGGGGGAGCGCCGGCACTAGGGCCTGGGCCCACCGGGATTTTTCCCGGCCCAGTCCGACCCTGGCTGCATAAAATAAAATGTAAATAATAAAATATAAATAATTCTGCCTGGCGCCATTTTCTGGTGCTGCGCCTGTATCAATAGGCACAACAGAACTCAACTGGGAACAGAAGGCAGGAAGGACTGAGCCCCGAGTGCAGCTATACGGATGTGCAAGGAGCCCATTTAAAGCACCTTTAAAAAAACAAACAAACTGTGAAAGTGGTGTTACGTGTGACTGA
This sequence comes from Xenopus tropicalis, assembly GCF_000004195.4. Taxonomy (NCBI): domain Eukaryota; kingdom Metazoa; phylum Chordata; class Amphibia; order Anura; family Pipidae; genus Xenopus; species Xenopus tropicalis. The sequence goes on from NC_030678.2 coordinate 15,478,574, forward strand.
CTGCGGGAGAGTGCAGGGGCCACAACTGCAATTGCGGAACCTGGTGATTGAGCTCCAAATTGCACTTTGCTCATTGCACTTGCAGACGTACGTGTCCCTATTGTGTGAGTATCTCCTATAATACAGTCAGGGAGGGCCAGTAAATCTATATACAGAGTCAGGGTCGGACTGGGCTGCCGGGACACCGGGAAAAAACCCAGTGGGCCCCTGTGGACCAGACCCGACCCTTTCCTGCACTCCCTCGGCCGACCGTTGCTCCCCAGACCCGTTAAACTTATGGGTGCTCAGGGGAGGACGTCGGGTGGGGGACCCAGTGGGGGAGGGGTAAGGGATGCTCAGTGAGGGCCCCTGCAGGGGGAGGTAAGGGGGTGTGGGGGACGCGGCCGGAGGGGGCACAAGTTACATTGATAAAGCACCCAGTGCTAAGCAATACAGGAGGAAGGGGGGCCTTGTATGGGTGGCACTACAGGCACCCTGGGCACAAGCTCAAGGCACTAGGGGGTGTAAAAGAGCACCCTTAGCCATCATCTAAAAATCATTAGCACCTGGTATTTGGGTGCTCTCAGTACCGAGGTGCAGATCAGGCACAAGGCAGTCCTATCATAGGCCAGAGGCAAGTACAGGACTTCTTTTGACTGTTTTTACATTACATTACACTAACATTTATTTATAAAGCGCCAACATATCCCGCAGCGCTGTACAATAAGTGGGTTACATACATGGGACATACAGAGTAACATATAAAGCAATCAATAACCGATACAAGAGAGCCCTGCCCAAAAGAGCTTACACTCTACAAATACTGTGTCCCTTTTTACACTTTGCACCTTGCACTACACATAATAAATGACTCCTCATGTAAATCAAAGGTTCAGCACCACAATATTTGTATAAATATTATTGTTGTTGTTTTGCAGAGGTCTTTTTCTCTAGTCTGTGATGGTTAAAGACAGAGGAAATACAACGTCTCCGAATCCTTTCATGTCTGTGAAAAATCAGCCACCAGTCCTGTTTTCTCTCACTCTGCAGCTATTTCCTAGTTACTAAAATGTATGTATATTGTTTAGTACATGTGCATAGGGTTAGCAAGGCTGATAAATGCACAAGCCCTCTGTTATCACAAGTGCCGGGCAGCTGCCTTATGTCCCCCCACACACGTCTCCCACATTATGCTCATGAAGGTGGCACCCATTCCTTTCACTTCTCTCACCCCATCCCATGACTCTGTACTCAAGGCAAAGTAAACTTTACACTGATTTATGACCTGGGCGGTCCCTGTTGTTGGACAGGCTAGTAATGCTCCCTCCTTACTCAGTCACACAGCAACGTCATCAAGTGATAAAAGCCAGATTCCGCTGTCACTTCCACTGGGTGATGCACAACTTCAAACCACTTTGTTTTTTTTAATCTTTAACGTAGAAGTGGAAGTACTATTTGTGTGTATTCATACAGCGAAGGCTGCCATACTGTTTCCCTGGCCATACACATTAAAATCCGCTCATTTGGCAAGGTTGCTACGCAAGCGGATCTTCTCCAGACATTCTCACCTAAGGAGTGCTATATCGGCTAATTTGATCGTTTGCCCTAAGGGTAATGACAGGCATAGGAACCATCGGGCTGAGGGCTGCATTAATGAGCCAATACGGTCCCCGATCTGACCGGAAAGTCAAACCTGGCCAGATATTGATTGAAGAAGCCCTTGGGGGCCCATACACAGGCAGATGAGCTGCCGAATTGCTGTAAAAGACTCAAATCCACAACTTAAATTTGCCAATGTATGGCCAAATAGCATAAAGCATAGTATGAGGTTGTAGTGCATTGTGCGCAGAGAACATTCATTTTTGGATATTTCCATTTATTCCTATCATCCTATGCATTGTTGTTGCTATTTTTTTCCCCCTACTCTGAATGTGAACCTGACTCAAAAGACTTGGACCAAAAGGAGGACACAGTAATTACATTTAACCCCACAATCCCCACCACAGCTTTGTGCCTGGGTGCTTTTCTGCTGGAATTTAATAAAATAAATAAACCCTGCTTTGTGGAGGAAAAATGGCGATTTGCATCTGAAAATTGCCCTTTGCACACTGAATTGTGATCATAAATGAGCGTTTCCCATGTAGATATCTCAGTGCAATGGCATAGCATAGCGTACCCTGCATTATCTCATTGGCTAATGTCCCACAATCGCTGCCCCATACTCCAGCCCTCTTCTACTGAGCCTCTGTAACCGGGGAGTGCAAAATAGCGCACCCCCATATAACTATTAATAAGTTTACATGAGAAATCAAATCTTGCTTGGGGACTAGAGTAGGATTCTAAATGAATTTAGCAGTTTTTTTTCTAAGTTTTAGGATTTTACCCTCTATAACATGACATGTATGCTGCTGATTAGTAGGTTCACTGGCAAAATGGATAAATAATTTTAATGCCAATAAAACCCATGAAAACAACTAAATATACTTAAAAACGTAAGGGAAAATGTGCCATTAAAGGAAAAGATGAGAGCTGCTTATGAATTGAGTATATTTCCCCTTTATTAATGCTAAAGAGCCTGATTCTGGTGTATAAAACACTCCCCCACTGCTTCCCATTAAATGCATTTACTTTTGTTTATTGTTCTTATCTCTTCCCTTCTGCTAAAGAGCTCGGGCCCCATCATCTCCTCGCTGCGCTAATGTCAACAAACGCCTGCCTGCGATTTCCCCAAAAGGCAGAGCATTGGGAGTCGCTGCCGCAATGACCAGAACAGGGGCAGGGGGTCACACTCACCGAATGACTTTGTTACTGAGGTGGAAATGTAGATTCAGTATTGTTAGCCAGGCCCAGACTTGGATTCATAATAGGCCTTGGCATTGCAAGCAGCCCCCCACTACAGTTGCCACTTCAGCCTAGCCTAACCACCCGATAGGGCAGGTAAATTAGTAATTCCCCCTATTTCCTAAGTTTCCCCCAATGCTGCATTTACTCTTAACCACCATGACCCGCTCTTAATGACCAGGACCTCCCCACGGACTCGACATGCAAATTTGCTGCCCCCCAACATGCCTAATCCCAACCCCTGAAACGCCCACCACCCCTTCCCCAACACAGCCGGTATATTAGAGGATAAAAATTGGCAACCCTAGCCCCCCCAGCCCACTAAATAGTGAGTGTCTATGGCAGTGGTCCCCAACCAGTGGCTCAGGGGCAGCATGTTGCTCTCCAACCCTTTGGATGTTGCTCCCAGTGGCCTTAAAGCAGCTGCTTATTTTTGAATTCTTGGCTTGGGGGCAAGTTTTGGAGGCATAAAACCAGGTGTACTGCCAAACAGAGTCTTCTATAGGCTGGCAGTCCACATAGGGTCTGCCAAATAGCCAATAACAGTCCTTATTTGGCACCCCCAGGTACATGTTTCATGCTCAGGTTGCTCCCCAAGTGTTTTTACACCTAAATGTGGCTCAAGGGTAAAAAAGCTTGGGGATCCCTGGTCTATGGGATCTTACAGCAGCCCCTCTGGCATTTGCCTGAATCTATAGATTGGTCATTCTGAGTCAGAATAGAGACACCCAGATTCCACCATCATATTATTTCCCCCTTCTATATTTATACTTTTCCTTTTATGTTATACAGTTATTTTACGTCATATACTAGAATAAGTTTGAGATTTGGGATTCCTGTTTATAAGTTGTGTAAACCAGTTCATTAAATGTGTTTTATTAAAGGGGAACTCCATCTTTAGAACTAAATGACTATGTTACTATCTAAAAGGCAATGTAATTCTAAATGAATCGTCAATATCCATTTTCAGTGGATGTAGTTGTTTGTAAGATAGTTTATATTATGTTAAGTGACCTATTAAAGAATCTCGCCAAACTTGAATAAATATATCGGTAAATATTGCCCTTTTACACAAAGGCCCAGGCATGCCACCCCGCTGCAATGAAATTTTGACATTTAGTGGCCATACGGAGCAATGTGGACTTCTCCCCACTGCTCTGTATGGGAGTTTAAATGGCCGCACATGCGCGCTTTCGTCGGCGCGGCGGGGGGGATGTTTGTTTGCGCATGCATGCCCATGGGGGGCTGCCTCGGGGCGCCTGGATTTGAAACCTGGCGCTGCCTATGATCCCAGGGAGCGGCCCTTAATTCTTAAAATGGCAGTTTTCTATTTAGGATTACCCAATAGCACATACTACAAAAAAAGTATATTTTACTTATAGTTAAATGTACAGTTCAGCTCGACACAAGGAGATTTAGCCGAGCCCCGTCCTAACTACCTCACACAGGGCAGGAGGTGAGGGCAGGCGGTGAGGGCAGGCGGTGAGGGCAGGCGGTGAGGGCAGGCGGTGAGGGCAGGCAGTGAGGGCAGGCGGTGAGGGCAGGGCCCAGTTGTGAACTGAACCTCCAGCCGCTCCTTAACTTGCGCCTCTGAATTACCTACATACCCTGCCCCAATACAGAGCTAAATAGTAATGTATTAGTAGGGGAAACTGACCACAGAGACCTGAGACCATATACATAGAGTCTAACACTGAATGCAAGGGGCACTGGGTAGGTACCTCAGTTACCAACCCCTAGTCTGGGATCTCTTACCCCACCGCTGATTTCCTGCGCTCCCCCCTCTGCATGCCATCTGCAAGCTACACTAGCCGCACTCCCCCCCCACCAATGATACGTATGTGTGCATTCATGCACTCGCGCAGGGGGGGGGATAGGGGGAAGCAGCGGTGGGGGCACAGTGGCCCACCAGATCGCCAAGGGTGCCCCAGCCAGCTTGTCCCGCCTCTGCTTTGCTTAAATACCCAGAAGCCTCTAGTTTAGAGCAATATAAGGACTCAAGAGAAAAAGAGAAAATACCCATTTTACCTCAGGAGGGAAAAAATTCCTTCCTGGCTCCAAGCAGACCGGTCCCTGGATCAACTTGGTACTAAAAGCTATTTTCAATAACCCTGTTTTTCTTTACATGCTAAAACACCACCCAACCCCTTCTAGAAGCTATCTAATGTAACTGCCATTGTGATATGGCAGAAATTTACAACAAGCATTATATTGGGTGGCCCATAATTACAGGGGATAGATGGTATGCTGATTGTGTGCAAGAGTTTATTTATAGTTTCTAATGAGAGCCTACAGAGACCCATCAGGAGAGGACAACATCAATTTCCTGATGGGTTTTTCAGACCTGCCCAATAGATATCTGCCAAATAATAATTGTTGGCCAAATATTGATCTGGCAGCACTTCCTGGGAGTGCCATACAGGGGCCAATAAGCAGCCAACTCTGTCTTGAGGGGACATGCCAGCAGCTTTTATTGGCACATGTAGAGCTTGCTTAAGTTCCAGTAAGCCTTCAGGGGACATAGATAGGGGGTAAAATACAATACATTTCATTAGATATAAACATTGATGTGGTGAAAAAAATATTTACCCCTGGCTTGCTCGTCAATTAAGATACAAATACAGATATAAACACCGAGCCAATAGGCATTGATAGAGAAGAAGCCATGTGTTCTAACTGGGGGCCTTGCTAATAATGAAATATTTACAGGGAATGTTCAGTATCAAAGGACAAACAGCCGTTCTTTCTGCTGTAGAAAACCCGGGACAGTTATGAGCCTGTATACATCAGGTGAGTACCAGATTGGGAAAATAATTCAAGGTGATAGGAGATGTTTGGTGACAGCATATCTGCTCCTTGGCCAAGTTCCGGTGCTATAAAACAAACCCCAATTTGGTCTCTAATGGGATCCGAACACTGGCTCTTTATATTGAAACTGCATCACGGCAAAGTGTTAGAAATTAGCGTTATTTACTTTTCTCATCGGGGCCCTACACTCTTGAATCGCTGGCTTTATGGCCTCTACTTCCCCACTCATGAATGCGCTTCGGAAATGATCAGAAAAGAATTCAAACCTTAAAAAGGTGTATTTCTACCTACTGTGCAAATTAAGGAGCTGCCATGTTTTGGTTTTTGCCTAGGGGCCTTGGTTAAAGATCTGGAGAGGCAGAGTCCTGGTCATTACAAGCTGGGGCCCCAAATAACGGGCAGAAATATATATATACCTGGGACTGTCCAGCTGTTGCTAAACTATACATATAAATATAAATTTGTATAGATAAATATGTGTAGTACGTACACACACACACAGGGATGGTCAGTTGGCTGTTGGTGACAGTCCCAATAGGGTTGCCACCATTTTCTTTATCAGCCAATGACATAAGAGATGGGGGACAGAGCAGAGATGGGTGGAGTCAAGATGTTTCAGGGGTGGAGTTGTGATGTTTTGGGGGCCGGCTGGGCCAGGAAGGGTCTGCCCTGCTTTAGATTAGGTGAGTAGGAAGGGTTTGGGGAAACAGAGAGAGGCCTTTGGGGCAGATTGGAGGCGGTTTGGGGCGGAACAACTAGGGATTACAAATTTAATTGTACATTTAACAATATATTAATAATACTGAAAGGGGGAACAGACAGTGCAATAATTAAACTCTGTTCTATAAAGCTTTCAATCAAAGTGGGCAGTGGAATATTTTTCATTAGAGTGTTATTGGTTTGCAAATTTTAATTGCGCACTTGTAAAGCAATATTCACTGATATATTCCAGTTTGGTAAGATTCTTTAATAGGCTACTTAATATGATATAAACTATCTATTGGTTACGTATTCATTTGGGGGGTATAGTTTTCCTTTACAAGTTCCTGTGAATAAATAGAAGATTGTCTGAGCACATCGTCCCTACGAATGGAAATGTATGAAAACGACAAAATGTAAAACCCTCCCACGATGAAGACATGCGCAGCCTTGGCAACACAAGACACAGACAAATGGAGAAATAACACAAGGGTGGATTTTGGTGTTTCCAGTAACAGTGGAAAGGGTGTGGGGCTGATGAGAGGCCGCGGCTCTGCCCTTGCTGGCAGCTCATTTATAACTGGGGAGAAGACAAGGAAAGGTTTCCAGCCAATGAGATAAACCATAAGCGCAGACAGATATGGTTTGATTCATATTAGGAACCGCATTTACCTTCATATTTGTGTTTATTTTATGCACAAGCGCATCCATTATCATCTGCCCAGGGAACTCATTCAGACCTTCAGGCACCTTCTGGTTGCAAATCAACATTGGTAATGGAGCCTGCAAAGCCAACACTCAGCTCTATGGATTCCTATATTTATTCATCGAAGTTCATTGAACCCATTATTCTATCCAACAAAATCGAAACCTTTGTCTCTTGGCTATGTTTTTTTGGTGTTACCATTATGAAAATGGATTGCCCTGTTTCTCATACCTCCTACTGCTACAGATTGCCCAGCTTTTCATACCTCCTACTTTAGCTACAGTACAGCAGCCCTATGCCTTATAATGCAAATGTCTACCTTGGGCACCCATAGCCAATTGATACTCTCCAAGGGCTCTTTGTATAATATATATCAATATATCAATCAGCCCAAATATAAAATAGGGCCACATTAACCTATAACACACTTATTAGGTCAATGACTGTCTTTGGCTAAACAAGACATGTTCTTCTAGATAGAGAGGCCTTGGGCGTTTTATACATTGTGCAAAGACTTTTTAATTCGCACATATAAGCGAATAAGAGAATATTTTGCTATTAAGCAAACAATTCACATTTTTAAAAATCTCATAGACCTAGCACATAGTAGAACATTGTTCTCAAAGGGTCCTTTCCATTTCCATTTTCTTGCTGCAGGAGAAATATCCCCAACTGATTTGGCCAGAAAGTACCGATGTTATAAATTTTTTCTGTTGTGTTTAAAAAAAGATGTATCAGATCTCCGGAGCAGCAACGAGATTGATGTCTATTTATTGGACCTTTCAGTGTCCAGTCAACTGAACAAACGTGATGGACCATGAACAAAAACACATTTGGTTTTTACTTCTGTGGGGAAGAGAACAATGGAAAACCCAGTGGCGGCTCTAAATCCTGTAATTTCAACCATATGTGGAGCACCGACATGTGTATTACTCCCTAGTTCATCACAGTCGTTCAAAGAAAGCATCTCAGGAGGGCCCTACGCCCCCCATCACTCATGGCTCTACCCTGGAAAGTTGTTTCCTCAGATTGATAATGGTGTTCAGTTTAACTTGGTCTTCTCAATAACATCATTAGGAACAAGAGTTTCCAGATGCCCTGACATATCGATACTCTGTGCAGCATAAATTGCATTCCCAGGTAGCCATGGGGCTGAGGAGCCACCGCAGTGTCCAATAACTTTACCTTCATCATTGGCACTCTTTTATATCCAATATCCACACACCCTTATATAAAGTTACATAAGGTATATTGCCATTTAAACTTTTATTCTTCAACCAACAAATATATATTTGTAGCTGTAATATTGGTGTGTAGGCGCCATCTCAGTGCATTGTGCCTGAGTCTGAGCTTTCAGCCAGCGCTACACATTAGAACTGCTTTCAGCTAACCTATTGTTTCTCCTACTCCCATGTAACTGGAGGAGTCCCAAGCCGGACTTGGATTTCTTACTATTGAGTGCTATTCTGATACCTACTGGGAGCTGCTATCTTGCTCCCTTCCCATTGTTCTGCTGATCGGCTGCTGGGGGGGGGGGTATCACTCCAACTTGCAGCGCAGCAGTAAAGTGAGACTGAAGTTTATCAGAGCACAGGTCACATGGCTGTGGCACCCTGGGAAATGAAGAATATGGCTAGCCCCATGGGAAAAACAGATTACAATGCAGGATTCTGCCGGAGAAGCTCTATTAACTGATGGGTTTTGGAAAAAAACATATTTTCCCATGACAGTATTCCTTTAAAAAAAAAAAAATATATATATATATATATATCAAGTTTAGGGTGAAAAGGACCAGTCGCATAATTTAGGGCCCTAAAATGTTGGTAAGTGAATCTATTCTACCAAGGTATATTGTAATTGCTCATTAATAAGGGCCTTACTGCCCCCCCGATGCGGTCCCTGATCTGACTAAATTTTAACCTGCCCAATCGATATCTGTCCGATTCCAGGCCAGACGTCAGTCGGGCGGGCCTGTCGTTGGTGCCCCTACAAGGTCCAATAAGCTGCCGAATCGGTCTAAGGGATCGATATCGGCAGCTACAATCAGCCCGTGTATGGCCACCTTTAGCCATAGCAACATATCCGTGATTGCTGTATTTCAGCTGGATGCAGGTTGAACAATGAAATCACATATTTGATTGGTTGCAAATTTGCCCAGTGTTTATAAATGAGTCCCAGTTTTTAAAGATTGCTTAATTCATGAAAACTGATGATTACATTGGGGGCAGAGCTACCAAACGGCTGGGTGATTAACCTCCACACAAACCTCAATAACAAAAAAATTAAACTTTAGCAGCTCCACATCTTGCAAAATGCCAACTCCTTCTTTCCTCTATTGGCTCAGCAGATAAAGGCATGCTGGGAGATATTTGTACATTAGGTGGAAGGTCTGTTCCTACCAGCATCACTCAGTACTAAAGCTCTGTCGCTGGGAGATGATATATTTAAAGTTTGTCACCACATATTTTCCTAATGACAAGTGATAGAGACCTGGGAATCACATATATGCAATGTCTCTGCCTTATGATAATTGTTATTATTAGGTATCGTAATTAGTGAAAGGATGGGGGGGGGCAGTAGACTTGATGGACAGTTTAAATGATTAAACTGATGGACCAATGGATCCACATTTATATTTGTAATAGGTGAATGTAGAATTATATTCGTATTGTATATACTGTACATGTGTTTCTGATTGCCTAAATGTCAACTTTCTTCTTTCCATAATCCTGCTTTTCTCCTGATAAAGGGGTTGCCATGGCCTCATAGTAACATAGTAAGTTAGGTTGAAAAAATGCATGTCCGTCATGTTCAACCATAATGCCTATATATAACCTGCCTAACTGCTAGTTGATCCAGAGGAAGGCAAAAAACCCCATCTGAAGCCTCTCTAATTTGCCGCAGAGGGGAAAAAATTCCTTCCTGACTCCAAGATGGCAATCAGACCAGTCCCAGAACCAGACTGCGGTTGTGACCAACTGAAAGGAGACAAAGGCAACAACAAAAAAGCTAATACCTTGCAATGTCCCTTCATGCAGCTGTTATTAAATCCCCCCTTACAGATATATACCAGGACCCCTATTATCAGTATCTACGCGATGTGACCTTGCAATAAAGTTCCCCAGCTCGCCCTGCTACAGGCACACACATTGCTCTTAACATAAAGGAGGAGGAAGCTGCTTTCATGGAAACGAGGATCTGTAGTTGAATCATTTTGAAGCGTAGCCATAACAACTTGCAGATTTACATACTATTTAGATCTTCAGCTGTCATCTCCACTCGGGGAAGTTGCATTTCATTATGGATAATTTACAAAAGTGTACAGAAAATGTGTGATTGCGTAGAATTCAGTGGTCTGTCCAATGTGGCCACAATATTAATTAGTGCTTCTGCCTCAGATGTTTTATGGCTACGGGAAGGTGAAGTTGGGGATAAGGGTCTTTCTGGAAAAAACTGTGAAGTTGGGGATAAGGGATATTTCATTGGAAGAATGAAGTTGGGGATAAGAGTCTATCCAGGGGAAACTGTGAAGTTGGGTGAACGGGTCTATAAAGGGGAAAAGTGAAGTTGGGGATAAGGGTCTTTCTAGGAAAACTGCGAAGTTGGGGATACGGGTCATTCCACTGCAAGAGTGAAGTTGGGGGAAAGGGTCTATCCAGCGGAAGAGTGAAGTTGGGGATATGGGTCATTCCACTGGAAGAGTGAAGTTGGGGGAATGGGTCTATCCAGGGGAAGAGTGAAGTTGGGAATAAGGGTCATTCCACTGGAAGAGTGAAGTTGGGGGAATGTGTCTATCCAGGGGAAGAGTGAAGTTGGGGATAAGGGTCATTCCACTGGAAGAGTGAAGTTGTGGATAAGAGTCTATCCAGGGGAAGAGTGAAGTTGGGGGAAAGGGTCTATCCATGGGAAGAGTGAAATTGGGGGAAAGGGTCTAACCAGGGGAAGAGTGAAGCTGGGCATAAGGGTCTATCCAGGGGAAGAGTAAAATTAGAGATAAGGGTCATTCCATTGGATGAGTGAAGTTGGGGATAAGAGTCTATCCAGGGGAAGAGTGAGGTCCGGGATAAGGGTCTTTCCAGGGGAAGAGTGAAGTTGGGGATAAGGGTCCTTCCGCTGGAGTGAAATTGGGGATAAGGGTCAATCCTGGGGAAGAGTGAAGTTGGAGATAATGGTCTTTCCAGGGGAAGAGCGAAGTTGGGGATAAGGGTCTATCCAGGGGAAGAGTAAAGTTGGGGACTGAGGAGTCCTAGACTTTCTACATCTACAGGATTGCCTTTTTTCCTCCCTCTTGATCATTCGTTCACTGAATATGATATGTTGCTGCTGGCAGGCACAGTAGACAGATATAAGAAAGGGTTGGATGGGTTTAGCCAATCATAAAATAAAGATTTGGGTACTAAGTTGGTGCAATTTTGAGTGCAATCTCAATGTTTCTTTCCTGCGGCTTTTTTCCTAGAGTTTCATCTTCATTGTGGTTGCAAGGGGGTGATGCGATTGCGTCCATCAAAATTACCTGCAACTGCATGCACAAATTGGGTACAGTTGCACGGATCTGGTGTCATTTCTGGTATTTGCTCCATGAGTGACATCTGCGCCCGATTCTTTCGGCACAAGTGAGCTGCACCTGGTCAGTAGGTGGCAGTAGCTCTAGGGTTCCATGCATCAGTAGGTGCAATGGCACTTGATTCGGAACGGAGGGCAGGAAGGGTTAAGCGGTGCCGAGCCAAACTATACTATATACGTTACTATTTTTTGATGTAAGTAAATTTGAAAAAAAAAAATGATTGGCTTTTGGTAAAGGGATTGTCTATGAGAGGTGATACGGAAGCTTCCGGATAAGATCTCCACATCTGAATTTGCTGCATAGACCCCAATTAGCCCCATCTTAGTAAATCATCAGCGAGAATAACGTAGGGCAATGTGTGAAGCTGAATGTGAGGAATGGCAGAAGATATTTAGGAGAAGGCAGAGTTCCACCAAACAAAATAACTGAGACTCTGTGGCTGCTGCAAGCGACTGGCAGTCACAGGTGACAGAAAGTTCAAGAAGCATGAGAATAAATGAGAATAGAGAAATTCCCATGAGAAGTTACAGTGCCGCAGTCCCTGGGGGCCTTTGTTAGCGAGGTCTCTGTGGCCTTTGGGAGTGGAAATCGCATTGAAAGGGATCAAATACTGCATTTCAAGTCATTATGATATGATGTATGAGAGCATTCTGAGGCACTTAAAAGAGAGGGGAATAAAGGGACACAGGTCAATAATATGAAAGAGGGAGAAGGTGAGGGTGAGCAAGAGAGCGCTGAGTAGTATAATAGGTGTGAGAGGGACATGATGGAGGGAGTAAGGCGAAGACTGAATATGTGCATTGTCATCGGAATTACTGGCAGTCTGGAAGTAGTTGAAAGGTGATTGGGTCAAAAGGCAAGGTGCTGGTTATTATGTATGACGGAACCTAACCAACATTGCATTGGTTGCTATGGGTTACTGAATATGGGCAAACTGTGTGCCCTTTATTACATATGGGGGCAAGAGAAGGCATTCGTCATGTTAACAGGACACCCTGTTAGTGCTCTATGCAAAGACCGGTGAAACCCAAACCTCTTGTATCTCATTGCAGGAGTCTGATCTGATACAAAAAAGGGCCTACACATGAATATATTCCTGCTCCTTCTCTCTGTGATTCTGTAGGTTCAAACCGGTGCAGAAGGTGAGCACAACTGAGAACTTAGGCCACTGCATCCCAAACTATGGAGCTGCCCCCTAGTGGAGCCCAAGGCAGTGGGGAAAAGCTGGGGTAGGTTAGACTTTGAGGCAGAACGCTAAATTATTGTTTTGGATATCACTATAACTATAAAACAGATTCAGGGGCCTGAAGAAACTTATATTAAGAGTGGACCTCTGCTTTGTATCTGGGCTGCAGAGACAGGAGCAACTACATCAATAGGAGGCTCCCTTCTTATAAAGTATCAAGATTTGCTTTAATATAAATATTCATTTAATATATGTCTTTACCAGTCAAAATATTATATTATTATTGATATTTCATTTTAGCAGTGATGGGCTATGTATAGCGCTGGGGTGTAAGGACAGAGGCAGGAGAACAAGAGGTTGCTAGATGGATTGGATTTATAGTGGGTCTGATGGAGGCTGAACTATATATGTATAAAGCATTTTCCCTAAGGTTCTGGAGATGGAGGAGTCTCTCTAAAGAGATTTCGGACGGACTTGGTGACTTGTAGTTCAAGTTCAATGTACTTCAAGTTGAGCAGGTTGGGGCTCACTAGGAGTGTTTTTTTTGGCACTGCTGTTTCCCATATATACTCTCTATAAAGAGTTTTGTGAGGGGCCTAGTGACCTGTAGTTATAACAATGTACAGTGCATGAAACATACGTTGCCCTCTGAGAAGGTTGGGGATTCCTGTCGCTACCATTTTCCACATTATGGGGTGTCCCAATCTGGAGGCCCCAAGCAGTGGTCAGTGGGGAATTGGCCTTAACAGGAATCAGGAAGGAATTGATGGGTGGAAGCCTCACTGATGTCTTTGGAAACTTATGGAACACGATAACAAGTTGACTAAAGCAATAGTTTATGTTCTTCCTATAACTGCAAAGGGGTATTTGATTCCATAAAAAATCCCTTTCTGCTCTAAGATGGGAGATAATGCAAGCTGGTGCCACATCTAGTCCAGTAAAATAAAGTGTTTTATTCTCTGAGGCTGCCGGAATGATGAGAAAAGGGAATAACAGCGGGACAGAGAGTAATACAGTGGAAATGAGCTGGGAGGAGAGAATGATGGGCCCCGTGTAATTAGCAGATAGCGCAAGGCCTGTGTGCACCAGAAACCTTGTAGGGCGCATATGGGAACCGTCCTCCCAGCACCTTGAATTCATCACCCACAATAATTTGTGACATTTTGGATAAAGCAGAGAGAGCTGAGAATATTCCTAGGCTTAGGGTCTGGCTGAAGAACATTGCCAGATTACACAAATAACAATGAGAGGAGCCAGATGATGGCTAAATCAGAGAAGCCAGGAGCATAGAGGGAAGCCCTGAGATATGAGACACCAGGCTCCTGTCAGCCCAGCGTGCCGTGTTACAGAGTATACAGAGGAGTAATGTTACGCAGCCCCCGGCCATAGATCAATGTGGCACTTCTACACATTACAGCCCAGGGAGGGGGCAGCAAGGCTGACATTATGGAAGCAATTTCTCTCTTTTATGTTCAACAGCAAAGTCTGCTGAGATCCCATCATTATCCCTATTGTCTGTTATTTGCCCAGCGGCCCAATGCAGAGCTCATTCCTAGAGTGCAGAATAACAAAGAGAGAGTAAACGTTCCCATCATGTGATTTTAAAGGGGAAGTATACCATACCATATGTGCAAGCAGGCTTTATCTGCCATTTCTTTCAATTGCCAGGACAGTATAGTAAGAGTATTTATCTACATGGCTTGTTCCTGCCACATTGGTTTCCTCAGGGTCGGACTGGGCCAGTGGGATACTGGGAGAAAATCCTTTATAGGCCCCCTCGACCCAGAACCACAACCTTCCTCCCTCCCGGCTGGGTGGGGTCTGTGCACCCCCCCCCACCCCCCCCACCCCCCCACTGGGCAAGATCTGCAGGTCCAAGAGGAGAAAGAAGGTACACGGCAGGGCGAGAAATTGCAACAGGGCGTTGGAGGGGACAGTTTGCAAAATGGTTGACGGCATTGAAGTTGGTCTCTTATTGAATAAATAACTGGTGTTTTAAAGGAGAAGGAAAGGCTAATAAAGAGTTAATCCCAAGCTACAGACATACCTTCAGTTCCCTCAATAGTGCCCTTAAGTCTCCCCATATTTCTCCCGTTCAGATGATCAGAAGCCAAACAGGAAAAAAAAACAATGAGCTGTGTAAAGAAAGTTCCCATAATGCCTCGCTCCTACACTAAGAACAAGACCCCTGTACATGCTCAGTTAGTAAGACTATGAGGAAGCTTCCTGCTGATTGGCTCAGATCCACATTCCTAAGGGGGGGGAGGGAGTTCTTAGCATTCTTGAGGGAGGTGGGAGCAGGAGAGAGGAGAGAGCTGCGTGTCTCTGGCACAGGAAAACAAACAGACAATAAATCCTATTTCTCTTGATAGAGGACTCAGTGCAGCATTACTGTGAGTGCTTATGGCTGTATTTACATAGCCCTTTCTGATAAAGCTTACTGAGTTTTTACCTTTCCTTCTCCTTTAAGGTAAATCTACTTATAAATAAAGTATATTTTCCATCGGATGAGTGAGCCACGTATATTGTTAGGGCAAAGATCACCTTGTATGTGATGATTCCTATTGCACATTGGGGCGTAGTGTTATTTATGGCATAAAATACGGAGCTATAAATAAATATAGGAGAAGCGGCAACAAACCAGAATTCACCTGGGAGCCTCGTGCTGCGCTGCCTGTTGTACATAGAATAATACATACGAGGGAACGTGTATATTGATATTCTGTGACACAATGTAACACAATGTCATTGCTGGATTTAGTCATATGCCATTTGTCATTCCAGTTAGATCAGCAGGGCGGGGGGTTACAGAATCAGGGTCGGACTGGGGGGTGCAGAGCCCTGCAGGTGCCCCGCCGGCCGCCTCCCCCGCACCCCCTAACCCCCCCTCCGCAGGGGCCCCCGCTGAGCCTCCCTTGTTCCCCCACAGGGGCCCCCTCTGAGCCTCCCTTACTCCCCCACAGGGGCCCCCTCTGAGCCTCCCTTACCCCCCCCACAGGGGGCCCCACTGAGCCTCCCTTACTCCCCCACAGGGGCCCCCTCTGAGCCTCCCTTACTCCCCCACAGGGGCCCCCGCTGAGCCTCCCTTACCCCCCCACAGGGGCCCCCTCTGAGCCTCCCTTACTCCCCCACAGGGGCCCCCGCTGAGCCTCCCTTATTCCCCCACAGGGGCCCCGCTGAGCCTCCCTTACCCCCCCACAGGGGCCCCCTCTGAGCCTCCCTTACTCCCCCACAGGGGCCCCCTCTGAGCCTCCCTTATTCCCCCACAGGGGCCCCCGCTGAGCCTCCCTTACCCCCCCACAGGGGCCCCCACTGAGCCTCCCTTGTTCCCCCACAGGGGCCCCCTCTGAGCCTCCCTTACTCCCCCACAGGGCCCCCTCTGAGCCTCCCTTACTCCCCCACAGGGGCCCCCGCTGAGCCTCCTTTACCCCCCCCACAGGGGCCCCCTCTGAGTCTCCCTTACCCCCCCCCCACAGGGGCCCCCTCTGAGCCTCCCTTACTCCCCCACAGGGGCCCCCGCTGAGCCTCCATTACCCCCCCACAGGGGCCCCCGCTAAGCCTTCCTAACCCCCGCAATGTCCCCCAGCCGACATCCTCCCCTGAACGTGCATAAGTTTAATGCTTCAGGGGGGAAAATGTCGGCCGGGGGAGCAGCAGCAAGGGTCGAGTCTGGGCAGCCGGGCCCACTAGGGCCGTGGCCCACCGGGTTTTTTCCCCGGTGTCCCGGCGGCCCAGTCCGACCCTGTACAGAAGAGAGGGCCCTGGCTAGGTAGAAAGGTGGGCAGTATCCAGCCTGCGGCCCTCCAACTGTTGTGAAGCTGCAACTCCCAACACCCTTCATCTGGGGAGGCACATTTTAAAGATCTATGATGGGTGAAAAATCTTCCAATAAAGCAGTAACACATAGCAGCCAATAAGATGCTTTTAAACAGATGAACAGTAAATGCTGCTTGCTGATTGGTTGCTATAGGCAATAAGAAGTGTAGCAAACTTTGCTCCTGAAATTACATAACCCCATATATGTACATTTCTCTATGTGCCAATCCCCTCTAAGCTGCCCCTAACAGGGTGCCTGGGGCAAATAGTATGAATTATAGGTGTATTTCAACATTGGAGCAAAGGAAAAATAAAAGAGGAGCCTGAGAGCCTCCTGGCACATCTGGGCCTCCCTGGTTCTTCTTGCTTTACCTTCTGGGTTCTGGTTCTGTGATTAAACACTCATTTATAGTGCCTTATTCCATGTTCTGTGGAGCCCTGAGCCTATATGCCAGCCATTCTTTAATGCTTCTGTGGATACTGCCCCCTTTTGGGGCAACAGGCCTGCGCTATTGACCTGAGGGGGGGCATCAGGTGCCCAGTTCCCTCCAGTCCCTAAACTGCTGTATTTACTCTAATAACACTTCCGTGGAAGAGACCGATATTCAATCTTCGCCCAAGAGGTTTGTCATTCTTCTAGTTTCACAAATTCTTTTTTTTCAAATAATTTTTCATCTGACAAAAGACAGAAACAAGTTCAGAGGAAAAATTCCTAATGATCTGGTAAAAAAACTATTTCAGAAATCCACACCTGGACAATCCCGCTGCGCCTCCAGTTGCACAAACGCCCCCACCTCTTCCACTGAAAAATGCTTCTCCCTTGAAATCGGTTCCACCCTTGTTTTGTTTAAAGTTCCTCACATCGTCGTAATGAAGTGTCAGAAGCACCGTGTGACAAGAACATACAGAGGGGGCAATGCTCCATGCACTGTTGCACTCTGGGTAATCCACTAATGTGTGTGTGTGTGGGGGGGGCTCCGGGTGTTGGTGATGAACTCGTTGCACCAGATTGGCTGGGAATACTTAGGGGCCGATTCATTAAATCAGGAAAGCCTCCCATAGGGCTCAATGGCACTCTGCAGCTCCAACCCGGCCCAAGGAAAGTCTCCCATAGGGCTCAATGGCACTCTGCAGCTCCAACCTGACCCAAGGAAAGTCTCCCATAGGGCTCAATGGCACTCTGCAGCTCCAACCCGGCCCAAGGAAAGTCTCCCATAGGGCTCAATGGCACTCTGCAGCTCCAACCCGGCCCAAGGAAAGTCTCCCATAGGGCTCAATGGCACTCTGCAGCTCCAACCCGGCCCAAGGAAAGCCTCCCATAGGGCTCAATGGCACTCTGCAGCTCCAACCCGGCCCAAGGAAAGTCTCCCATAGGGCTCAATGGCACTCTGCAGCTCCAACCCGGCCCAAGGAAAGCCTCCCATAGGGCTCAATGGCACTCTGCAGCTCCAACCCGGCCCAAGGAAAGTCTCCCATAGGGCTCAATGGCAATCTGCAGCTCCAACCCGGCCCAAGGAAAGTCTCCCATAGGGCTCAATGGCACTCTGCAGCTCCAACCCGGCCCAAGGAAAGTCTCCCATAGGGCTCAATGGCACTCTGCAGCTCCAACCCGGCCAAAGGAAAGTCTCCCATAGGGCTCAATGGCACTCTGCAGCTCCAACCCGGCCCAAGGAAAGTCTCCCATAGGGCTCAATGGCACTCTGCAGCTCCAACCCGGCCCAAGGAAAGCCTCCCATAGGGCTCAATGGCACTCTGCAGCTCCAACCTGGCCCAAGGAAAGTCTCCCATAGGGCTCAATGGCACTCTGCAGCTCCAACCTGGCCCAAGGAAAGTCTCCCATAGGGCTCAATGGCACTCTGCAGCTCCAACCTGGCCCAAGGAAAGTCTCCCATAGGGCTCAATGGCACTCTGCAGCTCCAACCCGGCCCAAGGAAAGTCTCCCATAGGGCTCAATGGCACTCTGCAGCTCCAACCTGGCCCAAGGAAAGTCTCCCATAGGGCTCAATGGCACTCTGCAGCTCCAACCTGGCCCAAGGAAAGTCTCCCATAGGGCTCAATGGCACTCTGCAGCTCCAACCTGGCCCAAGGAAAGTCTCCCATAGGGCTCAATGGCACTCTGCAGCTCCAACCTGGCCCAAGGAAAGTCTCCCATAGGGCTCAATGGCACTCTGCAGCTCCAACCTGGCCCAAGGAAAGTCTCCCATAGGGCTCAATGGCACTCTGCAGCTCCAACCCAGCCCAAGGAAAGTCTCCAATAGGGCTCAATGGCACTCTGCAGCTCCAACCCGGCCCAAGGAAAGTCTCCCATAGGGCTCAATGGCACTCTGCAGCTCCAACCTGGCCCAAGGAAAGTCTCCCATAGGGCTCAATGGCACTCTGCAGCTCCAACCCGGCCCAAGGAAAGTCTCCCATAGAGCTCAATGGCACTCTGCAGCTCCAACCTGGCCCAAGGAAAGTCTCCCATAGGGCTCAATGGCCTGGCCCAAGGAAAGTCTCCCATAGGGCTCAATGGCACTCTGCAGCTCCAACCCAGCCCAAGGAAAGTCTCCCATAGGGCTCAATGGCACTCTGCAGCTCCAACCCGGCCCAAGGAAAGCCTCCCATAGGACTCAATGGCACTCTGCAGCTCCAACCCGGCCCAAGGAAAGTCTTCCATAGGGCTCAATGGCACTCTGCAGCTCCAACCCGGCCCAAGGAAAGTCTCCCATAGGGCTCAATGGCACTCTGCAGCTCCAACCCGGCCCAAGGAAAGTCTCCCATAGGGCTCAATGGCACTCTGCAGCTCCAACCTGGCCCAAGGAAAGTCACCATACCGAAGCTTGAATGAATCCCAAACTTTCGTGCTCGGCGCGACAATATGATTTTGTCGCAATTATGAAAAAGTTGCGCAAAATACGAAAAAGTCCCCGAAAATACGCTCGGATCGTTCATGGATTAATAAATCTCCCCCTTAGTCTGTATATACAGCTATGGATAAGTCTCCTGTTGATAGAAATGCACAACTGAGATGCTCTAGGTCGGGGGTCCCTAAACTTTTTTACATGGTGAGCCACACAAGCATGAAAAAAGTTACTTGGGGATGCTAAATAAGGGCTGTGATTGGCTATTTAGTGCAATGGTTCCTAAACTGTTGGACTGGGGCCCCGAGTTGAAAACTTTTTACGGCCGGGCCCTCTTTAAAGTGAAGGATCGTCCGGGCCCGGGACAACAGTCCCCGCTGTCCCCCCCTGATAGCGGCCCTGAGTACCCCTCCCAAAGAAACAGATCCAGACAGCAGCCAGATCCAGAAGCCCAATCTGTGGTCCTTTAGTCCTTGTTGATGTACATCCTACAAGCCATAGAGATTAACAAGCCATAGAGACAACCCATGATTCCTCCATGGGTCCTACAATACTTTTTTATCCTAAAATATCCTATGTTTCAGCTGAACCAATCCCTAGAGGTAGGGGCAGCTTTCTCTGTAGATAACTAACCCTATGTTGTTGCTCTTCAAGTCAATGAGATAGTAGAAGAGGGACGAGTTGCTGGAATGCGCCAGATGATCACTTGCAAGCTCGGCAAGACAGCAATATTGATAATTACCCGGCCATGTGGTCCCCTGCGCCACGTTTCCTGGATCTGACCAGAAAGCTGATCTCAGCAATGAGTGATTTACCCCAGTAGCTGAAGGGGCTCCCAGGAGCTGCTAGCACTATCTCACTATTTCCAGGGCAAATGGTCTTCATGAAGGTGTTGACTAAATGTTTGATGATCCAGAAGGCGGTGGAAAAAGAATGTCAAATTGAAACAGATAATTGTCCTTCTAGGCAGGTATTCTAGGACAAATAATGTAGGGGCACCTCTGAAATCAGGAAAGGAACATATAAACTTGTTATAAGCAGGGTTTGTTTTGACTTACAGTGAAGGATTAGGATTCCTTGGGGCACCAACTGTATTTATTCTGGTGGAGAAGAGCCTGAAACCGACCGTGCCCCCAGCCTGGAGTATGAAATAGAAAGAGGGACAAAAAGCTCTGCCGTGTCAAGTGCAGCAATCATGTCCGCTTTGTGGCCACTCCCCTAAATACCATACACATTTTATCAACCATACCCCAGATGTGCCAGAATAATTACTACAGAAAATTGATAGCATAGCATATGGCTGATAGCATATCATATTAACCCCAGACATGTCAGTATAATCACTTTAGAAATGGCCAATGAGCACTCCATTAACTTCAGACATGCCAGTAAGATCACTGCAGAAATGGGTAGATTGAAAGCATTGCCTCACTGACACAAGTAGAATGCCACTCAGTTCTCAACAGTCTGTTCGGTGTTCATCTTTGTGAAACCCAAAAATAATCTGGCCAATAAATGACAATCATTTATATATCAAGATACTCGCCGTGATCCTTTCTAGCAACATGGATTAGTTACCATTAAATACAGTTCATTTCTTATTATTACAGAAAGAAAAAGCAAATCAATTAAACATGTGGAATTGTTTTTCTAAATTACCATTGTTGTATTTCAGAGCTTTTAGGAGACCTGGTTTCTGTATAATAGGTCCCATACTTCAATTAAAAGAATAAACTTACTGATCAGGCAGAATATAGATAAAGCTAGGGTTGCCTCCCATACATTTTGAACCGGACATTCCAGTTTTTCAAAGGGACCCCCCTTGGCAACCTAGTGCCCACCCCTGATGCCAACATGCCCACCCCCAGCATCACTGCCCCCTGATGATCGGCCCCTTTGTTGGGCTTTAGCCGCCGGCTAAGGCCATGTATCTCGCTCTATGTTATTGTTCTGTACCCGTAAAATACGTTCCCTGTCAAGACAATTGAAAAATTCACTACAAGAGAGTGGGATTGGTGTGTATTTCAGTCTCTCAGGCCCCCGGTGCTTGTACACTGAGGCAGCTGCTGAGATCTTATCCAGCGTATTGGCGCGGTGCGTGCCTCTCCCGTATCATACAAATCGCATTACTATAACTCACACAGCACATAACTCTCATATTAAATATTTCGCTTCTGCTGGAGGCTGCAGTGAGGCCTTATGTCTGTGCTTGTCTGGCTTCAGCATTTCGTCTTGTGATTTTACTGCCAATGGTTCCACATAAATCTAATTCCAAATATGTCATCTTAGAACTAGGCCTGACCCATACGTGGTACTGTAGATATAGATCCCTACTGATTGTAGCCAGTGAATGAGGGCCTCTCTGGGATAGTCATGGATGTACTGAAAGGTTACAGCAAGTTAAGTAGCCTGCAAAAAGCTTTCTTCTGTAAAACTGCAGCTTTGGATGGCAAAAAAGGTTATTTCTGCTTCCCAAAGTATAAAGTCACAAGTCATGTCCCCTGGCGCTTCAGGGCCTGGGGTATAAATACAGATGGCTGTTTAAATGCCACCCATTGGCCCTCTCCAATTCTGTTCTTCTCTGCTTCCTACTTGAAAAGAAGATCCAAGATGGCTGTGCTTTCTACTATGAAGTTTCTACAGGAGTTTTGGCCAGGCAGAGAGAGAGAGAGAAGCTGACCATGTACGAGATGGTTACATTGGGGTGATTCTAAAATTCAAAAAGCCCAGTTGCCAGTATGTGGGAGAATTCAGTTCATTACAAGATCCAGAACTCCATAAAACAGGAGCCTCATGTGGAATAAGTTGCTGGATAGATTTTATCCTCACATGGCATTCCCTGCACCATAATAATAATAAACTTGACGGAACACGTGGAGTAGCGGCATCTGATCCTCAGCCGACACAGTTGCCTATCAGGTTAGGAGAACAATGGCTGAATACACATAGGTGGATCTTCCCAGCATATCTATGACAATACGGAGCATTCAAGTTACACATAGGGAACAGCAGACACAACACTGTAGATGACAATATAGGGCTCTGATGGAAGCCCAGCCTGCGGGGGTCTCACATAAGGTGCTAATGAGTGGGCACCTATCAGCAGCTAAAGGAGACTTCACCAAATCAATGCACTTACATAAAAGCCATTCTACCTACATAAGCCAAATAGACAAAGGGAAACCTCTGTGACTGTAAAACATTCTACATTGCTTCCCAGTTGACACCCAACACTGGAAATAACATTGTTTTATCTCCCTGCAAATGACAATATCCTTCCCATTACTGATGCTGAGAAAGCACTTGTCCTATCAGCCTAAACAGGGGCACAAATGGCACTTCTGGGCACTCCGTACTCCTGCTCCATGCTGCTGCCCTGAGGAACAAGAGACAGATGGTGCTCATTCACCACAATGGATACTGCCCTACAAAATTCATTTTATTCCAGATGAGTGGTTGTATTGCAGCTCTAATTAGCCCTGTAAGTAATGCCTGCAATGGACAAGCAAGTGGTGTGCCAGCCATTAATGCCCTCATGCACAAGCAGGTGGTGTGCCAGCCATTAATGCCCGCCATGTACAAGTAGGTGGTGTGTCAGCCATTAATGCCCGCCATGTACAAGCAGGTGGTGTGCCAGCCATTAATGCCCTCATGCACAAGCAGGTGGTGTGCCAGCCATTAATGCCCGCCATGTACAAGCAGGTGGTGTGCCAGCCATGTCTGTATGCACAGGTAATGCCACAGAGAGAATCACAGGTCTTGTGTTCCATTCTGGGAGAGCAAACCTATAGTGGGATTGGCTAAATTGACATTATTTTCAATAATACCCAGGCTGCTTATTCCCTGGGCACCCCCGGTCTGGGATTCCTACCTAAAAGGTGCAAGGTTTTCCTATGCCCATTAATCAATATCAGATGTTTGTTTTCAAACAGCTGACCATTCAATGCTGATTGGCTGTAGGGTTACTAGTGCAGGCAACTTTTTATTACATTACCCGCTTGGTACTTAGCCAATCCCAGCAATTCCCTGGCAGCTGAATGTGGCACTAACTGTGGGGAAGGCGCAAGTGCCAGCTGAACCACCTTATTCATATCCAGTAGTCTCCCAGGCCTGGGCTTGATAAGGGGCCCCAATGGGGCTATTTGTGCCATTATGTTCCCTCTTTGTGATGAATAGGGGAGCACTTGATACAGGTTGGGGAAAGGGCATTCTTACAGTCAATATAACTCCCACAAAGCATGACTTCTTCCTTCTCACCCCTCCAAACTTATATAAGAATGTGGTTCTAAGATACGTCACTTGTCTCTCTTGTAGCAGCTGATGGTGGGAGGATGGGAGTTCAACTACAGCATGGGAGGGTGAATTGGCCAACCCTGGCAAAAACAGCCAAGAACATGCAATATTTATTGCAAATAATTCTCTGCCATTTATACTTTAATAAGGATATTTCCGTATTCCCATTCCAAGGCTGCTGCCCAAAGGCTTGTGCTCTCTCTGCCCTTTATTATAAAGCCCCCGGGGTGAGACTCATACCAATAACTGCCACAGGGCAGACAGAGCGAGCGGCTGGGCTCGATGTTGTAGTTGAACTAGAGCTTATATTGTTTTCCTTGGTCGGCGCCTGTGTCTCCTTCCCCAGCGCTGGACTATTATTCACTGAAGGTTTTACTTGTTTTCATGGTTTTTCTGCTGTTTATTTGTTATGTTCCGCTGTGCAAGAACCATTTATGTTGGGTTTTTTAATGGAATATATGTCCGAGCTCTACTGTGTGGGGAAAAGAGATTGGATGAATCTATCAAACTGCAGTTCAGCCTTTAGTTGGCTCAACCAATCACAAACTGACAGTTTTAGTACCGCAAAGCCGTTACCAGAAGTGTGTGTCTGGCCTGTATAATTACCTATATAATACATGTGGGGGCAGATTTACTAAAACTCTAACATCTCTTTATTTTTCATTTCCACAAATGTCTGACATTAACTACAAAGTCTGAACTGAAAAAGTCTGCATGGGAAAAGTTGCAGAAAAGTTGCAAAGAAAAAGAAGGATCCTCCAGGGATGGGAAAGGGACATCCGCCACTGGCTGCTACACCATCTCGGCAACGTTCTGCTGGCGAATTGGGATTTATAGCCGTTTTGACGCATAGTAAATCTCAGAAAAGCTGCTACTTTTTTTCTGCAACTTTTAGCACTAAATATCTGAATTGGAAAAGAAAAAAATCCGGCGGTTAGTAAATGGCCACCTTAGCAGTAAATGGCCACCTTAGCAGTAAATGGCCACCTTATGAGTAAATGGCCACCTTAGGAGTAAATGGCCACCTTAGCAGTAAATGGCCACCTTAGCAGTAAATGGCCACCTTAGCAGTAAATGGCCACCTTAGCAGTAAATGGCCACCTTAGCGCCACTCCAATCTCGGCCTGCTTTCCATTGCACTAGAATTTACTTAGAATTTCATTAAAAAAACAAATACATTAAATAAAACATTGATTTTCTTTATGAAAACTGTTCATGTACAGAAATAAACATGAATTAAATAGAGGGAAACTGGCTTACAGGTTGTATAAGGTCACGCATTACAGGGACATATAGAGGTTATGTAATAAAAGGCATTACGTTTGCCCAGGAGCAGTAACCCATAGCAACCAAGTGGCAGGTTCAATTTACTGGTCACCTGTTTAAAAGCAAACACCTTATTGGTTGCTATGGGTTACTGCTCCTGGGCAAACTTAGTGCCTTTTATTCCATTTGGGGGTAGATCTGACATGTGGCTCGGAGATGGAGGAGGAGCCTCTTTGCTGCAGGAACCTCCCACCAAGCCTGACTGTATATTCCCGCCCAGTGACCGACAGCCTCCCCAGCATTCCTTGCTTCAGCCGCAGGACTAGGATGACGGCTACAGAGGAGGCAAACAACATTCTATTCTCTATGTACCTAGAAATCTACACACGGGGTGCGATGAGCATCTGGGCGCGGCACAGAAATGTGTATTTACAGTTGCATTCCACTGAAGCCTTTTCAAAGACAGGGGCCCGACATGAATCCCAACCTGCGCGGCAGCAACATGTGATACAAACATTGCCGTCTCTTCAGGAATTTCCCCTTCTTCTCCCTTTCAGAAGGAATGATGGATTCAGCTTGCAGTTTCACTCTTGCCCAAGCTGCCATTGTTATACTCACCACCTCCCACAGCCCTCCCGTCGTGTTATAAGCCCCTTGCAGAAGGGATTTTTTACATTTATTGCCCAAAATGTGTCCAATTGTCCTTATAGGAAAATATTCTTCTATTTTAATCATCACTGTGCCATGGATATAGGGCAGTTGATTGGTGTTTACCCTAAATCTCCCCCTAGCTAGGGATGGAATATCAGGTACAAGTATATTTAGGACAACAAATAAGCATTTGCTATAAATCTCGCTCTTATTTGTGTTCAGGCTCAGCCTCACAAGATATCTGAGTGGGGTTGGGCCAAGTCATTAAATGTGTAATTTACTTTTTAGTATGTTATAGAATGGCCTATTCCTAGCAACTTTTCGATTTTTCATAGTTTTGCCTTTCTCTTCTGACTCTTTCCAGCTTTCAAATGGGGGTCACTGACCCCGGCAGCCAAAAACGATTGCTCTGTGAGGCTACAGTTTTATTATTATTGTTACTTTTTATTACTTATCTTTATATTCAGCCCCTCTCTTATTCATATTCTAGTTTCTCATTCAAACCTCTGTCTGGTTGCTAGGGTAAATTGGACCCTAGCAACCAGGCAACTGCTAAAGTTATTTAATAACTCAAAAGCCACAAATAATAGTAAGTAAGATGAATTACAAGTTCTTTAAGAGATCCTGCAGTACATAGAGTGGGAGATGGAATTTTACTCACAATGTGCAGGACCAATGGCCAGTGTATTGCCATAGCCAATAGCGACTCACAAACGGACGTGTATGGTGGGACTTCTGGCCGGGTGTTGAGACAATTCATTGCGCTGTACCTCGGCTTCTATATTGTTTGTGAATTTGGTTGCTTTGTTGAAGTGACATTCGCATATAAACTACATCCATTGGAATGTTTCAGTGTCTGTCGGAATCACTGCGCTAAACTGTAAGCTCTTATGACAAGTCATCTGCTACGGTGGCCAGAGTTTGGCCAAAACAAAAGCAAATCTATGTAGAAATTGCTGGAAGGAGTTTATCAATAATCCCCATTATTTTATTGAACAAATGTATGCAATTAACGCATATACCATATAACACTCAAATGTTAATAATGTTGGGTGTACAATAGGCTCAGGCCTCTGAAACAGTGTTGCTTACAGTAAAATAAAGGGTATAAAAAAAAAAATTACCAACATAAATTGTGGCATAATATGTTACGGAATGTCCCCTAAGGTCCAGTTTGTTTATGAATAGGGAGATAGATAGGTCTTCTAAATAACTGGCCCTGTATGGAAAAATTCCACCCCCTTGTCACCAACTGGTCAGAGGCTTTGGAACGGTCCTGCTCCGCTCATACATAGATCTCCATGGCACCCAGGGTTGGGCCAGCGGGGCACCAAGACCTGATCCCCACAGTGCTTCCCCACTGAGCTCCCTCCCCCAACTTGTCAAAGGAAAGGGGGTTGGGCATGCAGCAGGGGCCCCTGGGGGTGTGTGGGTGCTCCTGCAGGGGCCCCTGAGGGGTGTGGGTGCTGCAGCAGGGGCCCCTGGGAAGGTGTGGGTGCTGCGGCAGGGGCTCCTGGGGGTGTGGGTGCTGCGGCAGGGGCTCCTGGGGGTGTGGGTGCTGCTGCAGGGGCCCCTGGGGTGGCAGCCCTGGTGGGCCCTGCACAGGCCAGTCTGACCCTGACGGAACCTATATTAGGACCCTGTGTATGGACTGTTTATACTCATCACAAAGCAAAGTAAACACTGCTCAGTGCATTCAAGAAGGGATCCATTATGCAGAAAAAACGGTATCCAGAAATCTCCGAAACAGGGGAAGGCCTCTACCATAGGCCCCATATTCTGGACCCTATTAGCATTAGTGTGGGATGCCCTCTGTAATTCTA
This sequence comes from Xenopus tropicalis, assembly GCF_000004195.4. Lineage (NCBI taxonomy): Eukaryota > Metazoa > Chordata > Amphibia > Anura > Pipidae > Xenopus > Xenopus tropicalis. Next base: position 15,506,046 of record NC_030678.2, read on the forward strand.
TTCTATCCAGTCATTACTAAGCTATAACTCCCATAATTCCATAACTACTAAGTATGCTGGGACTAAAGTTCCGGGGCTACAGGGGTGGATATGTTTGTTCTGGAGGCGTAACAAGGTGGGCAAAGAATCCCGCTGCCACTCCTGTACGGGGAAGTGATAGTGGTGTTTAAATAAAGACGGTGCGAGAATAACAAAGATTGGGTGAACAATAATTATGTAAACGTACAAAGTACATATTGGTCAGAAGTGTTTTCACTAGAAACTGTATTCTACACATGTAATATTGACTAGTTGTCCAACTGTTCCGCCATATAGCAGCTTATAACATAAAACAACGACGAGTGAACCATATCAGCAGTGTGACAAAATGACCCGAAACATTTAGCTTGAAAGCATTAGAACACGGTGTTGTACAGCCTGGAACATCACAGTTATTTCCCAATCATGTGCAATGCCGCTCATCCAGAACTTGTACAAGGCAATATGTATGTTCCCCAGGATTCTCGTTCTGCTTGTGCTTCCGAAAGAGTCAAGTATCTCAGGGTTAGTGCAACAGGCCTGGAATCAACAGCTGCAGAAAGTGTTCGTGGTTTCGAAGAACCAAGTAGGCAGGCTGAGGAGTTCTAAGGGATATTGGTCCCTTTTGCCCAAATGTATACAGCCTTGAATCATGTGTATCATTGGCAAAGACCAAACAGTTTTGGAACTTAAACAAGAATAAAGTCACATAAACATCATATTGTACATCAGTAAATCCTTTCCTCCTACAACGGATTAGTCCTCACAGTTCCGGACTTCTGCAACACATTGTCCTTCAGAAGCCACAAACTAGCAAAACCCATTCATATCACTTGAGTTAAAGCTGGCATAGCCTGGGCTCATCTGATGCAATGCGGGCATACGTGTTTCAAGAGGCTTTTCTGCTTTGGGGGATACAACTTGGTTTCTCTTCCTCAACATCTGTCCAATGCCCATCATTGGGAAGCGGCCCCTACTTCTCACACAGTTGGGGCTTCCTAAATTGCCAGAAATGTTATTGTTACAAGAAGGGGAATGGGGGGAATGGGGAGAAGTGGGCGACATTGATTCTGGACTTGATGGACTGCTTTTGTCATCGTATGTGAAGGACGCTTGATTGGAATGGCCCTTTATAGGGGATGTGTTGTCAAACTGAAAGATTGGGGATAGAATTCTTTCACTTGAATGCCTGGGAGAGAAGGACACTGGGGACCCAAGAACTCTGTACTGGTGATTTGGGGACAACGATTCTATTTGGTCTTCCCTGTTGACGGACTCAAAGGAACGCACAACGTTGAGGTGGGTTTCCCTTATCCGGCTTCCCATGTTCACATTTACAGTCTCCTGGGAGTGGGAATCTTGACGTCTCATAATCTTTGGGGTCCTCGGGTCTGGACTTTGCATTTCCAGATACTCCAGCGAGCAAGACGTCATGCACCCCGGCTTGGTTATCCTGACTTCATGGAAAGGACTTAGCCCTCCAAAGGATTCTGCAAAGTTAAGGGGAGAAAAAATGAATTCAGAATAAAACAAAAAATATGAATAAATGTAGTAAAAAACAAAATGTTTCGGTAACTCTCTCTGATTTAAGCTTCGATCGTCAAACCAGAAGTACAATAACCTAATTAGAGCATTTATATTAACAATTCATTGAGTTTTTTTGCTCAAGTATCACATTTTTTGTTCCCATTGGCGCGCTAATGAAGGCGCTGCATGGTTCTAAGTGGCCTCTTTGACGGCTACAGGTTCCTTTGCGAAGGGGCAGACGTTTCTTGGCACTATTGCAGCCGATGAGTCACATTGGCCTTATTCCCCATGTCTATTTATAGAGACCGACTGTCTTGTGAAGGGCAGTACAATAGGCACAAGTTCCATTCACGTCACAGGCAGCGTCACGTGACCGCAGCCCATGAATGAACGCTCGTCGCAATCTCGAGAATTGTATCAGAAAATAGAAATAACGAGTGCGCTGGAAGAATGAGGCTCATGCATCAACGTAGGCTTTTTAATGCTCCTTTCCTGCTTCAAGTACAAGGCTAACAATCTCTAGGACCTCTTACATATTCCCTATGAAAAGCAGCCGTGATGGTTTTATTTAATTACTGCCAAGAAGATGGCACCACCCCAGGTAAAAAAAAAAAGGTGACCTTGGGATATGCACAATGCAGAATAAACACAATGGGAATCTGAGGACAATTATATAAAATCATTTTATACAGAACTCACACCTCCAAAACGTCATTAATATATTGTTTTTTTACTAACTGAAAATTCTGTGAGAAGAACCACTTAAACATTCACTTGATCCAATGGTTTGTGTACTGAGGTACCTACTGGCTCTCCTAGATACACCTGAATCAGCTTACAGGGGGCTTTATTTGGTAGGAAATCTTGTTTTTATTCAACCAAAACTTGCCCCCAAGTCAGGAATTCAAAAATAACTCCCTGGTTTGGGGGCACTGAGAGCAACACCCAAGGGGTTGGGGAGCAACATGTTACCCCTGAGCCACTGGTTGGGGATCACTGCTCCAGTTTATCCTATATCTGTAACTTTCTTATATACTAAGGGGGGTGCATCATGATCGCCAGTACTTGCTACCTAAGAGGCCCGGACTGGCAATCTGTGGATCCTGGCAAATACCAGAGGGGCTGCTGTAAGATGCCATAGTTAGGAACTATTTATTGGGCTGGTGGGCCTTGTGTACTTATGTACATACATACTTGAAATGCCACGGTCTATTTTGTATCCCTGTATGGACATGCTACCTAAGAGCAGGGCCCCGCTGTGGCCTGCGTTCACCGCCACCCCCTCACTTGTACACATTAGGGCAGGGGTCCCCAACCTATTTTACCCATGAGCCAGCATAAAGTTAAGAATTCAAAAATAGGCACCTGGTTTGGGGCCACTGGGAGCATCATCCAGGAAGTTTGGGAGCAACATGTTGCCCCCGAGCCACTGGTTGGGGAGGATCACTGCATTAGGGGATAGGTAGGTGGCAGTAGGGATAATGCCTAGGTGCCGCCACCCTCCCACCCTTGGGGAATACAGCAGCAATTCATTTAGGCTTAAAGGCAAAGTGTGCAAAAAATAGTGGATTGCACCCAATTTTGCACAATGCACTCTGCCTTCTGCTTTGGTAATGACCGCTATGGTCTCTCTCTAAGATGCAGTATGCAGGAATCAAATGGTTTCATCTTTTGAATTTGACCATAATAATGATATGAAATTATACAATAAATAGAAACACCATTCGTTGAAAACAGCCACTTATCAGAATGCTTTGGAAATATTATTTTTAGGAGCTTATATATAAAATGCAATATTTGCCACTTGGGCACTATGGGTCTCATGTACTACAACGGTGTTGTCCACAGACACTTCTGAGCCTGTGCCGCAGTCTCGGGGCCTCACCTCTCTCAGACTTAGAGGATCTCCTTTCCTTAACAGGCCCTTTGCTGATGTGCCCTTGTGGCGTCAGGCAGTTACTTTGCCTGTGTGAGGGGGAACATTTCTCCAGTTTCCTCTGCATGGCCCGTTGCTGCTGCTGCTGCTGCTCTCCTCTTTTCTCTAGATCCTTACTTCTCCGTTCCTAACGGAAGAGAAAAAGGCAAGGTTAACTGAAATGTGTGTATACAGTCAAACAAACCCAAAACCTTTCATGGGGCCACACCCGGTATAAGGAACCCTATGTGTTCTCCCACTACAAGCCAAAATACAAGTTCTCTACATCCCAGTAACGATCCCAATCTGACTGTTGCTATAGGGCAAAACAAAGTGACACAAGGGATGCTCCAATTTGTAGATCAAAGAAGTCAGAAAACAGAAGTGGAAAACCAAATATTAAACAATGGTGTTTACTAAACGTCAATCGACATGATTTCATCGAGAGCGAAGGGAAAGTGGAGGGGGGGGGTCGGACTTCCTTGTATCCTATAAACCAGCACATCCTCCACTTTCATTCTCTGACAAAGTGTCAGTGTGTAGGTTTCCTGTCCCATATTCCCTCTCAATGAGCAGGAAGGTCCTTCCCTTCCACCCCACCAACCACCTCCCCGGGATACGATTCATCTGGGGATCTCAGGGAGTATTGGAGTAAGGAACACTTGAGCCCTGTGGCTCCTTTAATCACCAGTCATATAATGGCACTGCGAGAGTGAGTAAATGGCCCTGCGAGAGCGAGTAAATGGCACTGCGAGAGCGAGTAAATGGCACTGCGAGAGCGAGTAAATGGCCCTGCGAGAGCGAGTAAATGGCCCTGCGAGAGCAAGTAAATGGCCCTGCGAGAGCGAGTAAATGGCCCTGCGATAGCGAGTAAATGGCCCAGCGAGAGCGAGTAAATGGCCCTGCGAGAGCGAGTAAATGGCACTGCGAGAGCGAGTAAATGGCCCAGCGAGAGCGAGTAAATGGCACTGCGAGAGCGAGTAAATGGCCCTGCGAGAGCGAGTAAATGGCCCTGCGAGAGCGAGTAAATGGCCCTGCGAGAGCGAGTAAATGGCCCTGCGAGAGCGAGTAAATGGCACTGCGAGAGCGAGTAAATGGGCCAGCGAGAGCGAGTAAATGGCACTGCGAGAGCGAGTAAATGGCCCTGCGAGAGCGAGTAAATGGCACTGCGAGAGCGAGTAAATGGGCCAGCGAGAGCGAGTAAATGGCACTGCGAGAGCGAGTAAATGGCACTGCGAGAGCGAGTAAATGGCCCTGCGAGAGCGAGTAAATGGCCCGTATCAGAACACGATTTTGCTTAAGACAGCACAAACGGGCTGGAAGCAGAGCCATCTCACAGCCCTAGGAGGCTCACCTCATAAGAGTTCTTGTTCATCTTGTATTTTTCCAACTGATGAAACTGGTTTTTGTGGCACACGTTGTCATTGATGTCTGGTTTCTGGCATTAAAGGAAACAGATGTTAATTACAGAGCGCAGCATGTTGTGCGGATAAACCCGACTGCTGTGTGTTTTGCTGCTTTGCAATAATCTCTGCTATAAACCCTACCCACAGTCACACACTTCAGCTGAGTAATCTGCACCCCACTCAGGGTAATGGGCACAGCTTGTTATCATGTAATAACAGATGCAAAGTTTGCTCCAGGTCTAGTAACCCATAGCAACCACTCAGCAGGCAGCATTTACTGATCTCCTGTTTAAAAGCAAGCATGTAATTGGTGGGTTACCAGTCTTGGAGGATATTTTGCACATTACATTACCTCCCAGAAAAGGTCTCAGGACCAATGATCTGCTTATGGCACGTGCAAGCAAAAACTGCCCAAAATGGTGGTTGGTGTAATTTACTAATTCCTAACTAGGGGTAGGCAGAAGTGGGACATGTCTAAAAGTAGAGTGGGGGTGCTTTCCCTAGTTTGACTTTGTGTAACTGTGCATGCAGGGCCCCTGTGGGAGTGCCTGCCCCTTATGAATACAGTGCTGCCAAACAAAAGCAGCACTGTATTCATAAGAAGGTGTAGCCTTTGCAAAGAACTTTGATCACAAAACAGGGGGCAGTCATCTGTCTTTGCCCTATGTACCCTGCTCTGTGATTAATAAACAAGGCCATGTACCTACATTATAGGATGCCCCTTGCTTGCAGGTTCCATAAACAGATCAACTGTCTTTTTAAATAATCTACAAATGTTAAAGAAATGTGAGCAGAGATCCTTATTAACCAATATATACTGTATGTATGAGAGTAGGAGCTGCCATAATGCTTTCCCTGCCAGCACAAAATGAGAGATCATTGGCTGAAACTGTGTCACGGTGCCCTGAAACGTACCCGCATGTTTAGTAAATAGTTCTCGAGTTTCCTGTTTAGGAGGAAGTAGACAGCCAGGGTATGGCAAGCTCGGTTGGAGAGAATGACGTTGATAACGTCGCTGTGTTTGTAGCCAAGTTTCTCGGACATATGGAGCACCACGCTTTGGCTGAGATCTTCCAGGTGAATCCTGAATAGGGAAAAGAAATAAAAGAAATGTTACGATTACTTAGTACAATTATGTAGGTACAGCGGATAAATGCCGGTGGACAAAATGCCCAAAACTGGCCCATTACGCGCACTGTGAGCAGAGACAGGCAATGCCATTGACTGCAAATGTAGGTACAATTGGGTGGTTTTGTATACAGTGTATGTAGCTGCCCCTGTGCACGGAATACCATATAGATACCGAATCAAACACAACCAGCACCAACGGTCTTGTCGTTCAAATAAATATTGGTGTATTATAATTGCATGTACAACCGACGTTTCAGTCCCTTTTGGGACCTTCTTCAAGGTCCCAAAAGGGACTGAAACATCGGTTGTACATGCAATTAGAATTATTTATTTTTATTTAATTATTTGAACCACAAGACCCTTGGTGCTGGTTGTGTTTGATTCGGTATATATAAGTATATAGTATATATAAATACATTCAGTTACAAGAAATACAGTGTTTACAATATGCAACAAAAAAAACAGAAGCAAAAGGGAATACACAAGCTCCTATACATGTCTAGCACAGTTTGTACATACATACGATCCGTGGGTTTCCTTTGATGTTTACTTTTGGCCCATAAACACCACAAATCTGGAATTCCACTGAGTACAGTATAGTCGTCCTGACACTTGTGTGTGAACAGTTCCCCCTATCAGTGATGACAAAGGTGCCCGGAGTCCATACTGAGCCATAATTACGCTATCGGTTTGGCAGTGCTGCTGTGTAGACTCGTTACCTATGTCTGCGCCACTGACGGTGGGAAAGGAATCGATTAGGAAATGTATCATAGAGTGCAGAGTGGGAGGACTCGTCTGTCTCTTGGCTTTGAAGTGTAACGTTCAGGTCATCCTGTTCCCTTTCATGTGTAAATGAGAGGCTCCCGCTTATTACTAGCAGGCCATAATATGTCAGACTGTTCCATTAGAGGGTGATACAAGGGGAGAGCTCTCCACTCAAAATTGATCTTTATCTTTTGGTGGATAGAACATTGCTGAATTATTTTGCTTTTTATTAAGTATATATATATAGACAGAATGTTTTATTTAAAGGGACAGGGAGCTGTATATCCCAGAGTGTGAGTCTCTTGGCCTGGCTGTCTGTATTCTGACGGGCAGATTAGCACAAAGGTGTGAAATTTGCCCCCTGAGTGTGGAAGCTGTACAACAGGGCTGCTAAACCTGCCAGCCTAGGTCTCTCATCGGTGACAACCCCCCCCCCCGTGTTCTTTACTAAGGACCTTCTGACCCCCCCCCCCCAAACATGGATCTGTGGCTCTTGCTGTACTTCAACTCCCTGCATTCCAGTCCCCTAATGGCAGCCATGGGCGCTACTGGCCTGCTCTCACTCACACAGTTCATTTCTTTCATTTAACCCCTTTAATTTTGTTTCCACTATTAATTTCTACTCCCCTGCACTTTAATTCCTTATTTTCTGCCTGTGTGAGTGGCCCTTCCATTTATATAGGAACATGGTACAAGGCACGAGGCTTATGGGCACATTTATTTCAGAAAAATAAAAGTGTAAAATGTTTCAGGGTAACAAATCTACAGATGAAAAATATTTATAGAGGGTTAGTACAACTCATAGGGGTGCTTTTTCTGTTTATTTATTGTGTGGCCCTATCTCCCATCTTGGTTGAACCCAAATCTAAACTCCCCCACTGTGCACCCAACCCTTTCTTCTCCCCCTCCCACTGACTCTTCTTCATCCTTTTCATTGTTCTCTCTTGCCCTTTAATTCTATGGCTGCTTCCGCTGGTGTATGTGAGAGTGTGTACGTGTTTGTTTATATCCCCTTGTTTTATTCATCCCTCACTCCTGTGCCCCATGCTTAGTAGAACCCAGCCCCCTTCTTCCAACCCCCACCCTCCAAAAACAAGCCATTTAGTGGAATCTCTGTTTGTTCACTATGCATAAGAGGGGCCACGCAGTATGGCCACAGCCACCAATAGGAAGGTAGCCATACACATCTACTGGCTACTAGTCCCTCTGCATACCAATGTGCAACTGGTCTCATCAACCAAAATGCATTTAATACAGCTAAACCAAATCCAAACCCATAGTCATAGGGCTCAGATTTGGAATCTTTTGTGGAGGATTTGACATTCGGTTGAAAAACAAAAATTACGAATTGGGTGCACCCCTACTCTATGGGCCAAGCCACACCAGGCGTTTTATTAGCTGATGTATCTACTCCAGGGAGATAATGGTGATAACGGCTTCCTTCTGCCCAGATGTAAGTATGAACTGATATCGGGGGGGGGGGGGGGGGGGGGGGGGAACACCTGGTGTGACACAGCCCTAATGTCTTCTCAGAACACAGTGTGATGGTGGGATAAGGAGGTAACTGGATACGTTCCATGAATGCACTGATAGGAATCAGGGAAGGATTATAGCAATGTATCTCTAGGAACCAGACTGTATGACTTCATGGAAATGAATCTGGAGGGTTGGGATGTCTGGGTCAGCTTGAACACCCCAGATTTGGGTGAATGGCTAACATCTACTAAAAAGGCAAACTCCACCCAAACACTGCTAAAGGAAATGCAACTTTCCAATATACATTCATTATGAATTCTCATTGGTTTTATATGTATGTGCTACATAAAACAGTATTTGTCTTTGCAATTTATATTCTTTGCACTGCTGGTCATGACTCCTGAAACAGCAAAGCAGCCAGCCGGGAGAACTGCAGTGTTGTAAGAACAAGAGAAGACGATAAACACATAGCCATTCCAATGGCAGAAAGAGGCCAACACCAAGGGTCTGCCCTGGAATCCCTTTAAAGTGTCATTTGTTTCAGTTACTGATCGGCACCCTTAGGCCGTCGGTTCGATACCAGTCAAAGCACAAAGCCTTGACTTGAAAGGGTGAAACATGAAGCCAAAAGGTCTATTTTAAAAAGTCAGAATAGACAATTGATCTTTGTGCTTGAGCAGGCAAATAGTCAAAACACACCCATACACACATATATATCTATATATATCCAGGTGCATGCCCCCGGAAACAATTTTAGGGTTCCTTCACAGTCAGAACCACTTTGTGTCCATTAAAGGGACACAGAATATTTACAATGTGCAATGTGGCGTGAAGTAGTGCTGTTTGGGAACACGTGTTCAACATGTTCAGCCAAGTATGAAGTCTGCAGTTTCTTTCAGCACTGCTGTCACCTAATACCCCTTTTGTAGCCTGATGGGATAGCCACTCTAATAGCCACTCCCAGCATCCCCTGCCAGCAATGGCCAGTGATTTACCTGTTTGGGTAGGTGTGCAGTCCTTTGCCGTGGTAATTATCGTTAAGCCAGCGGTTTGCCAGTGCTTGTTGTATGTTTGGCCGCTTAAGAGGGTCGGGTTCTAGCAGAGATCGGAGGAAGCTGATGGCGGCTAAAAAGGCAGAAAGTGTAAATCATGAGATTATTTGACTCTCCAGCCTACAACTCTTATATTGCAGATACATACTAATAAGGCTAGCAAACAGACTGATTTTTAAGGTGGCCATGCACAGGCCAATAAAAGCTGCTGACTTGGCCCTTCCAAATTGAGTTGGTGGCTTATTGGTCTGTGTACAAGGGCCTGTCGGATAACTATCTGGGCAAAAATCAGTAAAAATCAGGTTCAAAAACTGCCCAATCTGCTCCTTAACAAACAAGTTCTGATCAGTGAATCTGATGTCATTTTGGAACTGTATTTATACCCCAGTGTTAATTATCTGCTTGCCTGTTATACAATATAAATTCTATGGTGCTGCCTGTCAGGGACCCAACGCCAACACCATAGAGTTCACAACTTATCCTAAAAGTCAGGGTTACTATCCAGCTATATGATTACTGGGAAAAGCTTTACTCAATAAAAAACAGAATTGTGCCCATGTTGGAAGGTTTGGATTAAGACAGCAAGGTATGTTCTCAGAAGCAGCCGTGCATACCTGTTCCCCTACAGCTCTGTTTGTCAGCGATGGAAATTTATGGCTTGTAAACACACTGCACCGCAGGCAGTTTTCACAGAGAAGCAGGCAGCTCTGCCTCCGTACAGAGAAATAAGGGCAGTTAAAGTGCTGCTGAGATTGCCTGGCAGAGCGTAGAGCGATTATAATCATTCTAGAGTGTGCGCTCCCTTGTGATCCCCCCAGCTGCTCACCAATAAACCGACTTGGAAGCACCAAGCTACTTACCCGGAGAGAGATGGGTGGGCAGAGGATTCATATCTTTGTCTACCATCTTCTGGTACAAAGCTCTCAGGCTGAAAGGCTCCACAGTGAATGGCAGCGTGCCCGTCAGCATGGCATACATATTAACGCCACTGGGGAAACAAAAAGGAATGAAGAGTTAGGGCTGAGCGGGAGAGAGAGCAGCAGCGAGTCATTCATAATAAATACTGGATTATTCGGCTCGGCCTTAGTGCTCTTTAGTACTGGGAATCTGCTTGGCACGGCGCCCCTATCCCTGGCAGGCATTTACACTGAGCCTGGCATTTTAAAAGTTAATTTAAAAGTGCAGTACCCCTTTGAATAGTGAGTTACTCCATCTACTGGGTATTCCATGGCCAGGTCCCCATTGGCTTCCTTTAATGGGATTTTGTATGAAATGGAAATTACGGAAGACGATAAAAAAGGTAAAATAATGTAACATTACACAAGACTAGAACTACAAACCAAGCTAAAGGAGTTGTTCACCTTTGAGTTAACTTTTAGTAGTAGCAATAACAATACATTTGTAGCCTCACAGAGCAATCTATTTGGCTGCTGGGGTCAGTGACCCCCATTAAAAAGCTAAAAAAAAAAAAAAAAAGAGTCAGAAGGAGGCAAATAATTCATACACTATCAAAAATAAATAATAAAGACCAATTGGAATGTTGCTTAGAATTGGCCATTCTATAGCACACTAAAAGTTATGCTTTTTACAAAATGAATTGGAAACAAAGAAAGAGAATGAATCATAAATTCACCATATAGAAAAGGCGACTAAAGATATTCTATACCTTCATTTGTCAACTTTTTTCTTAACAGTTTTACATTCAACATGACTTCTGCATCTTGTAATTACTATACTAGCCAGGGATATCAGAGTATTGCTTTTAACTGCTGCTTTAGAACTACACTTCCCATCATCCCCAGCCAACGGTTGGTACTGATGTGAGTTATAGTTCAGCGGCAGCTCTTGGGCTGGGAGATCTCCTTGAGTTACACAGTATTATTTTCTCACAATCCAGCTGGTTTCTTAGACAATGAAAAAAAAAACATCTTTTCATATTTTTTTTAACAAAAAATAGGAAATTGCTAGAAATAAATTACTGTGGGAAGTTGCCATGGAAACCTGTCTGCACAGTAAGTGCTTTGGGGAGGGGTCCATTTAAACCTACCAGATAACCAATATTACAGCTGCTTATGTGTTTGGCATTATGGGAAATACACAGCAACTAGCAAGTGGGGCTTAAAGCAATGGCTCGGGGGGAGTTTTATCGTATTTATACCCTACTCATAATGTCCAGAATTTCAGCCAGCGTTGCCGATTGTTCAGCTTTGAGGTAACTTTTAGTATGATGTAAAGAATAATATTCTAAGAAAATCTGCAATAATCCTTCAGTTTTATTATCTGTGGTTTTTTTTTATTTTTTTTAAATTTTGGTTCAGCAGCAGTTTGGAATGCTAGGGTTGTTAGGGTTCAGATTACCTTAGCAACCAGGGAGTGGTTTGAATATGAACAGGAGAAGGCCTGAATAGAAGAATATATATAATAAAAAGTAACATTAGCGATACAATTGTAGCCGCACAGAGCAATAGTTTTTTGGCTGTTGGGCATCAATGACCCCAATTTAATAGTTGGAAAGAGACAGAAAAAAGGCAAATAATGAAAAAAATTTTTTTAAAACCTAAGACCAATTGAAAAGTTGCTTAGACTTGGCCATACACATAGGTTTGCATATGCACGTTAGGGCTAGGGAGAGTTCAAGGTAACCGCACACAAAGTGGTTCGGCCAGAGGCGTGAATTCGGGCGAATCCAAAGCCTGCTGAATAAAGCCGAATCTTCTGTGTATCACTAAAAGCAACATCCTTAACCTCCATGTTCTTGTTTTGCCATAATGATAATAGGCACGTGCACACCCTAATTCCCCTGACATTTTTTCAGCCTTGCGTGTTTCTCTAGAACTAAGCATGGCTGTTTGCACTACAAATACGTCCTACACAAACAGGCAGATGTGCCCCGACTGCTCCGGGATTAGTACGAACAGGCGTAAGACGTTCCTTTGAAACTAAACTGAAACCCAGCAGCCGTTTCAGCCGCGGGACGCTCGGATGGTGCTTTATGTGCTATCCCGGTGGCCCTTTTGTAAAGAGATTCCATTTGGGATCGGGGAATGGAATGTGCATGAAAACAATGCGGAGGTGCCGCACCACACAAACCTTTGCTACTATGAAATAATGCAAAGAATTTGTATTACTAATTTTAAAGGGGTTAGCCATGGGCATTCTGTTTTCCATAAGGGAACATAAAGCTGAGAAGTATGGGAAATAAGACAATAATACTATTCATATACAGGTATGGAACCTGTTATCCAGAACACACGAGACTTGGGGATTAGTTATTCCTTATCATTTAACCATTAAATAAACCCAATAGGACTGTTCTGCCCCCAATAAGGGGTAATTATATCTTAGTTGGGATCAAGTACAGGTACTGTTTTATTATTACAGAGAAAAGGGAATCATTTAACCATTAAATAAACCCAATAGGGCTGTTCTGCCCCCAATAAGGGGTAATTATATCTTAGTTGGGATCAAGTACAGGTACTGTTTTATTATTACAGAGAAAAGGGAATCATTTAACCATTAAATAAACCCAATAGGGCTGTTCTGCCCCCAATAAGGGGTAATTATATCTTAGTTGGGATCAAGTACAGGTACTGTTTTATTATTACAGAGAAAAGGGAATCATTTAACCATTAAATAAACCCAATAGGGCTGTTCTGCCCCCAATAAGGGGTAATTATATCTTAGTTGGGATCAAGTACAGGTACTGTTTTATTATTACAGAGAAAAGGGAATCATTTAGAAAAAGTCTGTTTATAATGGAAAATGGCCTTCCCATTCAGAGCTCTCTGGATAACAGCTTTCATACCTATATTATATTTGGTATGGTTTATCTTCCCCTTAACTACAAGACTGCACACAAAGAGTCCCTTCCATTTATACCTGCCCTCATACATAGTAACGGGCATTGCCATATAGATGGAGCTGACACAGTGAGCAAAAGCATGACTTTATAGCTGGTCTAGCTATGGAAAATGAAAAAGAAAAAAGATAGAAAAAATATGTTTCAAAATGGGAAAAGCCAGACACTTACATAGACCAAACATCCACTTTGGGGCCATACTTCTTTCTTGCAAGTAATTCTGGGGCAGCATAGGCGGGACTCCCACACTGTGTACTAAATGGGTCGGTGTATCCCAGGATACCAGCACAGTTGCTCAGTCCAAAATCTACCAAAGCAAAACCACATATTTAGGTTAGAAAGTAATATTTACTATATGGTCGTTTTACAACGAACCCAGAAACTATAACAGCATGCCACTAATAACGAATTGCAATTAAGTTAGATGCATAACTAAATCAATATAAATTACATAGCTACATAGGGTTGAAAAAAGACCATCAAGTTCAACCCTTCCAAGTAAACCCAGCAATGTCTTCAATGATTTTTAAGGTACTTGTAGCTGTAAGTGCCATCAAAAAGCAGTATTTGTCCCTTACTACTCCCTCTACTGCTTGTCTTGACTACCCATACCATTGAAACTTTGTATTGGTTGTCAGCTCTCCTCCAGTTAAGACTCTAGTTCCCATAATGCCTTATAACTTCTGTGATTAAAGGGGTAGTTCACCTTCAAGTTAACTTTTAGTATGTTTTCGAATGGCCAGTTATTAGCAACTGTTTAATTGGTCTTCATTTATTACAGTTTTTTTAATTATTTGCCTTCATCTTCTGATTCTTCCAAGCTTTCCAATGGGGGTCGCTGACCCCGGCAGCCCATACACAGTTACTAGTGTCATTTGGATCCTGACAACTAGATAGGTACTGAAATTCCAAACTGGAGAGCTGCTAAACAAAAAGCTAAATAATTGAAAAACCTCAAATAATAAAAACTAGTTGCAAATTGTCTTATAACAGACAGAAATATAAACTCATGCAATGCATTGTGGGAAGTGGAGCCTTGGCTGTAGGAGAGCAGATTTCTGCTAGACTGTTTCTGTAGTCAGACAAGCAGTGGAGAGTAAAGCCTATGACACATACTGTAATTCTCTTTCATTCTAAAAGCTACGCAGTCGGCTGTAAAATGTGTTTAATGGGAAAATGCGAGCGCAGCCAAACCCAGGAGGGAAAACCCTATTAGAGGGTGGCGTGTATCTGCCGCGCGGCCAAACCAAGTGTCAGCGGAGACGCACAATGCTAATGGGAGACTCGTTAAATCATTTGCATACCGATCAGCTTGATGTTGTTGTTCTCATCCAGTAACAGATTTTCAATCTTCAGGTCTCTGTGGGGGAGACAACAATTAATGATTGTACATGAGCATGGGAAGCGGCGAGGCCGGAATACTTAACGAGTGGGAAAGGATAAACCATTAGCGGAAAAACATTTTATTCAGCAGAAAATATTAACCCCTTCACTGCTAAAGGGAGGGGGGGCAGGAACATTGTTGGTGTTTACATAAAACTCAGGGTCAAAGGAATATTCCAAAAAGGCGTTAAACTCCTGGTTATCCAATTAACTGGGAACTATTAAATAAAAGCAGATTTGGGTTTTTAAAAGGGTCTATGGCAGTGGTGAAATGCTGGCTCCCTTGGGGGTGGGGGGACTCAGCCTAATGATTAGTTGAACTGAAATGAAAGGAGATGTCTTATAGTTCAAGGTGGCCAACACATATTTGTAGATATTCTTGGAACTATGGCTAAATTGAAGACACAACAAAGTTTTCATATAACTGTAACCTCATCATAAGCTAAGGTGGAACCTTAGAACCTGACTAAAGGTTGGACCTAAATCTAAAAACCATTGGTTCGTGGCTTATATGGTGATTGGCTAGCCTACTAAAACAGATTTAATTGTGACCTACTGAACACAATGGCATTTGCTTGGAAGGCATTTCATATTTCTGGTACAAAGGATTAATTGAAATTATGACCCATTTGTGTTTTCAACAGTGAATGTGATTGGCCTCGATGGTTCTACTCCCCACCATCTGCTGCCAAAGTACAACCCAGCCATATTGAGTCAGCAGCTGGATTATGATGGTGGCAGTGCAAGGACTGGCCTAGTTCAAGATGGAGTTGCGCATACCAGCTCTTGCGTATTGTGCGGCACTAGGGGGGCAGCACAGAAAGAGACGGAAGCGCCCTGTTATCTCATGAATCAATTGCTTATCATTGCACTATTCCCAGTAGTTAAGTTGCCAAACGCTGAAGTGCACATGCTTATTTAGATCACCATTAAGAAGATATTTTCACAGGGAGATGCACAGAACAATGGAACACACAAACTAAGGCACGATTCAGCTGCCTAACAGCCTGACAGTAATTGGCTCTGCAAAGGATGCATTTGTCAACCCCTATCAAGTCAGATGTTTCCCGTGGGCTGTGGAAGAGCCCATGCTTTTTAACGCTATCAACGCTAATTCCCTAGTATTACTACATGTTAAAAGTAACACACATAACATATAAGGAGCCCTAACCTTCCTATTATATATTAATAACAGACTGCTACCTTTAGAAGTATTAAAATGTTGAGAAATCATACATTTTACAATAGAATAAGGCTCAGAATGCTGTATTTTATTTACTGAATTTACTGTAGCAGCCCAGTGGTTCAGCAGCATCGATCAGAAGTGATCCTTGCCTTCCAAATAGTCCACAGCAGCTTTTTATATTTGATCATGTTATGCCATCTTGGGAATGTCAGTGACTCTGCACATGCTCAGTGTGCTCTGGGGTGCCACTGACAAGCTAAGCTTTTGGGCCATTAGAAATGAGCAAAACATTAGCAGAAAGTAAGGTGACATCCATCCTACTGATGGATACTGGGCTGATTCTTAATTCAAATGTAGAAAATACTGGTTTCTATGCCGGTGTCATGTATTGTGACTTTGGATTTAGATTTGTATTGTGAATATTATATTTTTTATATACATTCTACTTTATATTATGAGTTGGTCCCTAACTGATGGGAAACTGTGGGTATCCTAAGGGCACAGATCTTCCCTACATAGGGGCAGTGGTGGACTTGGGCTGGTAGAGAAGCATGTCTAGACTAAAGGTCCCCATACACGGGCCATTTAGCTGCCGAATCGGTGTAAGGGACCATTATCGGCAGCTAATCAGCCCGTGTATGGGCACTACCGATGGGCCTGCTCGACCGATATCTGACCTGAAATCGGCCAGATCTCGATCGGGCAGGTTAGAAAATCTAGTCGGATCGGGGACTGCATCCGGCTCGTTGATGAGGTCCCGGACCGACTTTGCCTATACCCGAAATTATAATTCGATCGTTTGGCCCCAGGGCCAAACAATTGAATTAGCCTGGATTCTCCTGATATCGCCCACACGTGGCAACATCGCCAAGCGAGCGGATCTGAAGGTGTATGGCCACCGTAATTCTGGGTTGAGTTTTGTACTCCTATAAATAATTAATTCCCTGACCATTCTTGACTCATTAGAGACCTGTCAGACATGAATTGAATAATTGGCCTGATATGGTCCTCACCCTGACAATCAAGTCCGGATTAAATTATATCTGTGAAGGGGATTGTTTTAGCCTTATACAAGGGCAAGAGGATATTCAGTTAGTAGGCAACCAATTTCTGTCCATGTATGACCAGGTCCACATCCTACGAAGTATATATATATAGGTTTTTAATGCAACATCATTTTATGACTCTGCTCACTAAGTTAGCGGACTGATGCGCCTCACTCGAGCCCACTTTGATTTATATCAGAAGAATTTCTGTGGCATTCTGTAATGGCGTGTCAACAGAACATCAATTCAGATGGCCTTTTATCTATTATTCTATTAATAACAGCCAGCTCTTCACATAGCGCCCAGGTGAATTCCTGTCTGTCGTGACTTATCCCCCTTTATTTATAGCTGCCTCCTTTCATGCCATAAAACTCTGAAGCCCATTGAAAAAAATGATCTTTTTTTTTTTTTCTCCACACAAGTTCGGATCTTTCCGCTCACAATGCCTGTGACTCATTCATTAATGCGCTTCCTCTGCGGCTGGAAGACATTGCTTGGAATCAAACAACCTTGCATTGAATCCGAAAATTACTCCACGTCTTTATTTTCTCCCCCAACGGAACTGATCTTTATTTCTTTACGTTTACAAAAGGGAATTATTACAAGAGTGTGGTACAAAAAAAAGAGAGAGAGAATTGATATAATGGGCGATAACTGTAGAGGTGTGAGAGAGTTAAACCCAACTTTAAAGAAAAATACATTTCAAAGCTGAGCGCTGTACTCTTCGGGCAAATCAAATATTTATTCTGAAATCAATACATGAGCCTTTTTTGGGACGGTTTTTTTTTTGGTCTAAAGGTCATGGAATGGTCCAAAGTGTTTACCTTAGAATAAATATTTAGTTTGTATGTAAAAGGCCAAAAGTGCAGCTTCTCTTTTTTGGGGGGATGGGGGGGCTTCATTTATCAAGTTCTAAAGTCAACTTTCAGAGGGAATGCTTACCCCATCCACCAACTTGTCTAGAGCAGTTACAATAAAGAAAGTAAACATCTCATTGGCTGATAGAAGCCACATAAGCCAGGTTTCCAAGCAAAGCAATACATTGCCTACAATTACCTGTGTACGACTCCTGCTCTGTGCAGATGCTCCACGGCCAAGATAAGTTGCCTGATGTATTTCCTTGCCTCGTGCTCCTCTATTCTCTTCCTCTCGTATATCTTGTGCATGAGGTTACCCCCAGTGCAAAGTTCCATGACTAAATAGTAGCTGTTCTCTGTCTCCAAAATGTCAAGGAGCTGGGTGATGTTGGGGTGCCTAATCATTTGTTGGATCTGGCCCTCCCGCCGCAGGTTCTTAGTAACATATGTGTCCTTCTTGGCTTTCTTCTTATCGATCACCTTGATGGCCACCTGGAACAATAAAGTTTATTAAAAGTGATTAACAGGGCGTGACAACTGAATTAGTCCATAACTCAGGAATTCCTTTTATAAGTGACTGCTGAAACTTTACTACCTGGCTAAATGTAGCTTTCAACCACTCTGGGCTAAATGACTTCCTTTCCTAGTAAAAGCATGACCTGGACGACCTTCTCAGCTGTCTTGGAAATTGGTCTCTTTTCTCCAACTTTACTGCAGTTACACTTCACTGGATGGACTTTACCCTTAATTCTTCCAACATGGAAGATTTTCATGCTTGTATCTGTTTCGATGTTTACATCTATTATGGGTGAATCTGTATAGCAAGGGCCAGCCTGCAGATCATCTTTTTTTTTTTACCCCAAATGACTTCTGGTATCTGAATTTCCACAACAAATCTTTCCCCGATATGCCCAATCACATTGACTGGATGTAGGCTGTTTGGGCGAGGACTGCATCAAGACTCCTTGCCCTGTTGAGCTTTTTAAAAACATCATCTGGCCAATTTTCGCCCAGATATCGGTCAGGTAGGCCACAGGTAATTTACATGAGTAAATATAAGCATATATTTTAAAAGTTATACAAATATATATAAGGTTTAAACACCTTTTTAATGACCCTATTGAAACAAGCCTAGTTTACAGTTAATCATTTTGAAACTGTTGCTCAATTGGGCACAATAAACCTCAACCGCAGCTCTTTATTATTTTCCATTCAGTTTAAGTTGACACAAGAGTCATAGGTTTTAAACAGAATATAGGTATATGTGTTCCATTCTGTTATTCTATACATGAAACAGCTTCTTTACCAAACATCTCTTGCTTTTTTTCCTCAAAGCTTCAGCACCAGAGTTGATTTGAAGAGTATCCAGTAAATCCCATAATCCCTCTCACTACTGGGAACACTCTCCATTACAGATGGAGTCTCCACTCTTCTAAACTTTCTTAGCGGACTGATTAGTTTTAATGTGCAATAACATAAGAACAAAGCATCTATTGAGCCTGAAAGTACCCTTGTTTCATGAAGCAAGAAATGCCCATACACAACAGCTATTGTTTTGGAAAGCTTTTAATTGATTAGATACTCCTGTCAATTCCTTGGGGCCTTTATTTTGTCAACTAGTACTTGAAATGCTCTTGATGGAAGGGAATCCATGGTATTATTTATAGTTGGTTGTGCTTGTTAAATCCTCACATATAAAAAAATTTATGAGTATTACATATTCAATGGAATTAAAGATAAATATCCTGCGTAAAATTTATGAAAGCCTGTCTTTCGTCACTCAGGTATTTTGGGAAATAACAAAATACAGAGATGTATGCATTCCTAGAGGCTACAAAAGAGCCTAAATAGCAAGTTAAGGCTGATATAGCAGAATATCAGATCAACACAGAACCTGTTTCACCGCTCGGGGCAATTTCCAAAGAAAGGATAAATCTGAAGAAAACAAATATCTAGTCACGAAAAGGATTACCACATAATAAGATCAAAGACCACAATGAAATTTGTGGTACAGCCTTAATCTACTTCATAAACCCCACGTATATTGGTTATTACTTGCACACTCATCCATCCTGCAATTTGTTAGTACTGGCCCCAGCCTTGGCAGGTGTTTTCTGGCTAGCTTGGTAAACGCTATGGCCAAATGATTGGATCATTGCAACTTTACCCAGCATGTTTGTGGTTGTATTGGGCAATTGCAGATCTGACTAGAAAACAATACCCATTACATAATTAAGCCAACTTTTAGGCTAATATCCCATGGAGAGATTTAGTCACTGCGATTTTTAAAAAACAAGTTCACTCGTCTAAAGGTCCCCACACACAGGCCGATCGGAACTGCCGATATTGGCCCTTGGACCGATTCGGCAGCTTATCGGCCTGTGTAGGGGCAGAAACAACGGCCATACCCGATCGATATCTGCCCTAAAATTGGGCAGATATCGATCGGGCAGGTTAAAAGATTCACTCGGATCAGGGACCACATCGGCTCGCTGATGCAGTCCCTGAACCGACTGCCCCATTGCCGCCATTATAATTCAATCATTTGGCCCCAGGGCCAAACGATCGAATTAGCCTGCATGTTCCCCGATATCGCCCCCCGGAGGTGGGGATATTGGGTGAAGATCCGCTTCTTGGCGACCTCGCCAAGCGAGCGAATCTTCATGTGTATGGGGACCTTTACTCCAAGCGATTAAAAGAGATTTCAACGATGTAACGATTCTATTTCCCACAAATTCAGGTGTCATATTCCCCGCCCACAATTAGAAATTACATTCAGTGCAATGGGAAAATCGCAGCGACTTCCTGCTCAGTGGGTTTAGTTTCAGTGATTCCACTAGTTTTGGCAATTTATATTCTTCTCTATGTGGAGACAAAATGAGCGACTCGTCACCGGAATGTACTTTTTAAAAATAGCAGTGACTAAATTTCCCCCGTGGGACATTAGCCATATGCTCACAATATAAAGAAATCAGATGTCAGCCACCCAGGTTCTCACACTCCCAGTAGTACACACAATGCCCATTATGTGCATTCGTTGTGATAGTGAAGTCCAATATAGCCTACAGGTGCCATGCTGGGACTTCCATAGCAACAGGAGTATAAAGGGCTGCCTGGCCCTGGCTAGTAAGTCTGATAAGCTCATAATAAAATACAAGATTTTCCAATTATTGGTATTTTCAAACCTGAAAGGTTAACGAACTCCAAGAATTCTATGAGCTTAGCTTAGTCGCAGCTGAACCGACTGCAGTCTTTGCAGGAATTTACAGAGGGCTATAAATTATGAATACACTTTTCAGCAAAAGAGAGAAAACTTGTTCTTCAGCAATGTCCATTCTAGCACTGTGTTATGTCTGGACCAGCTGGACTGTACAGAGTTTGATTATAATCATAGCTCTAAAGCCACATTTAATATCAGTAAATTATTTTTTAAAATTGCAATTAAAGAAAAAGCAATCCCACGTTGAGAGATTATTAGTTCAAAGGTCAATAGGTAAGGTAAGGTAATAAGGAAACAGTGTGTCACTTAAGAGCAAGCTATAAGGCAGCTCCTACCCATGTTAATAGGCATTAATGAGTCTAAAATACAAGGCTCTTTTATGACTTGAATAAAATAAATCTAATAACAACAGAGAAGAAAAAGCCTTCCATGTTCATATCCACAATTGGTAGCAAGTGACAACTTATTACTATGAGATGCAACTGCCTATATGTGCCTCTTTTATGGCCTTGGGCAAGGTAAGAACTAATTATGAGTCATATGACATCATTCAACAGCCAATAACTCGTATTGCATCAGGGTTTGTCAAAAACGGCAGCTCAGTTACAAGAATCAGACATGCCTGGGCAGATAAGTGTTAAAATGTAGATGTGCAATAATATATTTGGAATAGAAATTCTCAGTATTAGAATAAAGGGGTAAAGGTCAACTTTAACTTTACATGAGCTGCAGGTGTAAATAATCTAAGCCCGTGGTGCGTAGCAGGTATAGTGCATAGCAGGTATAGTAGGGAGAGATGGTGCCTATAGTAGCAGTGGGATAATAGCCTCTGGGAAGGGACTGGGGCTGTGGGATAGCAGGTATAGTAGGGAGAGATTGTGCCTATAGTAGCAGTGGGGGGATAATAGCCTCTGGGAAGGGACTGGGGCTGTGGGATAGCAGGTATAGTAGGGAGAGATGGTGCCTATAGTAGCAGTGGGGGGATAATAGCCTCTGGGAAGGGACTGGGGCTGTGGGATAGCAGGTATAGTAGGGAGAGATGGTGCCTATAGTAGCAGTGGGATAATAGCCTCTGGGAAGGGACTGGGGCTGTGGGATAGCAGGTATAGTAGGGAGAGATGGTGCCTATAGTAGCAGTGGGGGATAATAGCCTCTGGGAAGGGACTGGTGCTGTAGGATAGCAGGTATAGTAGGGAGAGATGGTGCCTATAGTAGCAGTGGGATAATAGCCTCTGGGAAGGGACTGTGGCTGTGGGATAGCAGGTAAAGTAGGGAGAGATGGTGCCTATAGTAGCAGTGGGATAATAGCCTCTGGGAAGGGACTGGGGCTGTGGGATAGCAGGTATAGTAGGGAGAGATTGTGCCTATAGTAGCAGTGGGGGATAATAGCCTCTGGGAAGGGACTGGGGCTGTGGGATAGCGGGTATAGTAGGGAGAGATGGTGCCTATAGTAGCAGTGGGGGGATAATAGCCTCTGGGAAGGGACTGGGGCTGTGGGATAGCAGGTATAGTAGGGAGAGATGGTGCCTATAGTAGCAGTGGGGGGATAATAGCCTCTGGGAAGGGACTGGGGCTGTGGGATAGCAGGTATAGTAGGTAGAGATGGTGCCTATAGTAGCAGTGGGGGGATAATAGCCTCTGGGAAGGGACTGAGGCTGTGGGATAGCAGGTATAGTAGGGAGAGATGGTGCCTATAGTAGCAGTGGGGGGGATAATAGCCTCTGGGAAGGGACTGGGGCTGTGGGATAGCAGGTATAGTAGGGAGAGATGGTACCTATAGTAACAGTGGGGGGATAATAGCCTCTGGGAAGGGACTGGGGCTGTGGGATAGCAGGTATAGTAGGGAGAGATGGTGCCTATAGTAGCAGTGGGGGGGGATAATACCCTCTAATATATCTAATAATTTAGCAGCTGTTGTAAACAATAAGGATATTAGGAAGCAATCATTATAATTTACATGAAAACATTTGGCCTACAACCTTATGCATTTACATGGTCACAGAACCCCTCAGTGACTTTAAAGATCCTTATAATTTACAGTAGGGGGTTAAATATTTTCTCTGTGTGTTTTTTCTGTTTTGTATAATAGCTGAAATCTATTGTGTATGTCAGAAATTTTTATTGTACAAAAGAAACGTATAAGTACGTGTAATACTAGAAGGAGCAGAGGAAGCTATTCTTTTGAAAAAAAAGCCATATAACTGCAAGTGTCATTTCCCATACGTGCTGCCTGGTAATGTGTCACATCTTACATTAATGTGGCAAAATGCTGAAGCACGCTCTGCTCCCACACACGGCTACACATGTGCTGAGCTCTACACTTTGTCTACACTGCCTAAGTCAATGAGTGAAGGGTAAATGCACTCTTAACTCGCTTTGTCTGCAAGACAGTGCTGAACTACAAGCAAACCTGCTGCCTATTACAAATCCAAAGTAACTTCAGGAGACTTACACTATAAGGAAACTACACCCTATATCAGGGATCCCCAACCTTTTTTACCCGTGAGCAACATTCAAATGTAAAAAGAGTTGGGGAGCAACACAAGCATGAAAACGGTACCTGGAGGTGCCATATAAGGGCTATGATTGGCTATTTGGTAGCCCCTATGTATACTGACAGCCTATAGAAGACTCTGTTTGGCTTTACACTGGGTTTTATGCAACCAAAACTTGCCTCCAAGCCAAGTATTCAAAAAATAAGGGCCTGCTTTGAGGCCACTGGGAGCAAAATCCCAGGGGTTGGGGAGCAACATGTTGCTCACGAGCCACTGGTTGGGGATCAATGCCCTATATACTGTATAAAGCAGAAATCGTTTCAAATTTTTTTATTCAAATTTACATTTAAACATATGAGGTTGAGCTGCCATGTCGCTTGCTTCAGCTTACCTCTATAAACACAGGGCTGCTGTTACTGCATTCTATGGAGTGTAAAAAAAGGGCCATTTTAGACTGCTGATACCTTTGTGCATCCCATGAATACAGTGCTACCTGCATTCAGCGCTACTGTATTCACGAAAGGGCTGACAGGGGGAGGTACGTTGGCCTCCCCTTTCCTGCCCCCTAACTTGCATAAATATATAACAATGTAAATAAATAGAAAAGGAATATTCTGTTCACACATCTGTTTGTCAAGGAACGATGAACAGAAGTCCTTAATATAAACTGTTAGCTATAGATATATTTATTTTTATATATATATATCTGAAATATTTAGAGCTCCATACTAGAAGGTGGCTTGCATTTTAAAGGTAAACCTACTGCTCGTTTCACTCGAAAAGTATTTGTTCACTTCCCCTTCTGCTTAAAACAAAGACCTTATTTGAAAAAAAAAAATACTGTAGCTTTTATCTCATTCATCTGCATTTCGGAATTTTAGCCTTGGAAGCTTTCCCGGCATCCCCTAGTAATAAATTGTACGGCAGCCCCGAACGCTCTCCCCCAAAAATCAATCTGTTGTGTATAAAGGAAAAGAGCAATCTGATATCTCCTTATAATAAGAGCTGTTCTGCCGGCAGCGTAACCCTATCCCCAAGTCAAACAAACCGCCCGCAGTTTACAAAGTTATTTCCTTCTGTTAGCAATTTGGAAAACTCTGGTTTCCTCGCACATAGAAAATGCATTTTTCAGATTAAAATAGCAAGATGTTTGTAATAGGAAAAAGATGTACGTGTCCAACCTGGGGATGAGGTCAAGGTTGGAAATATTTTTTGCTTTTTGTATGGATTATCTGATATTATGTGAAAATGAAAAAAAGAAAAAGTAGAATATGAAAAAGTCATTCAAATTGAATAAAAAAAATATTTAGGAGGAGGAATGGATTCTATGGAATATGTAATGCTGGAACAATGAAGGGGTGTTGTTTGTACAGTACTCAAACTGAAATGTATCTTTATATTATATACTGGTATGTTTAAGGAAGCAATATAGTTATTTATTATAGTTCTTCTCAGGGCTGTATTTATATATAGGCACTCGAGGGCCTGTTCCTAGGGTGAGGGCCACTTGGGTGCCTATATCATTAATAAAATAAAAATAATGAAAAAAATAAAAAAGCTTCCCAGCCACCAGACCTACCAGTGAATATCCAGCAGCGGAGCTTCGGGGGGTGAGGGGTCCTGTGCATTTGCCCTCCAGGCGTGACGTCCTACACAGCCATGCAGGTCACTACACTGTCTAGAGGGGCGTACTTAGATCCGATGAGTAGGGTGACACCAGCCCTTAATACTTCCCGGGTTCTTCTCAGGCCTTCAGCTTTCTTTTCCAGTTGACCAACAGTTTGGTGCTAACAGAGTTTGCCTGATGGCCCATTTCCCTGCTGTAGTGATCTGATATTTTAGCCCTAAGCCGTAAGGTTGCCAACTTTAGACTGGGTCTCTTGGGGCCCACCAGAGAAGAGACATCTAGGTCCCGCTCTATGCGCCGTTAGATGTCAAATGTACTAAATGGTATCTGTATTACACATTTGTATGGTAGAAATGAGGGCAACTGATGAGATTTGTCATACAGAGGCACCCACCGGGACCTACCCCAGTATACTTGCAAGCCAGTCCCTCCCTGACTGCTAGTGCAAATGGAAAAACATGTTAAATATATATTGTACCTGTTCTATGGATTTACTACATTTGGAATGAAGACTCTATCAGACTAAAGCATACCTGTTTTAGGCAAGCAATATATAAGCTAAAAAGTCTTCTGATTTCCATTCAAGACCAGTGAAAAATACTAGAGGTTTGTGTATTTGCTTGGAATGTGCACTTACTAGATCTTCACCTGTGCCGAGAGACCTATTAACCTTGACAATGAACCTCTAGGGTATAATATGCAGTCACGCCTGTATCTGTAGCGTTGCCTTCAAAGGCAGGAAAACAGTTCTTGAGCCACACTGAATAATTTTACAGTGAAACAAACAAGTCTAAAAACTGTTTTTTTGCTTGTGTTTGTGCTTTTTTATCCATTAGATGCTTTATTTGCCAGTGGGACACTAACCATATGCCTCTAAAAATAACTGCTTGTAAGATTAGGCCTATCTTGGGCGACATGCATTCGTCAGAGACGTGTCTGAATGTCTGTTCCTTGTCCTTACAGTACCCAGCAAGGCCTGGGGATTTTGACACTTTCTTCCCCGCTTTAATCTGGTCTGGCTGGCTAGCTGGCTGGGTGGGTAAAGAGACTAATGGCATTAGAATGCTCGCTAAAAATGGTTCATGTGAATATACAGTCTGGACTATACATTTAGAAGCATAAAGCTAATGGCACACAGAGCGGGGACATGTATGCACAACTGGTGCCATTTGCCATTGGCTTCAATGGCAACCATCTGCCAACAGCAGTGACTGCAGTTAGATTGTTGCCTTTGTCATCTGAGTCTTATCAGTCACCGGTTAGTCTTCACCAACCAAAATAATGAGCCTAAAGCACAGGTTCTTTGCCTGTATGCCAGGACCCAAAAATCTCCATGAAGTTTAGGGCAGGACCCCATGATCCCCATTAATAAAGCAAAATTGCCATTGTCACATGGGGTGTACTGACCATCACTTTTTCCCAGTGGTAAACACCACATTCGCCTTTGCTAGAAACAATATTAAATAAGCTTCTGCTATTGGCATTTTATTCCATAATTCATTGCATTCATCGTATGCAGCCGTGGCTTATTTTTAGAATCCTTTATAGAAAAAAAAGGCCCTTGCTCTGAATAATCTGAATGAAAAGCAGTTATTATGCACAAGTATAAAGTGCACAATGAGTAGGTGGATTCTTTCTTCCCATCCTTAATGAATCTTTCTTAAGAACAAACGGGTAAACACTGCAGATAAACACGTAACGTTCCACTTTGGGAAATATGCGCATTTATTTTATTGAAGTCCCTTTGTTATTACTGGAACACAAAAGGGCATGGAGGAACTTTCTGAGAAATTAAAGAATGTTTCTACTTTTGGAATACAATGAAAATGGTAGAATTTGCGTGCTTTTTTTTTGTTGTTTCTCTTGCCCAATTAGGCCAAGAGGTTTGCACCATAATAGTTACAGGAAGTTATGCTTTAATGGGAGTAATGGGAGATAGCTTCACTGTAATTTAACAAGGAAATAAGAATCAAGATGATACCTGCCTGGCATGCAGGAAATAATATATGTTCCACACAGTTCCTGATGGGCTACTGGCCTCATAGCCATAAGCCATAAAGCCAGAATGATGACCATGTTTGCCTCATCCGAAGTGTAAAGGTGGACATACACCGAGCCATAAAAGCTACAGACTTGGCCTCTTCAGCAGTTTTTCAGTCCATTTATAGGGCCTTCACAATGGCCCACTCAACTAATATGAAAAAATTGTCCAGATATCTATCGGGCAGGTTAGAAAATCAGGCAAGGACCGCATTGGTAAATCGATATGGTTTTCTATTCACAGGTAGGCTTACAATTGTTGTCCTGGGCCAAGTGAATGGGTCAACCCACACATTACTATTGCTGGTTGCCAGGCTTGGTCTAATTCTAGTCCTATTCAATATGCCGTTATGCCTAGGTATGTCTGGTATGCTGGTCTGTTTATAGTTACCACCAGGCTGGTAAAATAAATACATCATGCCAATTAATAGAGGGAAAAAAGGCAGCAGAGATAGGAAGTCTGGTCCTTTTATTTCACTGTTTATTTGTTTTGCTTTTTTTGCATTTTGTCCTTATTAAGGATTTAAGAAAGAGCTGAACCTACAAAGCAAAAGTGCCCCCAACAGCATTATTTAAATTGCTGCAGAATGAAAAGCAGGGTGAAAATGTGTGCACTGACCCATAGGATTTCATTATCTTCCGTTCTCATTAGACTCTGGTGCCTCCAAAAACACAATGTTCTCAAACAGAAAACAAAAAGGACCTAGTGCATGCTGAGATGCAGATCTGTGGGTGGGTGGGGGGGTCTTCTAGCTGTTAGATGACAAAGTACACAGGCCAGTATCCCAGGACAAAGCTTATCCCTATTTACCTTACAGATTCTACTTTTGCAGCCAGGGCCACTGGAAACCCCTGAAAGCAGACTGGGGGCTCTGCCGTATATGATTTAGAGTTGCTAGTATTGGTTATGATTGAAAATAACCTCTCTTTGTCACAATTTACACATAAAAGGGCAAAGAAACATGCATGTAAATATTTGTCATTGGAAGACCAAGGTTAAAGCAGAACTGCATTAATTGTACTTGGGAATCCTCAGGACCACTCTTGCAGAAACTTAATTGACCATGAAATGGGAACTAACTGTTATCTGGCAAAGTAAACTTGAAGTTATAAACTCCATCGAAGAACTAAGATCTCATTTAACTGCCGGTGGGATTCTGGAAGTTGCAGAATAATAACATCTTGAGGGACCCTGTCTTGATTTCCCTTTTCTTTTGGGAAAGGAATAACATAGGGTGAGAGGTATATAATCGAGGGTAGCTATTAATTGCACTTGCATGGAGGATACTGGAATTATTATTGAGCTGTGTGAGCAGGAAGAGATTAATAAAATGGCTTATAGCTAAAGCTCATTACACAGTATGACATACCTATGGTACCTTACATAATAGCATTAAACATACAGGTGCACCATAGCCCCAAACCAGGTGAGGACTTACATAACCCTGCGATTCTGCTGTCTTCAACAGAAAAATGCAGCGTCAAGCAGGATCAGCCTGAGCTACGGACAGTGGCCTGTGTATAAAGGTTAATGATAGGTCAATGCAGAACACAAAATAGGCAAAACTACTTGAAACAGGTAACAAACTGCTGCCAATTGTTCCGTATTACAATGTGGTGTCAAAGGAATAGGAATTTGATTGGCTTAATTGCTTGTAGGGCACGACTAGGAAGCATTTCACTTGAGACCTACATAATGAATGGAATGCGCAGAGTAAGTCAGAGACTTTGTGTTTGTGTAATTATGGGATATAATTTGCTGCATTTATCATCCCTATTGCTGCTGGCAGTTTTATACTTGGATCAGATGCATTTTTTTAAAGGGGAAGTATGAGCTCAGTATCTGTCAGCTCCTACTGGCAAATGACCCCGTGGGGTATTTCTATTGAACTGTAGGGGAAGTTATACTGTATTGGCTCTATGTAAGAAAAACAATCCTTTTCCACTAAATCAGGGATGTTTAACAAGCTGCCCCTTCATTTCAATCAACGACTGAGGTACTGCAGGGAAACAATAGCGGGGGGGGGGGGTGCAGAATTTGGATTTGGAGTCTTCATTTGTTTGTTTGTTTTGCCTTTATTATATACTATTTGTTTGTTTTGCCTTTATTAATATACTATTTGTTTGTTTTGCCTTTATTAATATACTGTAACTAATCAACCCGACGGGGAATAAACCTGCCTCTCCATCCCCATATCCCCCAGGGAGTGAGAATTTCATTTCCCTGTCACTACAATGGGATTCTGAGGTAAGTA
Organism: Xenopus tropicalis; assembly: GCF_000004195.4. Taxonomy (NCBI): domain Eukaryota; kingdom Metazoa; phylum Chordata; class Amphibia; order Anura; family Pipidae; genus Xenopus; species Xenopus tropicalis. Next base: position 15,535,304 of record NC_030678.2, read on the forward strand.
CCTCACAGCAGATGGGGAAAAGCACTTTCTCCTCAGCAACAAATGAATCCAGCCATGGTTTTGCCATAATGTTTCCACTTGCCCATTATGCAGCAAAGAAAGGGGTGGAGGCAGCTTGATGGCTATTTCTAAAGAGGAACTCCGCTCAAATACAACTTAAGCTTCTTACAAACATAATTTCAAGCAACATTGCAATATACATCAACTTAAAAAAATGCAGTCTTTTTATGATTTCTAATGTATCTGGTATCCACTTCCTCTTCCAACCTCTAGTATCGATTTCCTCCTCCTACCACTGGTATCCACTTCCTCCTGCCAGTGGCATCCACTTCCTCTTCCTACCACAGGTATCCATTTCCTCTTCTACCACTGGTATCCACTTCCTCTTCCTACCACTAGTATCCACTTCTTCTTCCTACCACTAGTATCTACTTCCTCTTCCTACCTCCAGTATCCACTTCCTCCTGCCAGTGCCATCCATTTCCTCCTTCTACCACTGAAATTCATTTCTTCCTGCGACTGGTATCCATTTCCTTCTCCTGTGAATAGTATCCACTTCCTCCCGCCAGTGATATCCATTTCCTCCTCTTACCACTGGTTTCTACTTCCTCCTGCCACTGGTATCCACATCCTGCTGCTGACACTTGTATCTCATGTCACTAATATCCAAATCCATTCGTTTCTAGTGCCTTCTGCCAACAGTATGTTGTGCATATCGCCCCCCATGCCAATGGCTCACAATAATGCCCACATCCAGGAGTTCTAGCACTGACCTAATGTTTGGTGACTATAAGGGAGACATCGGCACCCTGCAGCCCTAGGGATGAAGCCAATTGTAGTTCAGCAGCATCTGGATGGGTGCACAGCGGCAGGTGGTGGTATTTAAAAGAGCTGTTTCAGGCAGAGCTAATGAAATATGTGCTTCTACTGAAACGTTCCTCACACAGACCCTGCGCCGGGGATCAGCTATTATTATTCATTTCATTAAACGCGAGTCTATTTTTAGAGCCTGTTTAAGAAGATGCTCGTGTACAAAGGAGACAAGATCCTGTTACCTTGATACTAATCATAATAATAATAATAACACACACCAGGGGCGGCAGCAGCAGATAGCAACAGGATGAGTATGTAATACTGAATATAACTCAAGATATGAAGTGTAGTTATAAATGCAGTCTCAGTGCAACCCCCATTCCTGTATGGTATCCCCATTTCCCCTTCTCTTTCAATACCCTTCAGCCTTATTATTCTGCTCCACAGTAGGTCCATAATTATATAGCAGTTATTCACCTCTTGTTTTATTATGCCATGAGTTGCTATTGAACAGACTGAGTATGTGTACAGCTCATTGTGTGCTTGGAAGGTTCCCTCTCTGTATACATCTATTTATACGTATGTGTGGGACCAGCCATATTGTCTGCTTTCAGTCTTGAACATTTTCCAGGAACAGCTTCCAATACGATGCTGCAGTAGCAGTGTATGGGACATGGGCAGCTCTTCCTTAGCTAAGGCATCCAATATGGCAGGGAGTCCACTATAGACCTGCTTGAGTCTTACCGGGTAGACCAAAATGGCTGACCCACATCTAGACGGGCAACCAACATTTTTACTAATCAATTCATCCTTACCTAGCCCATTACCCCCATAAACCTGAAAGTGATGTCATCATAGACAAAAAATGACATCATCATAAATCCAAGGGTGAGGGTATATGGCAGGCAAGGCAGAGAAGCCTACGATGAGACCTGAAGCCATAACTCCACCCTTAAGTAGGGTTGCCATCTTTTTTTTTTTTTTGCTGACAATACCGGTCTTCAGTTTGAGGGTGGGCAGTGATGTCACTTGGGGGTGGGGTTATGATGTAACAGGGAGGGGAAATGGATGGGCTGGGTGGTGGAATGCCAGGCTTCTGCTTAAAAGGGTGGGTGATCAACCATGGACAGGATTGAGTAGAGTTGCTACCCTTCCAAAGAAGGTCCAAATAATTCTCTGCAAAAACTATAACTGAGTCTGTAGTGTCTGAGCAGCCAAACTTTGCTTTGTGTGTTATATAGAGTTCAACTACACCTAGAGGTCTGGGACCCATCTCTTTAACATCTCTAACATATGCTGTTATACAGATTACCCTATAGGTACTTTACATCCTATGGCCCCGTGGGACACATAACCTAGAGCTGAGCTGCACACTTTTTAAGGCCAAGTAATACCTCACGCCTATAATTGTAGGTGGAGGAAGAGAAGAACTCTATGACTACACACGAGCGATACCGCGGACTGCATTTAATTTTAATTTTCTCCATTATAAAACCATACCTTCATACGTCCCTGGTTCATGTGAAATGTGTTCCAGATGAACAAGGCTGAACAGAATTATACCCAAGAGGACTTGGGTTTATGGCTGGAATTACTGCCTTAAGGAAATATATCCTTTTAAAATCAATTTATATTGTGAGAGGCAGTATAAATGTGAAAGGCCTGGCTAGACTGGGAGATTGCAGGGTCTTTTGTTGGATGCATTTCCATAAGAGAATTTACCAATGGTATTAGTAATGTACATAGCATTACTCTCAGGTAGCGTGTAGGAGACGGCTTTCCAAGCTGTTCTATGAATTCATAACTTGTAGGCGCCTGGAAATACATTAAATGACTTTAGCTTGCTTAGAACTCAATGCACAACTTGGACGCCATATTGTGTCTGCAACAATAGGGGAACCATTTGCACCTGGTTAATGTAAATGGCGGCAGCCCAAAAGCATTTGGCTCTGGGAAGGACTGACAGAAAGGCTGGCAATGACACAGTATTCACAGTGCATATACTGTATATTACAGAATAGTGATGCACAGGTGCTAGAGTTTATAGCCACCCCCATTCTCCCTACTGGTCCACATCCAGGGCCATATTTTATATACAGGAACCCATGACATGTGACTAGGGCAGCACCTTCAGGTCTTTAGTGCATATATAGATTTTTAAAAATATGCAATTTTTCAACCCTCCCTCAGTCCCCAACCAATGGTAGAGCTGAGGGAGAGGATGGAACCCCTTTTCTACCCAATCAGCACAGGCACCAATTGGGAAGAAAGAAAAAAAAAAAGCAGGTGAGGGTGCATTCCTAGGTTTTTATTCATTATTTACCTTCACCAGCCTCACCCCTCCAGTGACATCAGAGATGGGTAAAGTATAGGTGGAGCCATTAGTGGAGTTTATCTGGTAACATCACTAAAAGGGGCGGGCAGTGATTCAAAAAAGGTGCACCACCTGTATCTGCCCGGACTGTCAATCTGTCTGCCCCATACAATGGGGGGCTCTGGAAGTAACAAGGATGCTTGTGGACATCAGGAATGAAAGACAATGGCAGCTTAGGCAAGACTGAAACTGTAAGCTGAGCCAGAGAAATAAAGCAAGAAGGAACAAACATTACCTCTATATTTAATACACACAAAGGGAACACAGACAAATAAAGGGATAATGGCCTTTAAAGTAGCAAATACATTTTATGCACTTAGTTTCTCCAAGACAATCCAAGTGCCAAAGCCCAGCAAGGACCAATCAGACAGGCTTACAGTACGCTGCCCCCCCCCTCCCTCACTCCCATGAACCAGTGGCCCCTATAAAAGAATGATCCTGAGTGTTTTATCAGTGCAAGATGGCTTACTATCTGCAAGAGCATTAAGTCCTCCCAGGTGCAGGATTAGCAGGGAGGTGAGTTAAACTGCCAGCAGGTCTGTAACACTTCAGCAAATAAAAAAGCCTCAGCGCTTTATGGTGTTTGGGGCTTTTCCTTTGAGATCCACTAGACCCCATTCAGGGGATGAACTGGGCTTAACAGGAGACAGCCGGATGGTTTCCAGACGGACAAGGCTCCAGATTGCACAAAAAAGCAACATAAATCTCGCTGCTGGATTGGTTTAGAAGATAAATAGCTTTCCCATAGCCCTAAGGCTGTGGCAGAACTACAATTCCCATCATGCACAGCCTGCCCACAGCTAACCTGGACTTGTATGCTAAATAAAAGTTGGGCTTTGCGGATATCCAAATTCAGAAAGTGGATTGACAAGCAAGCTGTTGGATTAGGGGGTTGTAGGTTGCCCCTCACTGTTTACTAACTATTTTGATTATTGTGATGTTAATATATTATATAGTCACTGAATAACAGGGTCAGAGCCCTAAGTCATTCATTTTAAAAAGTTCCTTGATAATGTGACCACTGGGGGGCACTGTCTCATTGGGATGTAAGGAAGCAGGATAGCAGATTCTACTCACAAGAATAAATCAAAATGTATTCTCTCTGAACTAGTATAGTAATCTAGGGGGTTGTCTCTTCTGCCCAGTAGCCATAATGCTCTGTGTGCCATTAGCCGTACAGATGCAGAAACAATCCCTTTTCATGTGAAACAACAGTTCGTGCCACATTCCTGGGAGCCAAATGCCAGCCAATTGGGCCCCTATGGGCACTCTGCAAACAATGCTGTCCCTTTAACAAAATAAATAAACAAGGAGCTCGTTTAGACTGGTAACTAACGAGCTGCACAGAAGCTGCAGCTAAAATAACGGACACAATGGAACAGCTTCTGATTGCAGCAAACAGACTGGCCTGCTTCTAAGACCCTGGGGCCAAATAAAAAGATCAATGCAATCTGCCCATCCATATGTGTGCCCAAATTGCATGCAATCTGCTACTTAAGCCAACTGGCCAGATGAGCTGTTGCATGGCCCAAATTTAGTGTCATTGATGCTCAGTGTGTGACTATCCACTTATTGTTGGAATACAACTCTCAGCATACCTAGGCAGCTACAGCTACAAGTCTGTTTGGGGATGCTGGGAGTTGCAGCTACATTGTCAAAGGATGGACATTTCTGACAAAAATAAGTAAATAATATTGACCAAGGAAAAATTCTAACCGAAGGGGCCACACAGAAGCTGGAGGGCTGCTAATGTAGAGTAAACATTACTCCATGGCAGTAACCCATAGCAACCAATCAAAATAATGCTTTTATAATTCGAAGTCCCCTACATACACAATCAACATTGTTAATTCAGATGCATGCTGCAGGCTACACTGCTTTTTGTGCAGCCACAAAGTATGTATCTTAATTAATTGCCATTTGGCGGCACACCCTGCTGAAGCACAGGGGGCAGTTAGGCAGGATTCTTGCTGATTACTTTACCATATCAGCTCCCCTAGGGTTCTGCATAATAACATCAGCCCCTTGCTTGGTGGGTTCCTCTGATTGGCTAATCATCCTTTTGGCTCCCATATGCACAATGGTCTCTCACCTTTTGTTGAACCAGGTGCGCAGTCATTTTCCTAATTGAGTAACTTGCATATTCCGGCCCCAGGCAAATTCTGCCCTTCTCACACATGAAGGATGGAGCGAACAGTCCAGGTGAGATTGCAGAAATGATTATACATTATATTTCCCTGAAACAGTGCAATATGATAGAGCCACACCAATCAGGGAACCTATGGCCCCCAGGTATACTTAAACTATAAATCCCAACAGCCACTGCAGTCTTAAGAGGTTCTGCAGCAGCTTTCATGGAAGTGGAATACAATTCTATGGGGGTCTAAGTGGGGTTACCTGCCCTGCACAGCAGCAGTTGCAGGTAGGGAGAGTGATTATGTATCACAATGTCACCCCTGGGCAGTGTGGGCAGCGCCATTAGAACCTACAGTACCACTGAGATGCACTTGTTGCATAAACCATAACAGACATTTCTGTATTTATATACATTCTCATATGTATCCCAGGTAGATTGCCTTGGCAATAGGATATTTAGAGCACAGTCCATTCTGCTGCTAGGGTCAGGATGTGAATCCTGCTGCTGCCAGTACTTTTTATGTTAACTACAATATACTTTAAATGGCTGGACCTGCCATAGGGAGCACAGTAAAGTGAAGACATCCTTCCATCAGTTCTTAGGGTAAAGACACACTGAGCAACTAGTAGCAGCTACTAAACTCCAGAAAATCACCTGTCATAGACAATACTGAGGATTGCCTCTGCTAAAACACACATAGAGACAATTATCAGTAAATTATCAGCATTGTCTTTTTTAAGTAGCTGCTACTAGTAGCTCTGTGTGTCTTCACCCTTATTATGGCCCATCCTTGGGTCTGTGGCAACAGACAAAGTTCTGTATAATTCACAGCATTTCCTTCTATCATTAAATAATTTGTCTCAGACACTCAGTTCTAACAATTTCTGTTTGGCTGGTATTCCACTTCCCTATCCAAATATACTCTCTACCACCTCTACCAGCAGTCTGTTTCATGCCTGGACTTCCCTTCCACACTTCATGCAAGTTCATGTAGCCACCACCCATCTAAACCCCAAAGTCACATTTATTACTTCTGTACCCAAGGACCTAACTGGCCCCAAAATACCCCTGGCCCATATTAATACATGACTTTTCCCCACAGGCACTTTGGCACAGATGCCCATGACTAGTGCTGGCCCAGGCAATCTAACAATAAGAGTCAAAGCCCATAAGCAGGCATGGGAATAAAGAAGTGGGGTAAAGCTTACCTTCTCTCCGGTGCCCACATGAAGCCCCTCTCGGACTTTGGCAAAGGAGCCTTCCCCCAGTTTCCGGCCGATCAGGTAGCTGCCGACCCGCTTGGTGTGCTGGAAGGTGCGCAGAGTTTCCCGGGACACGGAGCTGACACAGGCCGGTAGGAAGCTCTCTGCCAGCTGTACGGGGGGCTTCTCCCCGGCTAAGAACCTGGAGGGCGACTCGCCGAGCCCGTCCCCAGCGGCAGCCGGCATCCTGGGGAGACAGAGGATCCCACTGAGTGCGCAACTCCAAGGTCGGATTTACTGTCCCCTACAGCGCACAGCGCTCATGTAACTTTATAGCGCCCTAGAGTCGCACAAGTAGCGCTGAGTGAGACCCCCAACTATACAAATCCCACACACTTCCTAGTGGCAGCAGTTCAGCTGTGTGTCCCCTGCAACACAAATCCAATACACTTCCAAGTGATCCCCTGCGACTTGAGAGCGGCACTACTCGGCGCCACAATCGCAAGGCAGCGTTTAACAGCTCAGTGACTACACAGTGTCCCATGCAGCACAAATCCCATGCATTTGTAGGTAGAAGCACACAGCAACTTTCCCTGCTTCTGTCGCATCCGCTCAGCTAGGGTCAGTGGGTGCAGCACCCATATAACTTTATAGGAGCACCTTTCACAAGTGACCCCCAAGACGCTTTAAAGCCCCTGCAGCCTAAGGCAGTTACAGATCTCCAGGCTGTAGGAATGGATCCTTCCAAAGTGTGTGAATCCCATGCAGAAAGTGGCAGCTGTACCCCCACAGTACCCCACAGCTGGCCCAGTACCCCTCTCCTAGCTGGGCTCACTGAGAGTCGGAGTAAGACGCAGGCTGCTACTGCTGCTAAATAGCCTCATTCAGTCCCAGCGAGCAGCAGCGACAGGAGTCATTTAATCCGATCACAGGCGGCGGGAGCAGATGTGCGCTCAGCTCAGCACTCGGCTAAAATACCAAACCCCTTTCAAATCCTGAGAGTTTTTTCCTGAGCCCTCCCTCCTCGCCACTGAGCCAAGCCCACAGGCTCTCGCTGCTATATTTAGGTGCCTGGCCACTGGATTGTGCTGGATTGGCGAGCAAAAGGCTCAGTGGTGACTCGGTGCCACATGGAAATGTGTGCCCACTCCCATTCATTCCTCATTTATTCAGTGCCAACCTGTTCCTCAGTGCCAACCTGTTCCTTAGTGCCATGCAGTAGAACATCAGCATTTAAATGGCACTTGTAGCTGGAGAGTAGGAAGCCATATTGTATGGCACTTTGCAGGGCACTCAGTGCCAACCTGTTCCTCAGTGCCAACCTGTTCCTCAGTGCCATGCTGTAGAACATCAGCATTTAAATGGCACTTTTAGTACTACAATAGCTGGAGAGTGGGAAGCCATATTGTATGGCACTTTGCAGGGCACTCAGTGCCAACCTGTTCCTTAGTGCCATGCAGTAGAACATCAGCATATAAATGGCACTTGTAGCTGGAGAGTGGGAAGCTATATTGTATGGCACTTTGCAGGGCACTCAGTGCCAACCTGTTCCTCAGTGCCATGCAGTAGAACATCAGCATTTAATGGCACTTGTAGTACTACAATAGCTGGAGAGTGGGAAGCCATATTGTATGGCACTTTGCAGGGCACTCAGTGCCAACCTGTTCCTCAGTGCCATGCAGTAGAACATCAACATTTAAATGGTACTTGTAGTACTACAATTGCTGGAGAGTGGGAAGCCATATTGTATGGCACTTTGCAGGGCACTCAGTGCCAACCTGTTCCTCAGTGCCAACCTGTTCCTCAGTGCCATGCAGTAGAACATCAGCATTTAAATGGCACTTGTAGTACTACAATAGCTGGAGAGTGGGAAGCCATATTGTATGGCACTTTGCAGGGCACTCAGTGCCAACCTGTTCCTCAGTGCCATGCAGTAGAACATCAACATTTAAATGGTACTTGTAGTACTACAATTGCTGGAGAGTGGGAAGCCATATTGTATGGCACTTTGCAGGGCACTCAGTGCCAACCTGTTCCTCAGTGCCAACCTGTTCCTCAGTGCCATGCAGTAGAACATCAGCATTTAAATGGCACTTGTAGTACTACAATAGCTGGAGAGTTGGAAGCCATATTGTATGGCACTTTGCAGGGCACTCAGTGCCAACCTGTTCCTCAGTGCCAACCTGTTCCTCAGTGCCATGCAGTAGAACATCAGCATTTAAATGGCACTTGTAGTACTACAATAGCTGGAGAGTGGGAAGCCATATTGTATGGCACTTTGCAGGGCACTACTGGGGGGTGGTGGGGCTTAGGATCAAATATCCTTTGCGGTTTCCCACTGGTATAAACTAACACTCCAGCTGTATTTGGACTACAGTGTCCAGCCTCCCTTAGAAAGCCTTGGATTAGTTAATGGAGTTTTGGGCAAAGATGGAGGGTGATTTTTATGTTTTGGGAAGCTAATTAAAGACGTTTTCCTTTATAGCACCCCAGAATAAATTCTACCTATAATACCCCAAAGCACAAGGCAGGGTAAATGCAGTGGGAATTTCAGGCACAATAGCCCAATCCGCATACACATGGCAGAATAAAGAGCCTATTGATACCATGCTTTATTGCAGCATAAATACAATGCCTATGTATAATAACCCCAAAACACATGGCAGGATGAAGGCCAATACAATAAATATAAATACATTCTGTCTGTTGTAGGACATTCATTGTTGTTGCTTGGGGGGCTTCCCCTGCCTTTATTAAAATCTGTTTAGGGTTGTAGTTCAGTAACAGCTGTAGCAGCTGGATTGGGCAACCTAAATATACATGGAATTATGAAGGGAACATGGACCTCAGTGTGCATGCTTTTGCAGGGTTGGACTGGATTGTGCCGGCGGGACACCAGGAAAAAACCCTGTGGGCCCCGCTGACCGAGACCCGATCCCACCTGCCGATTGCAGCAAAGTAAGGGAAGGGCTGGGGTAGGTGGGTGACCGAGTGGGCAGGCTGTGGGGGCCCTTGGGTTGTAGCAGCCCTGGAGGGCCTCACACACCCCAGCAGACACAGTGCATTTGTACAGGTCATGGAATGCCAAGGTGACTTCCAATATCAGAAGGCATGGCAAGCACTAGAGTCGTTATAATCACGCCCTGCCCTTCCTTAGTAAATAACCCCCAGCATGTGCTATAAGCACCTCTTTAATTCCTCCCCTTTCCATATACATGTCATTGTTGCCCTATTTCATATGCACCCCCAGGCTAAAGTGTATGTTTATTCTACAGCCAAGCAGTAACATTTACATAAACTCCCTCAGTTGCCTATAGGAATACAGGGACACCGCATGTGGGGGTATAACAGCAGGGGGCTGGGAGTGGCGTCTGATAACATCCTGCTGGGGGGGGGGTATTTCCATATTCGATGATGGTTTCTGGCCAGGATGTGAATGGTGCAAAGTCCAAAGTCGATCGGACAGGTTAGGAAATTTTTGTCAGATAAAAATATCTGTGTAAGTGTTGCCTATCTGACGATATCCTTGGGTGACCTACAATGTATTTCCGGGGCCAGGGGTGTTTCTGGTAATTATTAATGGGCAAAACATTGCCGGATTTGTTATTTTTAGGACAATATCAATCTGAATGTTAGTTTTAGATCATTGCATTAAAACATACAATCGATATCCGTCAACAGGGTCGGCCACAGGGACCCCGCACTCCCCAAGGTACGCATCCCCTGCAGGGGTCCCCGTCGTGCACCCCTAACCCCCCCTCGCAGGGGCCCCTGCCCGACATCTTCCCCTGAATGCACGTAGGTGAATGCATCAAGGGAGGACATCGGCGGCCAGGGGAAGCGCCAACAGGGTCGGGTCTGGGCCATTGGGGCACACAAGGGCCGGGGCCCTCCGGGTATTTTCCCGATGTCCCAGCAGCCCAGTCTGACCCTGTCTGTCAACTACAATCTAACCGTGTATGGCCAGCTCAATCCTTCCCCTCCCTCCAGCCTGCGGTGGTACGTACCCAATGGAAAGGGTTACAGATGTATGTATAAATATTACAGCGGCCCCCTTCATATTCCAGCAGTGTCTCTTTTAGCATGAGTGTCCCACTAACCTCGGGCAGCAGAGAAGCCAAAAAAACCACACACACGACTTAAAAAAAGAACTAACTGCTATTTATGGCGCTATTGTGGTAGCCAAACAGGGGGCTCAGCTTCTACATATCAATCTCTCTAAAATAAGAATGTCGCCCTGCAGCTACAAAGAGTTTATAGAAATTAGCGGCTAATTGCACTCAGGCTTTATTTTTGTAGCATAATGTCTGCAAACGACTCCCTGCTTCCCCAGCGCTGGTTTTATTGCCATTCTGGCATTTCTTTTTGCTTAGCTCAGAGATGCTCAATGTGTGACTTTACTGTTGTAGCTCAGCCATGTAGTGTTGATCTATGGAGATACAGTAGGGATAAATAATAATGGAGAAGTACAACCCCCAGTATTCACATCCCATAGGCTCATGGCACTCGCTGACAGGAGTTTCTGGGAGTTGTAGTCGTGAAATTGCTGGAGCTAAAGTCATAGGGGCAGATTTATTAAAATGTGAGATTAAAGCTTAATACATAAAATCTCACCCACAGCGTTCTATTCATTACTATGGGCTTTTAAGAAGTGTATTTATGAAATGATGAGTTCTAACTTTCATCCAATGATAAATATGCTTCTGAAAATCCCCTAGGAATCAATAGAACATGGACGAGTCTCTATGTATTAAGCTCTAAACTCACATTTCGATAAATCTGCCCCTCATTGTATGTGATTCTACAGCAGAACTACAACTCCCAGAATCCCCTATGCCCTTTCCTGAAAAGCTTGAATTCAGGCTCCACTCTGTTTATTTCATTTCTGAACTTTCTGCACAGGCAGGGCCACCATCAGGGGGGTATATGGGGTAGTGCAGTCAGGGGCCCCATGGCAGAGAGGCTCTTGTATACACATAATTGTTGGGTACAGAAAGGGGAGGTGTTTGTGAGAATGTGGGTGAGGTTGGTTTAATAGTGGGTGGGTTTAAACATCATGAGGTATGACTAGGAAGCATCAGGGGTGTGGTCAGGCGTCTAAGCTCCATTTTAAAATTGGGGCGCCATTCTACTTATTGGCAGGGCCCTCCACCTACAGACCCAGGTGACCAGTGGCTTAATAAGTTAGTGGTATTGGGGCCTGTGAGTCCTAATAGTGGTCCTGTGTTGGCATCTTCCTGCAGCCAATGGCAGTAATAGTGCAACAGCTGGCGGGCCCCAACAGCCCGGATCTATGGACTAGTTATTACAAAAGAGATAAGATCAGATTATTTAGTGCATGTTTGTGCACAAGGAGGATTCTATAAGTCGCAGACACAAGTGCCATAATAAAGGTCACAGAACCCTAGGAGCCTGGCTGCCTGGAGTGGGGAGGGGGGCTCATTAATCCCATGTGATGATAGCAGTGGAATTATCTTGTCTAAACCAAGTAAAAATATCTCTGTTATTAAAGGGCAATTTCTGAAGGGCACGGTGATTAAATACAGAAAAAAAAGAAGAGAATGAAAATACAACAATATAGATGCAGTCATGTGTGCACTGTTACACCCAGCACGATACCAGCTCGTTTAGCCCCCATGTTGGGTGTCTTACACCATAAATGTCATCGACAGTGTGTTTATTTGTCCTTTATTCACGTACAGAGTAAAGTATGAGTACAGCTAAGTGCAGCACATTGGCTTCCTTCTCTATTTTTATGAATGGGATTTGCCATATTGCTGGAAATGGCTAATGAAGTTTAGGCTTGGGGGGAAGCAACACTTTCTTTACTTTTACCCACAATATCTCTTCCTGTTTCCTACCATGCTGACCATTATCTAGGCCTCCATGGTGCTTATGAAGGACTCATTGTGCTGGTTTCATAGTGGAACGGGAGGGAAAATTTAGTTGTGCCCCAAGATTTCTGATGTTGGCCCTGCTGCCCCCTGGCTTTCTGTCTCTGGTTTAACTAGAGGAGTAGTGGTAGAGAGAAAACCTAAATTTAACTCCCATGTCAACTCTTGGAACATTCAGCCAGTCTAGTAACCCATAACAACCAGTCTAATAACACATAGCGACCAATCATTAGTTAGGTTTAATGGTCTTTAATGATATATGAAAACTGAAGTCAACCATCAGAATGGCACCTATGGATTACTAGGCCGAGGCAAACCCCATCATGTTGGGAAGCTGCCAGGAAAGACCTCTGTATAGGGTTGGGTTTGGGTAGTATAACTAGTTATAATGTAACCTATTCCCAGATCATTGCATTCACACAGACCTCACTCAGAGAGGTAATCACACTGGGCTGTGGGGTACAAAGGGCAAATCTGGGCTGACACCCTCCTGGGATCAAGTGGTTCCACCCAGCAGTCGGCAAACACCTCAGCTTTGAAGTCGGGGTGGGTAAACAAGGGGTCACTAGCAAGCCCATTGGTATTCATGACACTGCACATGTGTAATTAGTTAAGTGGCGCATTTAAATATGCACAGCGCATCTGTAATTAATGCAGCGCTACTGTAGTGATAGACATCGCACTCTCTGTGAAAATGTTTTCTCTTTCTTGTTTGTGTGACTCTCTTCCCTCCCACCCTGTCTGCATGAAAAGGGACTACTGTTGTCTTCATAAGTACATGATCAGATGTTTCTATATAGTAATCCAGACATCTTCACCCTTTAACCTTGTGTTGTTGTCGTTGCACTACTATTCCCACAACAGCCACTGGGATTTAGAAACAGATGGAAAGGGTTATATACACTTCTGTTCCCAAAAGTTTCCCCCATGAAAAATATTTATTACACTAGCCATATCACAATTCCTTGGTTAGTTTTCCCTTTCGAAGGACATTGTGATATGAAAGTGTATGAATAGGCAATAGGCATTAGTCAGTTGGGGTCTTTCTCAGAGGCAGGCATTGTGTGCTGGGTGCGGCAGTGCACTTCAAAGGGAACAGATCAACTAAATGTTGTACAACTCTACTGGGGAACCATCGATATTAAACCTATGGCTGTCAAATAAGAATGAAGTTAACTATAAATCACATCAGTGGTTTCCAAACTGTGGGGCTGCAGTTGAAGGGGGATCAGATTGATGGCTAGTTAGGGTGAGAATTGGGGAGAAGGGTCATTTGCTTTCCTAGATAACCCCGAAAGCCCAGCTTGAAGCTCAGTTAGGGTGAGATTTGGGGTGAATTAATATTTGCTGGCCTAGATATTTTTGAAACCGAGGCTGAATGACTGATACATTGAAATGTTCCTATATCTGTATGTTTGTTTCATGAGCTGACCAAAGGTTGGACCTTCAAGGAGGAGATGGCCAAAGATTAATATTTATGTGGGACTGGATCTGAAAAAGAAAGCCACTGCATTACATCATATGATGCCTATACCCATGAAGATCTCCAGTCACCACACAACCAGATCTTTGCTGATTTGGATGACTATGTGCTGGGCCACAGGCTAACTATCAGATCATTCTCTGGGCCAGGGGTCCCCAACCTTTTATACCCATGAGCCACATTCAAATGGGAAAAGTGTTGGGGAGCAACACAAGCATGGAAGAGGTTCCTGGGGGTAGCAATAAGAGCTATAATTGGCTACTTAATAGCCTCTGTGTACACTGACAGCCTACAGAAGGCTCTGTTTGACATTATACTTGGTTTTTATGCAACCAAAACTTGCCTCCTAACCAGAAATTCAAAAGGCCACTGGGAGCAACCAAGGGGTTGGTGAGCAACATGCTCATGAGCCACAGGTTAGGGAACACTGCTCTAGGCTATCTCCATTAGGAGAAGACCTCATCAATAACCAGATACAGTCCTCATCTAAAAAGATCTTTAAACCTTTCTGATAGGTACTTAGGCAAATTTTAAGCCAAATATTGGTCGGTTATGACATCAAGGACCAATGAGTTACTGACTTGGTCTAGACGGCTAGAGAAGGCAGAGCTAGCAGCTTTTGGCCTATACATAGCCACCTTTAAGGGCAATGGCACACAACTTGTGCCACCTGCTTTCCATACAAGAATCTGCGCCCGAGTAGCTGATTCACCTTAGGTTTATTAGATTGCTGTGGCTACATGGTTACAAAGTAGTTGATGTTTAAAAAAAGATGAGTAAACCCTGACTTATAAATAGTTTTATTTACCCTTTACAGGTTAAAGATAAGTCTAATCTAGAGCCTTACACTGATTATTTGGGTCACCTTCTAGAGATAGATATGTTATAGATTCATTTCGCAACTTCAGCTGCACATTAAAGAATGTGATCGCACTTTCGGGGGTAAATAAAACGTCAGCACTTCCTGGTGAGAACAAAAATCCTGAAATGTGTTATTTACTGCAATGTGTTTCCGCATTTAAAGTGACAGCTACGCTGAGATTCAAGCTGCATGCACGCGATACAGCAGTCACGTTGAATTATAGAAATACCAACTTCTGACTTAAGAAAAAAAGAAGTAAAAAATGCATTGTGCCAAAATTCCACGAGGCCACAGTTGAACTTGGGTCCCCTAGGGCAAACCAGAGAACTTGACAGCCAGATGCCAATCTCACAGAAAATAGATAGAGACTGTTCCAAATGATACAAAGAGGTTGTAATTTTTTATATTTAATTTTGAAATGTCACATGGGGCTAGCCATATTCTTTATTTCCCAGGGTGCCACAGCCATGTGACTTGTGTTCAGATAAACTTCAGTCACACTTTACTGCTGAGCTGCAAGCTGGAGTGATATCCCCCCCCCTCCCAGCAGCCGATCAGCAGAACAATGGGAAGGGAGTAAGATAGCAGCTCCCAGTAGGTATCAGAATAGCACTCAATAGTAAGAAATCCAAGTCCGGCTTGGGACTCCTCCAGTTACATGGGAGTAGGAGAAACAATAGGTTAGCTGAAAGCAGTTCTAAGGGCTCTGGCACACGAGGAGATTTGTCGCCGGCAATTTTTAAAAGAGCGATCTGGCGACAAGACGAGCGACAAGACGCCAATGCTAAATCAATGGAAATCGCCAGCGTCAAAACATACGAGGCTACTTCAAATCGCCTGCTGTTTCAAATCGCACACAGACCCTTTTCTGAGCGACTTGAGTAAACATGAGGGGGGGTTAACTGTTGAGTGTACCATGGGTAGCAGATCGCCTGGAGCTCAACTCTCATGAAATCTCTTCGTAGGTATTGTCGTGGCGACTTGTCGCCAAAGCGCCAGGGGGAAAAAACGCAGGCGACAAATCTCCTCATGTGCCAGAGCCCTAATGTGTAGCGCTGGCTGAAAGTTCAGACTCAGGCACAATGCACTGAGATGGCGCCTACACACCAATATTACAGCTGAAATACATGTGTTGGGTCAAGAATAAAAGTTTAAATGGCAGAGGGAATTATTTCCTGTGTAAACAGTGTCATTTAGTAATAAAAAGTATCCCATAAAAATCATAACAGTGTCTCTTTAAAGGTGTGTGAGTAGATATGGGCATCTAAGAATACTTTAGCATTCATTAATGAATGCAAGTGCAAATCTGGGGGGCAAAAATGGCATGTTTTGTTCCCACAATGCAACTGTTTTTTTCTGCATAATAGCAAATGTCTGCTAAGCACCTTCTGCTATTGTGAGTGTCAGTGTGAGTGCTCCTGTTTCAAAATCATAACATTAGGGGCATATTTCTTAGAGTGTGTAAGCCAACATCACTTGTCCATAGCAACCAATCAGCAATTGAAGTTGAACAGTCACCTACAAGTTAGAAAACAAAAGCAAAGATCTGATTAATTGCTTTGGGCAACATCACTGGTAATGTTGTTTTACACACTATAATAAATATTCCCCATAATGTATATTTCAAAAGAGCAATTGTTGCTTGGTTGGGTATGTTTTCCCTTTAATGTCTGTCTTGCAGTGTGTAACCCTATCACAGTGTCTATGACTCAGTCAGGAGTTGGTATGGAACAGCTCTGTGAGAATAAGAAGAGGAAATCTGGATGGCCTATTTCCAAAATAGAAGGTCAGGGTAATTTTTAGAGGGATACAGGGGGTATTGCAGTCAGGGGCCATGGCAGAGGGGGCCCCAGGAGATGCAAAAGTGAGATTTGTGGGTTACAAAGGGGCAGGACTTGCATGGGAGTGCAGGGTTTGGGCAGATCAGGGGTGTGACTGTGCATAGTACAGCCTCATTCTATTTGTTGGCAGGACTACCCATGTGACCAGTGGGTTAATAATTGGGGCCCCTCGTTGGGAAGCGCACTGCTAACTTGGTAGTATGAGACCCATGATTCCTGATGGTGGACCTGGGTAGGGGGCAGGCCTGAACTGGGATTCAAAATAGGCCCTGGCATTTTAATTACACATGATTTATAGAAACTAATAATGCCCCCTGTGAGTTCCATGCACATTGTACACAGGGTCTATCATTCTTTTATACAATCAGCAGAGCAGTATTTAGGGGTGCCCAGCCTACAGAGCAACAATGATTGGCAGACAGTTATAGCAGGGCAAGATGGCGGCAGCAAGGTTTTTTATCGTTGCTGCCCAACCTGTAGTCCTTCAGTTGTTGCTGAACCAACAGTTACCCAAATCCCCTGCCACACATTCCACCTATTAGCAGAGGGCCCCTTTAATGACATGTTTAGTTATTACCAGTCTGCAAGGGCAAATAAAGCCTAATGGCAACAGGCAATATGTTCATTATAGCGCCGTTTCGGAGATTCTAAATAGGGAAAGAGCACAAATCACTTTAAAAGCCAATTTTAGGGAGCGCCTCCATAATAACCTGCGGTGGATGGGGCGTAATTTGATTCTGTTCCCATGGCAGGATCATTATAGGACTGCGAGCAGCTGTTCCTGGGAATCATTTGTACAGGGAACAGGCAGTGCAGCCCCACTGAGCCTTTCAGCAGAAATGTGATGATTGGATTGTAGTTCTGCAGCATCAGGAGCATTATTGTTAGGGAGGGGGACCTCGCCGCTCATATCCACGTGTTGCATCCGTGTAAATGCATGCTGCCGACAGCACTGGCTTCCAAGATGGCATGGATAATGCTAATCCAGCACTCAGACAAGATGGATTTACCCTCTCAAAGGGCAATTTTTCATTTTTAACTAGGGTCCTTTATTGGGCACCATCAGTAATCATGGGTAGAAGGGGGTCCCCCACACCCCTGATCCAACCAGCCACAGCCCATTATAAAAATAAATCCCTGCCCATTACCCACCCAAACCCCACCTATGCTCCAGCAAGCCCCACCCCTCCGGGCCCACAAAGCACATCTGTGTTGATTGAGTTACCCTACTGCTATGGGGCCCCTGAGTGGAGTACCCCTTTGATGGCGGCCCTACACACACTGACTCACTTAGGCCACATCCATTTACTTCTACAGCTCCAATCTCTACTCCATATACTAACAGCATATGGCTCAATTTATATCTGCCCTATTTGCTTCCAGATATAGGCTGGACATGCCATCAGAGACATTCATTCATCTGTAGTCGCCATCTTTAATCAAACCATGTAATTCTATTTAAACATTCAGGGTCGGACTGGCCCACTGGACAACCGGGAATAAACCTGGTGGACCCCGACACTGTTGGGCCTGCCACCTGTCTGCATCCCACTTAGCTATTGCACTGCTTACTTACTGTGAACAAACAAAGATGGCTTTGCGTTCCACTTTTTTACAGTAGTGGCGGTGGCTGTGGGCGGAACAGGGTGCAGCAGTGGGCCCTTGAGTCAGGTACCCGGTGGGCACCAAGTAACCCAGTAAACATTTTCAAAGGTCTTAAAATTTTTCAAAATATACAGTAATTGCTACTCAAAGCAGTATCTGTCTGTCTCTCACTATTCCATGCACTCACTGATGGTTCAGACTACTGAAGCAATGCTTTATTCACTGCTGGTTCTGACGACTGAAACAATTTAGCAGACACCAGGCTCCGAGGGAGTAGGAAATTGTGGGATTAGGAAATTTGGCTCGAGGCGTGCTGACATCTGCCTTATTGTTTCAAAAGTCATAACCAGCAGTGCAGAAAGAGGCAGACAAAAACTGCAGTTATATTTACAGGTTACTTTAATATCAGGTTTAATTTATATTGGAAAGTTGCTTAGACTATTTCTCAAGGAACATGTCTAAACTAGAGGTTACACTGAACCAAACCTTCAGGGCAAAACCAACAGGCCCGGATTGCACTAAATTAATCAGTAAGACTGAGCACCTGACAGTTGTATATTAGTTTTGCCTGCATTTAAGCTCACTGGCCTGAGTCGCCAAACCAAGGAATTTGCCTTTGGGTATCAAAGTGTCCAGGGACAGGGGTCACTATCCATAGTCTCTGGGTACAGGGAGCTTTTTTCTTGCAATTCCTAAACATGCACAAGCTTGTAATTATCTCGTTAGTGCCATTACGTCTTATTAACCACAAAGTACCCTTAGACGTTATCTAGAAAAAAATAAACAGTGCCTTTGGGGAAACGTAATAATAAGAAAGATAGGTTATCTAGATTTCCAGTGGTAGGGCACTTACAATTGCTTATAAATGCTCAGGATTATATGACTATGAATGCTCAAGATGATAGTGGTTGTTGCCTACACTGCCATCTAGTGGCAACATGCATGGATGACATTCATTTTCTATGTGTAATCAGCAGATACCTCCCTGTCTCAGGGTTTTCCTTTATTATTAAAATGCAAATACTAATACAGAGGGCATTAACTGAACTTGGAATCCTTCATGCCAAATGCTCAGCAGTCACTGGACGGCCTGTTTCCTTTCATACAATAACACAAGCCATTTAAACGCCCATGATATTAAGGGTATTTAGCCTTTTCTTAGAATTCCAAATGAACTGTATATATGCCACCAACGGCAGGGAGGAATTTCTCTCTTATTTACAGTGCATGAAAGCCAACAGCAAGACTTTATAAATGTAAATTATTATGACCGGGTGGGTTTGGGGAGGGGGAATAACACACCGTACACACTGTACTCCGCAATCTTTCTTCTCATGCTGTGCTATAGAGCTTGTAGGAATAAATGGGAATCCCTTCGCTGAATGGCAGTTTCTTTGTTGGTTTGTATGTTATTCATTTGCGTTGCTGTTCCAGAACTCTCTGTAATACCCATGGTTCCTAACACACTGGGCTGCCTGCTATAAGGCTGAGCCGAGGAGGTGTTTGGCAAGGTGCAACTACCAATCATATATTCTTGCTTTGTATAATAAATTTAACTTATTGACTCTAGGTCCAAATTTTGTCCCTTCTATTTTATATAGTTATGCTAAATCTGTGCCCTGAGGCTGTCATAGTTATGGTGAGTCTAATGTCTGCCTACGCTGCAACAAGTTTACAAACACATATGCAAAATGTGGATCTGTGGCAGTAATTTCGACTGCTTAGGGTGAAGACACATGGAGCTACTTAGTAGCAGCTACTAAATGCCAGAAAATACCCTGCCATAGACAACACTGAAAGTTGATAAAACAAACTAAGAGACAATTATCAGTAAATGATCGGCACTGTCTATTTTAGTAGCTGCTACTAGTAGTCCTGTGTCTTTACCTTTAAATAAGGGACTAGATCCAGTTATTTGGCAGTGGGGCCCAAACAGATAATTTCAAAGAGACCCCCATGTGGTATAGAGGTTGACCAGTTAGTATGCTCAGTAATTGTCCAATTAGATTTTCATGTCAGACAGACCAACCAAATTCTTTTGCAATTTCTAACAGGGGAAAATGATTGTTTTGGGCCAACACACACTTTGGGTCACTGTAGTAGGAATGTCCCTGTCCTGCTCCTGTTGGTAATGATAGATGTCACAATGGGGCATGTGAATGATATTTGTGTTGCTGTTATGTTCTCTTATCTCTCTTGAGTGGCACATACACTGAATGATTTCTGGGCTTCTATCCACTGCCAACGACACAGCGCCAGTCAGTTCATTGACTGACCCACTTGTCTACAGATTCCCTGCTGTCGCTGTTTGCTCTTCATTAAACAAATGTGATGTTCCCGTGTGTCCCTCTGTTACAATTACAACCTTTCCCGTGACCATTGGTTGCAGGAAAGATTGTTTATTTTCTCTACTAACATAAAGAGCTGATATGCAGGCAGAAACAAAAGAATTCTACTCCTAGCTCACAATTCAATTCAGCCTTCAAAGGCACCCGATAAAAATTTTCCATCCTGTCACCTATCGATGAGGTTACCGATTCCCCCCATACACCACTGTACCATAATATCGGTATGAGGATGGCTACCTTAAGGGCAAGAACCCATGGAGCAAGTTACTCACCGACAATAGATCTCTGCTATCACGGGCAAGTAACCGCTCCGAAAAGGCTTTCCTCCTGCTGGCAACTACGTGCGACTTCGGAAACCGAAGGGCTTTCCACTGGCGACTTTTATTGTTGCCGGTGGAAATCCTTTTCGGAGCAGTTATTCACTCCCAATACAAGAGATCTATCACAGGCGAGTAACTCGCTCCTTGGGTTCTTACCCTTAGGGTCCCTGCTTGTGTATATAATAAATGTATTGATAATGATAACATAATGCAGCAGTTACAGTAGCACATAGTTCATAATAATACATTTATTTTGCAGTTGGTCTGTTTTCTTCTACTTCTCACCCAGGATCGCCCTTCCACCTGTCCTTACAGGCCTCCTTCTTATAACAAACCTGGAACATTGTCCCTATTTATGTAAAATATTTACATTCACACATATATTTGTAATATATTCTGTCATAAATGTTATATATAACAGCACAGCTATCTCTCCATTTGTGCAACAACTCCCAACATCCTTAGCTCAGCCAGCTGATGCAGAACTACACGCAATGACTGTACAACCACAGGCTGGCATCCCTTAATAATAAAACTGCTAATTAACCAATGCAGTCAAATAATACCACAGTCATGTGATCAGAAGAGCATCCATCAGTCCGCCAATCTCAGTCATGTGACTAGCAGTATTTTCATCAGGGCATTAAGGTCACCATCATGTGATGAGCTTTAGCCATAAAGTCGTTAATGCTTTCTGCACTAATTCATAGACCTCGCAATGATGTCAGCAGCTGATTGGCAGCACCCCATGTGTGTGGGGGGATCGGTATGGGAATTACAAAATAAAACATGGCCCTTTCATGTTACATATGCAACGTGCAGTGTTAATGTATGTCTGTTTGTGTACATCAGCCAAAGAAATATTCCCATGCACATTCACACGCCTAAGGGACTTTATTGTTGTTCCAGCTGTCATATCTACTTAGTCAAGTGCCCCCTGCTCTGCATTTACTGCTATAAATAGAGATCTGACTTTCCCTGCCCCATCGTAGCATATTTACTGGATAAAGGACAGGCAGGCAATCATATGCGTTAGAATAGCATCTCCCAGCATCCCTGGGCACATTGGGTATTGCAATCTCCAGCATCCTGGGCATACAGCGTATTGCACTAGGAGTTGTAGTTCCGCAGGTTTCTGGAGTACCATAGGCTTCTTGCTCCTGGTTGCCAAGTGGTTTTAGGAACAATAAAAGTAATGGGGAACCAGTGCATCTCTGTATCTGCTCCTTTGGCTAGTTAGTATCTGCCTGCACCCCTAGCACCTTAGATTGTAAGCTCTACAGGACAGGCTCTTCTTGACTCAAATATAGTATGTTATCTAAATGCTGCTTAGTAAAGCTTTTACTTATTATGGTTATATATATCTAACAGGGTTTCTTAGTTTTATTTTTTGGGTTCAAGCCCCCATTAGTGTCCCCCACTTCCTCTAGCTTATAATTAATGGTATATAAACACATGGTTATGCTACAGTTAATTCAATCCTATAATGCCACTCAGGTTGGGCCCCCAGTGCATACTTTGGGCCCTACTGGGGGCCATCCCCATAGTTTAAGAACTTCTGGGAGTAGAACAAAGGCATCTGATGAATCCCTTTTTTTTGTGAATCAGTCAACAGAACCACTCACAGACTGTAAACAATTTGCACCCACTTGGGATAGTGGGGCTCAACGGACCCCCCAGTACTGGGTATACAGGATTTAGGTGCTTGTGTTACATGAAACACCTGGAATGCCAGACAATGGCTCTTGTGCATTGTGCTTTGCCTGTCATCCCTTCTGATTCTTTATTATTAATATTGTCCTTTATTGGCTAGTGTGTGTATGTTACTGTATCCCTGACACGCTATTGTTTCCCTGTATAATTTCCCCTGGGGCTCATTCTGTAACAGCGTGTGCACAAATATATATATAATATAAGATTCCCATGCAAGCGTGAAACCCCAGGATAAGCAAAGAGCCCATAACATCTTAACTCATTACTGCCCTAATATACAGCCCCGCTTCCAAAATGACTCCACTATAATCCAAAGCTGGATATACATGTACTCTTGTAGCACCTAAGGGTTTACACAGCCTTTTTTAAACCTACAATTGGATTGCAGCTGCCTGACACAGACATGTACACATATAAACATAAATATAAACAGATATGAAGACACACATATACCCCTATGAATACACACACATACAATCATATAGCCACAGTGACACTGAGAGGGGCTTACTGTATTGGAAAAGTGGAAGATGTAAAATTCAGACAATAAAGGGGTTTGTATAAGTGTCCCTGTTTCTTAACGAGTCATCAATAAGGGCAGGGATTCCTATTGGGCAGCGGGGTTAATAATTCAAGGCAATACCTGCCCTCAGTCGCTAGTACAGTAATAAGCACGGGGTGACAACGTGGCACATAGAACAATGCCAGTACCGGGAGCATGGAAGAGCACGCTGGTTGGTAACCAAGAGAATACAGTTTTCATACAGCAAACATACATTTGCATTTATCATAAAAGCATAAGATAATCCACTTCAATAGCGCTGACTGGTTTGAACACAATCCATTTGTGTATATATATATATATATATATATATATATATATATATATATATATATATATATATACTGTATATAGCTGTATGGTAGTAATGCACTCCCAAAAAAATCCAAAATGAATACACCAGGTACATCCAGTGAAATGTACATGCAATCAAGCACTCTGGGGATTTGAAAGAGAAATTATTTATTGGTGCTTCTTAACGTTTCAGTCTCTGCAAAAGGACCTTTTTCACTAAGCAGTGATAACCCCAATAACATATATACCGGTATATACTTTTTTGGCGAGTGCCAGCTGTACCAGTATATAATAACTGTACCTATACATATATATGAATGGGATCTGGGGTTTTCCGAAAAAGGGGTCTTTCTGTAATTTTCCATAATTTTGACTCCTGTCATTCAGAACTTTCTGGCTTTCCAGGTAACGGATCCTATACCTGTGTGTATATATATATATATATATATATATATATATATAAACTACACGAAGGGATCCTCACTCACAGGACTTGAAGAAGAAATGGTGTTTATTGTGTATATATATATATATACTTTTCACAGAAAGCATTAGACCCCTTAATACAACTGAGTTTAAAACACATATACATTAAGCAGAGATACATGCACTTAAGCCACTCTGACTCTTTAACACCGCACTGTGTGCAGCCCGCAAGTCACTGGAACACGCTGCCTAAAACATGTGGCGTTAAAGAGCACGTAAACTCAAAAATATCCTTTCATTTAATGAAAGAAACTGCTATTTTTAGCAACTTTCCAGTGTACATTAATACCATCGTTTCATTAGTTTTAAAGTTATTACTACAACATCTGCCTGTTGCTTTCTGTTCTCTGCCCTGCTGGTTCTGACTTTTGAAACAATGTAGCCACTTGACTAACAGCAAGGCTGACTTCTGCTGTATTGTTTCAAGAGACAACCAGTGCAGAAAGAGACCTAAAAAAACACCACTTTCAGTGACAATTACATTTACGAATAACTCCAAAACCATAGAAATTGTTTAATGAATGTACATTGGAAAGTTGCTGAGGCAATGGGTTTACATCCCACTGCTCTACGCAAGGAACAGCAATGTGCAGGGAAATGTCTTACAAAACTTTTTTTTAAATTGGGTAGGGTGATATAAAAGTGTATTTACCCCGAGCCAATAGTATCCTCTTCCACACTCCATTCCAAGGGCTGGTGTTCTTTTGCATTCTCTGTAATACAGGGAGACCTCAGGGTGGTTAAAACAACCATCGTCTCTGATGTTACCAGCACAGCTGCACCAACCAATGTGCCGCGCTGCCTCCCAGCTCCTTGGATTATAAGAAAATCACAGGCAGAGAACAATAAGAGCTTGATGGGTTTTGGTTGGTTAAAAATAGTCACATTATCAACTAAGATTGCACGATTTCCTGCATATTAAGAGAGGCCATGCTATAGATCATGGAAAGAGACATTAGTGTTTTGTTGCCTAGCAACTGGCGAGAGGGGACCACAGCAACCAGACAACAAAATAGCGTTCGGATGCACATCGTGAGCAGCTCAGTGAGCGAGCAGAAAAGCAGCACAAAGCCAGTCACGATAACAGGGGATCAGGGGATAAAGGAACGGCACTCTGTTATTTGCTTAAATGAGAAAATATTGGCGCGGGTCATAGACTCTGCACATTATATGTCTCGGAATGCGAATAGGTGCTGGGATTTTATAGGATAATGAGTGCAACCCTTTGATCCCACAATTGCTTTGTGGTAAAACATGAGCGCAGTCATGTAGAGATGCCGTTCCAATGGCAGATTGGATTAGCAGCAATGGGCCAGATTAGTGCTTAACCTCAATCGCCCCCCTGACCGAGGGGTAATGGGGGCTGCCACAAGCGGCAGGTATAACTGGGTTTTGCATTTATATTATAGTAAGAGGGGGACGGTTTATTTTAAAGGAGAAGGAAAGGCTAATAAAGAGTTGATCTCAAACTGCAGGTTTTAGAGATTAAGTGCCCTTAAAGGAACAGTAACACCAAAAAATGAAAGTGTATAAACGTAATTACAATATAATGTACTGTTGCCCTGCATTGCCACAACTGGTGTGTTTGCCTCAGAAACACTACTATAGTTTATATAAGTTAGCTGCTGTGTAGCCATGGGGGCAGCCATTCACAGGAGAAAAGGCACAGGTTACTTAGCAGATAACAGATAAACCCCCATTATATGGGGCTTATCTACTAGTTATCTGCTATGTAACCTGTGCCTTTTCTCCTTTTTCCAGCTTGAATGGCTGCCCCCGTGGCTACACAGCAGCTTATTTATATAGTAGCTTTTCTGTAGCAAAAACACCATTTTTTTTGCAGAGCAACAGCACATTATATTTTAATTACTTTAAAACACTTTAATTTTTTGATGTTACTGTTCCTTTAAGTCTTCCCATATTTCTCGCGTTCAGAAGCCTCATAGGGAAAAAAAACGCTGAGCTGTGTAAAGGAAATTCCCATAATGCCTCACTAGACCGGTGTACATGCTCAGTTAGTTAGACTATGAGGTCCACATTCCTAAGGGGGGGAGGGAGTTCTTAGCATTCTTGAGGGAGGGGGGAGCAGGAGAGGGGAGAGAGCTGCGTGTCTCTGGCACAGGAAAACAAAGAGACAACAAATCTTTTGATAGAGAAGTCAGTGCAGCATTACTGTGCTGATGGCTGTATTTACATAAACCTTTCTGATAAAGCTTACTTGGTTTTTACCTTTCCTTCTTCTTTAAGGTGCAAACTAAGAGTGAAGTGAGCTGGGAAGTTGTGGAATTCTCTCTATGAATCGGCTGCACCGGCAGATACATTGGATAGCTTCAAGGAGGGGTTGGACGGGGGGTTGGAAAACACAGGGTTATTGAAAATAGCTCTTAGTACAAAGCTAATGAAGTCAATTAGATTAGGGTTTCACCTTCCTTTGGGTCAACTAGCAGGCTTCATTTAAACAAATCAATGGCAATTCCTATGTTCCTATTTATCTTACTTTAATGAGCAGGTTATGGTGGCCATACACGTCTCAGTCCTTCAAGGCATCCAGCCGATCAGCTAGCTGTCCATAGGGAGGATACTGTACAGTTTGCAGTTGCTCTGCCTCTAGTGGCAGACAGCGGGCGCTGTTTCAATAATCGGGCAATGGTGCCAGACACACGCACTGGGGGTGCACCATCAGGCATTTTATCTGCTATAATGTTTGACTGAAGCATCACAAATGGCAGACTCTTCACAATGGAACAACGGTATTTTATCTGGCAAAGTAAAGAAACACAGCAGTAAGCAAGAGAAAGGAGGGTCGGGGGAACTCAAGCAGTGTTCTGAGTCCCTGAGTAGACAAAAGGCACCAAGGTAAGGTTCTCCCTGTGCTTAAGGGAACTCCATCAAAAAACAACTTGAACTTTTTGAAAAGTAAACATAAGTTCAATCAACTTTGCAATATACATCATTAAAAAATATGCAGCCTTTTTATGATTTTTACTTTAATAATATGGCTTGGAGCAGTTCCCTAAGCCCCGCCCCCTGTTCCCCTACTGAGCTGGCTGACTACTTTGAGACTCAAATAATATGTACTGTAGTCGACTGTCCTCAGCCTGCCTCCAGCCTGCCTCCTCCCAATCCCACAATTTCCTGCTGCACACGTGATGTCAATAAGGAAAGGAACATCCCAGTGCAATGCATTGTGGGTTATGTAGTCCCTGCATGCTGTCTGTAAGCTGTGGAGAAGTTGTTACAATTTGTAACATCAATGTTTTAGTCCCTCCTCCCCTGCCAGGATTTCAAAACTAAGAAAGTTTTATCAGAAAAGTCTATGTAAATACAGCCATAAGCACTCACAGAAATGCTACACTGAGTCCTCTATCAAAAGAAACACAGGATTTCTTGTCTTCTTTTGTGTATACATGTACTTTGGTATCTGACTTCCTCTCTCTCCTTCATTCCCTGTGCAGCTCTCTCCTCTTTCCCTTCTCCTGCTCCCCCCTCCCATTAGAATTCATAAGAACTCACTCTCCCTCCCATCAGAATGTGTGATCTATGCTACCAAGAGATAGAGCTACAACAGGAAGCTACTGAGACCAAACAAAAATGGCAGCTGCTATCTTAAACAAACAGAGAAACCTACTAGGGCTCTTTACTCAGGTATGGTAAAGCTTTCTGCAGAATAAATATACTGTTCTAGGTGGCACTAATGTGGCAAATCTATTGGCAGTAAAATGCCAAAAATAATTTTCCTCTCCTTTAGCAAATTTTGGTTCCGAAGCCAGCAAGTTTACCATGATTCTGTCACAGGAAAACGTGTTTTTTACAAAATGCATCCGTTAATATTGCTCCGCCAGTGGAATCCTGCATTGAAATCCATTTTTCAAAAGAGCAAACAGATTTTTTTTTATTCAGTTTTAAAATTTGATTTGGGGCTAGCCATATTCTTAGTTTCCCAGGTGCCCTCAGTCATGTGACTTGTGCACGGATAAACTGTAGTCTCTCTTTACAGCTGTGCTGCATGTTGGAGTGATGTCACCCCCCTCCCTTTCCCCCCCCAGCAGCCTATCAGTGGAACAATTGGAAGGTAACAAAATAACAGCTCCCATAAAAGATTTAGTCGGATCAAGGTAGCCAAGCGAGCAGATCTTCTCCTGATATCCCCACCTGGGGCCAAACGATCGAATTATGAAGGCGGCAATGGGGCAGTTGGTTCGGGGACTGCTTCAAAGAGCCAATGCGGTCCCCGAACCAAGTGCCCCATTGCCGCTGTCATAATTATATTGTTTGACCCCAGGGCCAAACAATCGAATTAGCCTACATTTTCCCCGATATCCCCCACCCGTAGGTGGGGGATATCGGGAAAAGATCCGCACGCTTGGCGACCTCGCAAAGCGAGTGGATCTTCGCGTGTATGGCCACCTTTACACTAAGTAGGAGAAACAATAGGTTATCTGAAAGCAGTTACATTGTGTTGTGCTGGCTCTTCTTCTCACTACCAAAGTGTTCTACATGTAGTCATGACATAACGCGAGACAGTTAATACCTATCTTTGCATAAGAAATGATGCTTTTATTGAAGAGGGGAATGTAGTTAAATGCCTTTTCTCCAAGCAACACAATGTGCCTGCAAGCAGATGGCCCCTTTCCCTGTTTTAGAGGAACAGAACTGCTGCTTCTTTATAAATACATGTCTTCCATCTGCTAAAAGCAAGAGGAATTTAGCACTCCCATCGTTGCTAATTCAATAATTACATTTTATTTTCCAATGTTGTATTTCCCTTCTGGGTATTTTTCGGTTGTTTTCACTTGGGAAAACGACCTGTTTAAAAGTCAAATGAACCTGAAATGGTGCCCGATATTTTCATTCCTGTGTTCTAGAACAGCCTGCTACTCGCCTCACACCTGCTTCTGTAGAAGCGCCCATAGTCATCCTCTCTTTAGAACAAATTATTTGTGGGGCTGGCAGTTGCAACAGACTGTCCTGCCATACTGGCCCACCTGCTACTGTGTGTCAGTAGGTCACATTACAAGAATAAACATATTATTAATTATCTTCATATACCAGATATGCAATTTACCCTCCATATTCCAGCAATACTGCAGGAACTAGGCATAAACACCCTAAGGGTGAAGACACACTGAGCTACTAGTAGCAGCTACTTTTTCACCGCTACTAAACTTCCGAAAATATCCTGCCATAGACAATACAAGGAACTGCCTCTGCTAAAACACACGTAGAGACAATTATCAGTAAATGATCAGCATTGTCTATTTCTGTAGCCTTGACAAGTAGCTGCTACTAGTAGCTAAATAAGATACTGGTTCCAGAGCTGTTTGTCCACTGACAAGTCTGTTACAAGGGAATGTAAAAAGTGGATTGTCCTTTTCCCTATATTATATGAGTATCTCTCTGGATTAAAAGCAACTTTTGTGTTTGGTTTAGCTACACTTGTCTACTAATGAATTTCTCAGCAGCGGATCGGCTGTTGGGCTCAGATAATAGATGGAAGCCACTCAACAGTGACCCATTGGGAGGGAGCTAAATACACTTTAATATAAAAAAGTTGATACATCTAAGATGCTAAAAACACACAGGTTGGGTAAAAGTCTCTAACTCTATCATGTTTTGCTTATATAATAACTGTGGTACCATAGCCATCAAAAATGCCCATGACACTTCTCGGGTCACACTACCCAGTGACCAGTAATAAGTCATAGGAATGTTGATTGTAAAGCCATGGCCATGGACCCAAGAAAGTGCCCAGTTTTGCACCATTAATCCCCCATTGAATGGATGTACCCTTAATCATTTTGGCTAATGGAATGGGTAAAAAATACATGCAGTGACCTATAGCAACCAATCAGGTCAGTGCTTTTTAATCTAATTTATATTATAAATGAGCTAATCTGTCTATATTTGCAAAGAGCAAGCAAAACAAGGTTCATTGATGATGTGGGTTGACGAGGAGACCGATATTGGCAAACACACGCCTATAGAGAAAACACCAGTGCATTTTGATCTGCCAAGAGGTGTTTAACCACAGAGAAGGCATGCAGCAATCAGTGCTCACATGGGTGAGTTTTCCTTAGAAATGCACATTTCCAGTTCGTTATAATGGCAAAAACATTTTTTTAAAACAATAGGCAAATGTACTTTCAACTAGGGATGCACCGTATCCACTATTTTGGAAGCAGTGGAACCCCGAATTGTTCATAAAAGATTTGGGCGAATACCTAACTGTATCCAAACAGGTTCGGCCAGGAGCGTGGATTTGTCCTAATCCTGCTGAAAATGGCCAAATCTCGGCTAAATCCCGAACTGAATCCTGGATCCTGCGTCCCTACTTTCAACACAAATCCTATTTATTCTGTTGATTTTTAGCAAAGGCATTTTTATAGGTGTATACTCTCCCCAGGGTTCCAAGGCCCACAAGAGCTGCTGCTCCAGGGGCCCCCACATCCACTCAGGGGCCCAAGCCCCCTGCCCACTTTCCCCTGCGCACACACCTAGACTTACTTCGCCACAACTGGGGGAGGGAAGGCAGTGGGGGAGTGACAGTACGTACAGGTAGGGACTGGGTCTAGGTCGGCAGGGCCCACCAGGGTTTTTTCCCGGTGTCCTGCTGGCCCAATCTGACCCTGACTGTCCCTTTAAGGGTGGTTTGGAGTTCAATGGCACTTTTTCCACGGCCACAGGGCTGCTTTAGGCTACCAGTGGACCCTGGGCAAAATGTAATTGGTGGGCCCCCACTACACCAAGAAATTTGTGATAGAATAACGATTAAGTACATGAAGTTTAATAGAGTAAGGCAGGCAGGGAAGAAATGGTCTGTACTTACTGAAGTAGGAATGATCCCCAGGTGTGCCGCCAAGGATCAACAGCCCTGAGAACAGACAAATCACAAAATGGTGATGCTACAAGAAAAAGGAAATATAAATTAAAATAGCCACACTATAGACCTATTCCAGTTGATTAAAATGAGGGGTCTGACAACTCTGCAGGATATTTCTGAAAAAGTTATCCCTGATGAAAGGTGTGGGCCCCCTTATCCTGATGGGCCCTAGGCAATTGCCCCTTTTGCTCATTTATTAAAATGGCCCTACACCAGTGCTGTCAAACTGGCGGCCCGCGGGCCACATGCGGCCCGCGACCCCCCTCTGTGTGGCCCCCCACCTGTCTGGCTGCTTTGATGGCTTACCTCTGTGTAAGATTTAAATGGTATCAGTACTGAGATTAACTGCCCCCCCTGCATGGTTCTCACCTCAGATTCAGGCTGTAATCCCCCTGTATTGTTTAAATATGTAATCCCCTGTGTTATTCACACCTTTTAATCCCTGCATTGTTCAACCCCTGCAGTGTTCACACCTCAGGCTCAGGCTGTAATCACCCATATTGTTCCCCTGTTCACACCTCAGGAGCAGTAGAAACCCACAAATAATCCCTGCACACTACAAAAAGAACATATACTGAGGTACTGCAATTAAAAAGTTTTTTAATATATAGTTATTATGCAGACTGTAGGAGCAGTGCCAGCATTGTGTCACTGTATGTGCCATACACACAGGCATCATAGGGCAAGCAGAGTATGGCACACACAGGCATCATAGGGCAAGCAGAGTATGGCACACACAGGCAGGGTATGGCACAAACCAACCAAGAATGGCAAACACAGTAAAAGTATGGCACACGCAGGCAGGGTAGGGAAGGCAGAGTATGGCACACACAGGCAGGGTAGGGAAGGCAGAGTATGGCACACACAGGCTGAGTATGGCACAAACCAACCAAGAATGGCAAACACAGTGAAAGTATGGCACACACAGGCAGGGTAGGGCAGACAGAGTATGGCACACACAGGCCAAGTATGGCACAAACCAGCCAAGTATGGCACACATGCAGGGTAGGGAAGGCAGAGTATGGCACACACAGGCAGGGTAGGGAAGGCAGAGTATGGCACACACAGGCAGGGTAGGGAAGGCAGAGTATGGCACACACAGGCAGGGTAGGGAAGGCAGAGTATGGCACACACAGGCAGGGTAGGGAAGGCAGAGTATGGCACACACAGGCAGGGTAGGGAAGGCAGAGTATGGCACACACAGGCAGGGTAGGGAAGGCAGAGTATGGCACACACAGGCAGGGTAGGGAAGGCAGAGTATGGCACACACAGGCAGGGTAGGGAAGGCAGAGTATGGCACACACAGGCAGGGTAGGGAAGGCAGAGTATGGCACACACAGGCAGGGTAGGGAAGGCAGAGTATGGCATGGGCGTGGTTTCAAGTGGGTGCAGTTTCAAAAAGGGGAGTGGTCAAAACTGGCTTCCATTATCGGCCCTCCACCACGTAGGTCGGAAAAATTCCGTCCCTCGGTACAACAGAAGTTGGACAGCACTGCCCTACACGATCAAACATGCGTAATCACTTTAATCTGTGGTAGCGAACTCTCAATGGCTATTAGGAGACAAGCATGGATAAAGCATTCCCTCCTCCCCAAAGGAATCCATTTGAATCAACAGCAGAGCATGTGTTGTTGTTGTGCTAATTAACTATGTGTATATGGTACATTCAAGGTGGAGTGCAGCTCAAAGTAAAAACAAAGTTGAAAAGGACACGCTATGAAGCTGAGGAACAATGGAGAGAGGTTGATATGGGGACAAGTGCACACAAAGGGGCAGTACTTACAACACTTAGAAGCCCATTTATCAAGTAGTTTTTGAAACGACGAATAAACTCATTTCCACAGTCGTTTATTAAAAGACGCAAATTGAAAAAGCATGATTGAGAAAATACAAAGAAAAAAATGTGAAGAACACATACGAAGATATGAAAACCACAATTTTTTTCGTATTGTTGCACAAACGACAGCGTCAAAAAAACTAAAAGGACGCCTGCTATTGACTTCTACATGATCTCGACAGGTTTTAGCTGGAGTATTTTTGCTTTCAAATATGTTGCATAATAAATTGTGGAAAAAATCTTAACAAAATCAGATTTTTGCGAAAAAAAAAATGATTGTCGGTAAATGCCCCTCCTTCTTATAAAGAATTAAGGATTACAAATATGCCTCTAAGGTGCCTATTTATAACAGTGTTTAGAAAACAGCGTCAAAATACAATATACCCCAAAGTACAACTCACATGAAACATTAGCTTTTGTAAAAACTAACCGGTGAAGCTTTATAATACAATTTATTTGATCCTGCTGATTTGAATGGACTTCATCAAGAATGGTGTAAAAAAATCACCACTCATTCCCAAATTATTCAGGGGTACATGCTTTTACATACAGAATTTGTGCAGAAGGTAAACTTGGTTTTATTTCCTGCATCACATGATGGGTGCTCCATAGAGTTACTTCTGAAATCAAAGGAACCATATGTAAGGCTAGCCATCCATGTACTTATAAAATCATATGAATCAAAGTTTTGGTTGATTTTCAATATGTACCATAGAAATTAGACGATTCGTTGACCAGACAGGTTTGAAAATTGTTGATATTGGGTCAGTGTATAGTGCATATATAGATGAGGAAGTGGAGAGGATGAGCAGCTCATACCATTTATTGCCCCTTGTACATTTTCTGACCATTTTGGCCGGGGTCGATTGGTATGAGTCTGTACTGGCTTGACCCGTGTATGACTGACTGCATTTACATATGTGCTTATTTACAGTGTGTAATGGTCACTAAAATATCCCTCTCACTGAAACCGTTTGGTTCACCTATTAATGTGCCGATAATAGATCCAGCCTATTGTGTTGACTGATAAAGCATGGCTTGCTGTATACAGTACAGTATCTCTACGGCGGTCATAAAAACACTTCATTGTGGTACTGGAATTCTATTCACTGATAATATTAACCCCACTCTACTGATATTGGTAAAGACTATCTCTACAGTGATCTAAGAGTCATTCCATTGTGTAAAGATACTGGGACTGTACTGTACTGATATGGGGACAGAGTATCTCTACAGTCATCATAGAGTCATGCCTTTGTGTAATGATAATGGAAGTCTACTCATTTGATATTAGGCACACTATACTGATATGAAGATAGAGTGTCTATAATGATTATGGAGTCCCGCTATTGTACAATGATACTGGTGGTCCACTCATTGGCGATATTAGACACACTGTACTGATATGGGGAGAAGGTATCTTAGTAATGATTATGGAGTCACATCATTGTGTGATGATGAGAATTTACTCATTGATAATACACAGCATGAAATCATTGTAAGGAAACCAAATGTACCACTCTGTGCAGGTAAAGAGAGTATAGAATCTAAACTCTGATAATAAGCATCCCACATTGTGCTCAGTCTGTGAATATCTACATAAAGATGGCCAAGCAAGTATTTGGGACATCTGGTGGCATGGACCTAATGAAAAACAAATAGTTGTGCAGTTAGGAAATATATTTTACATCTAATTTAACTGCCGAGTTGGCTTGCTATGGGGAAGTGCATGCCTATGGAATTCGGGGTCATTCACCCCTCAATCGGTTGGCTGTGTTTTTTTTATTCTGGACAAAAATTCTGGGTACTTGCAGAAGCTTAGTCATTAGCAGGGCACACATGGGTTCAGAATTTCAGACTAGTTTTAAAATTGGCCAACTGGAGTAACACTCGGCAAACGATAAGATGATCCACGTTTGTTCAGATTAAACAACTTGAAAAACTTTTAAAGAAAAGAAGAAAGGGCAGGGCATTGGCTGCTTTAAGAATTTCAGCTGTAGGACAATACTATAGTAAGACAAGACTACCTTGATTCATGTTCATGTATATGGAGGCAGGGAACCAGAATGACCTTTGTAAAATAAATAAACCAATTAAAGGAATACAGCCATCACACTATTACGCCAAGAAATGCATCTGTTTTTATACACAGGATTAGATAGTGCTGAATATATTCAGTATTTACATGATGGCCACTGGCCAAGGTGGCAGTTTACCCAAATTGTATCTGCCAATGCTCTTGGTGTGTGGATGGGGCATCAGCAGAAGAAAATGGGACAGGAGACATCCAATGGCAGAAAAGAGTGGAACAATACTATTATGCAGGCTTAGGGAACTGTTCCAAATCATATTATTACATTAAAAATCATGAAAAGGCTGCATATTTATTAACTGGTGTATATTGCAAAGTTGCTTGAAATTAGGTTTATTTTCAAATAGCTTAAATTGTTTTTGAGTGGAGTTCTGCTTTAAAAATATGACGCATCAGTGCCCAAACAACTTTTATGGATAGGTCATTTAGAAAGCTCCCAAGAAAGCAAATGGACCATTAGTCTGTTTCTTTTGTTATAGTCAATGTGACTGTGTTTTTTCTGTGGCTGAAAAGCCTCTGGGCCATAATCTGCTCCTCTATTTAATTCAATAGCTGCTCTTGTAAAGCATCCTTCTGCCTAGCCCTAGATAATCACCCAAGGATGGCCAAATGGATAATCACCCAAGGATGGACAAATAGATAATCATCCAAGGATGGACAAATGGATAATCATCCAAGGATGGACAAATGGATAATCATCCAAGGATTGCATGTAGTCATAAAAGGTATGGCCTGCAGGCCTGCATTCATCTAACAGGGATTGTTAGAAAGCCAGCCAAACATGCTTAATTTCTAAGAAAAATGGAAGATATTCTGTATTTATTAAAAAGGGAAACAATTACTTTATTTTACTACAAATGATTGCCCCGGGAGCCTTGTTCATCTGGGTATTTATACAAGCAAGAGCAGCCATGTAGAAAAGGTATACAGTGATGGTCACATAAACCACTCTGACCCTATTGAACCAAGTAGTGTATAGCCAGAATTATATTAGATTACATCACATACATTCCTCCTGTATTACATTTAATTCTAGCCATGTTCTTTGCTGCAGCAATTCTGCTTTTATACAATGGTTGTACAGTTTAGTCTATAGCAGTTAAAGAGCAACATCAAGGGATTGGTGAGCAACATGTTGACCAGGAGCCCCTGGTTGTAGATCACTGCTACAAAGAGGGACAGTTTATTGTGGAATCAGGTGTGGAATGAAGATGTTGATAGTCTAAACTTATTTGGAAATGGTCTTCAATTTATGTTTACTTGTAGTTTTTAATAACGATTTCCCTCCAGAGCCAGGCCAATAGTATTTGCACCCAAGGCAACACTACATGGCCCAGCGCCTCCTGCTTGCTCGAAAGAAAATAAATGAAATGGAAATGATTTACAGATTGGCTTAGATTTCTCCTTTTTTATTAGAGGGGAGCCCTATAGCCTTAAGCTGATTCAATAAAGTCAATCTAGTCAATTCATGGGATTGTTACAGTATAATTCCTATATGCTCTCTCCTGTTACTAATTTTGGGTTAATATGGAAATCTGTAGACCAGGTTCATAGTTACAGAGGTTGCAACCTTAACTGGGACTTAGGGGCCTTGCGGGAGGGTTGTACCCTCATCTGGACTGAGGGACCTTAAATTACAAAATGGCCCCAAGTAAATAGATTAAACAACAACATTTTAAAATGTTAAGATATTTTAGGGCATGGCCCCTATCTACCAATTCTCATTATCTTCCTAAATCCAGACTATTTTTAATAAGCCTTGCCCTCTTTTGTCCCACATGAAAGGGAGGAAGGAGATAGAAGCTGTTGGAGCGAGGATTGCGTCATTGAGCCAATGCAGTTCTCAGTCCAATGGGAAAATCAAGCCTGCCCAATCAATATCTGGCCGATTTTCGGGAAATACACCCGTGTACATACCCAAACCCGTGTACCTTAAGAAAGATACTACAGTAAGAAAGAATAAGTTCCCGTTCCTACATGTTCTTGAAATGGGTCAAATCATGAATGTGGAATTAAAAAACTGGAGGTCACTGTGGATATTGTGCGATGTTGCAGTATATAATTTTTTTTCACAGGAACCCCAACAATAAAAATGTATATGGTACTAAACATACACTTTTTTTGCAGAAAAAATAGTATTTTTACTAATTTATAGAACTTTTCATAATGACTACGATAATATTGTTAAAATTGCACTACCTTTTTTGTGGTTTTTGTTAACTTGCACAAAAAAGTTGTATTTTTCGCAAAAGACTATGACCATTTCGGAATTCATTCAACCTTTGGCTTTTGCCCAGGTTGGATCTGTACAGTGCCATTGAGTCCTATGGAAGGCTTCCAAAATCATGCATTTAAGTTTCAAAGCCAGAAAGGTTTTTGCGCCGTTTATGTTCGTTTGGATACGAAAATTTTGTGACTTTCGGATTGCAACCACAGTATTTTTGTATGAATTTTTTTCAATCGTTATTTTAAAATCGCGGTTTAATGAACGGGTCCCTATAGGTCCAAGTTAATGTATTTGGTCCTCCCCTTGCTGATACAGCAGCTTTTACCATCTACTCTTTGGTAAAAGCTCCACTAGATATTGGAACATTGTTGGTGGGATTTGCCTCTATTTATATGTAAGAGGTTGGGAATGATGTTGGGCAGATAGGTGTATCTCATGGTCATTGTTTCAATTCATCCCCAAGGGTTCAATAGGTAAATGGCAGGGCTCTGTTCCAATTCGTCCCCCAAGGGTTCAGTTGGGTTGAGGTCAGGGCTTTGTGCAGGCCAGTCAGATTTATTTCACTCCCATCTTAGCAAACCCATTCTTTATAGACCTGGCTTTATGCATTGGGATATTAGAGTATTGAAATGGGAAAGGGGCTTCCCAAAACTGTTGCCACAAATTAAGAAAAGCAGAATTGTCAACAATACAACTGTATGCTACAGTAGCACCTGTACTGGCAATGGGAGACGTAGCTTACATAGCCAATTCCAATAATTAGAAGGGGTGCCCACATACTTATGGCCATGTAGTGTATTTCTTTGTTTAAGGTAAAGGCCACATTTACACTACACTACATCAATGTCTTATACAGGTATGGGATCTGTTATCCAGAATGTTCGGGACCTGGGGTTTTCTGGATAAGGGATCTTTCCATAGTTTGGATCTCCATGCTTAAAGTTTACTAAAAAATCATTTAAACATTAAATAAACTCAAAAGGATTGTTTTCCATCCAATAAGGATTAATTATATCTTAGTTGGGATCAAGTACAGGTACTGTTTTATTATTACAGAGAAAAGTGAATCATTTAACCATTAAATAAACCCAATAGGGCTGTTCTGCCCCCAATAAGGGGTAATTATATCTTAGTTGGGATCAAGTACAGGTACTGTTTTATTATTACAGAGAAAAGGGAATCATTTAACCATGAAATAAACCCAATAGGGCTGTTCTGCCCCAATAAGGGGTAATTATATCTTAGCTGGGATCAAGTACAGGTACTGTTTTATTATTACAGAGAAAAGGTAATAATTTAACCATGAAATAAACCCAATAGGGCTGTTCTGCCCTCAATAAGGGGTAATTATATCTTAGCTGGGATCAAGTACAGGTACTGTTTTATTATTACAGAGAAAAGGGAATCATTTAACCATGAAATAAACCCAATAGGGCTGTTCTGCCCCAAATAGGGGTAATTATATCTTAGCTGGGATCAAGTACAGGTACTGTTTTATTATTACAGAGAAAAGGGAATCATTTAACCATGAAATAAACCCAATAGGGCTGTTCTGCCCCAATAAGGGGTAATTCTATCTTAGTCGGGATCAAGTACAGGTACTGTTTTATTATTACAGAGAAAAGGGAATCATTTAACCATTAAATAAACCCAATAGGGCTGTTCTGCCCACAATAAGGGGTAATTATATCTTAGTTGGAAGTACAAGGTACTGTTTTAATACTACAGAGAAAAAGGAAATTATTTCTAAAAATTTGAATCATTTGTTTAAAATGGAGTCTATGGGAGATGGCCTTTCTGTAATTCGGAACTTTCTGGATAATGGGTTTCCGGATAAGGGATCCCATACCTGTATTATAAAACACAAAGTAAAATTGTTTTTCACACCTCTCATTATGCTATTTTCTGTTTAAAAACCAAATGTCCCCCAAGCCCTGCTCCTACTATTTATATAACGCCTACAAGTTACCTTCATTTTTTATTTTCTGTTTGCTGTAATTAGCCCCTTATATAGTCTGCCCTGCCCATTTCCACTGTACAGACCTTCTATATATAATGCTGCTATGCCATGGCTGCAACACTGAGAATAAAAATAAATGAACCAAACAGTTCTTATTGCGTGTATTTGGAATTAAACAAATGCAATTACTGAATATGAATATTTATTTTAGGAAGTATAAATAATTAAGCAAGCGTTTAGTTCTGCTAACGATAGCAGTGAGGTAGGCAACTGTTCTTAATTAGAAACATTCATGTGCAAATCCTATCCTCTGGGGTAAGCAAATAAAGGCACTTGTACCATATCTGGGATCAAGTTAGTGTGCGTGTTTAGACTGTTCAAGGGACTCTAAACCTTCCTTTTTAAAGGTTACCTTTATAGTTCCATTAAGTAAAAAGTGATGCAAATGTATTATAACTTATAGCTTTTGTCACATTGCATTCCCTTGTGTTTCTATTACTGAGTCCCTCCAGATTCTGCTGTACATTACAGCTCCATTGTTCTCTTGTCATTACCTTACTTGCCCCCTCGCTTGGGCTTGTCGCCAGTTTGTAGCCAGCTGGCTGCAAGTAGTTGGTGCTGTTACATTAGTAGTAAAGTAGTAGTCACAGACAGAGGGGAATACAGCTCTGCTCTAGTTTTGCACCACTTTAGTATTATCTTAGGCCAACATGTTTGTAATCTACCAATCATAAAAGTTAACACTGAGGGGCAGATTTATCAAAATTCGAGTGAACAAAAATGCGACATGAAAAATAACTACAG
Organism: Xenopus tropicalis; assembly: GCF_000004195.4. Taxonomy (NCBI): domain Eukaryota; kingdom Metazoa; phylum Chordata; class Amphibia; order Anura; family Pipidae; genus Xenopus; species Xenopus tropicalis. The sequence goes on from NC_030678.2 coordinate 15,575,038, forward strand.
CAAAACCTATGTCACTTTTTTTTCCAGACACTTGCTTGTAGGAGGATTTGGGCATTTTACTGCCAATAGATTAGCCATATTAGTGCAAGCTAGAACGCTATATTTATTATGCAGAAAGCTTTACCATACCTTAGTAAACAGCCCTAGAAGCTCCCCCTGTTTGCTTAAGATTGCAGCTGCCATTTTAGCTTGGTCTTCATAGCTTCCTGCTGCAGCTCTAGCTGCTGGTAGTTCAGATCACACATTCTGATTGGATGGGGAGTGAATTCTTATGTGAGGGGGAGCAAAAAAAAAAAGGGAGAGAGGGAGAGAGAGAGAGCTGCACAGACTCCTTCCCCAACTCTGGATGAGCCCTAAAGGAGAGGAAGTCTGATACCAAAGAACATGTTTACACAAAAGAAGATAAGAAATCCTGTTTCTCCTTTGATAGATAACTCTTTTCTGTGAGTGCTTATGGCTGTATTTAAAGATCCCAATATAAAAAGCAAAAAAAAAAAAAAATTATTGAAGGACCAGGTGGCAAATTGTAATATAGAAATGGCAACAAGTAAGGCTGAGGTGAGTCAGAGTTATATAAACAGCAGGTTGGTGGATACACGAGTCAAATTGTCCTCCAATAAATACCCCATCATCATGCCTTGTCTTCTTTCCTAAGCATTTGTGACCCCCACACCAATTAAAAACAAAAGTATCACCATAGATCAAAGTGGAAAATGAAGTATAGGGGCACCAGCAAATACAGCAAAAGTGGGTGATCCTGATATACACCTTAAGTGGCTAAATAGTCCTACCTATGTCCACACTTTCAGGTCCAGATTTGGTTCGGCCAGGCACTGGGATTCAGCAAAATACAATATACGAGACACCCTTGTGTAAAAAGAGGACTAAACCCCATTCCCCCCAAGCTTTGGGCTTGTGGTGTCCCCTCCCCTTACCACACTAACCTCTTTCTCAACCATTTCCCTACCCCTCAGTAGCTTTATTATTGTATAGTATTGTATTGTTGAAAAAGAGCTCTGTGTAGCAAAGATATATGTCAAAGTCTTGGTTTTTTTTATATATTTTATATTGAATAATAAAATATTTTTCAATAAACCCTCCCTTCCCCATGCATTAGCTCTTCCTTATTCTTGGAAAGGTGGAAAAAAGGGTGGGGAAATGAAAAATATATGCTCAAGTTTGGAAAAATACAGTGGTTTTAGGGTAACTTTCCCTTTAACAGTTTGAAAGGAGACAATTAATACTGTAAACCAGGCAGAGAGGAACAAGCTTGTATCCACCCCGATTGTCCCTGGAACAACATTATTCAGAGGTTAGCGAATGGGTTAATAATTCAGTTTTTTGTTCCAACATCTGTACTGCTGCTCCAATTTTCTCTGATTATGGCATTGATGTGAAAATGAACTGACGAGTGTTCTGTGTGTGTGTATAGTGCTCAGATACCAGAACTGATATGGGAATAAAATGAAACAGCAGCTGTGCAAAATTGTCTTATTGTGCCTGCTGAATATTAACTAATTAATACATAAAAAGGGACAGTTATTATCCTCTTATTCACCCAACTATGAGCACTAATTCAAGAAACATATGTACAGCCAAAGCAGTCCACTCATGTGCCAGTACTGCCCTCTGCTGGGAGTCTGCGGCCAAGTACTACTACTGTAATGTAGTCATTTAACATCTGTTTAGCATTAATTACAATTAGACTTAAAATTAAATGTGACTTTACAGCTAGATGGTGTTTGTTTAAATAAATAAAACAGCTTTCAATGTAGTGGGGCCTACATCTTGTCACAGACATTTCTATTGAAAACAGCTGGATGGTCCAACCAAACCTTGTGGGTGGGATCACTTTAGTTCCATTATAGCAGGAATGGTAAATATACTCACCATTCAGAAATTGTATGTGGCTAACAGTTGCTTACCACAGCTGAGATGCCAACCTGGTTGTATTATAAGACAGGTGTGCCTTTGCCATGCCCCTGTTCCACCCACAGACTCACCCCCATTCTGCCCAGGCCACATGTCCAACTATGCCCCCTACCCTGCCTGTTATAGAGGATTTCAATGTGTTTCAATGCTGTTTTATAGTAAAAATTGAGTGCAAATTCTTACAGCGGGTGACGGAGCTCTTATCGTGGGTGGCTGGGGTGCAAATCAGGGTGACTCCCAAATAATCAGGGTGAGGTATTGTGTCTGAAGGCATTCTGTAAGGAGGTGCAAGGGGTATACCTACAAAAACAGAGCTGACAATACTCCTGCATTATCCAGGAGTCATTTATACTTATATACCAGTTGTGGGATGGCCAGGACATCACTTGGCATGAACTGGGTGCAGCCAAGGCATTCTAGGGATGTGGTGAAAACCTCCCAGAAATCACCACCCTCTGTGACTGTCACTAGTGTATCTGAGCATAGAATCCTAACAGAAGGGGCAGTTCAACTTAAACTAACTTACAATATAATGTACAAGCTCTTCCCGGCCTGAGAAGTAGGTATATAGGCTGCTTACAAATGCTGTGGCCAAAGCACCAAGAATTATCCTCCATGCCGTACCCTAAGATAAACCCGAACTGTGAGTGACGCATTAGGCAGAGAGAACAAGAAAAGCTCCCTGTACTAAACATAGCTGCCTTCACTGTACTAACACCGTGTTCTAATACAAGTACAGACAGCACAGGACTCTGAACTAATAGAAAAGGCTTTGTGTTTTATGGAAAATTACAGCCGAATGAGGCTACGCTGCTGATTTACCTTATCTTGGGGTTTGATATATTACAGGTACTCTATCATTCTCTAAAGTTTCAACCTTTATCCTTTCTCACTTTCTCACTTTCTCACATAGAGACCTCTTCTATAACCTGAAAAGTAACATTGCCCTTACTATCATGGGTCCCAATTACATGTTCCCCCATTACAGAATGGTTGTCCTTTCTGCCAGTGGCTGGAACATTTAAAAAAAAAATACATCTGCTAGTCTAGGCCTCCTCCCTACCTACTGACTTCCACACTAGCAATTTGCAATATATACCACTCCAGTAGTGAGACAATTAGCATGGTTCTTATTTAGAAATATCTCTTCTGTATTAAAACTACTAAATGACTTGGAAGTTTGTATTAATTGGCAAGACTTGCACTCTTCCACACTTAAAGGTCCCATTACATCCCAACCCATAGTTTTACTCCTCTTAAAAGCAAAAGTAAGGGACTTTAGTAGAAACTAAATCCTACAAGAGGACACACCAATGTTTTATTTCTATCTCCTTCCTTAGTTCTATTGGCTGTCCCACATTTCTTACTTCTCTGTAGACCTTTAGGATGTATTGACTTACCCACCAATAAAGTGATTGTGGGGAAACTGTCTCACTGAAGACTGACACCCTAAACACTAGGCTATCCTCCCTCCTCCCACTTGTTCTTTCTGGTCTCTTGTCTGTTACATATGTTACGTAGTTGGTGTTTCCTAACTGTGTGTAGGAAACATGCAGGGTTAAAGCACCCTGCCTGCAGCAAAACCTGTATAACTAGGGGGACCATTTAATAAGTAGAGAGTATGAATCTAAAAATATGTGGCACTGTGTATAGCACAATAATAGGCAAAATATCTATTTGAAAACTGTGTGTGGCTAGCCAACCTGGAACTAATAAAGCCCTATGTGCGTTATATGAGAGAGTTTCCATAGAAGGCTGGCTTGCCACTGTTATATCATGTACATTTTCCGGTTTTTAAATGTGTATATTGACAGACATATTGCTAAATAGTTTAGAAGCAGGACGGGCAAACAGGAACAGAGCTGCCAATCAGTGGGAGGCACCAGAACTTACGAGACACACAGAATTAACACAGAGGGGCTCAGATTGGGATTTGGTGAGTTCCTTTGGTGCTGCAGCCACAAATAGCCATGCCCCCACCCAGGGCAGGCCATATGCCATTTGGGCCTATTGGGCCTAAATTACCCCAAAAAAAGGTCATGGCCAAATCATGGATTGTAGAAGCTTGTCTGTATTTTCTCTGTAGGTGAAGAGAAAGTTGATGCTCTGCCCTTCACTCTGCTATATCTCTGCACAAACAGATATGACGTTTGTCTGCGTGCATGTACACAGGGTGGATATCAGTGAGAAAATGCCAATATCTGCTTTAGTGGGGTCATTTATAAGCACTGGGCAAATTAGCACCTGGGTAGTACACACAGGCCAATGTCATGTCTGTCAGTGCAGAAACATGACGGAGCAGAGGGGAGTGGGTCTGCTTCTATCCACCTGCAGAGTAAATGCAGGCCCAGAGGAGCTGAGGCTGTGTCTCGTGTGACATTAGCCTTAGACCCAAATGATGTTTTCATGAACATAATAGGGCAGCCGCATCGATAATAAATCACCTTTATCCTGGGTGCCAAACTACCTTCTCCATAAAGTTAAAACAAGAGGTTGTGTCCCTGTTGGTACATGGAATACCATTGGTATTAAATGTTCAGCTACATACTGTACTGTGAAAGACCCATATTAAGGACCTTATTCCTGCTATAATTGGGTGACCTTTCATATTCAAAAGAGACTTTTTGGGTAGGATGTAGAAAATAAGAATTACTGGATCCTCATGGTAAATATAGTCATACGCAAGTAATACTGTCTCTATTTTCCCTAAAATGTATTTGTAGAATTTCTTAATCCTAACTTAGATGTAGATACTCCAAATCTGTTAATGCACATTGATTTCTAAAGTCTAGACTTTAGGCCTCACCTAGAGTATTACCTTCTCTCATATAAGTGCCTTCAGCTCTTGACTCCTCGACATTCGGATTTCATTTCAATTAGCAAAGTGCCGGTGTAAAACCAAACCCTAAAGTAATATTGTATTTCGTAAGATGACAAACCATATCTACATAAATGCATTACATTCATTAACTCAACAGACTGTCCTTGATTACAAACAAAGTTACTTATACTTGTATCATCTTCCATGTTCAAAGTCCATGCATCCATTGCATAAAACACTGCTCATGTCTTATAGAATGCCATGCTACTTTGTACCTTGATATGTTGGTAAATTAAAGCTAAGTTTTATGGCTTTACACATCCATCTACACCTTCTTCTAAAACAGCAACTGCTTGTTGGAGCTTGCATTTAAGTCTTGTGTACTACTCTTGAAGCCCAGCCTGCTGACATGCCCCATTGGAGAGGCTGGTCAACAAATAATAAATATGTCTATGCACCCTTTAAAGAACTGAGTCAAACAGAATCCGGCACACAACTCTATTAGGTTGATGGCAAAAGGCTGAATACCCTTGAGACTGGGCATTACCAGGGCACATCAGATTCCCATTTGCAGACTGGTTTCATCCTTATTGGGGCTCATTAGAGCAATGCCAGGTTTTCCAATCAACATATACAGAACCAGGGAAATGGATCCACTAGAAAAGCTTTTCGTTAAGGAGAGACAGCTTCATTCATAGGCAAAGCAGAAGGAATTTTGTGAAAAAAAGCAATGAGTGTCTTGCAGGGTAAAACAGAAGGGGAGATTCTAATCTGCTCCCTGTAGGCTGTGGCAATGAATTGATTTTAGCGATACACAGAAGGGACACATTCAGGTGTTAGCAACCCTGTTTGCAAAAACCAAATTATTGTCCCTTTGAGGGGTTAACTGATTATATCTGCAAAAAAACTAGGCACCAGTCCGATTTCATACTATTCAAGAATTTTCTGTTCTTTTTACATTATATTGCAGAGCAGATTGTTACCGTGGGAACTGGTTGCCGGGCAAACATTCCTGTTACATAAGTTGTCGCCGTAATAGTAAGTGTGCCTGGTCCATCACTTCTTCCCCACGTTGCATGGCCTTGTGTCCCACAATGCCTCTTTAATATCCACTGCCATCTCTCTTAATAATGCCTGTAGAAATGACAGATAGATTTACATTGGCAACAAGAAGTTCATTCTTTGAAGGGGGTGATGTTATGTTTCTGTGACTCTGCACAAATAGAAGCCCTGTGACTGTGGTTGATGAGGGATGCTGGGAAATATTGACTACAACAATGCTGCACACTCACTAGCTCTTCTCACAACTATGGAGCTCTAACAAGGAATATAATTTGTTCTGTCCCATTCAGTTGTGCCCTTTTCCCCATTTTCCCTTCCTTGTTGCCTGCGCTGAAACAGGTGGGTATGAATAAAATATAAAATATATATTATAGCTGCAGGGTGCTGCCTGTGGTGAATAGTATACAAAATATCTTTCATAGCTTTGAGCTGCCTCCTAGTATGCCTGAAGCCTTTTAGCTAAATGCATGCATTGCCCTTTACAGGCAGTATTTATATTTTATATGGTTTGGTTTATCAGAGGGGCCAGCTGGGGGATGCTGAAGGCAGCACTGCATGGGTGAAATAAGACTTTACATGAAACCCAGTTGTTATAAGCCATTTTTTAAAAGAATACAACAAAAATGATTACTGCAGACTTCTGCATGAATCCTAAACGGTACACTGTATTTATATCAATCTTTTTTGCATCACCAAGGCAACACTCAGGTCGGCTATTATTTATAATAAATGTGTTTTTTTTTTATTTTTGCATTTTGATGCTACAGTGCCACCTACTGGTATTCATTTTAGCATTCATTACTGGTAAAAAAAAAGTATGTTAAGCTTTAAACCAGGGGTGCCCAAAAGGTAGATTGCGGTCTATCAGTAGATCACTTTAAAGTTTCTGGTAGACCTCAAGGTGGAATGCAGTGGGATGACATCCCGACACTACTTTTTTCCCCCCAGCACACTGGAGCTTTTGAGCGCGGCTGCTCAAGCCATCCGTCTTTGTAGTCCTTTCCAGTATAGAAGATTTTCCCCCTCCTCCGGGCCGCTGTATATATTTGTTACCACTTTATATATGTTTCTGTGTGCAGACTACAAAGTAGGCCATTAAGAAAAGAAGTAAAAACTATTACAATCCTTTCACATTAAACTTGAAGTTGGCACTTGAATAATGTTATGTGGGCATTCAGTGTGAATTTGGCACTGCATTTCTATATTACTATGTGTATTTGTTAAACATCGATAGATACTTTTTCTTGCTAATTGTGCCAAATGATAGATGTGGCACTATTTTACCTATGGTAAATCTCCTGACGGAGGTCAGTTGGCAAGAGTAGATCACAGGGTGACAAAATCTGGGAACCCCTGCTTTAAACTATTTGGTAAAGGGACAGACGTTGCAAAGGGCTAAGGAAGGCAGGATAAAGATTAGTATATGAAATATCATCCCAGTTATTCTGAACCTCCTTCTTCATTAGTGTGTATGCAGTGAGCCAACTGAAAATCAGTCAGAATTTAACAGAACAGAATACAGGGAAACATTTTGGGAACATAGAAGAGCACATATTTATTGGCTGACATCTTGGAACACACAGGGACAGTTCTCCAACCTTTACAGAGGTAAAAAAAAAAAAGGTAAAACTAGCAGCACATCAGATATTACCAGGCATACCTTCAGTTGTCTCAATAGTGCCCTTAAGTCCCCCCATATTTCACCTGTTCAGAAGATCTGAAGCCAAACAGGAAGGAAAAACGCTGAGCTGTGTAAAGAAAGTTCCCATAATGCCTCACTCCTGCACAGACACCCAGACCAAGTGAACATGCTCAGTTAGTAAGACTATGGGGCTGATTTACTAATCCACGAATCCGAATCGGATTGGAAACGAACATTTTGCGACTTTTTCGTATTTTTTGCGATTTTTTCGTCACCGTCGCGACTTTTTCATAGCCGTTACGACTTGCGCGAATTGTCGCGACTTTTTCATAGCCATTATGACTTTCGTGAATTGTCGGGACTTTTGCATAGCCATTATGACTTTCGGGAATTGTCGCGACTTTTGCATAGCCCTTATGACTTTTGTGAATTGTCGGGACTTTTGCATAGCCATTATGACTTTCGTGAGTTGTCGCGACTTTTGCATAGCCATTATGACTTTCGTGAGTTGTCGCGACTTTTGCATAGCCATTACGACTTTTGGGAATTGTTGCGATTTTTTTGTATTGAGCGCTCGAAAAATTCGCGACAATTCGCGAAAAAGTCGCAAAACACCAATCATTACGAAAAAAACGCATTCAGGCGCTTTTCGGACGTTCGTGGATTAGTAAATGTGCCCCTATGAGTCAGCTTCCTGCTTAAAGCACAGAATGTCTAATGTCCTATATATCTTGCTAATGGTTGAGTGCAGAGGATCTCTGTTGTCCAAGAAGGGCATACTGGAGAAATATCCGCTCATTCGTCGTTCTCTCCAAACAAGTGAATTTTTTTAGAGTATGGCCAGCATGAGTCCTATTAACTAAGTAGTGTGGAGTCCAACTATTCTAAGGCAGCTCTAGGTTCAAGAACAAAAAAGTGCATTTTTTAAAGCAGTGATTTCAAAATTTTGTGGAGTGGACCCTCCAGGGTGTGGCCTGGAGCATGGCAGAGACATTGATGTTCCCCTTTTTTATTGTGCTTGTTATGAGCCAAGGGAGACCCTGAGCAAAGTTTGGACATTTAAAGCGGGGTTTAAACTGAAAAAGTTGACAACAGCACTCACAGCAGCATCACATACAACTGCATGTTGGTCCCCATTTCCAGAATGATGGGAATATGTAGACAGGGTCGGACTGGGGGATGCAGTGCCCACTAGGACTACAGCCCCAGGGGCCCCACACCCCCCCAGGTTCCCCCCCTCACCCCCCGCAGGGGTGCAACACATTAGGGGAGGGACACCAGCAGCCGGCAACAGGGATCAGGTTTTTTCCCGGTGCCCCAGTCCGACCCTGTGTTTAGAAACACCAATCAACGGACGGTGCCCATCTTGTATTCTCCACAGAGGCCCAGACTGGCAATCTGTATATTCTGTCAAATGCCAGAAGGGCTGCTGTAATATGCCATAGACAGTCACTACTTCTGAAAGGAACAGTAACACCAAAAAATGAAAGAGCTTTAAAGTAATAAAAATATAATGCACTGTTGCCCTGCACTGGTGTGTTTGCTACAGTAACACTACTATAATTGATATAATAAGCTGCTGTGTAGCCACGGGGGCAGCCATTCAAGCTGGAAAAAAGGAGAAAAGGCACAGGTTACAAAGCAGATAACAGATAAGTTCTGTAGTATACAATAGTGTTTTATCTGTTATCTGCTATGTGCCTGTGCCTTTTCTCCTTTGAATGGCTGCCCCCATGGCTACATAGCAGCTTATTTATATAAATTATAGTAGGCTTTCTGAAGTAAACACACAACTTTTACCAGTGCAGGGCAGCAGCACATTATATTTTATATTTTTATACACTTTCATTTTTTGGTGTTACTGTTCCTTTAAGCCTGAGGAGCAATTGTTTGGGCCTCTGTATACTTGAAACACCAAAGCTTGTTGCAGTGGGAATTCAGATTTGGGGATTTGACCCAGTAGGCCACCATACCCTCAACACGGCAAGAGGCCATTATATGGGGGTTGCTCATATCACCTCACCTGCTGGACATGCCAGTTATTTTTTTTCCTATCACTATATTAATAGCCTCACACCACAGGTCATCCTCTGGGATTGTAAGGGCCAGGTAAATCCTAGTCATGCCAACCATTCGGTCTTTCTAATTACTGCGGAAGTTCTATAAACCCTTATAGAGGGTTGTGACCAATGGCAACCTATACAAGAATAAAACTGCAAGGGGAACCAATACAACGATTATAAACACTAGGAAAGAGCAAAATAACCTACGCATTTAGAAATATGGGTAAGGACCCTAAAGCAACGGGTTACCAGGCAAATAAACAGGCAGCACAAATGCGCTGCTATCTTGCTACTTTGCTTCACCCTTGACCAATCAGGAACAAGACCCAGTTCCCGCCTTCGTTTCCGTCTTCGCACTGCGCATGCCCAGTCTCTCAGCCGAGTGGGAGGTACCTAAAGTCATTCGAAGGCGGTGCGAAGCAGCGGAGGCGGTGTTCCAGTTCCCAGGGTTCCTAGCGCGACGTCCGCCATCTTGTTCCGGCGAGAAAGGGCTTCCTAGACCCGTCTATTTCCCCGCTCCGCTTCGTACCGATTAAGGCGGAGGTGCTGCTTCGCCACGGTAGCGGGGAGATTGGTTGTTCCAGCGGGACATGTTGCAGCAGCAGGAAAGAGAGCCGAAGCGGTGATAAGCTCGTTACGGAATAACAGCCAGCTCTCGCCTCACAGACGCGCAGTCTTCTCCCCGCCCTCTGCGCCTACTCAGCACCGAGCCATGGACGCCGTCAACGCCTTTAACCAGGAGGTGAGGTACCACCGAGGGGGAGGGGGGAAACCTAATGGTATTGTGTATACGGGGATATTTCCCAAGGTTCCCTGCGCGCAGCCATGTGAGGCCTGTAGTGATTGGCAGGATTATGGCCTCCTGTACATACGGCTCTGGCTATTGGCTATCCTGCTTGTCTTGGGCAGAAAGGGTGTTTGCCTGGGGCTTCTAGCTTAATTGGGAATAAGGATGTAAATAAAAAAGAGAGCACCAAACCTATGTTTGATTCCAGCCTATCAAACCAGCCAAATTGGCATACACGGTTTCAGTAGCCACAACCAGCAGTGCAGAAAATGTAAACTGCCAGGCAGACCCTACTCACAGTTACCTTTCTCTCATCCCTTGAAAACCAATGAGCCTTTTTATGAATACTGGAAAGAATGTGTAAATAAAAAGGGCTTAAAATTACATTGTGTTAATTAGGATTTGATAATTGGCTGCCTATTGTGACTGCAAAGGTATTGGGGAAAAAAAGATGAATTTAGTGTATGTTGTAGTATAAATGTCAGGGGGGTCCGAGCTGCTGTGCAGCAGTTGCTGAACTCTGAGTTATAGTCCAACTGGCGGCGGGGGGGGGGGGGGGATGGCAGTTAGTGTAAATGATTTATATAAGTTCATCTGCCCCTGTGGGTTGTTGTGCCAGTCCTGCTACCTTTCTCTTACTCTAGTATCCAATCAGAGTTCTTTTTGTTGCAGTTAAAGGAGACATATCCTATAAAAATTAAAAATGTACCAGGGAATTATACTCCTAGATATAGAAGGATTGGGCTTAAATAAAGTTGTGTTTCAGACTGATTTATTAAAGGAGACATATCCTATAAAAATTAAGAATGTACCAGGGAATTATACTCCTCTAGATATAGAAGGATTGGGTTTAAAAAAGTTGTGTTTCTGACTGATTTATTGAGAAATTCCACAAAAACCCTACTAGCCCCGCCCATCTGTGCCACTTCCTGCTGGCTGAATTCTCTGGATGAGCTGGGGAGCCTGCGGCCCTCTGTACACTGCACTGTAGGATAGGAACCAATCAGCAGCTAGGCTGACCTGATAGGGAACTGAAGCCTGTCTGTGCTTGTGTGACTGCAGGGCTGTGATTGGCTCTCCCCCTCCTACTGTGCTTCTGGCAGGGACAGTTCGGAAACGCCCACCCCTCATTTCACACTGGAGGGAGAAGTGATAGGATCTATAGGGAGCTCCAATAAAGGGGCCATTGTTACAGAGAGGATTAATGTTTAGCCCAAAGGGAAACCAGCACCGTATATTATTCATAATTGCCTACAAAATTAGGGTTTTTTCCATTTATCCAATATGTCTCCTTTAAAAAATTCCCCAAAAACCCCACCCCACCCATTTGTTCCACTTCCTGCTGGCTGAATTCTCTGGATGTGCAGGGGGGCGGCTATCAGTAAATTGCACTGTATTATAGGAACCAATCAGCAGCTAGGCTGACCTGAATAGGGAACTGAAGCCTGTCTTCTCTTGTGTGAGTGCAAGGCTGTGATTGGCTCTCCCCCTCCTACTGTGCTTCTGGCAAGGACCGTTAGGACACGCCCACCCTTCATATGATACAAGGACCTAGAACTGATAAGATCTATAGGGAGCTCCAATAAACGGGCCATTTTTCCAGATAGGATTCATTTTTAGCCCAGCATGAAACCAGCACCATTTATAATTCATAAATGCCTACAAAATTGAGGGTCTCCTTTAAAATACATCTCCCATCACACCAATCTACACATATCTTGAGGGTTTTGGGAGCTGTAATCCATTAACGTCCAGGGTGTAAATTCCTGCTCCGTTTGTTGTGATATACAGGGAATTGGCAATTAATACAATCCTACCACCTAAATAGGAATGTGTCTTGGGATGGAAATATAATCATATTGGGTTCTTACCAGCTAAGGGGTTGCCTGCCTGTGTGCCAAGTTCTCCTAAACATCTTTATAATGTACTTTGTCATTTTTGAAGGTTTATTCTTTTTGGAGATACTTCATGCCTGGTTTGGGCCCTTTTTGTAGGTTGCTGTCATTGTTGTCTGCGTTTTAGGGTGAAGACACACTGGGCTACTAGTATCGGCTACTTTTTCAAGGCTACTAAACTCCAGAAGATACCCTGCCATAGACAATACTGAGAATTGCCTCTGCTAAAACACACACAGGGACAATTATCAGTAAATGATCAGCATTGTCTTTTTTTAGTAGCCACGACTAGTAGCTCTGTGTGTATTCACCCTTAAAGGGCTCTGGCACACGACTAATCTCCCCGAGTTGCCATCCCACCGGCGAAAGTGTAAGTCGCCGGTGGGATGGCACACGCGGCGGCGAGATTTTGCGCAAATCGCCGAAATTGCCTCGCGAGGCTTTTTCGGCGATTTGCCAAAATCGCACCGCCGCGTGTGCCATCCCACGGCGACTTACACTTTCGCCGGTGGGATGGCAGGTGATGGCAACTCGGGGAGATTAGTCGCCCGCGAACAGGGAGTTTTGTCGTGGACGACGAATCTCCCCATGTGCCAGAGCCCAAACACACATATGCAGCTTCTCCAGTTAGTAGCTACTCTGCAGATTATTGCTGGCATTGTGACGAGTTAACTGCTGGAGCAATAAAACTGCACCACAGCTCGGTGTCTCCTGTCACTGGCTGACACTACACGGTATTCAAGTTGATCAAACTAATGTGACCGACAATAAATATGGATGACTACATACTCTTGTTCTGTTTGTCCTGACAACCCAAAGTCCCTCCAGCAATGCACCGAAATGTTATGGGTGTAGCTACTAATATGCAGGTTTTTTTTTTTCATTAAAGAGTAAATAGGAACTGCTCTGATGTGGGTTCTTAACCAATTTATCCTGATACAGGGAGCCTCCATAATGTAGAGATGGTAATGGCTGAACAGATGGGTTAATCACTCACATCACAAAGGTGTGAGGTTCCCTTATTGTGGAGATGGACCAAGCATCAAGGGAGCGGCACCATGTTGATTTTTGCACACCTTGAAGTGTCTGGAAGGCAGCTTTTATTTGTTCTGTCAGACAAATTAGCCTGCAAGGGGGTCTGTCAAGCAGAGCAGGTGCCTTCCTACAGATAGAGCTCTGCTACTTCTTTACTGTGGCCCAACAGGCTACGTACTAAAGCAGGGCATCTGCAACAAGCAAGGTTGAAATATCTTAAAATGTTTATTGTGGTCTGTACTAAATGAGAAATATTTGCTGTATATAAACACCATATAATGCAATAAGTTAAACTAAACACAGTTCCATAGAAAATCATTGCGTATCCAAGGGTTTCCAGTACTGTACCCACAATATTGCAGGTTAATGGTGCTTAACCCCACCAGGTTCTCTGTTGCTCACACGTTGCCACATTCATTGTGCAGGGACAGCATCCTATGGTACACTGCTTGCACTGAAGACCCAACAGCTGTGAGCAAATTAGAATTAAAGAACATGTAAACCACACACACAAACATTTCATCAGTGAACAGCCTCTTTGAAATCTTTCAATACCTGCCACTCTGGTTATTCAGAGGTTAAAAGTAAGGCTGCAGCATCCCCTTAATTACTTGGGATTCCTTCTCCTGTAACACACTTGGTCCCTATCCTCAGGAGTTTGGCTCCTGGGCATGCCCAGTTCTTCTCAGCTCAGATTACTAAATACACCCTCCAGTCTAGCAGCCAATGAAGAGATGGCATTGCTGGTTCCCACAGAAACTCTGCTCTAGCTGTCTGCCCCTACTAGCAGCAGCTACTTTTCACGCCTACAATACAGTGCTGATCATTTACGTGTGTTTTAGCAGAGGCAATTCTCAGTATTGTCTATGGCAGGGTATTTTCTGGCAATTAGTAGCTGTGACAGGTAGCTCACCCTTAGGCTAATATCCCATGGAGAGATTGTCGCATGTGATAGAGCTCTGCTACCTCAGGCAACTAATCTCTCCAAAATGCCTTTCCACCGGCAACAAAGGGAATATCGTCCTGGTTTCACTTTGGGCTAAAAATTAATGGTATCTGTAAAAATGGCCTCTTTATTGGCGCTCCCTATAGTTCCTCTCAGGTCCCTGTCTGTGTTTTAAATGAGGGTGGGCGTGTCCTAGCGGTCCCTGCCAGAAGCACAGTAGGACGGGGATAGCAAATCACAGCCCTGCAGTCACATAAGCAAAGACAGGCTTCAGTTTCCTATCAGGTCAGCCTAGCTGCTGATTGGTTCCTATCCACCCCCCCCCCGCACAGCCTTTGAAAGGAGGCAGCAGGAAGTGGGACTAGTAGGGTTTTTGAAAATAATTTTCAGTAAATCAGGCCGAAACACTGGTTTTTAGAGCACATTCCTTATATATTAAGATGAGTGCAATTCGTTGGCGCAATTTTGACTTTCACACAATATGTCCCCTTTAAAAAGTCATAAGCAGGAGTTGAGCAAACACTGATTTTAATAGCAACTGCATTTCAATTTTTTTTCAATAAATTAATATTGGACAGTTGCTTTTGTTTTCTTTTATTTTGTCCTTTTAATGCAATGGAAATCCCTTTGCCCTACAGTTCAAGGCAAAAAATACTCCCACCCAAGTCAGAAACTGACCTATTATGTGAGAGGCTGCCCAGAGAAATTTGAATCCATTTGGGGCTCAGTATCTATTCTATACTACCACCTCACTACTTTTTCTTATGTTCTTTTTTTACGTTTAAGTTTTTACCAGCGACTTCAGGTGCAGGCTGTAAAACTACGGTGAAGGAAATGGTGTTATCTTCAGAAATGCTGAAAAAAGTACAGTTAATTGCCCAACACTTGAGATTATGGTTAAGAAATGTTAGTTTCCATTAATGTGAATAGGAAGCAATTTTAGTCACTCCCAGAAGTAGCAGCAAACCATAGGGCTTTTTTGCTGTTGCCCTGGATGCAAGTGTGTGCACAGTACTATAGGCAGATGGCAAGTACGGTGCTGCCCTGTACCTTATGGCCACCAGCTCTCCCTAGTCTTTGCTTCTAAATCATGCACAAGCTTGGGAGTGTTTAGGTGACAGATACTTCCCACCACCTTAAAGAGGAGCTCTGCCCCAAAAAACTGTGTAGTGCTGCATGCTGTCTGTAAGCTGTGGAGAAGTTGCTACAGTTTGTAACATCAGTATTTCAGTCTCTCCTCTCCTGCCAGGATTTTAAGTAATGCAGAAAGAGAAGAACTGTTTTGCAGCTGGATTTCAGCATATAAAAATGGTATTTTTGAAGGAACAGATTAGATAGGTATGTTTCTGAGCTGGAGTTCCCCTTTAATCCTGTGACTTTTTTTTAGTGCAAGCTAAATAAAGCTTAGTGCCAACTTGGAGTCACAGTGCAAAAAAAAAAGATTTCATATTGCCCCTTACTACTAGAATGAGTCTTTGTGTGGCATATATGTTTCTACACTAAATTGCTTCATGTGGAATTTCTAAGTGTACAGGTAAGTCTCCCCAAGATATATGTGGGGTCCACCAGCACATGCCCCAGACCTACTGCAAGAGGAGGATCATCCCACAAACTGAAACTGCATGCAGTCATGGATCCCATCACTTTAAAGGGGACCTGACACCTTAAGAAATAATTCCAGATTGTTTTCTATTGTGTTCTTCAAGCAAAATAAACTTCATTTACACTATATAAATTATTTTAATCTTACTTTCTTCACAATTGCAACAAGCAGGCAGGCACCATTTTGTGGACACTGTTATTAAGGCAAACTTTGCATTCTGCTAAAATCTTGTTTCTGTGCCGGTATGGGGGGACCTGATACCCATGTCCATGCAGTGGTTACAAAATTAGATGGGGAGGGGGAATGTGAGGAACATCTAAGAAATTCTGAATTGAAAGTGGAAGTAACTCTGCCCCACCTTTATGCCTGAGGCATAGAGGCGGGGCAGGCAATATATGATTGACATCTGGGATTTTTAAATGCTTTTATAATGGATGTGTTAATAAAAAAATGAGTTTGGGTTCCTTGGGTTCCTTTTTAATTTGAAATGGGCTTTTATTATACAGTTTTTTATGCCTGGGTGACAGGTCCGCTTTAAAGGAACAGTAGCACCAAAATATGAAAGTGTTTTAAAGTAATTAAAATGTAATGTACTGTTGCCCTGCACTCGTAAAACTGGTGTATTTGCTACAGAATGCTCCTATAGTTTATATAAATAAGATGCTGTGTAGCCATGGGGGCAGCCATTCAAGCTGGAAAAAAGGAGAAAAGGCACAGGCTACATAGCAGATAACAAATAAACTCTGTAGAATACAATGGCATTTTATCTGTTATCAGCTAAGTAACCTGTGCCTTTTCTCATTCGAATGGCTGCCCCTATGGCTACACAGCAGTTTTGCTTATATAAACTATAATAGTCTTTCTGAGGCAAACACACCAGTTATACCAGTGCAGGGTAACAGTGCATTATATTGTAATTACCGTATTTTTCGGACCATAAGACGCACCGGACCATAAGACGCACCAGTTTTTAGAGAAGGGAAATGAAGAAAAAAAGATTCTGAAACAAATACTGTCCTAAAATATTTTATGTGCATTAAAAGCGAACCTGTACCAGCAGCACCCAACATATTGCCCCCCACCTGTACCAGCAGCACCCAACATATTGCCCCCATCTGTACCAGCATATAGCCTACAGATATACTTTAAGAAAATGTTTTTACTTGCCCGTGTGGTCTCCGTGCAGGGCCCTCCTCTATTCACCGGCGCTTAGCTGTGGCGCTGTGCGCATGCCCAATGACGCGCATGCGTATGGGCCTGCGCGTCATTGTGCATGCGCACAGCGCCAGAGCTAAGCGCCGGTGAATAGAGGAGGGCCCTGCACGGAGACCACACGGGCAAGTAAAAACATTTTTTTAAAGTATATTCAGACCATAAGACGCAGGGACTTTTTCCCCCCACTTCTGGGGGAAAAAAGTGCGTCTTATGGTCCGAAAAATACGGTACTTTAATACGCTTTCATATTTTGATGTTACTATTCCTTTAAGGAAGAGACAGCCTCAAGGCTTAAATTATGAATTTGATGTTTCCTATTATTACGTGTTTTTTTGTTGTTCCCTTCCCTCACATTTTATTGGTTAATTAGTAATTTACTATGATTGGTGCATCTGGGGTATATATGCTTGTATGAAAAAAAATATGTTCTGTCCAGCCTATGATTAAGTGCTTTTGCAGAAAACGCATAAGGCTATGTTTTTAGTGTGCCGTAACCCTTAGGCCAGTGATCCCCAACATGTTGCTCCCCAACCCCTTGGATGTTGTTCCCAGTGACCTCAAAGCAGCTGCTTATTTTTGAATTCTTTGCTTGGAGGCAAGTTTTAGAGGCAAAAAAACAAGTGTACTGCCAAACAGAGCCTCTTGTAGGCTGCCAGTCCACAGAGTGCCTACCAAGCTGCCTTTTTTGGGCACTTTTTCCATGTATGTGTAATTTTGTTTTATATTTAAATGTTGCACTCAGGTAAAAAAAAGTTTGAGGAGCACTACCTTAGGGCAATGATACATAGATATTAGTCACAAAAGAAAGATGTAATCCAGCCATGCATGGAGAAGCTTATTTTAACCCATATGTAGTTATTTAAACAAATACCCACATAATAGTGATGTGCGGGTCGGCCCAATACCCAGGGGTCGGGCGCGTTCGGGTCGACCTTGGCATATGAATTGCAGTTTGCAGGTCGGGAGGGTTTAGGCCAACTTTGGCACATCAATTGCAGTTTGTGGGTACGGGTTGATCGCTTCCACTTGCCCCCACCCGTGACCTAACACTGACTGCTTCCTCTTGCAGACTTATCCTGTCAGAACTGTTTCATAACCATTTTCTTAGGGAACCCAAAAATTAGGAGCAACTACCTGAGTGTTGGCACACAGAGCGGAGCAGATCAGAGGTTGGCCTGAAAAACACCCGACTTTGCTTTTTTCAGGGCAGCGTCTGTTCTGCTCCGCTTTGTATGCCCACACTCAGGCAGCTGCCATAATCTTTAATGCAGGCACACAGAGGAGCGTAGGGAAGCAGATCAGAAAAACGCAGGTCTGACAAAAGCAGATCTACGCTTTGTGGGACCTCGCCCTTAAAGCATGTGTTTTTTTTTTTTTTAAAGCTGTGTGATAGGTAAATTTGTGACAGAATTGAACAAACCACTATAATTTGTATATGTTGTGTAGCAGAAAACATGACATGAAATATAATAGTCTTGTTATTGTATCCATTTATTTGGCTAAATTGCTGTGAGAGCTGGGGAAAAGGAAATGTACAGACTCGTTTCACTTCTCACATTTGACTCAATTCAAAACAAGCCCTGTTAGTTTTGGGTACTGTAATCCAGGATGTGCAGGTTCCAGGGCAACCACATGCTAAAGGATTTATAGGGCTCATATGTTTTTTAATAAAAACTGTATATCTTGTCTTATGGACAGAAAGTAAAAAGCATTTACATATAATGTTTATTAAGTCTCCGCGTTCTGAATCATTTCTAGAATGCATGAAATTTTTTATTTAATATTTTCTGTAATTTTGGTGGTGGTGCTTTTCATGTAGAAATATCACTTTAAAAGTTGTTTCTTTGATAGTGGACAGACTGGGTATCTGCAGATAGTTGGACATAAAAATTAAAATTTTGGGCTGAACCACAGTACTGGTTGGAGGGGCATGTAGGAAAGCCTTCAAAAGGTTGGCACTGCTTGGGTATGTAAAAGTGATCCAAAATATGGCAGAGCCTTTATTATTTTTTTTAATAGGAAGCCTTGACAGGCAGGGAAAAGCTGTTTTAACCACAGTGGTTCTTTCTTCCCGAGAGCCAGGGTTGGCCAGAACTCCAGGGGTGCTATAACACTTAAACTATATAAATATAGTATGTGTATAGTTAACTTATAAGTAACATAAAGCAAAACCAACTACATCTTATTCTCTGTTGCATTACAGCACACCTATTGGGTGTCATAATTTGAAATGTGGTGCAAGGTTACAGACATATAAACTTGTTTTGTTACAGGAGCTCTGTGGTGCCGGGTTTGCCATATGGCAATGCAATCTTGCTTACTTCGCATTCTGTAAAAGAAAAGCCTCCTACTGATCTCTTTTATGTTCTGCTATTGGGAAAATTTGGTTTTTCAGTTTTTATCAGTAAAAAAAAATGAATGCAGAGGAACGGAGGCCAAGAATCAATTTCTGTGCTGGCATCAGCCTTAGGGTGAAGACAAACGGAGCTACTAGTAGCAGCTACTTGTCACAGCTACTAAAATAGAGAATGCTGATCATTTACTGATCATTGTCTCTGCTTGTGTTTTTGCAAAATAGCTCTGTGTGTCTTCACCCTTAAAGAAATTAAAATGTACTGTTTCCCTGCACTGGTAAAACTGATCTGTTCTGTAATGTGTAGCAATGGAGAAAACTGAAATAGGGATAAATGACACAGGTTAAGTATCCGATGATGCACAAGCTCTGTAGAACACCATTTTATTCTTCAGAGCTGATCTGCTATGTAACCTAAACCTTTTATCCTTTGAATGACTGCCCTCGGGCCTACATAGTAGATTTTTTTTATATATAATCCAATGTTTCTGAAGCAAACACAGCAGCTTTACCAGTACAGAGCAACAGTACATTACATTTTAATTAGTTTAAATAACTTTTCATTTTTTGGTCTAAGTTTTTCTTTAAATGTTTGCATGAAAAACAAATAACCTATTATTTAGCAGTGTCAAATGGCCACATGTTAAAGCTAGTGCTAGGTAGAGGAGTTTATGTGAATGTCAAAACCATCTTTTGTAACCGTTCACAGGTTACAGGTGTCTAATAGATGTCTCAGAGGATCATTCATGGACACCAGAAACTCCTTTGTGATATTCATCTTTTTTGCTTTACCAAGCAAAACGGTTTAAATTAAATTAGCAATTGCTTAAACGTTGGAGTGCTATTACATTTGTATTGTTTTATAGGGAAACTATAACGCTGAATATTGCAGGTCGGAACGTTGCATGAAACAGGCCAAACACTATTTAATATAAATGAAACCTTTTCAGGAAATATATATTTTTCTAACAGTGCTGGATTATCCCATATGGAAACGCCGTACTAAAATCATTACCTCTAGCTTGTATGAGGCACTGTACTCGCACACACCCCGAGGGCATATGTTTATACTAGGTTATACAGCCAATGAATGGGCACAACTGTGCCTGCTGTCTCGCTTCTTCCTGTTAGAATCTGCTCTTGTGTTCCAGCCAGGTCATCAGTGAGTGACACACAGCTCATAGAATTTCGGCACAAGGTAGAATATATAAAGGGGAATAGGGCCATCTTTGACTAGGGGTAATGTGGTAAATAAAAAAGGAAAAAATTAAATAAAATTGTGCATTGGAAATCTATCTACCTTGCAAAGACCAATCATGGAGTAACTTAAATTTCCCTGTTTGTCCTGTTAAACTCAAGCAATAACAAACCATCATTTTATTTGAGTGCCTTTTAGCCTAGAAATGTATGTATACCCTTGCTTTGGTGCTTAAACCAATCAGGTCAGTGGGACTGGAGGGAAACGGCCTTGGGTGCTGACCAAATTGGATATATATTGCTCCATATGTGCGAGGCCTTCCATCAAGGACAGGACTGAGTCTCATGTTATACTGAGACTATTGCTCATATCCGTAATGTATAGTCAGATCCCCACCAAGAAGCGCTACTGAGCTGCTTTGCCAGGAAGGAAATTGAGACTGTAAGATGAGTATCTCAGGTAGTAATGCTCTCACAGCCAATGTGTAGGGGGATGGACTTACAATTGGCTAATTAAACCAATAACCAAGTTTTTTTCCAGCAGATGACAGCAGCCAAAACTTCAAGATTTTTATTCTACATCAGACAACTTCTACAACAGCATTGCTTAACAGTACTCATTGATGTACCTTAAGGGGCATATTTATTATAATGTAGCTTGCAGTAGGGTAGTTGTATGCCCAGTAAATATTTAATGCCCATATTTAACATAGAGGGGCAAAGCTTTGTGGGATCACTGTAGAGCAGGGGTGTCAAACTCAATCACATAAGGGGGCCGAAATCTAAAACACAGGCTAAGCCGCGGGCCAAATTTTTTATTAATATACTTAGTAAGATACTAAGGGGTATATTTATCAAAATGTGTAAAAAGTGGACTAAGACATTACCGGTGTTGTTGCTCATAGCAGCCAATAGATACTTTGCTAATGTTGAAATCTGATTACTGATTGGATGCCTTGGGCAACATTACTGGTATTGCTTCGCTCCACTTTTTACACAGCATGATAAATATACCCCTTAGTCTTTTTTTACTATGTGAGGAAAATGGAAATTGATCAGGCTGGATGGTCAGACACACTCACCAAGGGCCACATAAAACAGCCAGGTGGGCCGGATTTGGCCCCCGGGCCTTGTGTTTGACATATATGCTGTAGAGGAGAATTTATTTTGTCTCCAGGCTGCCAGTGTAGTCTTGTGAATTTATCTTTTATAGCTGGCTGTACAAAATATGTTCAGGACCCAGAGCAGCAGCTGCAGTGTGATTTGCTCACTGATTTGTTTAGTACAGCTTTTGTCTGTTTCTGCAAGTTCTCTCTGTCTTATGATCCCTGCCTGACAGCAGCACTGTCTGCCAAATATATATGAAACTAAGGTGTATTTAGTAATGGAATACTGACAGCACAATTTAGAAGTTCAGAAAGTCAAATGGAATCTTGTATAAAAGTTTGGTTTGTAGTCCTTTAACCTCAGTTGCCAGCAGTGTCACCATATACACCTACAATATGGTAGACATACTGTCATTAGAAAAAAATCTGAAGTGCTACACCTAGTTTGATGATGTATTCCATATGACATTGCTCCATATGACTTACAAATTCCAACTTACATATTCCATATGACTTTACAAATGGGGATAATTATCTAATGGCTTTTTCACAGCAAAATTATAATGCACTGTCAATCTGTCTTGCAAGGCAGGTACAACAGCTGTAAATTTTATAGCAGGATATATACTGGTGTCATTGGCACACAATCCTTTATGTGACAAGTTAGTAAAATTCTCATATTTCCTACATTTCACAAAGATGCCCAGCTAACACCGGCTTTCAACTTGGCAGAACATTGTCCCATGTATGAGTTCTAAACACTGTCCCCCCCTCATTAGTATCTGGTTGCTGTCAGATATCTAGGGTGACAGGCTATACCTCACTGTGCTTTGGAATGGACTCAGGGTTGGCAGGTCTTTAATGGCCCACAGTAGTATCTGGTCCTTTAGGCTGAATGAATGGGTTAGCCCATACTGACAAAATTACTAAATATGCCAAAATATTTGTTTATTTTGTCCATTGCCTTATCTGCTATGTGTATGGCCGCTGAAAGGTGGCGTTTTGAAGAACAGTTAGTGACATTTGAGATTAATGTTTATGTTCTGTGTACAAACTATTGTGTGCAAAGGGCCTTTTTTACCCATATTGTTTTCAGACTTCTTGGGTTAAAGGCACACTAATCCAAATTAAGAGAATTCTAGCAAAAACTGCTAAACTGTCTAATTCACGTTATTCATTTTCACTGAGCATTATAATGCATTTACCCTGCTCCGCTTGGTTATTTTTGTAATGTAAAAACAAAATACTTCTATGTTTCCAGCTTTTCTCACTCATGGATATGAAACCTCCGATCTCACGTGCAAAGATGATTCTAATTACTAAAGCTGCTATTAAAGCAATAAAGGTACGTATATAAAATCAGTTTGTTTAACTGCATGATATTTTTAGGCATCAGCTAAAGCAGAATACAATACAAAAAGATACTGCTCTATTGTCCATACAATTGTTAGACTGTTATGTAATAATACCAAAAATCAGTTGTTTGCATCTCCTTTATGAAAAGCAGGAATTCAGTGTCCAGTGTCATATATATACATATACAATTATTTGGTGACTAAAGCCAGCCATACACATTCAGATTTTAGTTTTCTTCCAACGAACATTCGTATATTGATTGTATGTTTAAATGCAACGATCTAAAACTAACATTCAGGCTGAAATTGTAGGCTAAAGCCCTAAAAATAACAAATCAGCGGATGTTCTGAACATGAAATAGTTGGCAGACACCAATTCTACAAAAGTGACTTTAATTGTAGGCCCTCCGAGGATATTGTCAAATACACAATATATGCAGATTTTATCTTTTTCTTTAAATTTTCGAACCTGGCCAATCGACCAATTGCAATGGTACGAAAATTATTGGGATGATAATTTGGGGCCCACACAGTCTGAAAATCATAAAAGTGCATGTATGGCCAGCTTAACTTAAAAATCAAAATATTTAGGTATTTGATCTGTCTTTTAAAAATCCGAAGTATAGCACTAAGGCAGTGAACTCATATTTAACCCTTTTTTTTTTTTCCAGCTCTATAAGCACGTAGTTCAGATTGTGGAAAAATTCATCAAAAAGGTAAATATTCATATTTTTAAAATGTCTTTGTTTAAAATAGTGACATTATGACAATACAGACTTTTTCTGAAGCTTTAGTCTAAGGTGTTTTTTTTTTTTTTCTTTTTCTTCAAATAGTGTAAACCTGAATACAAGGTCCCGGGGCTTTATGTCATTGATTCCATCGTTCGTCAGTCTCGCCATCAGTTTGGAATTGACAAAGATGTTTTTGGCCCAAGATTCACTAAGAATTTAACAGCAACGTTTCAGTGTTTGTATACATGTCCTTCAGAAGATAAGGTATTTTATACTGTTTTTACATATAATAATACAGGTATGGGACCTGTTATCCAAATTGCTCAGGACCTGGGGTTTTCCAAATAAGGGGTCTTTCCATGATTTGGATCACCATACCGGAAGTTTACTAAAAAATCATTTAAACTTTAAATACAATAGGATTGTTTTTCCCCCAATAAGAATTAATTATATCTTAGTTGGGATCAAGTACAGGTACTGTTTTATTATAACAAAGAAAAGGGAATCATTTAACCATGAAATAAACCCAATAGGGCTGTTCTGCCCCCAATAAGGGGTAATTATATCTTAGTTGGGATCAAGTACAGGTACTGTTTTATTACAGAGAAAAGGGAATCATTTAACTATTAAATAAACCCAATAGGATTGTTCTGCCCCCAATAAGCAGTAATTATATCTTAGTTGGAATCAAGTACAGGTACTGTTTTATTATTACAGTTTATTATGTTATATAACTAATGTAGCTTTTCTTGAACATTTAAACAACTTTATATTTGATTTAAAAAAAAAATGTTTTTGATGAGAGAAGAAAAATAACTGAATTTAAATCACTGAATACTTTTATTTTCACATGCTTTTCTGCAGTTTTATAAAATTAGGTGCAAAATCTGTAATTTATAGTCATTGTGTTCAAGCTTAATATGTGTAAATAATGTCATTTTTGTTGTAGAGTAAGATTGTCAGAGTATTGAACCTGTGGCAAAAGAATGGAGTTTTTAAAATTGAGATTATCCAGCCCTTGCTGGATATGGCAGCAGGTGCGGCAGCGGCAGATGTAATGACTGACAGCTCTATGATGGAAGAAGGTAAAATTTAAAAAAAAAATTGAATTAAGCATTTGTTTCAGTAAATAGTGGTCCAGTTTTCTCTAGCAACTATGCAGTCATGTGAGAGACTAGAAAATGAATAGAAGAGGCCGAATGGAAAGATAAGTAACAGTATAATTGAAGCTTCACAATGCAAAGGTTTTTTTGACAGTTGTGGTCAGTGACCCTCATTTGAAAGAGAGACAGAAGTAAATAATTGAAAAACTAGTAAAAAATTTAAATCCATTGAAAAGTTGCTGAGAACGGAACATTCTGTAGGGTAATGTTACCTCTGTGAATTACCCCTTTTATCTGCAAATGTGCACTGTAAAGATTAAGTATTTTATTTTAGTATCCTGTATTTTGCAAAAGTAAACCTTTCAAAATAGTAGCAACATTAAAAATATTATGTACAGGCCTGGACTGGCAATCTGTCACTATTTATTAGGCCTGTGGGGAGTGGGACTGTTTGGGCCTCTAGATGTGTATATGTTACACTGTTATGCTAAGGAAGACCCTAGCAACCAGATAACTTTACAATTCAAATTGAAGAAATTGAAAGACCTTCAAAACATGAAGACCAAAAAATGAAAAATGTCTTACAGTTACAAATGGTTTAGGCAACAGAATTAAGGTTATTTTGTGCTCTGTATTGATTATAACTAGGGATACACCGAATCCACTATTTTAGCATCTGGCTGAACACCGAATGCAAATTAGAATAACAAAGGGTTAAAGAGAACCGCACTCAAAAGGGGCGGTGACAATTTTTCAACTTCCGTGTTTGTGACAAAGTCAAGTTATTTTAAGGATTTGGATTCTGTTACGGCCAGAGGCATGGATTTGAGCAAATCCTGCTGAAAAAGGCAGAATCTTGGCTGAATCCCGAACCGAATCCTGGATTCACTGCATCGCTAATTATAACCAGCTTTGGGAATATCCTATAGGATTGTTCTGCCTCCAATAAGGATTATTCATGTCTTAGTTAGGATCAAGTACAGGTACTGTTTTATTATTACAGAGAAAAGGGAATCATTTAACCATTAAATAAACCCAATAGGGCTGTTCTGCCCCCAATAAGGGGTAATTATATCTTAGTTGGGATTAAGTACAAGGTACTGTTTTATTATTACAGACAAAAAGGAAATCAATTTTTTTTTTTTTTTTTTTAAAAATTGGAATTATTTATTTAAAATGAAGTCTATGGGACATGGCCTTTCCATAATTACAAATAACAAATCCCATACCTGTATTATCTTGGGATGTCTGTTGCCATATGCTTCATAGCACAGGCCATGTAGTGCAGCATATGTTAGTCTGAAGTTCCCCCAAGGTATAATAAAGTTCAGAACATAGTTCAAAAATTGGGAGCTGCAGGATTTGATTAATTCAGCTGGGAAATGTTGTTGCATCACTAAAATACTACAAGCTGGCTGTACATGCTCAGATTTGGTTGAGCAGTTTTAGTAACTGACATCAACCCAAAGCACGTGCTGTGGATAAGTAGAAAGACAAATGTCTGTTTCTGAGGGCATCTCCAGATGCACCAATCTTCTAAAAGGCTGTGTTCACCCTGTGCTGGTATGGAAGCTGAAAACTCAATGTGTAGCTTTTTCCAATGCTTTTAGATTGAAATCTTTTTAAGCAGTCGGTTTAGTTTTAAAATTTGTGTGTGGCCATCTTTCTTTTGTGGTGTAACACAGATGTCATTTAGTGAATGATCTTTATAGACATTGTTTCCTTTTCTGTAGGCTCTTCACCACCCTCTGGTATGATCCTCTCAGAACCCCCTGATGAAGTTCAAGAACCACCTCCTGTTGCACCTGTTCCTCAGTTACCTACTCCTGATGCTTTTGCAGCTGTAGCACAGTTGTTTCAGAGTACCCAAGGACAACAAGTAAGTGTCCATATTTCTGAAACATGGAGCTAAGAATACTTCAAAATGTATGTATGTATGATTAATGTGTATTACCTGACAGTAAATGTAGTAAAAGGAATATTTCCCCCTTGGTAAAACGCTATCAATGCTGTGCTTGTTTTAGCTCCAGCAGATTCTTCAGACTTTCCAACAACCTCCAAAACCACAGTCTCCAGCGATTGATGAAAATGTGTTTGCTCAAGTTCAGGCCATAACATCCCAGCTGAATGCCCCAGCACATCAGCCAGAGAGAAAAACTGCTTTTGATAAGGTGATTAGAGTGTAAATGATCATATAAAATCGGGTAGATCAACTGCAACTTGTTAAAAGTTCTCAGTGGAGAAAATATTTCCAGAATTTTTTTCAGTGCCCAATTGCAAGGGGTTGAAAAGTCTTTGGCTAATGCATTTGTGGGGATTTGTCTGGCTAACTTGGTGGGCTCCTAGACAGCCCAAAATGCTATTTCAACTATAATCAGCAAGTAAAAACTTTTTTCTGCCTGCTACTAGGATTATTAAAAATTATATGAAAAAAGGTAAATACTCCAATTAAAGATACAGATTTTGCATACGAAAGTAGTAGTAATGAAAAACACCCCCAGATATGATGATATCATTTTCCTGTTTAAGCTTGGAGACTTAGTATTTTCTTTATCCTTCTTAAGTTGCTTGACAGATTTGATTATGATGATGAACCTGATGCAACTGAGGAGTCAAAGAAAGAAGCATCAAGCCCTCCTTTGTCAGGATCACAGCAGTCACAACCACCGCTGCAGCCTTTGTGAGTAGTTTCCTGCTTCAAATGTATTATTTTAATTAGTATGATGTAATTTTTATCAGTAGTTTAATATTTTCTCTTTCAGTTTTACTTCTTAATTTAAGAAAATTTCAAATTTTTAGGTATTTCTCCTGCTAATTCACTGGGGTTATCAATAGTCATCCCTCAGGGATTATAATCACTAACCTCAGGCCAGGCCAGTGCTCCTCTTCGCTTAAAGGGGCTCCATCCCAGAATAATGATGTATGGAGTGCCATGCTGCCATCTTGCTTTTTAGTCCACACAATCATTTCTGCTGCCCAGGACTCTTGCATATGTGCCCATCCCAGAGCAGCAGAGAGGATTGGAGAGATTGCAAGAAAGATGGTGGTGTGGCATTCCCTATAATAGTACCAAAGGCCAGTGCATTTTCCAGAGAATAAAAGCTTCGGCCAAGTCTGAGGTTAGCCATTATAATGAACTGAAAAATTGGCTCACTATTGTTGAAAACAATGTCATGCTGAAAGAACTAGCTATCCTGGATAACACACAGGCTTGTCATGCTTTCTAAATGGGTATTACATTACCTCATGGTGCTGCTTAGAATATTGAATGCACCTGTGCAGTGTCCGGGACAGCAAGTTCTTTACCGGACTTGCTTCAGAATAGAGAGTGATGCAAGACAAAAGCATTTTAACAAAGAGCACTGTAGAAACAAATTGTGACATGGTTTAAATGACTACCTCACTAAACAAGTGGGGGGGGGGAGTTTTCAGGGTCTTGGGCCTCGGCCATGCTGCACTTACTTGTCTGTGAGCTGCAGGTTAGGGTATGCCCGGCAAAGCCACATGGGGTTTGGATGGGCTGGAGGGGAAATGGAAACTTCACCCATCCAATCCCTGTGTGACTGTACGAAGACTAGAAGACTATCGGTCGCACAAAAGATCGTTTCAATCCGCCACTAACGTTCAGGGCTGAAACGGCAGATAAGGAGGTAGAAACAATAGGATTTCTACCTTCTTCTGCCGATTCAGCCCTGAAGGAAGATTTTGCTCAGGCGCCAATCAAAATATTTTAACCCGCCTGATCGGCGTGTCGACCGATATCAGCAGCCTCCTGCAATATCGGTCGACTCGCCAACTTGCCATACACGGACCGAATATCGTATGAAACAAGGTTCCTTACAATATTATGGGTGCGTGTATGGCCAGCTTTAAACCTTGTGTGGTCCTAATAATTATGTTGTAAAGGACCCTGTGATTTCTGATAACAGCTGTTTGCCCATACATATACACCGCAAAATACAGATTAGATCTTTAGCCTGTTAGTACAAAGGGTATTTTGAATTCTGTAATTGCTTGCTTGGGCCACTGCATGTGTTGCTACTGCGGGCAACTAATCTCCCTGAAATGCGTTCATATCACCATTAAATTGAATCACCAGTGGAAAGGCATACGCCTTGCTTCCTTTTCTGAAGTCGCACGCAAAGTTTTCTCCTGCAGGCATGTATGCCTTTTCACTGGCAATTCACTTTGTTGCCAGTGAAAAGGAATTTTGGCGAGATCAGTTGCCTGCGGTAGCAGAGATTTACCTGCAGGCGACTAATCTCCCCATGGCCCTCTGCCTTAGTCCTATAAACTTGAAAAAATTGCATTGTAGGCTTGTGCTTGGAACAGATGATCAGATTATTTTTCCAAATTCCTTGTTTAGAATCTGATTACAATGAAACATTTATTTTATGTACCTTGATTTTACGTTTTCCTACATTTTAGTGTTATTGTAATCCCACCGATTTATAATGAATTTCAGTGCATGCTTTTTTTCTCATTTTACATGTTGTTTTCTGGGATGTTTCCATAGGATTTTTATTCTGATTTTAACAAAAATGGCTGTTTGTCCTCTGGGAATGTTATTAGTGCAAATAGGAGGTTTAAAATACTAACCAGATGCATATTTTGCCATGTTTCTGTCTTTAAATTGTCATTTCCTATAAGTCTGCACCTAATACAGTCATGCAAAGATCTTATTGCTTTAGGTTGTGCATCTGACTGTCAGAAAGGTTTTGCCCATGCCCTCCCATAGTGTAACATTAATGCTGTACCGCTTAACCCTTGTTATTAACACAGTAAATAATTTATTTAATGTAAAACTGACTCCTGTCCTTGTATTCTTTAAGTACTTTAACAAGTTGCCTTAAAACATTTCCAGGATTTTCTTCCTGAAAAACATAAAATGGGGGTTCTGTTTTATTTATTTCTTGTCTCATACCGGTTTTCATTTTTTTTCTGGTTAAAAGCATGCCAAATATTAAAAAAAAAAAAATTTCCCAAAATGTATTCACAGATGAGCTATAATAATTCTTTCTCTACAGTGCATTTTCAGCAGACAGCATGCAGCCTGCAGCTTATCCTGGTCAGTTACCTGGTCAAGTGCCAAACATGGATCAGTTTCAGCCCATGATGATGGGAATGCCGCAGGAACCACTACCTCAGCAGGTATGTTGCCAGCAGTATTATAAGGTTTTCTGATCACTTATCTTTTAGGACAGTAATATCAGTATTTAAGTGATAAATTGTTGCGTGTTACTGTGGGTCAGTAACAACTTAAGAGTTTGGGGTAACTACAGATTTTTCATGGGACTTACAAATGTGGTGTATAATCACAGAAATGTTTTAAACCAGCTTAAACCTCCTATTACTCCATAAATAGAATTAGTTTTTGATTTAAGATACCGTTTTTACTATGAAGGGTTTAAAAGTATTGTGCATAAATTTATGCACAGACTACCCCAGTAAGTAATTTGTTGGGGTGCAAACTAACTGGAATTCTCTGACAGACTGGCCTGTTTTGCTGTTCAGCTCTGCTGTGATCATCGATATTTGTCTAAAAGCTGGGTGCACTCTGTTGGGTACACGGAACCCTTAGCATTTACATATTACTGGCCTGCCCTCCAAATAACTTCAGATAAATTGCAAGGAAAGTAGCATGAAGCCAACATTAGGATGAATTTATATAGAAAGAATTTTGCAGTGTTATCACATATTATAAGGTTCCAACATACTCTCTAGTGCAGTACAGTAAACAGGTGTATTCATTGAGCATATAGATTACATACAAAAGTTCAATCTTCTAAAATGGAGTTTAAAGATTCTGCTCTTTTTTTTTTTTTTTATCAAGATCTTACTCAAATGTATTTTTTTTAAACAGACTCAGCTTCCTCCCAATGGCCAAATGCTTGGATTTGGTATGGTTCCTACTCAGTCATTTGCGCCTATGGTACCACCTATGGGGTCTGAACCTTCTACCCATGGTTTCCAAAACACCTTCCAAATGCAGCCAAATGAAATGCATGTGCAGAAGGAACATCAGCAGGTAATAATTCAATTATATTATTCTATTATAGTAAGTAGTTGTGATATTATCTCTAAAAAGCTACAGTGCTTTAGTCAGTGCTTATCTTTTACTACTTCTTATAACATATATGTAGGGGTGTGTGTGGTTATACATCAAAAGATGAAGTTATTACTGTTACTGTATGAGAGCTGTGGTGCAATGATGCGTCTTTGGAACTTGGTCATATGGACATATACAAATATTTTTTTTTTTAGGAAATGCCCATGGATGTTGAACAGCCTAATGTTCAAGAAAACAAACGTCATATGAATGAACAAAGCAAGTCAGTATCCAGGTATTGTAAACAGAGTAAATATTTTGGGTTTTGGAGAGAAGTAGTTAAAATAAGTACAGGTATGGGATCCCTTATCTAGAAACCTTGCTATCCAGTAAGCTCCAAATTATGGGAAGGCCATTTCCCATAGAGTGCATTTTAAGCAAATCTAATGATTTCTTTTTTGTCTGTAATAAAACTGTACCTTGTACTTTGTATTTTCATTTTTATTATTCTACCTTCCACACAATATTTATATAATATTTAATACGGCAGAAAAATGTTTTCCCTCCTAAAAATGTGATTAAATCAGAGCTGCAGAGATCGACCTTAGTCTGGTCCGAAATGAGGGGTGGGCGTTCCTCTTCATTCTCCCGCAGGAAGTGGTCATAGCTCTGACCAGCAAGCAGAACTCCCCAGTAGCAGGGAAACCTCACCCAAGTTCCTTTCTGTGTCTGTCTTTCTTGCTCTCACTGTTCCCATCATGCACTTCTCTCATGCTGCTGCAAGATCTTGCTTTTTGGAGCCGTGCACCCACCCCATCACATTAGCATCTGGGGCAGAAGGGGATGCTGGAGATAGTTTATTTAGCTTAGCCAGATAGTAGTAAGCTCTGTGCAAAAAATATAACTGAATCATGCGATCTGTGTAACATAATGATGCTAGTAAAGGAGATTCCAACATCTGGTCTCATTCCTGATCATAAAGTTGATCTATATCACTTTCCCATTTTCCCCTAAGGGTATCAAGAGGCTTATTATGCAATTTAGCGTGTAGTTCAGTGTATAGGTTGGAGATAAGACCTCTGGTTGATAGAGGAGATTCTTAAACAGGAAATAAGGAATAGGGCTGGATCAAAAGCAGTTTTTGAACTTTTTTTTTTATTAGATATTTATAAAAATGAAAAGTGTTCCTTCAATTCAAGATTATATGGCAAATTATGGAAAGGTCAGTTAAAAAAAAAAAAAGAGATCCCAAGCAGTCATAATAGATAATAGATCCTATGCCTGTACTTTTGCCTTTTAAGGTTTGTTTCAGAAAATGCTTTAAAATCCACGTGAAAATGTTTGTAGAACTTGGGTGCAACTTTTGGGTTTGTGCTAAGTTGATTTTGTTTCTGAAGATCACCAAAGAGACGGCGTTCACGTTCTGGTTCTCGTTCACGGCGATCTCGTCATCGCCGCTCTCGTTCTCGCTCTCGTGATAGACGTCGTCACTCCCCCAAATCTCGATCTCAAGAAAGAAGGGACAGAGAGAAGGAAAAAGAACGAAGGCAAAAAGGACTTCCTCCTATTAAATCAGAGACTGTTAGCAGTAAGTTTTTGTTTTAGGTATTTAGTTTGGCTGATGGAAACAAAGTTTTTTTGGGGTTTTTTTTTACCTGTGTTTGCAGACCCAAAACTACAAGTAATTCGGTGTGTTCTTGAACACACAGGTAAAGCTATCAGAATAACCCAGAAATGTTATGTCACTCTTTAAGAACTATGATCTTTTGCCAGTGGCTTCAAGTTATTGCCTGTAAAGACTTTTATGTTTAATTTGGGAAGAATGTTGCATGTCTGTGCCATTATTATAAGCAGTTCCTAATTAATGTCTTAAGTTATTCTATGAGACCTTTGTTTGTTTTTTTGTTTTTTTCTTCTCAAATGCAAAATGCAGTCAAATCACTATCTCTGAGTGTATCCCTATTTTGGGCCTAAGACACACTTATGGCTAAAACAGATTTATTATCTTTTAGTTTGTAGTACTACACTCTGGATAGGACAACTGGACAAAAAAACAACACAACAAGATGTTGGAAGTTTCCTTGAAGAGTTTGGACCCATTGAATCAATTAATGTAAGTAAAGCTTAAATTTACTTGATGCCTGTTAAATTTCACCCCTGCTTTTTAGATGGAGATCCCAGAAGGGGTGAAAATATTGCAGTAGCAAAATACAATGTCCAGCATTGGTTTGGATCAATGTAAATGTTATATGTGTATGTAATGTTTTTTTTTTTTTACAGTTTGAAGTGTCTGCTTGGCCATTGACTGGTTGCTTGGGTAAATTGTTACCCTAGCAACTAAGTAGCTGCTGAAGTTCCAGGCTGAAGAGCTGTTGAATAAAAACCTGAATACATTAGGGCACAAGCTCTGCTGTATCCTATGCAATTTTAATTAGGATCATACAGTGCATTTCTAGTGGCCCTCATTCTGTTGCTATCTCTCATCTTAAAATATTACAATACCTCATTAATGTTATCCCTTTCTAAATAGCTGTTTGTTGTCTTTTAGATGATTCCACCACGAGGCTGTGCCTATATTGTTATGGTCCACCGCCAGGATGCATATCGTGCTTTAATGAAACTTAGCAGAGGAAACGTTAAAGTAAACCAGAAGGCAATAAAGGTAAATTATTCTTGCTGCTTATCTACAAATGCTGTTTTTTGTGTAACGCTGTTCATGCATTTCCCTTTTCTTTCGTAGAATTGGAATATCCAAGGACATGTCAACCCAAAAAATATGTTTTGGCTAATAAAAGACAACATTATTCTAAGCAACTTTCCAATATGAATGTACTAAAAAACAATTTTGTTCTTTAAAAGTTATTTGTAAATGTAAGTTGCGTAGCATGATGTCTTCTAAAATTTATTTTTTGGGTTGAATTTCTTTAAGAGGTGAAGGTCCTCCCTCTCCACCCCCCCAAAAACTATTAAGATGTTAATACATTTTCAGTCTACTTGTCAGTTTACATTGTTTTAAAATACATTTAAACCCTACATCTTCCTACCGTGTATATAAGGTGGGCACATCACCCACACCACATTATTTATACTGCTTATATTCTCTCTGCTAGTCAGCACCATCACCAGGTGGCCAGTTTCCCTCTGACGACATCAGTGACAATTTATATCTGCAAACAGCACGTGTGTGCTGTAAAGTTCATGCAGTGAAGAATGCAGGCTTACACAGGCAGGACTTGCTTTGATAAAGAGTCCTGCTTGGATTGAGCACTGTAATGGTTAAGATGAGCTCAGGGGGTGGAATTAGGAGAAAAAAACATTTCTCTGTCAGAGTGCACAGCTAGAGCAGAGTTTCTATAGATACTAGCAGTGCCATCTCTTCATTGGCTGCTAGACTGGAGGGCATGAGCATGTTCAGTTAGCCAACAGCCAAAGCAGATTCCCAAGGGAGGAGGCCAAGTAAGGAATCCCAAGTGATTAAGGGGATGTTGCAGCCTTACTATTAACCTTAGCAACCAGAGTGGCAGGTATTTAAAGGTTTTAAAGAGGCTGTTCACTGATTACATTTTTTTGTGTGTCGGGGTGGGGGGGGGGGTTACAGTAACAGTAACCGTAACAGTAGCAAATAACAAAATACTTAAGCTATTGTGTTCCTAATGAGCGTGTAGCAGGACTTCCTATTTATGCATATTTCTTTATATGCCTCACTTTGCCAGCAGGTAGGGTAATTGTCTTGACATGGTTGCAATATACTGGGAAATTAAGTAAAGTTACTATAGTTCTTCATAATATACTCATTGATATAAATTCACATTGATGAGGTGTGCATCTTGAAATTGTTTTGTTTCTCTTGCCTTGCTGGTTGTATGAAAGTGCTATTAGTATTTAAAGTAAAATTTGACATCGTTACATTTGACATCGTTTAACTTAAATTCTATTTAGGTTTTTGTTATCCTATAACTAAAATTACTTAACTTTATATACCGAATATACAGTACCAAACCATAAGTGTTAATCCATGTCTTAAATATGCTCAGTATGCTGTGGACTGCTATTGAGAGCTAAAGGTTGCCTGAAATGATCCTGTTCTTACTCTGTAAACCCTTGCTTGTTAAAGTATTGTAAGATCCCTGCTCGTTATAACTTAATGTAAACTGCTGACTAATTTGCTGGAACTAAATAAATGATAAAGATGATGCTGCTACTGCAGTAAACTGCACTGGTTTCTATCCTATCTTGTGATCAGATTTATATGTATTGTGAGTGGGTCCTAAGCTCATGTAACTGACGGCAGCCAACAGCATGTGGGCGAGATTCTGGGGTCATTTTGGAGACTGAAATCTTGACTTCCAAAGGGCTGTGGCAGCCCTGGGCTTGTATTAGGGCTGAGATATACAAGGAGATTAGTCAGCCTGCAGTTAAAGGAACAGTAACACCAAAAATGAAAGTGTTTTAAAGTATAATGTATCATTGCCCTTCATTGGTAAAACTGGGGTGTTTGCTTCAGGAACACTACTATAGTTTTATATAAATACCCTGCTGTGTAACCCATTGAATCTTAGCCTAACAATATTCAGGAATTGTGCTTGTCTAAGGAATTTGTCGTTTAGCAACACGGCAGTCAGTTTGTTTGCTATTGGCCAATAGTTTGTGTCAAACAGGCCTACCTCTTGCTTAAAAAGAGAGAGAAATATTGCCAGTTTGCCTTTAAATTGAATTTTTACAAAAAAAATGAGGTGTTAGTACCACAGAACAAAGAATGGACTAGAATGTACTAGTGCATCAAGTTCATAGCCATGTGACTATGAATAGCCTCCATGTTTGCTACCTTATTAAATATCTATCTATTATAAACAATAAAAAGTATTAAAAATCAGTATCCTATAAAAGATGAGCATTTTTGTTCCTTGGTAGTTAGCTACCACCTTTCCTTTTTCCTATTTTCTGGCTATCCTCTCTGTTTGGGGGCCATGACTTCAGTGACTTGAGACCAAGGTTCTATTTTCAAGTCTGATCCAAAGAAGTATAGTATCAAATACTGTTTCAGCATTAAATCCTTTCTGTTTGGATTTCGTGTTAGATCAAGTGATGAAACTGCCAGCCGCTTGGGGTGTCTCCTTGAAATGTAGAAAGGAGCCCCAGGGCTGATTGCTTACTCACATCTATGCAGGTGAAAGCAATTATTATTAATGCAGGATGAAAAAAGGGACACATCCAGCAGCTGTTAGCTTGAATAAATCCTTTTTAGGGTAGCCCAATTTATAAGTAGGGTTTAAATTGGTTTACTAAGGTTGTATTGAGGCATTTTGTCTCTCATACACACATTTACAGAATAGCAACAGTTTCTATGAATCAGTGATGGCTAATATTTTAACAGACTTTTTGTATTTATTAAAGGCTACTGTTTAAAATTGACTTATACCCCCCCCCCCACCCTTTTTCAACATCATTAGTTAATACATATGGCTTTATTTCTTGCACTAAAAGGTAAATTTGAAATGGAAAGTAAAGTCACTTTGTACTTTGATTTACTTGAGAGCAATCTAAACAGATCAGCAGGCCACTAAAAAAAGCAGTCTGTATAAACAAACCCAACCCTTCACCCAGCCACAGCCTCTTAGAATATGAAGTAAGCAGAAGTTCATTATACAGAGAATTCTCAGTGGACTGGTTATTTGTTTTGATTGTGCAAACTGGTAGTAGAATGGGACTTTACATTTAGTTTCCGAGTTTGCTCTGTTTAGAGCAGCAAAACTGTACATATTTCCTGATTAAAGCAAGAGGGAAAAAGTGTGTTCAGCACACGCAATAATCATTGTACTGATGCTGAATAAAGGGGACATACATTCCCTTTAATGTGTTTTTGGTCAGTCTATGAATATATAAACTTTTACAAATTGTGCATTTCTCTTACAGATTGCCTGGGCTTTGAACAAAGGGATTAAAGCAGAATACAAACAGTATTGGGATGTGGAGATAGGAGTTACATACATACCATGGAATAAAGTCAAACCTGAGGATCTTGAGAATTTCTGCGAAGGAGGAATGTTAGATAATGACACACTATGCCCAGGTAATGCTGGTACAATTGATGCTTACCAATGAGAATTTTGTTTTTTTTTTTTTGCTATTTTCCCAGATCAGAAACTTCAAGTGTTTTGTTCTTGTTTCAGAATGGAAACCACTGGCAAAGAAACCTGAGCCAAAGGATGTATCTCAGAATGGTGCAGCTGAGACTAAAGGTGTGGGGGAGGCTTCTCCTGCACCCCAAGTTCTGCCGCTATTATCCATTCCTATCCGTGCACCCATTCCTGGCATGGTAAGATAAGTTGGAAAAATACATGCACATCATTTGCAGGCTTTGTCTCATCTTCAGTGTAACTGCTGCTAATATATTAAACGTTGAAAGCCAATT
The DNA here is from genome assembly GCF_000004195.4 of Xenopus tropicalis. Taxonomy (NCBI): domain Eukaryota; kingdom Metazoa; phylum Chordata; class Amphibia; order Anura; family Pipidae; genus Xenopus; species Xenopus tropicalis. Next base: position 15,612,345 of record NC_030678.2, read on the forward strand.
TAACACTCTAATGGAAATGCCAAACAGTTATACCATATTATTTAATGTGATGTCTATGTAGCACTAAGCTGTCCAAACACCATTTTTTTTTTATAATTTTTGTATGTGTCCTGGCTAAATCATACGGACAGCTCTCTATGTGCCATGGGTTTCTAGGAACAGCTTCTTTAAAGGGGTTGTTCACCTCTGAGTTGACTTTTAGTATGATGTAGAAAATATAATTCTGAGACAATTTGCAATCAGCAGCTCTCCAGTTTGGAGTTTCAACAGCTATCTGGTTGCTACAATCCAAATTACCTTGGCAACCAAGGTGTGGTTTGAATGAAAAACTGATATATAAATAGGAGAGGGACCGAATAGAAAATAAGTAGCAATAACAATAAAACTGTAGCCTCAAAGAGCAATAGTTTTTTGGCTTGCGGGATCAGTAGTGGGACCCCCATTTGAAATCTGCAAAGAGTTAGAATAAGGCAGCAAATAATTCAAAAACTATGAAAAACAAGTAATGAAAACCATTTGAAAAGTTGCTTAGGCTGATGCCACACGTGGCGTTTTTACGCTGCGTATTTTCTAATTCTCTCAGCGGCTGAAAAACGCCTGATATCATCATCCATAGAAATAGCTTGAAAAGACGCGAAGCAAACCACACAAAGCGGAAATACGCTAGAAAACGCCTAAGCACGGATTTTTCAAGCGTTGGCTGAAATACGCCAGTACTTGCAAAGCAAGCCATTCCTATGGATACGCAAAGGCAGCTGCCAGACCTAGCGGAAATACGCGGCGTTTTTTGCTATTTCGCACTATTAGCACCATGGCAACAGGATTTGCTTACGTCACCAGTACTAGGCTGAAAAACGCCATGTGTGGCTTGTGCAGCGTTTTTAGGCTGAGAAAAAACGCCGCGTAAAAACGCCACGTGTGGCATCAGCCTTAGAATTGTCCATTCTATAACATAGTAAAAGTTAACATAAAAGGTGAACCACCCCTTTAATGTTTATCTGTTGTGATTGTTCAGGCTGCCAGCCCAAATAAATTAAACAATACAATATAGTGACTGGTATCTCTCTGTCCTGCCCAAGGGCCCAGTTGGTCAGATACAACAGATAAATACAACAGTACTGTCCAGTAGTCCTGCATGTAGTGAGAATATTTCTTTTTGATGGCTGAATTAAAAAAAAATAAAGTTCCACAGTGAAGCCTATGGAGGCTTTTAGAAGACTGGGGGCCATAAAAATCCTTTGGGGTGCCAAATTCATCCTGTGGGCCTCCAGTTTGACAGACCTCCTGTACGGGATTGACTTATTTAAAACCACTTATATTCTTGTGCTTTTCAGGGTTCTTATTTAATGATTCTGTAAAATGTATATCTGTACAGTTACATGGTTATTTTGATACCAAGTTACAAGCATTGCCTAGAGTTCCTTGGTTTCTGTGTTATATACTGTTGGCCAGAGCAGCCCTTTTCTGTTCCACAGGTAAGTGAGGATCATAGGGTTGTTTGTGCTCATTTAGATTTAAACCCTTATTTGAGGCTATGAGGTGTGGCTATAGAAAATTGGGCACAGATGGGCAAATAACCAATATTCCCTGAGGCAGGGCCTTGCTAAATAAGTAGTTTGGGGCTGCCCTGCAGTTGCCCACATCAGCTGTCAGCAGTTAGCTCTAATTAGTTTAATGCAATTTAGGCTGATGCCACACCAGGGGTAGGGCTGATTTTTTCGACAAGCGGAAAAACGCTTGCCGAAAATTCAGCCCTACGCCTGCTACTTGTGCCTGCACCCGAATGAATGGAATACGCTCGGGTGCAGGCACATGTAGCCGATATACGCAAGAAAACGCGAGACTTTGCATTCTCACGCGTTTTCGTGCGTATATCGGCTACATGTGCCTGCACCCGAGCGTATTCCATTCATTCGGGTGCAGGCACAAGTAGCAGGCGTAGGGCTGATTTTTCGGCAAGCGTTTTTCCGCTTGCCGAAAAAATCAGCCCTACGCCTGGTGTGGCATCAGCCTTAGAACATCAAAGTATACACTGCTTTCAATGAATAGGGCTTGTGCTAAACATACTTTTTGACTATTTTTTAAAATAATAACAACTAACTGTGGTTTCTATTTTTGGCACTAAAGAAAATTATGAGCCAGTTTCACTTCAGTACTTACTATCACTTCTAATCCCACAGAACTTTAAAAGAAGTGACACAGCTAATTACCGGTCCACTGAGAAGCCTCTGGCAATGAGCTTGCTCATAAGCTGCAGCCTAGAGAAGGCAGGGCTTTGTTTGTTCAAAGGTAGATAGGGTACTCTGAACCAATTTGTAAAGGAGGGGGGGGTGAGTTCTGTGAAAATACCCCATTTATCAAATTCTAAAGAGTGGGAAGAAAAATGAATTACCCAGGAGAAACCCACACAAGCACGGGGGGAACATACAAACTCCTTGCAGATTGTGCCCTAGTCAGAATCACAACTCAAGAAATGCCAACCACTCGGCTACCATATATTCTTTTCCCTGCAACATTAATGCCTATCTGAATTTGCATTGAGCTGTTTTGCTCTTACATTCTGAAAATAAGAAACCCTGGCACAGAGTGATAACCTGCATTGCTTGCTTAGGCACGCTTAGGTAAAGAAATAGCTTTGTTACAATGAATAAATGAATAAATATTTTGCTTCCAGTTAGTTTCCAAGGTGAACCAGATGCATTTTAATGTGTCCTGTTTTGCTTCATTTAAGTATCCACCAAATATTTTAAATACTGTTTTCTTTGTAAGCAGGTGCCACCCCTTCAGCCAATGACTGCACACCAGCCAGTTCCATCAATTCCAACACCAGGGGTACCAACAGTACAAGGATTACCCCCTCCCCAGGGATTACCCCCCTTGCAAGGAGTTCCTCCATTACAAGGAATGCCCCTCCCACAAGGGCTTCCTCCACAAGGATTGCCACTCCCTCAGGGCATGCCTCTGCCTCAAGGCATGCCCCCCCATCAGCCTATACCAGGAATGGGACCCCTACAACCTCCTGCGTTTCCCATAGGTATTCCTCCCCCTGGATTTGCACCTGGAGTTCCTCCTCCACCATTTATGAGACCAGGCTTTAATCCAATGCATATGCCTCCAGGTATGTCTTTACAACTAAACTGAAATACTTTGAGTAAATATATTTTTATATAAATGTCCACTACTGCGAGTGACTGTCTCCTGCAAATGCTTTTCCACTGGCAATAAAGTAAATTGCCAGTAGGAAAACAAAAACACAGCAAGTCGCCTGAAGTTTAACAGTGTATAAAATTAATTTACTGCTGCCCTGCACTGGTACAACTGATGTGTTTGCAATAGGAACCCTACTATAGGCAGATAACCCCTCTAGAATACAATAGTGTTTTATCTGCTGTGTAAACTGTGCCCTCATTTTTTCCAGCTTAAATGGCTGCCCCCGGGGCTACACAGCAGCTTATTTATATAAAGTATAACTATAGCAAACACACAACTTTAACCAGTGCAGGGCAACTATACATTGGTACACTTGATAAAGGGTATTGACCTGAAACATGTCGTGTTACCACTACCCACAATAAATGGTTTGCAGTAAATCTGCTGAAGCTTTTTTCTCCTACTTTTTGGATTTTTGCAGGGCAACTATACATTGTTTCATTTACTTTCAAAAACATTTATTTTTTTGGTGTTACTGTTCCTTTAAGAGGCATCTTTGGGTAATTTGGGAAAAACTTGAAACTTGCCAGGCATGTGTTCTCACCGGCGATTCACTTTGCCTGTGGCAAAGTGTTTCGGGAGATTAGTCGCCTGCAGTAAGGAAGATTTGTTGCAGACAACTAACCTCCATGTGTGCTGCTACACCAATATACACACACTCCAGCCCATCAAAAAATTTTGCTGGATATTTATTTAACTGCTACAGCTTTTTACATCCTTTATTGTAAGGAAAGCAGCTGTGGCCTCGCGAACTCCCACCCACTGGTTTGCCTTTTCTGGCCCAGGCTAACTAGTCCTCCCTGTTTCACTACTAATTACCCAGCAGCCTATGTATAACAAGATAACCTGTAGTGCCTGTATATTCTTATTGTAAGACTGGGCATTGAATTTGGTGAAACTCAGCATGTTGTTTAAGTCCCCCATTGTGTCTTCACTGTATAAGGCAACCAAAGCCCCACCCTTTTTTCCAAGAACTCCTGTCTATTGGGCAGTGGATTTATTATAACACAGGTTTCATTGGGACTTCATTTACATTTTGTTTTCATAGGTCTTGGAAATCCTACAGTATGCTTGAGCATTCTGGGTTGTGTTGCATACGGCAGTTATATAAATGCAATATAATGTTCAGTAATGCAGTGATCATTATACTAACTTTGTTTCTGTTCTGTAGGCTTTCTGCCTCCTCCTGGACTTCCCCCACCTATGACCCCACCTGTTTCTATTCCTCTTCCTACACCTGGAATAAACATCCCGACTTGTAAGTGCCTGAAGAGCAGCATTGCTGGGGGTTCTTAAATACGTTATCCATAGACCGTCATATATTGGCATTTTAGTGGATTCGAAGAGAGGGGTTTAATAAGTTGGTTCTACACCAAGTCCATTATTAGGTTTATTCTTATTTCTATACAGGTTAATTAGCCAAATGACTGCCTCTCATAGGACTTCACTTACAGTGAATCAGGAAAATATACAAAGGGGCAGTATACCCCATATTTAACCATGAGCTCAATTAATAGGGCTGGTACTGAAGATACTTTTTCCTATTTAAATTTAGAAATAGCTTTGTTTTTTTTTTTTATATTTCTTACTCGAAACAGGGAAAAACTTAAGTTGAATGACATTCCAACTCCCTGGTTTGGTTCGAGCTGCTTAAAACAAATGACCAGTCCTCTGAGAAGCCCTGTGTGTAATGAGCTGCTCCTTACAAAAGCCTAGCAAGAGACATTTATTGCACAATATTAGAGCTCTAGTTGACTTAGAGTTGGCGCAATATTCGAGCTCGCCATAATCCACAAGAGTGAAATTAAGCTGCTGTCATACATTTATATGGAAATTTTAAAGACCTATTAAGTGTGAGAAAATTTACGCTTTGATGAGTACACCTTTAAAATTACATAGAAATTAATAGAGAGGTGTGAAATTTCTGCTCTGATATCTAATATGACCCAAATGCTGCAGCCTGGGGAAAGGAGAGGTTTGTTTATACAGAGACTTTTCAGTGGGCTCAGGAAGTCGGAATGGTACTTCAGCTCTGCTGTGTTTAGCACAAGCCCTATTCATTGAGCTCATTTTGAATAAAGGGGATATAAGGATTTGAGGTCTTATGAGGTAAATAAGGGCAAGTTCGCCACAAACTTTAAATTGTAGCAGTAGAAATGGAACTTTGCAGCCAAATTTGTATTTTTAATTGCCTTTCTGTTGTACTCCCTTTTGCTTATTTATCATATCTGGGTACGTTGGCCCTGGCAATCAGGTGCTTTAATTTTTCTCTTCCAGTACTAAAATATTTATTATACATTTGAATTGACTTGAAACATTACTAAATTTAAAAATGTTGAGTTTTAAAAACCCGATATGTAAGCTCATTTGTTACAATGGAAAGGTAAATAAGGTACAACTTTTGCTCTGTGTTCTACAACAAAGGTTGTTTTGAGTGGAAATCCCCCCATTGATGATGGTACATTTATCATGCTGTGTAAAAAATGGAGTGAAGCTTTACCGGTGATGTTGCCCAGGGCAACCAATCGGCAATTAGATTTTAACCATCACAAAACCAATGCATCAGATTGGCTGCTATGAGCAACATCACCAGTAACGTTTTACTCCACTTTTACACAGCATAATAAATATACCCCTAAGTAACTTTTGTATAAATGTTGAGCCTAGTACACGGTTGCTGACACACTGCATGCCCTGTTGGGATACGTTGGATAACACATGTTTTCTTAGCTACAGCAGATACTTCATCTAATGACTCTTCAAAAGATGTGTCTCGTACAAACCCTAGTCCAATGGTACCTGTGAGGGATAATATGGAGGAGGATGAGAAGGCTGATAATGGCAATGGATATAAGCCTACCCCATCAGGAGGGCCAAATAATGCTCCGGGGCCCTTGAACCCACTTCACGGTAAGCATTCTGTTTTTCTTTCATAACAGCTTTTGTCAAAGGATTTCTTGCGTAGGTGAGATCTCTTGGTGCTTTTGATCCAGACCAGGCCTGTGGAGTTTTATATTTAGTGCAACGTTTTATTGCTTCAACCGCAGATTCAGAAATCAGTTAAACAAAGTGACCTTGGCACCTGTATTCTAAAGTCTTTGGGTGCCATAAATCCCGCTCTAGATTGTAAGATACATATTCACATTCCTAATTACTTCTGTTGGGCGTACGTTACAGTCTGATTGTGCTGGCTTTATGGTATTTAATAACTTAGTGCCTTATAGTTTAACATTGGCTTGAACATTCTCTCTGAGTCTTGTAAGTTACTGCCTTTAGGGTGTTCCTACAGAGTTTTTGTTGTATGGTGTTGGGGAGTTTTGTATCTGTTACACTTGATGCCGTTTGTATTCGTAGTTATATAAAAATGTACTACTGTTTTTGTTTTTAAATGTTTCTGCTTAGCAGAGGGCCTGGGCCTTTCACAATCTTTGCATATGTTTTTATCATCTATAGATTGTATGCAGTTTTAAATTATACCCATGATATAGATATATAATGATATATAAAGATATATAAGGTAGTCTTCCTATTGTGCAATTAGGGCTGGACAAAGCAGCAGTCACTACCATTGGCTGCTTATATCATTAGTAAAGCAGAACTGTAATAATTCAGATTTGTTCTGATTCTTACTGGCTATTATAGCTATAACACATTTACTATTCTATCTTTCACTATCACTTGACAAATCCTCAGACTCTTCCCAGCATCTTACAGTTACACTGTAGTGATTATTTTGCTTCATTAAATTAACATTGGTGAACTACAACTCTCGCCAAAAGTGAACAGCGCTTTTAAGGTGTTTATAATGAACACCTAAAAGCACTGTTCACTTTTGTGAGAGTTGTAGTTTACCAATTTTTTATGTTTAATTTAATGAAGCACAATAATCACTACAGTATTAAATTCTAATATTTTTTTATTGAAGTTGTGATCACATTTTCTAAGCTGCTTGGTACATAGTTATTTAAAATAGCACATTGTCACTTTAACAGCACAAGTAACACTTTATTGTGAGTTGCAGTTTACCAATACGTATTTAACAAAGGAGTAAACCAATCGAGCATTTTCATTTAGTAATCAGAGAAGGGGTTGTCTTTTATCTATTTATTATGAATACTTGCAAATTATACCCCCTCCTGGTTGTTTTGTTTGGAGAAAGGGTGTGAGAAGATGGTGAGAGTTCCAGTTCAACACATCCAATCCATATATTCTTAGTTACATGCCTTTGAGCTTTTAGACATTCACAGAGGGCACAAATATATTTATAAATACATGGTGGTACATGTAAGAATGGTAAAAGGCGCACAGTGTTTTTCCAAACATGAATTTCTTGGGAGCAGGTGAGAGGTTTCAGTTAACAATATTGGAAAACAAATGCCGGTTTCATTTTTTGATCATCAAGCTTTTCTTAGAGAAAATTCTACCAATTACACACACACACCATGCTCTGCAGAAGTTTAGAAACTCTCAGTATTTACACTTCTTTCTCAAATGCTTATTTTTTTATTTTAACTTGTTTTCCTGTAATGAGTATATTGCAAGACTTCTCTTTAAATATTCATGTTACAATAACTCTCTGAAGAATTGGTCCTGAAATGTACTGAAGGAAAAAAGTACATAGATAATTCAGTTATTAGAAACACTCTAGCAAGTCTTTACAAAGTCATTTATTCCTAAAGGCTTGTGTCATTTTATTGCTTTGCATATATTTCGCCACTATATAACATCAGTAAAAAAAAACTCGGATCTGCAGACTTTGTGATCAGAAGTCATGATATTCCAGTCTGTGTGGGCTGCACATTGCCTTTCTTACTTAAAGGAATACTGTCATGGGAAAACACACACACAGATTTTTTTATATTTAATTTTAAAATGTCACATGGGGCTAGCCATATTCTTCATTTCCCAGGGTGCCACAGCCATGTGACCTGTGCTCTGATAAACTTCACTCACACTTTACTGCTGCGCTGCAAGTTGGAGTGATATCCCCCCTTTCCCCCCAGCAGAACAATGGGAAGGGAGCAAGATAGCAGCTCCCAGTAGGTATCAGAATAGCACTCAATAGTAAGAAATCCAAGTCCGGCTTGGGACTCCTCCAGTTACATGGGAGTAGGAGAAACAATAGGTTAGCTGAAAGCAGTTCTAAAGTGTAGCGCTGGCTGAAAGCTCAGACTCAGGCACAATACACTGAGATGGCGCCTACACACCAATATTACAGCTACAAATACATGTGTTGGTTCAAGAATAAAATTTGAAATGGCAGAGTGAATTATTTGCTATGTAAACAGTGTAATTTAGAAATAAAAAGTACCCCATAAAAATCATGACAGTATCCCTTTAATGCCACAAAACGAGATATTTTATAATTGGCCTACTGAGCTTTATGGAATACAAGGCCACATTCACAGTCCAGCAGTAATAAGCAGGATATAGGCACACTCTTGGGTTGTGTTTGCAATTAAAGCTTTTGCAAGCTTGGCTTATCTGTAGAAACACAAAGCTTGCATTAAACAGTATGGAAAAGAATCAATTTCAACCTGTAATACATATTACATTATTAAATTGGTGCTTTTGAAGAGGATGCCCAGTATTAACCTTGTAGTGTGTGCTCTTGCCACTGGAGGGGATCCCAGGAGATACATACGATGAAGTCTCCACTAACTGGCTCATCAGATTTTGTTGGAGTGATGACATAAACCACTCCTTATGTAAATATGTATCAGCGAAAAAGGTAAGCTTATGTGAAGAATGCATACACATAGGTATTAGCATGTACACTGGGACGTCTTCCTATCCATAGACATAACCGTTTGCTAATCGTAGCTTAGCCAATCCAGTCCTAATATTGGCATGCATAATGTGAGAGCTGGGGAAACATCCCCTCATTCATTGTACACTAATAACTCAGTAAAAAAACACTTTATTTAAACTATCATGGATGTAATGGGAATGGTGGGCAGCTGTCTCCATACATTACTTCTAAAATATAGGAATATTGCTTACAAGTAACTCAGTAAAGGACACTTTATTTTTAAACAGTAATTTTCAAGAAGTTGCCAGAAGCTGATGGCATATTTTCTGTTTCTGGTAGGCTAGGAGTTGCTTCTGTTGCGCTAATACACATATTCAGTTAAAGTAACTTGCACATATTTGTATCCATCCTGTAACGATAATAACTTTCTTCCACATTGCACAACTTCGTTTTGCTTTTATTTCCTTGGAACCACGCAACTTCGGGAAAGTGTTCAATGAAAGATTGTATAATTGTACCATGTATTGTTTTATTTTAAATAAAGTCTGGTTAAAAATATTCGCAGTGTGCAGTGATTATCTAGCTGGAGGAAACCAGGAGACCAAAGATCCTCTGTTTGTACCTCTCTCATTTTGTCCAGATATTAACATGGAAGCTTTTAGACCACTTCTCCTTGTATCTTGGTTAAAAGGGGGGGTATATTGGGATTATCCCATGGGTTGGCCAACTTAAAATATAGCCCGTGCCTCCCATCATGTTTTTACAGTCTTCGCACATCAGCACTGGCATATATATGTGTGATAATTTCAGTGCTTTACCAAGTACCATTCCAACATTGTGGACTAAATGGGTTTACATTTTATGTATAAGTAACAGTTTGATAACCCTAACATGTGTAAAAAGTTAACGAATTGTTTACTGATTAAATGGACATCTTGAAGGTCCAGACCATTCTCATCAGAGCTGACCATTCAGAGCGATAGCATCTATGGCCTACACTTTATGGTGAAGACACACAGAGCTACTCCGTAGCAGCTACCTTTCACAGCTACTAAACACCAGAAAATCCCCTGCCATAGACAATACTGAGAATTGCCTCTGCTAAAACACACATAGAGACAATTATCAGTAAATGATCAGCATTGTCTGTTTCTGTAGACGTGACAAGTAGCTGCTACTAGTAGCTCTGTGTGTCTTCACCCTTAGGAGGTGATTTGGCTTTCCTTTTGGCACCTCTTTTCTACACCTTACAGTACCTCCCTTTTTTTCTTGTTTAGGAACATTTATTCTAGGGTTGCCCCCAGTCTGGGATTTTGTTTTAGTAGTTAGCATTGTATAGGTTTTAAATTACTAGCATGTAAATAGTGTAAAGCAAAAAAAGAAAAGCTAAAATATTGACAATCACACAATATTTGCAGACACCTCTTAAATTGAAAGTACATTTGGGTTCTTAATCTGTTTTCAAGATTCCCGACTTATAGATTCTGCACATCCCTCATTGGTGATATGACATAAATAACATTACATTGAGTTTACAAGTCGTGTAGTCTACAGCTTTAATTATGACTTTTGCTCTTAAAATGCAGTTTATACAGCACCCTATAAGCTCATAACAAACTAAAATCATTAATGACCCTATAATGGCCAGGATGGTATTGCTCTATAAAACAACGTTCAACAAAGTACATTGTAGGGACAAGTTGATTTAAACTTCTTTCATTTAATTCATTTTCCTTTGCACAAGCATGCTTGTTTCCAAAACAGAGTAATATATTTGTGTGTTCTGTTGTCACAAAGTCAGTAAATCAAGGGGATGGTTACTGCAGAATGGTGGGATGCCAGTTACTTTTATTTTTACTTTTCACTTTTACACATAGTATTACAAACACTGAGAAACCTGCCAAAAACAAGAAAACCACAATTTTGCTTTTTTAGGATGAATTATGTTTAGAGATCTCAGGGAGGCATAGTTCATGCAGAAGTGTCCTTCATGTTATGGTACAGGTATGGGATCTGTTGTTCCGGGAGGACCTTATCCCTTAGATTCCCTTAGACATATAAGCAAATAATTGTAATTTTTAAAAATGATTTCTTTTCTCTCTGTAGTTATAAAAAAAAATAATGCATTGTACTTGATGGTAACTAAGTTATAATTAATCCTTTTCAAAAGCAAAATACTACTATTCGGTTTAATGTTTAAATGCTTTTTTTTTTTTTAGTAGGTAGAGTAGGTATGGAGATCCAAATTACAAAAAGACCCCTTATCTTGAAACTCCAGGTCCCAAGCATTCTGGATAACAGGTCCCATAACTGTAGTTAGTGGAGGGTTAGCATCCATATTGGTTTCTAAGGGCAAGGGAATGCTTCATTTTCTCCATATACAGCAATAGCGAAAGCACTACGTGTTCTCAGATGGATTTCTTTCTAACATAGTGGACACTGATAAAATGAGAAGAAAAAAAAATATATATATATATATATATATTTAAGTATTCAGAGAGATCATTCTATATATTCTATCAACCCCTCCTGAATTTAAGCACAGTGGTACATTCTTATACATTTTATACTGTTATTTATTTTTACCTTCAAACTGCTGAAATCAAATGGAATTTAAAAACTGTTGAATATACACACATCTATTACTGATTTCCTTAATACAAAATGATTCATTTTCCTGCCTGAGATTTAGGGCATACTGCAGCATCTGCAAGGATAAGTGTTTGAATTCAGATGTCTGTGTTATGGATTTTCTTTCCAGTTTGCTGTTGCTCAGTAGGTGTAAGACACAGGTATAGATAAGCCCTGCATAACAAGTAATTTACAATCACACAGCGTGTGGCTTATGGAATTTGCTATTACAATCAAACAATAGTGTGTTTTAGTGATTCTAACAAAGGTTAACCTGCACCTATGTAACTGTACTTCTGCATCATCACCGGGTCAGTCTCTTCACTGGACACTAGTCGAGTAGCACACTGCACACATCACACTTTATATCCGGATGGCCGCAACCTTTTTGTAGAAGGTCCCATAGGGTTTTTGATAAAGGTGGCAGTTTTAGTATTATAAACATTCAAATTGAATAACTTACATGTTTGATTTCATCATGTTTAAATAATATATCATTAAAGGAAAGGTAAAAACTAAGTAAGCTGTATCAGAAAGGTCTATGTAAATACAGCCATAAGCACTCACAGAAATGCTGCACTCTAGTTCTCTATCAAAAGAAACACAGGATTTCTTATTTTTTGTGTATTCATGTTCTACAGTATCAGACTTCCTCTATTGGGAGAAATCATTTATTTCAGGGGCAGAGTCTGCGCAGCTCTCTCCTGCTCCCCCCTCCCCCAAGAATTCACCCCCCCTCCGATCAGAATGTTTGATCTGAGCTACCAATGGCTAGAGCTGCAGCAGAAAACTACTGAGACCAAGCTAAAATGGCAGCTGGTATCTTAAACAAACACAGGGAGCTTCTAGGGCTGTTTACGGCAAAGTTTATGATAAAGCTTTCTGCAGAATAAAAAGTGTTCTAGGGGGCACTAATGTGGCAAATCTATTGGCAGTAAAATGCCAAAATGACTTTCCTTCTCCTTTAAGGGATAATTAAGAGTGTTTTCTTCCTGCTGAGGTGTAAATATCCATATGAGTTGTAAACTAGCAGTATGAAATTGAAGTAACTTTTTTTTTTTGTTAAATTGGTGTTTTTCAAGTGGTATGAGATATAGGGTGATATTGGTAGGGCTTATGTTGCATATGTCTGTGGTTGATGTAAATGTTCAGTTCATAGGTGCACCTTAATTTTGCTAGAATTTTCCAGTTAGTATTGTCTGCACTAGTGTGTAAATTGCATAATGCATGGATCCATATGGGTTTACTTTACGGTAATGACAAGTACGTTAATCTGCCTAGTTGCCCTTTACTCGCCATTAGACATTTTCTGCAGCACCATATCTTTATGGAAGCATAGCATTGAGCCAAATAATAAAATGAAGTTTTGAAGAGTGTAATTATCCATTCAGGTTGGTTCACATTTAACAGCTAAACCTATAGCAGAGAGAAGTTCAGATGAGCTGAGGGAAGTATGTCTTCTACTGGCACAATCAAGTTTAGTAAAATAATAGAATTAGGATAGATGTGTCAATTAGCACTCACAATTACAGAACACCCTTCTGCAATGCTGGCTCTTCTTTACACATTTATTCACAGCGTTGCTGAATGAAAGATCTAGATGCTCAATGCCAGCGCTAAACTTCCTTCCAAACAGCTAGGAATTTCAAGGTAAAGGGGTTTCTATCACTGTTTAATTGTAAAGCAAAGCTGGCTTCCCCACTGCTGTCTGCATTTTGGTAACTATTCAAGTGGAAGATCATGAATGGAGACAGAAGATGACCATTAGTAACGGTAATTTGTTTTTGTTTTTTCATGTGAACAATATATGTTAGGGCAAATTTTTTGGTACAGGCATACACTTTAGTAACTTCTGGAAAGTCATCAAACTTATTTAAGAAGCCCTCATGCACATTAACAGCGGTTAGTCTGTAGCTGGCTTCAGGGTTAAACTGATGCAAAAAAAAAAGTCCTAGGGTAGTCCTGGGTAGTAACATAGGTAACCATTTGCACTGGTCCAGTAACCCTGAGCAATCAGAATCTTGTTTTATTTTAACATTGCCATACATTATTGCAGGAATCCCCAACTTTTTATATGTGTGAGCCACATTCAAATGGAAAGTGTATTGGGGAGCAACACAAGAATGAAAAAGTTCCAGTGGTGCCAAGTAAGAGCTGTGATTGGTAGCCCCTATGTGGACTGGCAGCCTACAAGAGGTTCTGTTTGGCGGTACTCATGGTTTTTATGCCACCAAAAGTTGCCTCCAAGCCAGGAATTCAAAATTAAGCACCTGCTTTGAGGCACTAAGAGGTTGGGGAGCCACTGGTTGGGGATCTGCTGCATTAATGTATTTTTTTTTTTCTTGTAAGAACCTGCAAAATCAGCTTTGAGACCCAATAGTTGACCCAACCATTATTAAACCCTAAACCAAGGTGTATGTCTATATTCTTTTGTAAAAATAATGGAGACCCACCCCTAATAGCATGGGGACCTATTTTTGGGTTAAAACACCTAGGTTAAAAGTTCTTGTTAGTCATAGACGGAAATGGTGTTTGGCTGTCCTCTTAGAATAACATCTAAATGATTTATGATTTTGCCACTTTGTTTTTCTCTGAGGGAGTTGAGAGGTAATCTAACAGTGTCTTACTGAGAAGGGTTATGGGCAGATAACATTTTCTCCTTGGATGCCCCGAGTGTTATCCATTTGAGTTGCAATATCATATAATTGTCTGTTTGCTAAGGGCTACTGGTCTGTGGAAAAGTTTGCAATAACAGAATCCTGTGAAACAGGGACTTGAGTCAGTAGGGCTGAGTCAGATCTAATACACATCACGGAATCATAACGGAACATTGAAAATTAGCTGCACTGGTAAAGGGCATGATACAGCGTTCTGTTGGGGTTCCACTATCCCCTGCCTATAAACAAGCCATGGGCGTCTATTAAAAAATAAGTGGTGCCATTTTGGAATTAATTTCCTGCACAGTTTTGCCTTGTCAAGCAGGCATTAGATTATTTTGGTAAAGTAATGAGTCCCATGGGACGGTTTTAGTGTTGGCTAAATACAAAACTTACACATTAGTTACATCTTTAATTACATCCCTAATGAATATTGATTTGCCCCTTGCCTTCCTTCATCTGCTTATGCATGGGCGGTTTCTCATTGCCTTTGCTTGGAAAATCCAGGAGGTTTGTTGCTTTATGCAGTCTTTAGAAAGCTCACAAATTGTATTTGTAATATCAGCTTAAATGTGAATATCAGAAGTCGGATTCTTGCTTATTTGGCACACTGTTACTTATGTGGCCTGGGCCTAAGTGACTTCTACTGTCGGCCTCCACTCTCAACCTTCACTACCAAAGATAAGGGAAACCTGATATACCGTCTACACTCAAGTGACAGAAAATGGTATATTGGCCCATCTTGAAATGCTTCTACTTTCTATGGATTTTTTGGCAAAAATGTCTTATTTGAGGTAAAAGTCACTGATCTACTTCTGTGCTACCAAACAGGCAGTTTTTGCACTCCATAATCCTTGGTGTTTGGCTTTGTAGAAATTAGCCTACCAGTGCATCTCAGTTAGAGCCATTAGATACAAATTAGCTTTTTCTAAACTGTTTAGGAAGGTTTCTCTCTCTCTCCAGCTAACTATGAAGCTTAGTTCATTGGTTTTCCTCACACGATGGCTTGGGTAGTTATAGTCCATTCCTTGGGTGGCCGAGCAGTCTGTTCCCCAGTGAACTAAATAAAATCAGGCAAGGTTTACACATACAGATGGGTGTACAAATACCCATACATATGTTGTACAAATCTCAAAGTGGATGTGGGCACTGCTGCTTTTAAGTTGCACAGTAATCTCCAGCTGATTGGTGGCAGCACCAAACTGTGAAAAGACCAATTGTGATCGTAGAATGGCTAAACTATCCAGTCCCATCGCTACACTGTGATCTTTAGTCTCAAAGTCAATGCTTGGAACTACCATTGTAGATATTCAGCCTGGACTGGGGAATCTGTTTTAGGTTTAACAGATGCTTACATGAGATATCCCACTGTTCTGTCTTTATAAAACTATTTCAAATAGCTTCAACTTTACACCACACAACAACAAAAGGAACATACATGTATCTGCTCCTGTCTAGTCACGTCTTGTAACCAAGCACACAGGCCAGAAGTTACCCATCCAAGACCATTGACTGGAAGACCCAGGTACTGTATTGTTGGTTATGAAACACACACACACGGCACTGCTTGTGCAAAAGGCTAAATAGGGTTAATAATGCATATTAAGGCAATGGTAACCTTCTAATGTAATGGCAGCTGCCTGAGGCACACACACATTACTAATAAGAGACACTGACTTCTCAGTAGATGAGGTTTTCAATGTGTTTAGTTTGTAAGCCTATTTGTGTATAGAAATCTGAAATACATTTTGAAAATTGGTTACAGTTTCCTAAGAAATTACTTTTTTTTTTTAATAAATATATCAATCAGAAATATAGAAGAAGATGGAAATATACATTTTATCTCTCTTTTTAAATTACAATATATGGCAAAAGTATCTGGACACCTGCTTGTCCAACATGTCATTCCAAAACCAAGGGGATTAATATTTAGTTGGTCTTTTTTATGGGAACGCATTGCTGTAGGTGTTGGAACATCATTGGGAACTCTAGCTTCTCAACCAAATTTGTTAGAGCCCCACACAACACAAAACCCCCTGATATACCTATCCCTGTAATTTGTTTCTTCAAACAGTATGAATAATGCCATTTTTATATACTGAAGTCCAGCTGCAAAACAGTTGCATCATTTGAAATCCTGGCAGGGGAGGAGGGACTAAAACATTGATGTTATGAACTGTAACAACTCCACAGCTTACAGACAGCATGCATGAACTACATAACCCACAATGCATTGCACTGTGATGTTCCTTCCCTTATTGACATTACGTGTGCAGGGAATTGTGGGATTGGGAGGCTGCAGGCTGAGGACAGACGACTACTGTTAAATTTTATTTGAGTCACAAAGTAGTCAGCCAGATCAGCAGGGGGCGGGGCTTAGGGAACTGCTCCAAACATATTATTACACTAAACATCATGAAAAGGCTGCATATCTTTTTTTAATGAGTATTGGAAATTATGTTTACTTTTCAAAAAGCTTAAGTCGTGTTTGGGTGGAGTTGCCGTGTCTGCAATGATGGATGTTAAATAGTCAATTCTGTAATTAGAGGGGGTGTCTACATACTTTTGGCCATATAGCAGATTTGCTTTGAAGCTTGTATGATATCCTTCCATTCACACTCACCAGTGGACACTATAGGCAATGGCAGGGACACAATATTCCAAAGCTCAAGCCTATTGTGAAGGTAAGCTAAACATTGCCAGCACTGAGAGTTCCAGCATTTGCACCTCGTGTTGGTGAAATGGGAAATCCAGAATTTCTGTCTTCATGCAAAATATAGGTTTTTGAGAGAGACTCATGGGAATCCCTGACGGTAACTCGCAATAGGAGAGACTACTCATCCCACTGTAACCCTTTTGCTTCCAGCAAGAAGGATGGATGACATTCTGGAAGGATTCCTCCGTTCAACTAATTTGCGTCTTTGCAATAACCAAGAAGAATTTAATGTTGCTGGTTGTATCATGGTTTGATTTATTATTCATACACTTTATAGCATTGGGTTTCCTAAATATACGTCATGATGTCTTATAGCATTTGGTAATGATTTATAGGTACACTCTATTGTAGGCCACAATAATTCATGGTAAATATAACACCTTAACACAAGGTTAGTAATGAGCACCATAAGGGTGAAGAGACCTGAAGCTACTAGTAGCAGCTACTTGTCGTGGCTACTTAAAAGGACAATGCTGATCATTTACTGATAATTGTCTCTACGTGTGTTTTAGCAGAGGCAATTCTCGGTATTGTTTAGTAGCCTTGAAAATAGCTGCTACTAGTAGCCCAGTGTGTCTACATTCTAATTGAGTATAACAGTAGTTATCCAGCATACATAGCTAAAGGCTTGGAGTTGTGTTTAGGTGGCCATACACGGGCAGGTCTTGTCATGGGGAACAAGCAATTTTAGGATTATTCAATGCTTTTTGTCACATTGATGGGGTGCAACGATTGTAATATTTACACTTGTTTGGCCACATCCTAACAGACAGGTTTAAACATTTTGGTTGTGCAACGATGAAATTGGTCAGTGGATGGGTTGGTCAGATAAACATTCTGTTCTTGCCTTCATTTGAAGGGTTGGGATAAATGTGAACGTCAACAAAAGAACAGATATTTATTGGTTAATATATGTATGATCTTCCAGCCAAAACGATACAACAAAGGTCTCCTCACATATCATTAACCATTGAATCCTTTGTTAAAATAACCATTCGCTCATAAGATCCTTCACGTGTATGGCTAGCTTTACTGTAGTCTGATATTTGTATTCAGTAATAGTCACAGTAATGTGTTCTTTGTTTGTGCTTATGGCTTTCTGTCCTTAGGAGCATGGGGTAGACAGTAGTGACTTATAACCTAAACAGGCTAGTAAGCCAGCCTTGGGAAGGCTGTGGGGCATAATCATTTCAAGGCAGCCCCTGCAATCTCTTGTTGATAACCCTGGTATAATTAGTCAGGTTAACTATAAACTAATACAGCTAGACCTTACATATTACTTTCTATGAAACAAGCAGGCTCTGATCAACATCAATACAGGGAAAAGTCATTTTATATTATGCCAAAGCCTGTTGTCAAAGGGATACTGACATGATCTTAGCATTTATAGGGGGCAGCAACTTGCCAGTTATCACAGATTGAGTAACTGGGCCACCATAGACGCTTGTCTTTCTCAGATTGATGACTTGGATATGATTATTTGCTTCATATCAGTATACTTTTAGATCTAAAAAGAAATTGTTTATGCCTGTCCATGTAGCAGTGGCAGAACCGATAAAGCATAAGGGTAAAGACACATGGAGCAACTAGTAGCAGCTACTTGTCACAGCTACTAAACTCCAGAAAATACCCTGCCATAGACAATACTGAGAATTGCCTCTGCTAAACACACGTAGAGACAATTATCAGTAAATGATCAGCATTATATTTTTTAGTAGCCGTGACAAGTAGCTGCTACTAGTAGCTCCATGTGTCTTCACTCTAAATAGAAGTATACCTAGAATGCTGTATACTGGAGGTACTGGATCAGCCCAGAGGTTTAGAAGCCTTTGCCTCCACACCTTGAATCCACTAGTTGGCTCTGGGCTGCTGCTAGTTAGCTAGGCATAGTTAGAAAGCATCATCATGTTAGCAGAAAGTGAGCTTATATCTGTCAGAATTAATTACTGATAAGACCTGGAACTTATATTCTTGTAAACAGAGCTTAGTGATGTCATCAATTATAATTGTTGCTTAATAATGTAATGTCTGTCACATGACTCAAGGAAACATGAGTTGTTATAAAATATGAGGATATTATATGTCACCTCGGGGTTCCATGACCCAGCCTTTAGCTTTGTGCTTTTATATAGTCAGGAAACTCCTCAGTGACTTATAATATCCTTATATTTTATAACAACTCACTATTATTCACTATATAAACATGTCACATGACTCACTGAAATGTGTTTTATAGTACATAGACAGTCCCTAGTTGTAAAATATAAGAACATTAGAAGACGACATTTTTATATTTTTCAATAAGGGGTTAGTGATACGTTTTGCCATTGGTTACTGCCCAGGAGCAAGTTTGCCCAAAATTGATAACTGAGCCCTTGGGTGTAATATGTGTAGCCTGAGTGTTTTTGGAGCGTCAGTTCTTCAGTCATGTCAGTGCCGGACCTACAAATGTTTACACTTTTTTGTTACAACTTAGTGTGAAGTTAAGCATCCACTGCTTTAGAAAGAGTGTTAGTGAAACTGGGATTAGGGGTGAGGATTTAGCTTTGGGTGATTTTACAGGTTATTTTTGTAAGATTAATCTTGAAATCACCCAGTGATGGCGGCTGATGTACATTCAGTGCCGATGTGCAGATAATGCTTGGCCACACGTGGGGGATGTGGCACTAGGACCCAGTGGACAGGCAACCAGACGTTTGAGGAGAGGGAGGGTCAAATTAAACTTTTCTTTTTTTGACAAACTACAACATTTCTAGAATACCCCATCTCCATATAGGGTGTGGAATGATAGATCAGATGTTTCACTGTTTCCATTCAGAAGCTGCTGCTTCTCTTCACTTTTCCATCTGCTGATGGCTGCCCAGCATGGTACATTGGTAGATGACATTTTTTAGACTGGCCCGATTAACCAACTGACTTAAATCTATGGTAAATGGAGATTGTTGGCTGCCATACAATGTACCCAAACACGTACCAATTGGTTTCAAACGATTTTGAGGCAATTTGCTCCATGGTATTGTTGCTTATTGGTTGATACAATTGCTGAGAGGCTGGGGTCGTCTATTGGTTTAATTGTTTGCAGCCTTGCCCCTTTTTTTTTTTTAAGTTATGATTAATGGGTTGGATTAAAACATATCTATATAAAATGAGTTTGAAATAGCATGGAGAAATTATCTGTTGCAAAAAATGTTAAGATGGCCATACATTTCATTCACTCGCTATGTCCACCTTGTAGTGGGCAATATTGGGGTGATCTGATTGGGAACCAAACAATCAGATCAAAATCCTCAGATCGAGGACTACATCAATGTCTACTACTAGATCTGATGCTCTATCAAGAAGGCCCTTTGGAGGGCCCAATACACGGGCCAATAACCTGCCAGTTTGCAACTATTATTGGCCCGTATGGCCACCTTTAGGGGCTGATTTACTAATCCGAATGGGAAAAATTCGGATTGGAAAACGAACATTTTGCGACTTTTTCGCAGCCGTTACGACTTGTGCAAATTGTCGCGACTTTTTCATAGCCGTTACAAATTTTGTGAATTGTTGCGACTTTTCCATAGCCATTATGACTTTAGTGAATTGTCGCGACTTTTTCATAGCCATTACAAATTTCGTGAATTGTCGCAACTTTTTCATTGCCATTATGACTTTCGTGAATTGTCGCAACTTTTTCGTATTGAGCGCTCGAAAAAGTCGCAAAACACCGATCATTACGAAAAAAATGCATTTGGACGCTTTTCGGACGTTCGTGGATTAGTAAATGTGCCCCTTAGTGTTCCGTTAACATATTCCCATCCCTAGTATAAATGTGGATACTTTTTCTTTAAAATTAGTCTAGTAGCGTATTAGGACACCCTAGGACAACCAAGGGAGGTTTTGTTGCCCAGAGTAGCAAAGATTTATCATGGGCAACAAAATGTCCTGTGTGCCAGGGCTCTAACATTGCAGGGTTTCTTTATTTGCTGTAGGGTTTGGGAACATTCTCTCTCCAGTCATGGTTTTTAAAGGACCTTTGTCATGTGTATCATAGTATCTCAGTTATTTTATAATTATACTGTTTTACTACATCACACTAACTTACTTTGAAGATGGTTATATTTGTGAGTTTCCTTAACTTCAGGTGTTGGAAATGCCCTGTAGGCTTAGGATATAGGCTATTGAACCAACATGTGGTACTTTCTGGAAGTAGTGATGCAGGGCAGACTTAGTGAGTTTTGTGTGCGCCTGTAAGTAGTTTGATTTATGGTGATACTAAACCCTTAGTTAAGTTACTTCTGTAGAAAAGTTAAAATTGGAGATCCATGACCAGTTTAACCTATAGTAAGTTTCACAGCCATGTCCCCTGAGCTTAGAAACACTTTCCTCTTCTGCATAGTGGGAAACAGACCAACCAACCATTTGCATTTATTTCACCAAATATGCCATAGTATACAAAGGGAATGTAGCCAACATGATTACTAAAATCAAGGGTTTTATGCAGAAGGGCAGAGGGCCATAACCAATTAGCTTGTGATACACTGACTATGGGGCTGGA
The DNA here is from genome assembly GCF_000004195.4 of Xenopus tropicalis. Taxonomy (NCBI): domain Eukaryota; kingdom Metazoa; phylum Chordata; class Amphibia; order Anura; family Pipidae; genus Xenopus; species Xenopus tropicalis. Next base: position 15,633,851 of record NC_030678.2, read on the forward strand.
ATAGAAGAGATGAGAGTCCCCTTGGGTCGGGTGCCTCTGGTTGCTCTTACCAGTCAGGCAAAGGAGCAGGTAATGTTTGGTTTTCAGCCCCCTGTAAGTGACACTAGTAAAGGACATGAGATTGACCCCATAGAGATTATCTGTTTGGGTAGTGATAGCGATACCTGCTCTGAGCGGAATGATAGCTTGTAGTGGGAGCATTACAGGAATGTTTATAAGAAGAGATGTAAGATGTTGAGTATACTTTATAAACATGAATACGTCATGCACAGACATACACAAAACTAACTCTGGATATATTGCCCGTCCAAGTTGACACCATAGTCCCACATAAAGTCAATATAGGAATCATCACTAGGCAGAGTATTACACGGCCGTGGCCTTTGTTTCTTTTTCGTGTGGGAAATCCCCCATTGTCTGTAATGATCTTTACTTTGCTGAATGAGTAGCTCTGGCATTAATGTGTGTTATGGAGAGCTTAGTTTGGCAGCTACAAATACAGCCAGCTCGCACCTAATAAAACTCCTTCTAAGGGCTCTGGTACACGGGGAGATTAGTTGCCCGCGGCAAAACTCCCTGCTCGCGGGCGACTAATCTCCCCGAGTTGCCATCCCACCGGCGAACATGTAAGTCGCCAGCGGGATGGCAAACGCGGCGGCGCGATTTCGCGCAAATCGCCGAAAAAGACTTGCGATTTACCGAAATCGCCCCGCCGCGTCTGCCATCCCGCCGGCGACTTACATGTTTGCCGGTGGGATGGCAGGGGGAAGGCAACTCGGGTAGATTAGTCGCCCGCGAACAGGGAGTTTTGCCGCGGGCGACTAATCTCCCCGTGTACCAGAGCCCTAAGGATGGAGCTACTTAGTAGCAGCTACTGGAATGCCAGAAAATCCCCTGCCATAGACAGTACTGAGAATTGCCTCTGCTAAACACACGTAGAGATAATTATCACCAAATGATCAGCCTTGTCTATTTCTGTAGCCATGACCATTACCTGTGTTTTAGCAGAGGCAATTCTCAGTACTGTCTATGGCAGGGTATTAACTGGCATTTAGTAGCCGTGACAAGTAACTGCTACTAAGTAGCTCCATGTGTCTTAGGGCAGTGGCACGTAGGGAGATTAATTGGCAATGGGATGGCACACGGGTTGCGAGGCAACTTCGGGAAACCAAAGTGAAACAATTTACATTATTGCTGGTGGGAAGGCACGTAGGGAAGATCAGTCGCCTACAATAGCGCAGATTTATCACAGGCGACTAAATTAAATTATTTCTCTTTGGACCAGACCAAACACGTCTTTGTTACAAACTGTATTGTACTTTGGTTATTCCTCTGTAACTTATTGGAGTGAGTGTAAGGCCATGGAGCAAATTTCTCAAAATTACAATTCAAGATTTGCAGCAATTCAAGAAAATTGTGTAAAATAAGTTATAAGCCCGACTATTTTGGAATTTGACTTTGCAACAAATTTCGACATTCAAGGAATTTTATAGTGGAATTTTTTTTCATTTAGTATTTTAAACGAGCACAATCAATACAAGTTTTTCCAGAAATATTCTAGGGATCGAGGAAACAGGTAAATTAAGATAATCAAATTTTTCAAAAAAATTGAATTTGAACTATTTTTACGGTTAAAAGGAGATGCTACGTCAGCCATATTGCAGGTAAATAGGCACAACTGATAAAACTGCACCAACACTCTCATGTATGAACATCTAGGGCAGATTTATTCAATCTCGGCACAGACGTATTCACCCACTTTCCATTCATTCCTGCGGGATAAAGTGTATTTATCAATGGGTGAAAGTTAGAGTTCATCATTTAATAAACATGTTTCTAAAAATCCCATAGGAATGAAAAGAACGTGGGCGAGTTTTTTTTTATCTATTAAGCTCTAAGCCAAACATGGACACGGGGGGGGGATTATCAGTTGATTTGAGCTTTGTTTTGTTTTTTAACTGGATCTGTGATAAAACTCATCTCAAGCTCAAATTGCATTCAAAAAAGCTCAAATTGCATTCAAAAAAGCTCAAATTGCATTCAAAAAAACTCAAATTGCTTGAATGTTGGAAATACACCTAATATTGACTTATTGCCAATGTTTTTTTTCAAATTATAAATCTTGAAAATGCTGTTTTTTTTCTCAAATAGTATGGAGAAGGAAAGTCATTTTGGCATTTTACTGCCAATAGATTCACCACATTAGTGCCACCTAGAACACTATATTTATTCTGCAGAAACCATTACCATACCGGAGTAAACAGCTTTAGAAGCTTTCTCCGTTTGCTCAAGATAGCAGCTGCCATTTTAAGTAGCTTCCTGCCTGCAGCTCTAGCTGTTATAGCTCAGATCACACATTCCCAAGGGAGGGGGGAGCAAGTTCTTAGCATTCTGGTGGGAGGGGGGAGCAGGAGAGAGGAGAGAACTGCGCAGACTCTGGCCCCGGGAATTAAGGCTGTTTCTGAGAGAGGCAGTCAGACACCGGAACATCATGTTTACAAAAAGAGACAACAAATCCTGTGTTTCCTTTGATAGAGGACTCTATTACTGTGAGTGCTTATGGCTGTATTTACATAGACCTTTCTGATAAAGCTTACTGAGTTTTTACCTTTCCTTCTCCTTTAATTGCATTAAGACTGTCACAGATAATGTAATTTTTGTGATTTTGCTCAATTTTAAAATGTATATTGGGTCATGGGTCCTGTATTCAGATGGACCTTTGGTGAATTATTTGGTATTTTTCCAAGTAGAAAACTTATGGATTCAGTGCGCCCCTATTATTTAGACATTGTATATATTTATCTGCGGGACCCAGTCCAACGTGAGTCTTGGCAGGCCCATAAAGGTTATACTAATCGTGTAACTACTGACAGTGGTTTGTTACCTGTGCCCAGGGGAAGGGGAAGCCAATGGCACATTCTGTGTCTGCAGGAGAAGCAGTAACTTCCGTCCATACTGATAAATACAACTGGTTGTGTAGCCCTGCGCTCATACCCTTATCTGAGTACTCACAGTTAGCTTGTAGCTTAAGGTCCTCATACACGGGCCGATTCTAGCGATTCCGCTTATTGGCCCATGTATGGGCACTACCGACAGGCCTGCCTAACCAACATCTGGCCTGAAATTGGGCAGATCTCGATTGGGCAGGTTTAAAAATTTAGTCGGATCGGGGACAGCATCAGCTTGTTGATGCAATCCCCAAACCGACGGACGCCTTTACCCGTTGTTCCGATTCAATAGTTTGGCTCCAGGGCCAAACAACCAAATTAGCCCAATATCGCCCGCCTGTAGGTGAGGATATTAGGAGAAGATCCGCTCGCTTGTTGGGGTCTTAGCGTGTACCTTTAAACGACTTGTCATTTAAAGCAAATATCAGGTAATACCCATGGTTGGGATGGGTTCTAGAGTATAAAGCAGTGTAAATGGGGAATTACATATGGTATTACATTAAGTAGAATAATATGGATGTAGGGCACATTCTCATGCACAAATCTGTTTAGTGTTGCTGAGGTGCCCCTGACACAGTACAAGGGGCCACATATGATATTGCCGTCTTCCTATTGTTATGAAGGCGCACAGGCAATCGGGGCAGCAGAGGAGAGGAGCTTCAGTTGCTCCTCATTCCTCATCTGCTAATCCACCATGCTCTGGGCAAAATGGGACATTTAGAATTTTTCTAACCTTCCTGATTCTTGAACCGACTGATATCTGTACTACATAGATATGAACCGGTACCAGCGGGGCACCATACATGTACCAATAATCATACAGACCTAACCCCTATGTGTAAGGCACAAAGCTTGCCCCGGTGCAGTAATCCATAGCGACCAATGTTTGCTTTTTAGCAGTTGACTAGCAATGCTATCTGCTGATTGGCTGCTATAGGTGACTAGACCTGGAACAGACTTTGAACCTTTTATTGCATTTACCCCTTAAGTTCTTACAATAATATTAGTATGTATATGGCCAGCTTTAGATAATACACGTTCAACAACGTTCATTAGGGCATATTCACTTCTGATATTATTGAACTGGATAAAATGACAAGTCTTCCTCATCATCCTTTAAACCAATGAGAAGAAGTGGGTCTGTCTATCATTATAATAATAACAAGACGCACTTTGTATAATGAGGCCGCACCATCACTTCCTACCTATAGATACCTACCTATAGTGTAGCTGCTTATTATACCCAGCTTATTAGGCTTTGCTCAGTTGTAGGGCTGTAGGGCAGGAGAGGTTTGGCTCATTTGTACTGACTTTTACGTTGTCGCCAAAATATGGGTCAGAATCAGAAGTCTAATTGCTTACTGTATCAGGTAAGTCATTGGCACATCCGGGTCCCGGTGTAAAGGAGCAGCGGGAGTGAGGTTCCCACCATGACAAGCTCACTTTCTACAGGTACAAGGAAACATGAATTTGCTAGATTGTAATATGGAACCATAATGGGATGGATTTGGAATAATAAGAAGGGGTCGGGCAGCAGGAGTAGGGGGAATAGGGAATAGATGAAACCTTGGGGGAGATATGAAGAGACCATGGTTGAGGGAAGTGTATTGACGGTAAGACATATAACGACCTTATCAGTGATCCATTGATTACTGTAAAGCAATTAGATTTTAGTTGAGCATAAGGAACACGTTGAAAGAAAGTCGCCAATGTTTCTCTGGGACTCTGTACTCATTACAAGTGTGCTGGGCCTTGGTAGGCAATTCCATCTGAGAAACTGCCCGTAGAAAGGAAGATGTGCCAGTGTTACTTAATAGACTTCCTATATCACAGCTTGATCCCAACACTGTGCCATGGGGGGCCCTGCCGGCAGTTATTTGCGTACCGACAGTTTTATTGAGCGTAACCGCAACCAGGCAGTCGGAACACCGTGACTGAAGGCACAAATTACAGCATTAACCACTGCTTATAAGGATAGTATTTACAGGTTATTCATAGCTCCTGTGTATTATATACAAAGCCTAGTGCTTTTATACAGACCATGGAACTCCAAGTTGACTTCTAATATCCTTATATTTTACAACAGGGAGTACATTATTGATTATAATACACATGTTTCAAAGAGTCATTTGGTGTAATTGCATCACAATTAGTGATGACATCACTAAGCACTGTTTATAAGGATATAATTACAAGCTAGTCATTATAATTATATAATAACATAAGCCAATAAACAGTGAATTCCAGGAGGCCTAATTTAGGTTACAGTTTTTGGCCTGCTCTTGCAATAGGTAAAGGAAACTGAAAGCAAAAGACTGGACCCTGGATATGTATAAGGTTTATTTTCACTTACCCTCCCACTCTGAGTTGAGGAATTCCCTGAAACACGAATATCAAGGATCTTAGTCTTTATATAAGTCACACCTAATGGAAGTGGGTTTAGACTGCTTGTCCCAGTCGGCCTACACAACACACAGTACAGTTCCACAGGAGCTACCCTGGGTTTTGCCATGTAGATGAGATTTTGACACAAGTACCTTGATTTATATATTAAAGAGTCCACAGTTTCATGAATTGAATGACTTTTGCCTTAGAAGATTGTTTCTAGGTGCTGCATCTAGACTTACTGACTAAGCCAAAGAATCTCATTGTGACTGGCTGAACCAAATCAAAATGATCATGTGATTATTTCAATTATCATGTGAGTTTAGTTACATTGCTGTATTGGGTATTTAGCCAAATCCCAAAATTGGCTTTGGCTTTGGTGCATTCCTTGGGTGCATAAAATCCATTGCGGAAGAGCTAGGTAAGCCTATCGGTGAAACTTAGGAAATGACTGAATGCTACTGGTTGGATCTTCTCAATAACGTGACCCTTGAGCTATCAGGCATAACGGTGTGGCTTGTAGCACTATCTGGGCCCTTTGGGTATAAAGATCAATGAGCCTATAAATAATGAGCCTAATGGGATGTCAGCAGTTATGTCCCAAACATCAGGACATAAGGAACCATCACCCACATGATATTTGCGTGAGAAAGCAAGTCTTGTAGAGTTGTATAGAAGGACTAGCGTCACTCTAGCTTTCAACTTTTCATTTCTGTCTCTTACCCTTCCTTCCTTTTTTTATCTCTTTATGCACCAGCAAAGGGTTAATGGCACCAGTAACTAATGAGACTTCGGTGGCCCCAGCCACATGAGTGATCAGTAATCAGACGGAAATGAGCGGTGTAACAGTTGTAGATGGTAGTTTGATTCTTCAAACAACCCAATATCTTACTGGTCACGAGGGGTAGAAGTAATCATGCAGCATTATATTGTGAAGCCTAGTTGTTTCATGCAGTATCGCTTACACAAATTCTATGGCCAAGAGATAAAATCAGCTTTCTTGCTATATATTATAGAATACAATTCATTTTTATCGAAACTATATTTATATTGTCAATTTTGTCCTCCTTCAGGTGATCAACAAGGGGAACAAGGACTTAATTCTGGTCAAGCACAGGGAGCCCATCCAGGACCACCACAAGGACCTTTTTCAGGCCAACCACAGGGTCCCCGTCATGGCACAACAGAAGGTGCCCATCAGGGCCCCCAAGAAGGTTCCCACCAAGGCCCACCTGAGGATACTGATCACAGCCCTCCAGGAGGTCGTCATTACACTCTACCAGAAGGTCCTCATCATGGTCCATCTGAGGGTCATCATCATAGCCCATCAGAAGGTCCTCACCTGGGCCCAACAGAAGGTCCACGTTTGGGTCCAGAGGGTCCCCATCATGGTCCACCAGAAGGTTCCCATCACGGTCCCCAAGAACATCCTCATCACGGTCCCCCAGAAGGTCTGCATCATGGACCGCCAGAAGGTCCTCATCATGGGACCCCTGAAGGTCAGTACCATGGACCACCAGAAGGACCTTATCATGGACCACCAGAGGGCCCCTATCATGGGCCACCAGACGGTCCATTTCATGGTCCACCACATGGTCCTTATCATGGACCTCCACAGGGTCCATTTCATGGCCCTCCACAAGGTCCTTATCAAGGACCCCATCATGGTCCCCCACAAGGGCCACATCATGGTCCACCACAGGGACCCCATCATGGCCCTCCCCAGGGACCCCATCATGGCCCACCTCAAGGACCTCATCATGGCCCCCCACAAGGACCTGGTTCTGGTCCACACCCTGGCCCTCCTTCTACTGGTCTTTTAGGTGCCAGACCTGGTTTAATACCACTGCAGAGGCCACCTGGAATTCCTTCTTCAAACATGCAGCGCTTTCCCATGTCTCAAAGGCCTGGCCCCCCTCATATGATGAACAGAGGGCCCCCTCCAGGGCAGGGTGGCTTTGGCATGCCACCTCATGGGATAAGGGGCCCTTTACTAGGACAAGGACACTTTCCTAGACAGAGAGGACCAGAAGGGCATGGGGGACCTGAAGAACGAGATGGTAGGCAGTTCAGAGGTGAAAGGCCAGTCTTTCCCCATGGCAGAGAACCAGATAGGTTTGGAAGGCGTTCATTTGGTCGCAATGAAGATGAGCGAGAACGCTTTGGTCGGCGCTTTGATGACCCCGATCATGAGCGACCTCCTAGTCGTGGGAGGAGCAGCTGGGGTAGAGGAAGTCCTAGCCGTGACAGACAAAGAGACTCTGAGGAAAGAAATAGATGGCCAATGGGACATGAGAGAGAGAGAGGTCACCCTAGAGGAAGGGGAGATTTCCTCGAAAATAGAAAACCTGATGCAGAGCTTGATGAAAACCACAAACCTTTTAGTAGCAGAATGCGAAATGCAGAAACCGTTACTGAAAGGAAAGAGGGGAAAGCAGAACCGGCAGGGAAAAATCCCCCCGAGGAGCAGCCCGAGACGCCCAAATCATCTGAAGAAGCAGAAAAGGATCCTGGATCTAATCCAGCAAAGCCTTAAATAGTTCCGAGAAACATTACTGTGCTGAGAGCTTGGGGAGTGTAAATTATGCTGTAAAATATTTGCTTCTTCCCCCCCCCCCCCCATTACCGATTCTGGCGTAATTGGAGTTCATCCAGGTTTCCTTCTGTTTGAAATGGTTCCATCTGATTATTTGTCTCCCGTAACCCCCTGAGTGCACACTTACGTTTACAAGTCGCAATTAAATTCTTTTTTTTTTTTTTTTAAATGAGGAGAAAAATACAAAGCAGAACATTAAGTTCCTCAGAAAAAATAGGTTTGTGTTTTTAATAAACTCTATTTTCGTAACAAATTCCGTGTGATATCCTTCCACCCTTGCGTAAACCTTCCACCCTTGCGTTCTGACGAGACGTAATCGGGTCTATATTTTACAGTACACGTTGGCCCCTCCCCTTTTTTGTTATATTCGGGGGTTCATTAAACGACGCCCCGTATTTAACTTCATCAAAGTTTAGTCAGATTTGTTTTTCTCATTTCTGAGAATACGGAGGAGCTGTCGCCAACGAAGCGGGACTTTTTATTGGACGTGAGTTCTGTCCGTTCATGATAGCGATAGTTTAACTGGAAGCAAGAACCTAATTAAATACCTTATTCTACTCCAGTTGATTAAGGGTTTTTATGTGGTTTTATTAAAAACTTCACAAAAGAGAATTAACAGAACTCAGACCGACATGCCGGCCAATAATTTCAAGTTAAAGAGATGGTGAATTGCCGCAGTTATATAATATATATATATATATATAACTGACACAGTAGCCAAAGGCTTTTTGCATCACAAGCCCTTTATCAGGAGCACAAAGTAGTTCAATGGGGTTTGCAGCCGCCATGTCTGCTCATTTCATGCCGATGTCTGGTTTCTCGGCACTGATTGCCGACCCAGAACATACGTTCTAGATCCAATTTCTGCTTCCACCACAAGTGTCTTCTGGGGACCTACATGACACAGCCAGGCATGGAAGCCACCAACCCCACTACACTACCCTTTGCTCATAGGTGTATATTGCACCCTACAGTCGTCATTGATCTCCCCAAGTGGCTTCATTTGTATTCCAAGTGTCATTGTTGGAACCTGAGAGTTTTCACTATTTGGTGACATTGTTTTGTATTAAATTGTTAAGCCTAAAAGCAGATTCAGTTCCTTTTGATGGGATAATGACATGGGATACCAGCATGGACTTGTTGTAAGCATAGCAACGTACAATTAGAAACTGATCCCTTAGTTCATGTTTATACAGGGCTCAGTCAACCCAAACCTTGTTTTTGAATAGAAGAAACATATTTTTGAATATCGGGGGGAAAAAAGTAAAGTTCACTGGGTTTTGAAGGGGGAAAAAATATTGATTATGAAAATAGCCCCCCCCCCCCCCGTGACCAAATGACTAAGTAGCAACGCCATGCAACCAAAATGTGCACCTTAATAAATCTAAGTTGACGCGGGCAGTTAGACTTTTTCTTTTCTAAAGGCCCTGCCTGCCATTGGGTAAAGCAGTATTACCGTCGGTATTCAGATACGGAGTTACAGTCGTTTGTCATTTTCTACTCTTGTGTTTGGGAGAAGTAGAAGCTGTTACTTTTTTTTTTTAAAACTTTACCAAAATGATTCCTATTAAAAAAAAAAAAAAACCCAAAGAGAAAAGAATAAAATATGAAACTGAAGGACGTGCCATTTTGTGTGTAGTCATTTTAGCAGCTGGTTCCATTCACCAACTTGGAACATTCTCTGTTGGTTTGGTAGGTGGTCGGTGACATATCCAAAAACATTTCACACTGTTTCCAAAAGAATAGGTGTGTGTATGTGTGTGCGTTAATACAGGTATGGGATCCCTTATCCGGAAACCCGTTATCTAGAAAGTTCCAAATTACAGAAAGGCCATCTCCCATAGACACCATTATAAGCAAATAATTCTAATTTTTAAAAATGATTCCCTTTTCTCTGTAATAATAAAACAGTACCTGTACTTGATCCCAACTAAGATATAATTACCCCTTATTGGGGCAGAACAGCCCTATTGGGTTTATTTCATGGTTAAATGATTCCCTTTTCTCTGTAATAATAAAACAGTACCTTGTACTTGATCCCAACTAAGATATAATTACCCCTTATTGGGGGCAGAACAGTCCTATTGGGTTTATTTCATGGTTAAATGATTCCCTTTTCTCTGTAATAATAAAACAGTACCTGTACTTGATCCCAACTAAGATATAATTACCCCTTATTGGGGCAGAACAGCCCTATTGGGTTTATTTCATGGTTAAATGATTCCCTTTTCTCTGTAATAATAAAACAGTACCTGTATTTGATCCCAACTAAGATATAATTACCCCTTATTGGGGCAGAACAGCCCTATTGGGTTTATTTAATGGTTAAATGATTCCCTTTTCTCTGTAATAATAAAACAGTACCTGTACTTGATCCCAACTAAGATATAATTACCCCTTATTGGGGGCAGAACAGCCCTATTGGGTTTATTCAATATTTAAATGATTTTTAGCAGACTTAAGTTATGGAGATCCAAAATCTGGATAACAGGTCCCATACCTGTAATATATAGCCAAAAGTATCCAGACACCTCTCTGCCTAACATCTCATTCCAAAACCAAGGGGGTTAATATGAATTTCAGCCTCCCTTTGCTGCTATTCCAGCCTCTGTTCTCCTGGGAAGGTTCCATTACGTGCTAGAGCACAGCACTGTTGGTGGGATCTACTTCCATTCGTACATATGAGGGTGGCCATTGAGTTTTGTCATTAGGCCTGGGCTGTATCTGCTTCCCAATTTGTCCCACAAATATTGGTTTGGGTTGAGGTGAGGGCTCTATGCCAGTCAAGTTCTTCCACTTCCATCTCAGCAATCCCATTCTGTATGGAGCTTATTTATTGTGCTGCAACAACCAAAAGTAGTTAGTATGGAATTGCCAACTGTGTCCATGGATGATGTAGTGGCACCTGTGATGTCACTGATGGGTGTGGCCTAAATAGCCAATTTATTAGTTAAAAAGGGTCTCCACATACGTTTGGCCAAAGAGTGCATGGGAGGTTACACGTACTTTTTTGAGGTTCTTGCATTCGGCATTGGGGTGATAGCTGTGGCTTCTCTTATGCATCGTCAGCGCATCCACCCACATCTGATTTGAACTGAAAACTGTGTAATAGCGACCGACCAACGCTGGAGACGTTAGCCAGGTGGCTTCATGGCTTCCGGTTTATCTCTACTGTTCACCTAATGTTGTCAGACTTCATCTCCCAGAACGCTTCAACCCTTGATTGTATTTTGAAGACTCCTGGGAGGTTTAGTCCACCAACATCTTGGGACCCAAAGTTAAAAAACAGATCTATAAGAACTGCACTACACTGGCTGCCCAGTAGTATTGTCTTTCTATTCCCTTCCCGGTGCTGTATCCATAACCCTGATAGGTAACACAGAACCCCAAAATATCCCATGTAGGGCACACATGAAAGTTCTCACTATGGGATACTAAAGACACATTCTTCCTAATTCAACTTGCCTTCTGATACTAAGCCCATTACATTGACGTTGGTTAAATATATACCTCTGATTGGCAGAACTCCAGGGGGGCGATGTAGGGACATGATTAAACAAAGGTAAATAATTCTTTGGGTCCATACAAAGGGCTGGCAGTGAATATGAGATTACTTAAAAAGAAGCTCGACAACATTTCCAAAAACCAACTCTGAGTGCCACTAAATAATCTGTCAGTTTTATTTTTTGGATTCCATGGATTCAAGACCCACTTCCTCAGGAAAGAGCCCCAGACCATAACCATTGGCATCTGGTAACCCCAGACTTTTGTCCGACTGGCAACCCCAAATGCCACTTCCCATTCCAGAGTGCACATCCCCACGGCTCCAGAGTCCCAATAGGAAAGCTGATGTGAAGTTTACTGGCCCTGTATAGGGGACAGCACTCTGTGATTCACTATTAGAGATCAAACAACACTTGGTGCCCCAGGATCACTTAGTTGTGCTGTAACCAAGGTGCCCAGTGTGCCAGGCTGTACAGCAGCAGGGTTATACAAGCTGCCCTGTAAAGATCCCAGTGTAGGGGCAGAAATACTGTACTTTACAGACCCAGGTGAGCCTCAAAAGGGAAATGAACACAAACCACTTATTGGACTTTCCCTTTGTATAAGGGTTCCTCTCTAGTTACAGAGTCGTCTGTAGTAGCCTCCAGGGAAGCCCCAAACCCCGAGTATCGGCCCCACAGGAATCTGCCTGAGTATCTGCAGCCCAGCCTGGGGCAGCATTTGCCTTTCCAACTGAAGGAGAGTTCCGTTTGTGAGGATTAGTCAGGGGGTTTAGAGTACCAGTAACAATCACAGGATTTTACCTGATGTGTTTATACACGGTGGTGTGAATGGTGGGGGCAGTAAGCATTTCCCCCTCCCTCACTGGAGCTGCAGCCTCCAACTGGGGTAAACCATAATGTTAGAATGATGTGCCCCCCTCCTACACCCATGCAGGAGTCCCGGCTGATATGTGCCCCCCTCCTACACCCATGCAGGAGTCCCGGCTGATATGTGCCCCCCTCCTACACCCATGCAGGAGTCCCGGCTGATATGTGCCCCCCTCCTACACCCATGCAGGAGTCCCGGCTGATATGTGCCCCCCTCCTACACCCATGCAGGAGTCCCGGCTGATATGTGCCCCCCTCCTACACCCATGCAGGAGTCCCGGCTGATATGTGCCCCCCTCCTACACCCATGCAGGAGTCCCGGCTGATATGTGCCCCCCTCCTACACCCATGACATTCTCTTTAATTTTTACATTCAAAGCATAGTGACGTCAAATAAAAAGAATTAGCTGTGCTCTACTGCTGTTTGTATACACATAGAAATGCCTTAATGGAGGGTTCAAGAGATTTTACCTTGTATTATATTTTTGTAAATGTAATTAATTAAATGTTTTGCTCTACAATGAAAAATGTGTTTCTTTTGAAACATCTTTTTAACCTTCCCAAGCATAATTAAATCCTTCAGAATCATCGAGGAGAAATAGCATTTTTTTATATAGATGATACTTTTTATGATGAATGAATAGGATAATTTTGCATAAAAACAACGGCTATCTTGTATGAAATACCTTTATTCTGTCGAACACAACGAGAACAAGAGCGGTTACTGAGTGCAGAGAGAACGCGGGGGGGTGAGACACAAACAAGGAGACCAACCAACAGAAACTAAGTGCTTTGGGGCATTAGGTGCCGGAGACGCTCACTGGCATAAGCCAATCACGCCACAAGCCAGGCGCCCACCGGCATTGCCAGTTTTCAGACTCTCATCGTTGCCTCCTTTGCCCAAGTCATCTTCCTTCTCGTGGACCTGGGGGGGGCATAAAACATTAGATGAAAGGGGTGCCAGTACACACACGTACCCCTTCTTATAGCAATCCCCTTTAACCCTTCAATATTAAGCCCTAATTATAAAAGAGCAGGGGAGAAGGTAAAGGCAGCCATATTGGGCCAAGCTGCTGAGTCAGAAAGTAACTGAATGGGGCCCTCCTGGCCCCCAACGTATCAGCCCCATTTCTGACTGAATTGCTGGGCAGGAGTCTAAGAGTTCAGACCACCCTGATTTGGGCAGAGCTGTTGGCATCCAAACTGGGGAAAGATCCACTCATTTGGAAAAAGCATCTTACAGTACAGGGTATCTGCCCACATTAAATCTCTATTAGTGCCCCAGATGGCTCTTGGCTAAGGGGAATGTTAGCCTTACCACAGCACAGCGGCCAATGATCGAGTGATTGCCTTTCAGGGAAATGAGGGAATCTGTCAATTTGAACTCCGCCACGCCATCTTTGGCCGTCACATTGCCAAGATCCCCGACGTGCCTGCATGGAAAGGAGAGCGGTTAGAGGAAGCCACCATCTCTGTGCATTGCGCCACTGCATTGTGCCCGGGAAACACAATACAGGGAGCTGCACCCTGATAATCCCAGGGGAACGAATAGGGACTGGTTTATCCAGATACTTACAATGCACCAGCACCCTGGAACGCTTCCTCCTCAGGGTAAGGGAACCATTTACTAAGTAGCACCCAGCCATAAACCTACATGTACCCTAGAGGTGCTGAACCCTGGGCAGTAGTTATATAAATGGCAGCGGTAAAACACTGTCCCTACAGCCAATAATAAACTCCCAGCATCCTTAGCTGGTTACGGCTGCCCATTAATGATTTGTTTTTCTTGATAGTGAAAGATCAGGCTTAGGTGCGTTTGTTGAATAAACAACAATACATTGGTGCGTACGACGGCCTAACTCTGCAATTCCTACATGTGCAACTGCAGGGAGTCCGGAGGGTGTACATACAGTATATGATATACAAAGACAATAGAGAGAATCACCTGACTGCATCTTCTGGGGCCCCGTGAGTCTTGCTCTCTGGGTTGAAATGAGGGCCCGCGCTGATACAGCCTGGAACAAGCAGAGAGCAGTCAGGAACACACGTAACTTTCTATTTCTGGTATTTATTGAGCACTGACACAGAGCTTCCCAGAGATTATGCATCATTCCCATCAGTCCCTTAGCCAAAGGAGCTTACACTCCACAGTCCCTGTTACAGCCACGCTTACCGTTGGTGTTGTCGCCAAACTCATGGATATGGAAGCCGTGCTTTCCGTCAGTCAGGCCGTAAATCTTCCCTTCAACTGTCACTGGGCCTTCGTCCTGCATAGAGAGGATTTTATTATAAGGAATTCCTGCCCCGACCATAACAGTACAGTGTATAGAAATCTATGTTATATTAAAGCTGGAATGTGCGGGTAGGATAGCGGAGCTATGGGATATATATGGCTACAGCATTTGGATTCAGCGAGGCGCAGGCTCTAACTGAACCCCTACCCTGAGTCACATGACTATTAAAGCTCTAGACGACTGAATGTAATAACGCTGCACATGTGGGCAAATCCGCATATCGTGCCAGTGCCACAGATTCAACTTGTCTTTTTAAACACAGCCCATGTTACTGGCCACTCATGCAGCAGATGGATCAAAAAGTGCCAGCACCTGAGGGGTTAATGGCATATGGCCCGCCTACAGAATGGGAAACCAATCAGAGCCACAGAGAAGATTCCTGACCTCGGGTTCATTTTTAAGCTGACTTATCTGTGGGATTGTGGGAGCTGCAGTCCAACACTGCCCGTCTCAGACACCGCTGGCACTGCTGCAGCCAATGAAACGCCGGAGCAAATGGCTGTTATTGCAAAACAAAGCTCGACGTTCCAGTCCCAAAGTGCTGAGTCACACTTACACAGCAGTGCCCTAACTGCCTGGCATTGTGCCCTATCTGCCTGGCATTCTGCCACACTGGCTGCTTCTATTGCAAAGAGCCCAGATGCAGTCAGATAGTGGGAGTTGTAGTTCAACCGCATCTAGCGGAGTCCCTGGGCCCAACACTGCTCTACAGACAGTGAATGACTGCACAATGTGGCTAATGGTGAGTGTGTGCCCTGGGCATAAACAGTGAGGGCTTGTGCTGCATCAGGGCCCCCCTGGCACAATTGCACTAACTGGCACAGCCTCAACCTGCCTGCCCAGCAGGCTAATTACAAGGAGATAACCAAGAGTGGCTTTGCCAACATGTATAATCCCCATGCCACATGGCCACAAAGCAGCGAGCCCCCGGCCCTCACACCCACACAACAGATGGCCGCTCTGACCCGACTTCCCCTCGCTGAGAGCCGCAGCTTAGCCCAGTGATAGCCGGCCCGCTGGCACGTCATGCAGCCTGGGCCTCACTGCAAACACACAGTCTGGGGTGAAAGGGCGGCACGTGACACACCAACCAGAACAGCGGGTCACAACATCAACCTGTGACTCTCCTGTATAACTAAACTATAACTCCCTGCATGCTCTTTGTGTTCATTGTAACCAATAGCAGCACTGGGCAAAGCCCTGGGGCACTGGTTTCAATTCCCTGGAGTTATGCAGGGCACCCATTCCTCATCTACTACATGGCAGGAACGGCTCCGGCAGGGCATGGGGCACTGGTAACAATGCATGTGTATAAGGACAGCAGACATGGGCACAACTGGCACCACAGGCTGTATGAAACTACAACTCCCAGCACCTACTTGTTCTGGAAGGTATTTTTGCAGGGCACTAAGCAGCAAACTAAATGATTCTGTGGGATTTCCCTACAGCGCAACATGGACTTTCCCCCCTGGATTCTGTGCTGTGGGGGTGGGACACTAGGTACAGAGCTAAAGGCAAGAGGCCTGGGAGAGGAGAGAGAGAGTGAGAGGGGGGGGGGGGGGAGACTAACGTGTGCATCCCACTTACAGCCCTCTGTTATTATACAACTCCCATCAACTGTCATTCATGATATAGCGGTCAGTGGGCTGCGGGGAGTTACATATCCCTCACCGAGTGGCGCTCACACCCCGGGGCCCTATAACAAGCGCTGTGTGTAGGAGAGACCGTGGAAGTGGCACAGGGGCCACAGCTTATGTGGAAATGATTTGTTCCCACCAGTAAAAGTCTAGGACAGAGACAAGACCCCCCCACACCTATACTGGCAATGCAGAAATACCCTCCTATGGGACTGTCCCTCCGCCTCCCAGCATGCACTGCCAACCCAACCGCCTCCCAGCATGCACTGCCAACCCAACCGCCTCCCAGCATGCACTGCCAACCCAACCGCCTCCCAGCATGCACTGCCAACCCAACCGCCTCCCAGCATGCACTGCCAACCCAACCGCCTCCCAGCATGCACTGCCAACCCAACCGCCTCCCAGCATGCACTGCCAACCCAACCGCCTCCCAGCATGCACTGCCAACCCAACCGCCTCCCAGCATGCACTGCCAACCCAACCGCCTCCCAGCATGCACTGCCAACCCAACCGCCTCCCAGCATGCACTGCCAACCCAACCGCCTCCCAGCATGCACTGCCAACCCAACCGCCTCCCAGCATGCACTGCCAACCCAACCGCCTCCCAGCATGCACTGCCAACCCAACCGCCTCCCAGCATGCACTGCCAACCCAACCGCCTCCCAGCATGCACTGCCAACCCAACCGCCTCCCAGCATGCACTGCCAACCCAACCGCCTCCCAGCATGCACTGCCAACCCAACCGCCTCCCAGCATGCACTGCCAACCCAACCGCCTCCCAGCATGCACTGCCAACCCAACCGCCTCCCAGCATGCACTGCCAACCCAACCGCCTCCCAGCATGCACTGCCAACCCAACCGCCTCCCAGCATGCACTGCCAACCCAACCGCCTCCCAGCATGCACTGCCAACCCAACCGCCTCCCAGCATGCACTGCCAACCCAACCGCCTCCCAGCATGCACTGCCAACCCAACCGCCTCCCAGCATGCACTGCCAACCCAACCGCCTCCCAGCATGCACTGTGCATCTCATACTGCCTAAGGGGAAAGGCTGGTTGGAATTGCACAGATGGCGCAGGCTGCAGGAACACTAGCAGCTGAAGGCACAGGACAGGCCCAGTAAGGGTAAGCGCATAAGGCACAATGCCTAAAGCCACGCTACAATACTCGCCTGTTGCTGGAAGTGCACCACCCCCTTCACGTCGCCGCTTCCCGCCAGCACACACACCGCCCGCACCATGACTGCAGCTACCGAGACCGGACAGCGGAGAAAGCGGAGCCGCGCACCTTGAGAGACAACTAGTGACACAAACGTACCACGTGATTCCTCCAACCAATAAAAGCGGCGCTTTAGGCCCCACCGCCCCAGCAGCTGAGCCAATGGGCTGCTCCCTCAACCACGTGACCCGCGGGCTGCCTGTAAGCTCTGACTCCGCCCAAATCTTTATTCTTGGTTGTATAATCAATAAAAATATCATTTTAATTAACAACATTTATTTGCACAGTTTCAGTGCTTTTAACGTTATTTGTAAATGCAATTGCTAAGGCAGTATCTGCTTATCCCTTTTTATTCTTGGGTTTTGACTTGAAACTGTAGCAGAAGTGTTAATGGGCGGATTTACATTAATGCTGAACTTCTCCAAACCCACCTGTTACTTCAAAATAAATACAAAATAAAGTATTTAAAAAAAAGATTTCCTTACTGAGCAGTGCTACTGACACTATGGGGCCCATTTACTAAACAATTTTGAGATAAATTCGTATTTTTATAGAACATTTTGGAATGTATGGGAAAAAGTCAGTTTCATGGTTTTTCATGGTTTTCGGTAAAATTTCCATGAAAAAGTCGTATTTTGTGCACAGAATATGAACATTTTGGAATTCATTATCGCTATGGTTACACTTTGGGACGTTGCCAGGTTTGTCAAGTGCCATTGAGTCCTATGGGGGCTTCAAAAACTGTTTTTGTGGCGTTTACAAACTTTCAGAACGCAATTGCGATATTTTTGCACAAACGATAAAAGCTTTGTCGAGACATTTTAGAACTACAGAAATTATCGTGTTTACTTTGCATTTCAAGGCCAGAAAAAAGCGCATTTTAGTAAATGTGCCCCTATGTCTGTTTCTTGGAAAAGCCCCAGGCTCCGCCAAACTATCCCGATCCCTGGCTGCCCTCCCCTATTGCTCCCTCGCTGCCCTCCCCCTGCTGATCGTGGAAAAAGTAAGTATAAGTTGCACTGGGGGGGGGGGCTAGCCTTAGATGAGTAGCCGGTGGGGGTGCCAGAGGGGGTGAGGGGACCCCTGGGTAGCAGTCGGACCCTGGCACTGGAGGGGCTAGCCTTAGATGAGTAGCCGGTGGGGGTGCCAGAGGGGGTGTGGGGGCCCCTGGGTAGCAGGATAGCATAAATAATGCCTGGGTGCAGGATAGCAAAGCATCTGTATAGTATGTATAAATGCCGCACTCACAGGTCTTATGAAAACAAAAAATATTTATTAGCAAGGACTAACGTTTCGGCTGACACAGCAGCCTTTCTCAAAGTGAATGTGCAACAAACAAATCCCCCAATAAACCCAACAGTGGCGCCAAAACCAGTATGACATCATCAACTGGGCGTGTGTTATCAAAAATAGAGAAAAAAAACACAAAGAAAACAAAAAAAAACAAAAAAAAAAATAGAGTAAAATCGAGATTTTCAGACAGAAAAGGGCAAAGTGCAATTACCGGTGTGGTTATCACAGGTTGAACACCCAGTGTGAGGGAAATTGATCAGTGAAAAGTAAATGTTAAAATACTTGTACACACATGTGTTGAACTATAACTCGCAACACGTATTCATGGAGCGAGGCCCAGTCCCGGGTCCGGTTAATAAACCGAACGACAGTGGTGACAGGAGGCAAAATAAGGTTTAGTAACTAGTAAGGGGGCATTAAGCCGCCCACATATAACACTCAAACAGAGCGTGGCAATAAGACAGTCATAGGCTTGCGTCATACAGTGACCGTCAGAGAGAAGAATAGCGCTGCTAACTCAGCAGCTCATTCAGGGATGGCATAGGTGTGCGCACAGCGAAGAATGTGGGCACATCGTGACAAGCGGCAGTGTGATCCGGGACGGCTAGTAGCACATATGAATATGGAATCCATGTCATACAGGGGACCCAGTGTTTCAATATTGTGCACAAATATATACCGTCCAGGGAGTAGCGGAGCATTTTGCAATAAAAATTCTTTAGCCAAACTGTGTCGTTTAATAGGGTATAGGTACTGATTACAACGGACAGGTAAGGTGTTGGTGTGCGAACCTAATCAAAGGACTGACCGCCAAACACTATACACGTAGTCCAAGAATGGCATTAAGAGGGATATACAATGGGACCGGCAGGTAAGGTATGCGAATGTTCCATAAGGACAGGTAAAGTGTTGGTGTGCGAACCTAATCAAAGGACAGAGCGCCATACACTATATACGTAGTCCAAGGATGGCATTGAGAAGGGTATGGAATGGGCCCGATGGGTAAACTATGTGACTGCTGCGAGTAAAAATGGAAGTAGAATGCATGGGTACAAGTAAACTTAGCCAGTGAATGATGTGAGTTAAAGACAAATGGAGAGGATGCAGAGACGATGATATAACAGGAGGGGGAAAAAACTATACAGAGTCAACTGTATTAAGTAGAAAACAAATGGAGAAAGAATGAAAGCAACAGGAACAGAGGTAGAAGTAAAGGCATGGTAGGCATGGTAAGCATACAGAGGTGCTTATAAGAGATATTATTGCAACAGTAACAGTTAAGCAAGATAACGGTATCTAACCATGTAACTAATTAAGAAGTACACGCCCTGTCAAGCAAGACAGTAAATAGGGAACATACAAAGGTAACAGTAAGGGATATTATTGCAACAGTAACTGACGCGTAAGATAACAGTATCCGGCCGTGTGACAACTTGAAACACTGGCAAGCAGGACAATAAATAGAGGGGCTAGGAGGGAAAGTCCACAAAGTCATTTCAGATAAAATGAAGAGTAGGAGACCATTTCATTGAGGCCATGCGGATTAATGGTATTCAATCTGTGCATCCATTTCAACTCGGTACGTAAAAGGAGTTTCTCGCGGTCACCACCCCTTATTGGGGGGGGGGGGGTATGAAGTCAATCAGCATGCTGTGTAAACTGGCAAGTGAGTGCTTATTTGCCAGGAAATGTGCGACTGGGGTATCAGCTGACCCTGTTGCTAAAGCGGAACGAATAGCCGACCCGTGGTTGGCCATCCGGTCTCTGAAGGAGGTAATTGTTTTACCAATATACAGGAGGCCACAGGGGCACTTGATAAAGTAAATGACAAACTTAGATGTACAAGTCAGCCTGTGTTTGATCTGAATTGCGTTGCCAGTATGGGGATGATGGAATACCGGGCCCGTAATAAGTGAGCTACATGTGGTACAGTTAGGGCATTTGTAACAGCCCAGTCGAGTGGATGGTAACCAAGTAGTTGGTGTTTCAGTAGAATAACTGTGAACTGGGTCTGTTTTGACCAGTAGATCACGTAAGCTCTTGCCCCTGCGGTATGCGATGCGTGGGGGGGGGGTTCTGAAGATGGGGGGGAGAGAGCGGTCTTTTTCAACAACTGTCCAGTGATAAAGTATGGAATCCGTGAGAGGTTTCTTATCAGGAGCAAATGTTGTCATAAAGGTCAGTCTTTCATTCTGGTTAGTAGATGGAGGACGTTTGCATGTATCCAGGGTCTGTGCACGGGGCAAGTGGAGGGCTCTATCCTTGCTTTGAAGAAGATCCTGCAGGGTATAGACCCTCTGTAAGAACCGTTGGACAAGATCATCTAGTTGTTGGTGTAAAAGTAGTTGGTCAGAGTTGTTACGCACCATTCTTACCATTTGTGAGTAGGGGATGCTCCTGAGAAGGTGCGGGGGATGGCAGGAGGAGTGATGTAGTAATGTGTCTGTCGGCTTGCGGTAAGTGGTGGTAGTGAAGGTAGAGCCAGACAGAATAATTGTTAAATCTAGAAAGGCAACAGATCTAGGATCTATATGAGCCGTAAACCTAATGGAGGTAGGGAGTTCATTCAGCGCCTGAATCCTTGTAGAAAATTGTTCCTGTGAACCGGACCAGAGGATCAGTAAATCGTCTATGAATATATGTGCCATATTTGGGAAGGATATATGAATTTTCATACTCAGACATATAGAGGTTGGCAAATGAGGGGGCGACATTTGAGCCCATACTGGTGCCACTGATTTGGAGGTAGTAAGAGAGTTCAAATTGAAAGTAATTCATAGTCAATCAGTGGTTCAGTAGAGCCATCAGAAATGCAATAGGAGGTCTGTCTTTATCAGGGTGATGTTGTAGACATTTCTGGATTACAGCGATACCTTCAGTGATTGGGATGACCGTATATAGCGAGGAAACATCCATTGTGGCCAGAAGAAGATTACTGGGTAAAGGATGTCATTCTTGCAGTTGTCTTAGAAGGTCCCCGGTGTCCCTAATATATGTGTTCATTCTATGTACAATAGGTTGTAAGTAGTAGTCGACGTATATAGAGAGTGGTTGTAAAAGTGAGTCACACACACTGACAATAGGTCGACTAGGTGGTAAAGTCAGGTTTTTGTGTATTTTTGGCAAAGTGTAGAAAATGGGACATTTTGGGAAATCTTTGGACAAAAAATTGAAGACATCAGTGGTGATGAAGCCCCACTGTACCCCCAAACATAAGGAGTTGTCAATGATTTTCTTAAAGGAAAGACCCGGGTCTCTGTCCAATTTGCGGTATACTGTGTGGTCTGGTTGTTGTAAAGTTTCTTGTCTGTAATTAGAGTAATCTTGGATTACCACAGAGCCCCCTTTGTCTGCAGGGCGAATGGTGATATTAGGGTTCTGAGCTAAGGAGGTGATGGCACTCCTCTCGCTTCCAGTGAGATTGGGGTAAATGTGTCTAGAATGTGTTTGTTTCTCAGTTTCATCAATAAGCAGTCTGGTAAAGGCTGCTATGGATTTGGGCGTATTAGGTGGTTCAAACTGGCTAGGGGCTTTAAACCGTGTAGGATGAGGGGAAGAGGAGCTGGTCCGAAAGTAATCCTGCAGTTTCATATTGCGTTGGAATCTGTGAATGTCAATCATGGTATCAAGGGAGTTGGTTTTAAAAGTCAGTACAAAAGACAAACCTTTAGAGAGGAGTGACAATTCCGGTTCAGTCAAGTTATGTGAGTTTAGATTAAACACTACTTGTTCCGTGGGCGTAAATTTCTTATGGAACGGGTGTTCCCTGATGGGGGGCAAGAGTTGGGTCCAAAAAAATGAGATTGGGGTGTAGTAGTCAAGGGAGGTGGGTATGTAGGAGCCCGGGATTGTCTTCCCCTATAAGACCCACGTTCCCTGTCAGGGGTGTCAGAGTCAGAGGATGTATAAGGCGAGGAGTCAATTCTGTCTGTGTATGTCTTAGGGGCCGAATGAAGCCTTCTTCCTCGGGTTAATGTGTCCCCACCCGTCAGCCAGCGGTAAACACGTCTGTTCTGGTAGTCTGCAGCCACAGTAGTAACCTTATGTTTCTTAAACTTATGGAGGTCAGTGGTGTACTGGGTGATCTGATTCTGTAATTTTTCAAGCCACTTGTGATCAAAGTCGGTAGTAAGAGTATGTAGGTGTGCTGATTCAAAGGCAGAAATCTCAGTGTTGACAATCTTAAGGTTGCGACTAACCTCTTCAATGACGAGTAAAAGAAGAAGTCCGAAAGGTATATACCATGGAGTCTAAGGTCTGTTTCCCGTTGCTTGAGTCTCAGGTATTGGTGATACCGGTCCGTACTGGATGAGAGAGGGATAATATCATCAGCGGTTTCTTGAAATAAGATATCTGCAGCCTCAGCGTCAGAGAACTGGAGCCCGGACAGCGGAATTTCTACTATTTCTCGTCCGTCAGATGTGGCCATAAAATTGGTAGGACAGAAAGAAAAATGCTTAATATGTGGGAGAGAAAAAACACGGGTAAACTGATAAAAAATAGATGCAGGCGTGGAGATCAGGCACTCACGTAAAAGTAGGGATAAATAATGCCTGGGTGCAGGATAGCAAAGCATCTGTATAGTATGTATAAATGCCGCACTCACAGGTCTTATGAAAACAAAAAATATTTATTAGCAAGGACTAACGTTTCGGCTGGCAGCCTTTCTCAAAGTGAATGTGCAACAAACACATCCCCCAATAAACCCAACAGTGGCGCCAAAACCAGTATGACATCATCAACTGGGCAGTTCTGTGCTTATACCTACAGTATATAGAGCTGCCTATAGGGCAGGGGCAAGCACTCAGCCTAAAGCCACTGAAATCTGTGGGAAATGTTTTTCCATACATTTTTAACTTTGTTTTTTTTCAAGGGGGCAAAATGCTGCACCTCAAAAAGGGGTTTAACATGAGAAAGTATTTTAAAGAAATGCTGCTTTGGGTGGCAGCTGTTTAGGGCTCACAGAGCAGTGATTTTAGGAAGAGTTAGTAGCACAAAATGGTAACGGTAGGTCTATAGCACTACATGTTATTGCAATAAATGAGAGTGTCCTACTTTGTATAAATTGCACAGAATCAAAATCCTGCTTTACTCCACTGCTCAGACGGCCCGGAGAGTCTCAAGTAACTAGGACTTTAGCTGGGGAAATCTAATGAGGTTATATAATAAAAAACACTAAATTGGCCCAGGAGCAGTAACCCATAGCAACCAATTAGAAGGTAGGATTCAGGGCTGGAACTTGGGGTAGGCAGAAGAGGCACATACCTAGGGCACAGGTACCTCTGTTGCCAACCCCTAGTCTGGGATCTATTACCCCCACCGCTGATTTCCTGCACTCCCCCCTCTACAGGCCGTCTACCAGCTATACTCACTGGGGCAGGGGGAAGCAGCTATACTCACTGGGGTAGGGGGAAGCAGCTATACTCACTGGGGTAGGGGGAAGCAGCTATACTCACTGGGGTAGGGGGAAGCAGCTATACTCACTGGGGTAGGGGGAAGCAGCTATACTCACTGGGGCAGGGGGAAGCAGCTATACTCACTGGGGTAGGGGGAAGCAGCTATACTCACTGGGGCAGGGGGAAGCAGCTATACTCACTGGGGCAGGGGGAAGCAGCTATACTCACTGGGGTAGGGGGAAGCAGCTATACTCACTGGGGTAGGGGGAAGCAGCTATACTCACTGGGGTAGGGGGAAGCAGCTATACTCACTGGGGTAGGGGGAAGCAGCTATACTCACTGGGGCAGGGGGAAGCAGCTATACTCACTGGGGCAGGGGGAAGCAGCTATACTCACTGGGGTAGGGGGAAACAGCTATACTCACTGGGGCAGGGGGAAATAGCTATACTCACTGGGGTAGGGGGAAGCAGCTATACTCACTGGGGTAGGGGGAAACAGCTATACTCACTGGGGCAGGGGGAAATAGCTATACTCACTGGGGTAGGGGGAAGCAGCTATACTCACTGGGGCAGGGGGAAGCAGCTATACTCACTGGGGCAGGGGGAAGCAGCTATACTCACTGGGGTAGGGGGAAGCAGCTATACTCACTGGGGCAGGGGGAAGCAGCTATACTCACTGGGGCAGGGGGAAGCAGCTATACTCACTGGGGTAGGGGGAAACAGCTATACTCACTGGGGCAGGGGGAAATAGCTATACTCACTGGGGTAGGGGGAAGCAGCTATACTCACTGGGGTAGGGGGAAACAGCTATACTCACTGGGGCAGGGGGAAATAGCTATACTCACTGGGGTAGGGGGAAGCAGCTATACTCACTGGGGTAGGGGGAAGCAGCTATACTCACTGGGGTAGGGGGAAGCAGCTATACTCACTGGGGTAGGGGGAAGCAGCTATACTCACTGGGGTAGGGGGAAGCAGCTATACTCACTGGGGTAGGGGGAAGCAGCTATACTCACTGGGGTAGGGGGAAGCAGGTATACTCACTGGGGCAGGGGGAAGCAGCTATACTCACTGGGGTAGGGGGAAGCAGCTATACTCACTGGGGTAGGGGGAAGCAGCTATACTCACTGGGGTAGGGGGAAGCAGCTATACTCACTGGGGTAGGGGGAAGCAGCGGTGGGGCGCAGTGGGCGGGCTTGGCCCATCTCTGGTAGAATTTACTGGATGTTTGAAAGCAAACATCTTATTGGTTGCTATAAGTTACTGCTCCTGGGCAAACTTATGGCCTTTTATTACATATGGGAGTTAGTGCCTTGTTTGTAACAGCTACTTGACAGTCAGAAGACATAACATCAAGCATATTGTCATTGAACCCCCCCCAATGCATCTCAGTTTAAAGAGGAATATAGGAGCCATTAATCACCATGTATAATGTTTTCAGCATCCTGCACTCTTTGTAAAATAGATGTATTTTTAGGCCTCTGCACCTTTATTAAGGAAGATCCAGGATACAATCCTACAGCAAATTTCTTGTGCTCTGAAGAAGGAAGGAATGTCCTATGCAGGTGAAAGTGGGAAAGTAGACATACAGTGGCTTGCAAAAGTATTCGGCCCCCTTGAACTTTTCCACATTTTGTCACATTACAGCCACAAACATGAATCAATTTTATTGGAATTCCACGTGAAAGACCAATACAAAGTGGTGTACACGTGAGAAGTGGAACGAAAATCATACATGATTCCAAACATTTTTTACAAATAAATAACTGCAAAGTGGGGTGTGCGTAATTATTCAGCCCCCTTTGGTCTGAGTGCAGTCAGTTGCCCATAGACATTGCCTGATGAGTGCTAATGACTAAATAGAGTGCACCTGTGTGTAATCTAATGTCAGTACAAATACAGCTGCTCTGTGACGGCCTCAGAGGTTGTCTAAGAGAATATTGGGAGCAACAACACCATTAAGTCCAAAGAACACACCAGACAGGTCAGGGATAAAGTTATTGAGAAATTTAAAGCAGGCTTAGGCTACAAAAAGATTTCCAAAGCCTTGAACATCCCACGGAGCACTGTTCAAGCGATCATTCAGAAATGGAAGGAGTATGGCACAACTGTAACCCTACCATGACAAGGCCGTCCCCCTAAACTCACAGGCCGAACAAGGAGAGCGCTGATTAGAAATGCAGCCAAGAGGCCCATGGTGACTCTGGGGGAGCTGCAGAGATCTACAGCTCAGGGGGGGGGAATCTGTCCATAGGGGAACTATTAGTCGTGCACTGCACAAAGTTGGCCTTTATGGAAGAGTGGCAAGAAGAAAGCCATTGTTAACAGAAAACCATAAGAAGTCCCGTTTGCAGTTTGCCACAAGCCATGTGGGGGGACAGCAAACATGTGGAAGAAGGGGCTCTGGTCAGATGAGACCAAAATGGAACTTTTTGGGCAAAATGCAAAACGCTATGTGTGGCGGAAAACTAACACTGCACATCACTCAGAACACACCATCCCCACTGTCACATATGGGGGGGCAGCATCATGCTCTGGGGGTGCTTCTCTTCAGCAGGGACAGGGAAGCTGGTCAGAGTTGATGGGAAGATGGATGGAGCAATCTTGGAAGAAAACCTCTTGGAGTCTGCAAAAGACTTGAGACTGGGGCGGAGGTTCACTTTCCAGCAGGACATAAAGCCAGGGCAACAATGGAATGGTTTAAAACAAAACATATCCATGTGTTAGAATGGCCCAGTCACAGTCCAGATCTAAATCCAATGGAGAATCTGTGGCAAGATCTGAAAACTGCTGTTCACAAACGCTGTCCATCTAATCTGACTGAGCTGGAGCTGTTTTGCAAAGAAGAATGGGCAAGGATTTCAGTCTGTAGATGGGCAAAGCTGGTAGAGACATACCCTAAAAGCCTGGCAGCTGGAATTGCAGCAAAAGGTGGTCCTACAAAGTATTGACTCAGGGGGCTGAATAATTACGCACACCCCACTTTGCAGTTATTTTTAACACTAATAACACACTATTGTGTTAGCAAAGCCCTCCCCACAGGGGCCATAACTGTTAGCCCATTTGTCATCTAGACTCCCTGGGTGCTGGCATTCTCAACAAGTGGAACTGGGCCCCAATGAAAATATATATCACATGAATCATGACACCCCTAATCTGCGCTATATTGCCCAAACCCCACCCACCCAGTGGGACACTGGGAATTGTAGTAAAAATAAAAGCAATTATTTTGTTAACAAGGAAAACTAGGGCATTTCAAATCTACTTAATTGCTATTTTATTATTATTATGTAGGGGAGCTGTGTATACTTGTCTCTCCTCTGTGCTGTTACTGTGTAAGGAGGAGGAGCCCCCACCCCCTGTGTGAGCTGACAGGAAGGAAGTGAGAGAAGAGGGTGCTGCTGGGAACGAGGAAGCAGACAGACAAGCAAGGTGTTGGTAGCTCACACAGTGCTCTATATAATAAAGTAATTGGGAATCCTCCCCAGTGGCAGAAAGCGCGCTCTCTTAGGGTGCGGAAGGAAAGGGGGTCCTGTACAGGGCTCTGAAGAACAAAGCGTGCTCTTCTCAGGGCACGGAAAGCCAAAGGGAGTTCTAAGACTCTGAAGCACTTGCCACATAAGTGGGGGATTCCCCTCAGCAGTTCAGAAAGTACCACCAGTTGGCTGGCAGGCTGTATCTATCTCTGCTAATTTAAAGGTATAGCATCCTGCCAATAAATCCATCAACCTTTCCTGTGTGTGTGTGTTGTGGATCAGAGAAATTTCCCAGGGAGGGGTACCGCAGTCCAACCTGTCCTGACCCTGGGTGGAGGCACGCCATTATCAGTGTACTTGCCCTTCCATATAGCGGAGGCTCAGGACTCCTGTAGCGCCACACGCAGGTGAATGCGTGCTAGATCTCATGCAGTAGCAAAAGAGGGCTACAATTATTATTTATTATTATTAGAGTTCTCCCTTAGCAATGTAATGACAACTGGCTCAGTTCACCTCTTCAGGAAGCAGCCATGTTTACTAGTGTGAGGCATTCTGGGGAATGTAGTTCCATAATGCAGACGTCACATACCGCCTGCGCAATAGACAAATATCTACCGGGACCGTAAGCTTCATACGCGATGCGTTCTGGGGAATGTAGTTTAATTCTGAAGTTGTGTGTGGTGTATACATAGCGCCACCTTGAGTTTAAAACGAAAAATGCCGGACATATGAAAGACTTGTAACGCAGGTGAGTAAGGGAAAGGTTGTGAGGGAAGGAGGCATTGCGCTTGTAACCTAATACAGCATCTCATATCCTATGAACGCATTTTGCAATATTTCATGCCATTTTATGGCAAATAATTACAAAATTGGTAATTTACTGAAAAAGCCATGAAATGAGAAGTTTAATACCTCAGGCTACGGGTTGGGGCGCCGCACCGGGACCCCCACTTGTCTTTGGGGAGTGCATTTTCCCTATAATTTTGCCAGGACTGTTTTGAAGTCACATGTTGGAGGCGGAGGGTCTGGGGATTGTACACCCGACCATATAATTTACTGGGGGAGCTTATCATCACTTTATTTGCAATTAAGTTTTAGTGGAGAGCGCGGGGTTTACACACCTGAGCTCACATTCATTAATGTTGAGCCATTAAAAGGGCTTTAGAAAGTCTTTAAAAAGTCCCCCCCCCCCCCAGTTATCATACAGGTCCTTTTCAAAAAATTAGCATATTGTGATAAAGTTCATTATTTTCTGTAATGTACTGATAAACATTAGACTTTCATATATTTTAGATTCATTACACACAACTGAAGTAGTTCAAGCCTTTTCTTGTTTTAATATTGATGATTGTGGCATACAGCTCATGAAAACCCCAAATTCCTATCTCAAAAAATTAGCATATTTCATCCGCCCAATAAAAGAAAAGTGTTTTTAATACAAAAAAAGTCAACCTTCAAATAATTATGTTCAGTTATGCACTCAATACTTGGTCGGGAATCCTTTTGCAGAAATGACTGCTCCAATGTGGCGTGGCATGGAGGCAATCAGCCTGTGGCACTGCTCAGGTGTTATGGAGGCCCAGGATGCTTCAATAGCGGCCTTAAGCTCATCCAGAGTGTTGGGTCTTGTGTCTCTCAACTTTCTCTTCACAATATCCCACAGATTCTCTATGGGGTTCAGGTCAGGAGAGTTGGCAGGCCAATTGAGCACAGTAATACCATGGTCAGTAAACCATTTACCAGTGGTTTTGGCACTGTGAGCAGGTGCCAGGTCGTGCTGAAAAATGAAATCTTCATCTCCATAAAGCTTTTCAGCAGATGGAAGCATGAAGTGCTCCAAAATCTCCTGATAGCTAGCTGCATTGACCCTGCCCTTGATAAAACACAGTGGACCAACACCAGCAGCTGACATGGCACCCCAGACCATCACTGACTGTGGGTACTTGACACTGGACTTCAGGCATTTTGGCATTTCCCTCTCCCCAGTCTTCCTCCAGACTCTGGCACCTTGATTTCCGAATGACATACTTTGGACCACTGAGCAACAGTCCAGTGCTGCTTCTCTGTAGCCCAGGTCAGGCGCTTCTGCCGCTGTTTCTGGTTCAAAAGTGGCTTGACCTGGGGAATGCAGCACCTGTAGCCCATTTCCTGCACGCGCCTGTACACGGTGGCTCTGGATGTTTCTACTCCAGACTCAGTCCACTGCTTCCGCAGGTCCCCCAAGGTCAGGAATCGGTCCTTCTCCACAATCTTCCTCAGGGCCCAGTGACCTCTTCTCGTTGTGCAGCGTTTTCTGCCACACTTTTTCCTTCCCACAGACTTCCCACTGAGGTGCCTTGATACAGCACTCTGGGAACAGCCTATTTGTTCAGAAATTTCTTTCTGTGTCTTACCCTCTTGCTTGAGGGTGTCAATGATGGCCTTCTGGACAGCAGTCAGGTCGGCAGTCTTACCCATGATTGCGGTTTTGAGTAATGAACCAGGCTGGGAGTTTTTAAAAGCCTCAGGAATCTTTTGCAGGTTTTTAGAGTTAATTTGTTGATTCAGATGATTAGGTTAATAGCTCGTTTAGAGAACCTTTTCATGATATGCTAATTTTTTGAGATAGGAATTTGGGGTTTTCATGAGCTGTATGCCACAATCATCAATATTAAAACAAGAAAAGGCTTGAACTACTTCAGTTGTGTGTAATGAATCTAAAATATATGAAAGTCTAATGTTTATCAGTACATTACAGAAAATAATGAACTTTATCACAATATGCTAATTTTTTGAAAAGGACCTGTATAACTGAGCCACTTGTTTTTTAGGATTGATGATTTAAAGCCCAGGCATTACTGCATTGGTCGGCCATCTTCTCTTAAGGTGGCCATACACGGGCCGACTATAGCTGCCGATATCGGTCCCTTGGACCGATTCGGCAGCTAATCGGCCTGTGTATGGGCAGGGCAGAGCGGCCTGGCCGACCGATATCTGGCCTGAAATTGGCCAGATCTCGATCGGCCAGGTTAGAAAATCCGGTCGGATCGGGGACCGGATCGGCTCGTTGATGCGGTCCCCGATCCGACTGCCCCATTGCCGCCCACATAATCCGATCGTTTGGCCCCAGGGCCAAATGATCGGATTATTTTTTTTTTTACCTAAATGCTCCCCGATATCGCCCACCCGTAGGTGGGGATATCGGGGGGGGGGTCCCATTTTTGGTCCCATCCCAGCATTTCTGCATTGCTCAGGCACCTTCCTCTCTCCCTCATTTCCCACATAATCTTCTTGCTAAAACCCCTTTAATCACCCTCTTTTTCTCATAATATTTAACCATACTCTTGCCTTATAGTATGTAATTAATGGCATACTGTCACCTGAAAAATGAAAAAATGCTCACCTTTACATGATATGTAATGTTTATTAAATTAGTGTTGAAAAAAATTATTTCCATAGATAAAAAAAAAGGTTTAAGGTGGGAAACAGCAGTAGTAGTGGGGGCGCAACCAAGCGATTGCTCTGCGAGGAACGAAGGAGTCGGCCAGGAATGTACGGAGACACAAGGGACGAGATGTAGTGAGGAGCAGAGGAATGGGGGGCTTTGAAGGTTAAGAGAAGGAGTTTGTAAGATATTCTTTGTTTGATAGGAGCCACGATAAGGACTTTAGCAGGAGGAGAATTCTGGCAGCTGTATTTAATATAGATTGTAGAGGGGAGAGATGGGAGTTAGGGAGGCCGGTTAGTAGCAGGTTACAGTAGCCAAGTCGGGATAGGATGAGGGCATGCATTAGCAGCCTAGCTGTTACAGTAGAAAGAAGGGGACAGATTTTGGCAATATTGTGTAAGAAAAAGTGACAGGTTTTGACAGTGGTGTTAGTGTGGTCAGAGAAGGAGAGACTGCAGTCAAAGATCACCCCCAAACAGCACGCCAAATCGACCGGGTTGATGAGGGTGCCTTCAATAGAGATAGGGATAGGACCAGGCTTAGGTGGAAAGATCTTTAGTTCAGTTTTTGTTAGGTTCAGTTTGAGGTGGCATTGGTTCATCCAATTAGAGATAGCCAGGAGGCAGTTAGAGAGGGGTCGACAAATAAATTTGGATATCATCAGCATACAGATGATATTTAAAGCTGAATGAATGGATAAGATCTCCCAAAGACAGCGTGTAGAGGGAGAACAACAACGGCCCAAGTACAGAGCCTTGGGGTACCCCCACATTAAGTACAGAGCCTTGAGGTACCCCCACATTAAGTACAGAGCCTTAGGGTACCCCCACATTAAGTACAGAGCCTTGGGGTACCCCCACATTAAGTACAGAGCCTTGAGGTACCCCCACATTAAGTACAGAGCCTTGGGGTACCCCCACATTAAGTACAGAGCCTTGAGGTACCCCCACATTAAGTACAGAGCCTTGGGGTACCCCCACATTAAGTACAGAGCCTTGAGGTACCCCCACATTAAGTACAGAGCCTTGAGGTACCCCCACATTAAGTACAGAGCCTTGAGGTACCCCCACATTAAGTACAGAGCCTTGAGGTACCCCCACATTAAGTACAGAGCCTTGGGGTACCCCCACATTAAGTACAGAGCCTTGAGGTACCCCCACATTAAGTACAGAGCCTTGGGGTACCCCCACATTAAGTACAGAGCCTTGAGGTACCCCCACATTAAGTACAGAGCCTTGGGGTACCCCCACATTAAGTACAGAGCCTTGAGGTACCCCCACATTAAGTACAGAGCCTTGAGGTACCCCCACATTAAGTACAGAGCCTTGAGGTACCCCCACATTAAGAGGAACTGGAGATGAGGTTTTGTTAGCATAGGATACAGTGAATGAACGGTTAGAGAGATAAGAGATCCAGGATGCAGCCTGACTGCGGAGACCAATCGAATGCAGAATTTGCATCAGGAGGGAGTGGTCAACCGTATCAAACGCAGCCGATAGATCTAGGAGGATTAGTACAGAAAAGTGACCACTGGCTTTGGCAACCTGAAGATCGTTTGTAACTCTGCACAGGGCTGTCTCAGTAGAGTGCGCAGGCCGAAAACCAGATTGCAGCGGGTCTAATAAATTATGGGTGTTAAGAAAGTTAGTAATATGGGAGAAGACAATACGCTCTAAGATTTTGGAGGCAAGCGGTAGAAGCGAGACAGGACGGTAGTTAGAGAGACAGGACGGGTCCAGCGTGGCCTTTTTTAGGATAGGCTTGACACAGGCCAGTTTGGAGGTAGAGGGGAAACTTCCAGAGGTCAGAGAAGAGTTGAAGATGTGAGTGAGAGCCGGAGTAAGTTCCGCAGCACAGTGTTTGAGCAGAGAGGAAGGCATAGGGGCAAGAGAGCAAGGGGCGAGCGGAGCCGACAAAAGAAGCCGGGAGACTTCAGAGACAGTTACGGGACCAAAAGAGTTAAGACATGCAGAGGGGGGCTGAGGAAGGAGGAGCTGGTTTGTATTAGTAGAGGGGGGAATCTGATCGCGGATAAACTCCACTTTGTTCATGAAGAAATCAGTAAGTCCTGGGGAGAGTGCATAAAGTCAGGTGATGGAAAACATATAGAAAACAGGCGTCGCGGGTTGGATTTATTGTTGTTTATAAGGGTATTGTAAATAAAGATAAATAAAGATATACATACATACAATGCCCCTTCCGCCTCTCAACCCTCCTGATATTAGTGAATGAAAAGCATCATGTCGGACACAAAAAGAGCAGTGACAGCTAATCCTTGGCGCCAAACAACGCATGAATATTTTAGAGTTAGAGCTTAAGCAGAAAGATAAGCAATTAAAGTAAACAAAATAAATCAATAAATAATAAAACTGAACCTGCAAAGGTGATCTGCTTTTGTGTTGCCAAGGTCAGTGACCATCAGACAGCATTTATTACTTTTTTGGGTCCGGCTGAACCCCCAAACCCACCTAGCAGGATTTGGCCAAATCCCGAACCGAATCTGAATCCTAATTAGCATAACGTTGATTAGGATCGGAAGGGGTTAAAAATCGGCGCGTGCGGCGAAACATTTTTTCACTGCCCATTTAACCCTTTCCAAAGTCTAATTAGCACTGCATTAGCAGTGTATATAAGAACGTTGCTAAATGAATTAATCAAATAGGACATGCAATGCCACCTGGTGGCTGAAGGTAAAATAACAGACTGAGGTGGTAAAGGGCTTTGAAACATGTTGGTTTAATTGCCCCAGCTGCTACCTACAATCACCCACTGCCCCCCATGAATGCAGCCAATTGACATTAGTAGAAAGGGTCTTGGGGTGCCTTGGATCATCAAGGTGACAAAGTGAATTTGGGCAATAAATGCGTTACCCAAACAGCCTGCAGTTGGTTGGAAGCGGATGGGATATAAATCATAGTGGAAAATGTCCTTCACACCATTGCACAAACAATAGAAGGTTGCAGGGTCCCCAAAATCCCCCCAAATCCATTTTAAATGAGCCGTAGCTCTGCACCCCTATTGTTTAGCAGACACAAACTGCATTATATCCATCTCTCACCTTCGCTAATGATGCAGTGTGACAGGGCGGCAATAATAACATCTGTGTATCCTGCGCAGCTGCGCTGGTGCCCTGAGGGAAGGCACCTGTCTGGGTTTATTTACCCACATGGAAAGTATTGGAGTTTCTGTGCATTGCCCCCTGCATGCTATATAACTGCCCTAAACTGACGGTGGAAGAAAGGACATTTTCACTTATTTTATACTTTGCCCAGGATAGTAATGAGGCCCCCTTGCTGCAATAAGTGCCTTTGCAAAGTTGCATCTGACACAGTTTAGCCTGTGCCTGCAATTATTTTGGAATTCAGAGAAAACGCTGCATTGTGGGTAAGAACTGTGGTGGTGTAAATGAGCCCCTTGTGTCTCCTGTGAGCGTTCCCTGTTCTGTTTTATGTATATCTTTATTTATAAAGCGCTACTTATGTACGCAGCGCTGTACAGTAGATTAGAATACATTAATACAAACAGGGGGTTTGTTGACTCTATTGCCCAGTAGAGGGCACTGTTACATAAAGTATTTAAGCCCAGAGTAACCCACTAACAGGGAACCAACCCAGCACAATTATAGTACCAAGTAATGACAATTAGGAACCTACTGACCCATCTGTGCTGCTGATTCCCTTTATACCTGAGATAGGCCATACCATTTACTCACCATCCTGTGTCATGATCAGGGTATTTGTGATCTGGGTACTAAGCAGAAATCCTTGTGCACTCACATCAGTCAGAGGGGAATGCAGAGGAGCCTTTTGTGGATAAAATGCAGCATTTTCCCATAATTCTTGGGCAGCTGCTGCATATCCCCATACAGCCTGCATATCCCCATACAGCCTGCATATCCCCATGAAGCCTGTGTAGACCATATAACCTGTATAATAGCAGTGGGTGATTTTGAGTGTCCTGCCCCCAGCTAGCTGTATGGGCAGCAAAACTTTATGGATTGCCCCATGTACTATTACCCTAAAGGACAAGGCATAATTACCATTAATCACCAGACACCCATGGGGCAGAACACAGGCAATTACGGCCTTATCAATAATAAAATAAAAAGTGTTATTATTTACAAACAATTCCTTATATTGGCCAGCAAAGTTGTATCTGCAAAGCAAACCAGATGGTGGCGCTGCTCTATTTGCTGCCCTATAGGAAAAACTGGGTGCTGGCCACAAATGGTAAAATCATTGATGGATTTATAACTCTCTATCCTTCTTGCAGCCACATTTCCTCTTTATCCATTGTTTCCCTTTTTCAGCATTTTATGTTTCCTGTGCTTTATTAGCAGAATGCTCTCTGGGGCCTGAGCCGTTGCCATTTCCCTGTTTGCCTTATCAATGTGCATCAGCCACAGGCTCCCAGTACCCTGCATAGGAA
Organism: Xenopus tropicalis; assembly: GCF_000004195.4. Lineage (NCBI taxonomy): Eukaryota > Metazoa > Chordata > Amphibia > Anura > Pipidae > Xenopus > Xenopus tropicalis. The sequence goes on from NC_030678.2 coordinate 15,669,318, forward strand.
GCCGAGCAGCCTGGGTCACCCGGAAACCTACCGAAGATAAAATGATTTCCTTGCTTATCCTAAACCCGCTGACCCCCAGCTGTGTATAGCACAAGAGAATGAATCATGTGTATACCCAGCCATTAGTTACCTACAGGTGGGGATGGGACGCAATGATGGGCAAAGTGGCACTAGAACATATAACCCTCACATTTTAGCCAGACAAGAACTATGCCCTTAAGAAAAGCAATCTGAAAACTGTTAAACTAGGGTGCTGGGAGTTGTAATGCAACATGTCCTGCCCTATATGACAAATGACAAAAGTGCTATATTAACATAGTAGCACCAAGGCCACATTCTTCATATAGACACCCGAGGGCCCATGCCTAGGACAGCAGCTTTGGAGGGGAGGCCCTCATAGGCGTATATAAATAAATATTTTTACCACCTAATTGTTAGGAAGCCCTCAGCCTACTACAGGATACTTGCTGTAAAATCAAAAGGCGGAGCTCAGAGGTAGGCTTGGCACAGAGCGGGGCAAATGGTAATTGTGGTCTAGGCAAGGGGGACTGCAACTCTGGCCAACTTGCTCGCTTCTGCCCCCTACCCCACCTACTTGTCTCCCCGACTGCCTGTCTGCAGTGCCAGTGAACACTGGGCAGTTAGAAACTGCAAAACAGGCATTTGCATAGGGTCCTAGTGCCCGCTCCAAATTGTGCCCTAGATACATCCCTCTGCTGCTTCTCCCTTGTTCCAGCCCTGGTAGAGGGGCAGGGAGGGTGGGTTTGCCTCGGGCAATGCCAACTATAAATGCAGTACTACAGAAGCTACAGCACCATGGATGTACCAACATGCCAAAACTATACATAAACTAATACTATGTTTGTCCCTGGGCACCTTAGAAGGCTGAGAGTCTTAAGTTGGCCAAACACATTGAGATCCGCTCGTTTGGTGAGGTCACCAAACGAGCGGATCTTCCCCAGATATGCCCACCTAAAGTGGGCAGTATTGGGCTAATTTGATTGTTTAGCCCTAGGGCGGGCATAGGTACAGTCAGACCAAGGACCGCATCAGTGAGGTCCCCAATCCAATGGATCCTGATCGAGATCTGGCCTTGGTGGGTAGGCCCGTCAGGGGTTGCCCATACACAGGCAGATAAACTGCTGCTGCAATCTGCCCGTTTATGGCCATCTCTGGTTCAGCAATGGCAATGGAGCCAGAGGTTGAAGATCTCGGATGAAAGAACTAGCAGGGACTCAGCTGTGGACTCATCAGCTGCTGGAGACCCAGAAGAATTGGGGGGCTGATAGAAGTCCTGATCAATGGACATTTTTTATAAATAGTGCAGAACAGAGCCTCTTGCCTTTGGTTTTGTAGATGAGTGCCCCCTACTGTGTGACCCAGTAACTACTACTGTAGCCCAGAATAACCAATATTTTAGATATGCACATAATTTATTTGTTCTATCCCAGATAATGCCCCCAGGTTCCGTTTATCCAGATATAAATGCATGTTCCTCGCTCTGTATGACTTCAGATACAGATGCCCCCCCCATACCCCAGCACTGATTAAACACATTCACCCAAAGCTGCATTTATGCCTGGCAGTAAATACCTCCCAATGTTTATTGTTCTGCTCATTTGTTTATATTGTGCCTGCATAAAAGTCGCTCCATGCTGCGCGCCTGCTGCTGTAGATTTATATTGCTCCGCTCCGTTCCAATAGCTGCAAGCTACCAGCGCACCTCCAACTACAGGGACCCGGAGTATGAGCTGAAATATTAAGTCTATACTTTAAATACACACCGTGGGTATCTCAGAATGGAGTTTGGTTGTTCGCCCTGTAGGTTGTTGCAGATCTAGAAGTTTTCCAATTTTTTATTGGGGGCCCTAATTTTCTCCTTGGCAGAGGATGCCAGAAAAAAGGGCAGTGGACTAATAACTATGGCTCCCTGGCGGAGGGGGGGGCGGGTTCAGCTACTAGTAGTATGGGACCCAAGGATTTCTGATGGTGGCACCAATAGCCAACTAATTGTAGTACAGGTATGGGACCTGTTATCCAGAATGCTCGGGGACTTAGGGCTTTCCAGATAAGGGTTTTCTTGTTATTTGGATCTCAATAACTTAAATCCACTAAAAAATCATTAAAACATTAATTAAACCCAATAGGACTGTTCTGCCCCCAATAAGGGGTAATTATATCTTAGCTGGGATCAAGTACAGGTACTGTTTTATTATTACAGAGAAAAGGGAATCATTTAACCATTAAATAAACCCAATAGGGCTGTTCTGCCCCCAATAAGGGGTAATTATATCTTAGTTGGGATCAAGTACAGGTACTGTTTTATTATTACAGAGAAAAGGGAATCATTTAACCATTAAATAAACCCAATAGGGCTGTTCTGCCCCAATAAGGGGTAATTATATCTTAGTTGGGATCAAGTACAGGTACTGTTTTATTATTACAGAGAAAAGGGAATCATTTAACCATTAAATAAACCCAATAGGGCTGTTCTGCCCCCAATAAGGGGTAATTATATCTTAGTTGGGATCAAGTACAGGTACTGTTTTATTATTACAGAGAAAAGGGAATCATTTAACCATTAAATAAACCCAATAGGGCTGTTCTGCCCCCAATAAGGGGTAATTATATCTTAGTTGGGATCAAGTACAGGTACTGTTTTATTATTACAGAGAAAAGGGAATCATTTAACCATTAAATAAACCCAATAGGGCTGTTCTGCCCCCAATAAGGGGTAATTATATCTTAGTTGGGATCAAGTACAGGTACTGTTTTATTATTACAGAGAAAAGGGAATCATTTAACCATTAAATAAACCCAATAGGGCTGTTCTGCCCCCAATAAGGGGTAATTATATCTTAGTTGGCATCAAGTACAAGCAGGGTCAAACTGGGGGGTGAAGGGCCTGTGCCCATAGCCCACTCATATGGCCCATGCCCATAGCCTCCCTCCCCCGGAGGGGCCCCCCTAACCCCCCTCGCAGGGCCCCCCACCGGACGTTCTTCCCCGAGCATGTGAATTTAACGCGTTAGGGCAGGAGCAGTTGGGCAGGGGGAGCACCGCAAGGGTCGGGTCTGGGCGGCCCAACAATGGCGGCCCAGTCCGACCCTGAGTACAAGACACTGTTTTATTATTACAGAGAAAAGGGAAATATTTTTTTGAAATTTGAATTATTTGATTAAAGTGCAGTCTATGGGAGATCACCTTCCCGTAATTCAGAGTTTTCTGGATAATGGGTTTCTGGGTAAGGGGTCCCATACCTGTACATGAGTATCCTTTCTTTTTTATAGTCTAGCTGGGCCCCCACATCTTCCATGTGGCCCTAAATGAAATGGGTGTAACTATAAAGGAAGGAGACCCAGCGACTGCCCAGGAGTTATAGGGGCACTGACTGATTTCAAGAAAAACAATGCCAAAATTTAGAGGGCCCTAAAGTGATTTAGCTGTGGGGCCCCATAACTATAGCAATGATGCCTAACATAGCTCACTTTGCTGTGAGTTACATGTGTCGCCTTAGTTGCCCTTTAACTCAGTGTAATATTTACATGTGCCAATACAAACTGTACTTTTTCATGGCAGTTCCACTTGGAACACGGACGTAAGCAATAAATCACGCAGTAAGAATTCCCTTTAAGTCGGCGCTGAAGTGCAGGGCTTTGGCTGTACATACTCAGTGTCACTCTATCCCCCCGCGCACAGGTGCAGCAGCTCTGGTTACACATCCAAGCGTCTTCAAGGACATCCCTGGGGGGGGGACCCACATGAGAGACACGCACAGGAATGCAGCCCTGAGAGCGCGGGGTTCACATGGGGAACGGGAAACTCTGGGAAACACAGAACAACTCGCCAACATTTTTAACTCCCCCCCCAAATCTGGTTCTGTTCCCTCAATGCTGGGAGCTCAGCCTCTCACTTTCCATGGCTCCAGGGCAGAAGAAACATGGGTTGAGTGGAAGAATAGAAATATTGTTTATATGTTTATATCTAATTTTCATAAACTATCCCCTTAGTGGATAATAACCTTTACTCCCTGACACCCAAGTAAAGGTGGCCATTCATGTCATTATCTGCCAAGCGAGTGGATCTTCTCCCGTTATACCCCACCTACGGGTGGGCGATATTGGGTGAATCCAGGCTAATTTGGTCGTTTGGCCCTGGGGCCCTAGGCGCAGTCAGTTCGGAGAACGGATCAACGAGCCAGGGTTGGACTGGGGGGTGCAGGGCCCACCGGGGCTCCCGCCCCAGGGGCCCTGCAGGTGCCCCAGCCGCGTCCCCTAACCCCCCCAAGGGCCCCCCTAACCCCCCCGAAGGGCCCCCGCCTGACGTCCTCCCCGAGCGCGTATAAATTGAACGCGTCGGGGAGGAACAGTCAGTAGCGGGGAGCGCCGGCAAAGGTCGGACTGGGCCGCTGGGGCCCACTAGGGCCGGGGCCCACCGGGATTTTTCCCGGTGTCCCGGCGGCCCAGTCCGACCCTGCAATGAGCCAATGCAGTCCCCGATCCGACTAAATTTTTTAACCTGCCCAATCGATATCTGCCCGTTTTCAGGCCAGATATCAGTCGGGCAGGCCCGTTGTTAGTGCCCTTACATGAGCCGATTAGCTGTCAAAGGGACCAATATCGGCATCTACAATCGGCCCGTGTATGGCCACATTAAGTGTGGGTCAGCTCTCATTCATAGCAGCCTCCCTTTAACAGAATAATGGACTTATGCTACCTAATACAGGTATAGGATCTTTTATCCAGAATGCTTGGAGTCTGGGTAAGGGGTATGTCCAAACATACACCTGTCAAGGAGGAAGCCATATATATATCAGTGATCCCCAACCATTGGCTCAGCGGCAACATGTTGCTCCCCAACCCCTTGGATGTTGCTCAGTGCCCCAAACCAGCTGCTTATTTTTGAATTTCTGGTAAGGGGGCAAGTTTTGGTTGGATAAAACCCAGTGTAAAGCCAAACAGAGCCTTCTGTAGGCTGCCAGTCCACATAGGGGCTATGAAATAGACATTTATAGCTCTTATTGGCACCCCCAGGAACCTGCCTATGTTGCTCCCCAACACTTTTTCCATTTAAATGTGGCTCACGGGTATAAAAGGTTGGGGATCCCTGATATATATTATCCTTTAATTATACAGCACCCTGTGCCAGTGCAGTCTGCCTGCACCAACATGAGGAATAGGGTGGGAAGATTCTTGGTTCCCCCCAAACTTATTTTGGGGTTAAATTTCCTATTTGATGCTGCAGTGTGGGCAGAAGCCAGAGTACATAACTACAGGGGCAGGCAGAGCCGACCGGGCACCCTAGGCAACCCAGCCACCCACCTTGGCCCTGCACCCTTGCCCCCCCCCCCCCCCTCCATGGGCGCGATGCGCAGGGACAACTTTAACTCATTGCTTTTCTGCTAATAGAAACTGAGCAGTTTCTATTAGCAGAGAAGCAATGAGTGAAAGTTGCATTTGAAGGGGCACAATGGCATCTGCTTAACGACTTCCTCTTCCCTCTGCTCTCCAGCTGGGTGCCTTGCTTTATGGCATGGTAGTGCGGTTACTGGGCCACTCTGAATCAAAGCTCTTGTTGCCTTTGTTTGATATTTGCTTATGCTAATAAATTTGCTCTTGCGCTTCATGTATCATGAGATCTTCATAAACAGTACCTTGGCCATAATGCCCAAGCACCTGGGCCCAACTGGCCTTTATTTACATCGGACTCTAGAACCTAGAGATGCCAATCTGATTTCAAAGTGATGTGGGCCCTTGGCCCCTCCCCCACACTGTCTCTGCCCCACCCCTGAAGTACTCCCTGCTTCACTGCTTTGGACTATATCACAGGCCTTTGGGTGATAATCCTATGCATTTCAACAAAGTGGGTAAGTTATGTTTTGGGTTCAAATTACAGACCTGTTAATGAGGAAGATTGGGGCTTAAATCAGGAAGACTTCTGAAATGTGAATAATAATAATAATAATATAACAACAAAGTTTAAGGGATTTGAATCAGTTTCCTTCCTTTCTCTCACAAAGCAGCAGTCCTGCCCTGCTTTATGGCTGAGATATTAACTGTATAATAGAGCATTCTGTCACAGATCCCCTAAGTATTGCATTATAGATTCCATTTGTCATTGAAACATGAATTAATAAGCTGTAAGTTACAAAAAAAATTAAATAAAAAGATAACGGCAGGTAATTTAGATGTCATTATAGATCAGTAGTTATCAAGCGAGTTATCTTCCACTGCAGGCTGAAGATAAAAGCACTAGTAGCTCGCTTGTTCCTAACGAGCACATTGGGGATTTGGGATGTCTGACACCAGGATGAAATATTCCCACCACTTACATGTTGTTATTGTAATAAGCAATCAGAACAAATTGTTATACTAGCCATTAATCACTTTCAGTATTAATTGTTCTGTTCAGCAGATGCCCCCACATTGCCAACTACATTCTAATAGTTCCAAATCTTGGAATAAGATCATATATATATATTTATGCAGCTATATGTATGTTAATATCATTCTTTTTCTGATTATTATAGTCATTTAATGGGTGGGGGTGGGGGAGGGTGGAGTCCAGTGGGAAATTGCTATATTTGATAATGAAGGTTTTTATCGCCACATTTAAGGGGGGATTCTCTCCTGCACCTGCGCCCTTGCTGAAAAGATATTAATTGAATCAGACAGGCTGAGCTGGATTCTGTTATAATAAACTGTTATTGTATCTGTGGGCTTGGGGGGTGCCCACACTAGCAATCTATTTCATCCCTTATTTTATATTATACATTAAAATGGGAACGTATGGGACTGCAGTCAGGCAAATATTGCCCCAAGAGGTTTTTGATAGTATTTAACACTTTCCGTTCCAGTGGGCAGCACATTTGATCTGGGCCATGTGTTCCCGTGTAAACAAACGCAACAGACACTCAAGAGCTGACTGAAAACATAGAATCTATGGCACCGGCACTGAGGACTTTGTATATTGCCTTTCATTGGAGAGTAAAGTCTGAACATGTCAAAACATAAACATACCATTTATTGGAATCCTAGGGCCAGTGGTGTAACAGTAAGGGGAGCAGACACCACACATGGGGGGGACTGGTGAGGACCTTAAAAGAACAATTATAACAATATCAGGCCTCTGGCTCCTTGGCCCTACCCAGGGGCACTTATTGGCTTTTTTGCTTTTAAGGTGGCAGACCCAGTGCTGTCACTCACCCCCATTAGGGTTGCCACCGGGCCTATTTGACCGGCCTAGCTATCCCATTCCCCTGACAGGAACAGGCCCACCTCTGCCCATTTCCCCATACCTCCTGCCCATCTCCCCACCCAGGGTCGGGCACTGGGAAAAAACCTGGTGGGCCCCTGCGGCCCAGGCCCAGTCCCCACAGGGTGCTCCCCTGAGCTGCTGGTCTCTCTCCCTTGACATGCTGAAGTTAGGCTAATGCCACACCATGCGTATGGCGTATATTTTCGGCAAGCTGGAAAACGCTAGCCAAAAATATGCGCCATATGCTCCTACCTGTGCCTGCACCCGAATGAATGGAATACGCTCGGGTGCAGGCACATGTAGCTGAAATCCACATAAAAATTAAGTGTCACGGTTTTTGGCGGATACCGGCTACATGTGCCTGCACCCGAGCGTATTCCATTGATTTGGATGCAGGAACAGGTAAGAGCGTATGGCACATATTTTCTGCAAGCGTTTTTCAGCTTTCTGAAAATATATACACCATGCGCTATGGGGCAGATTTACCAAACCACAAATTCAAATCCCGAATGGCAAAAATTTCGCCGTCTTTTCGTCGCCGGCTCGACTTTTATTATCGTATTTTGCGCAACAATTTCGTCGGCGTCGCGTTTTTTTCGTATTGAGTGATTGTAAACGGTGGAAAAACCAATCCGATTTTTTCGTGATTGCGACGAACAAGTCGCGGAAAATACGAAAAAGTCGCAAAAATACCGATCATTACGAAAAAAACACATTCGGATGCCTTCGGACCGTTCGTGGATTAGGAAATGTGGCCCTAAGTGTGGCATTAGCCTTAAGTTTAATTTACACATGCTTATGGGAGGGGTTTGGACAGGTGGTGAGGCCCACTGCGGGGGGTGTGAAGGCGGGGGCCCATTGGGGGGGTGCAGGGACCCCTGAGTCATTAGCTCTGTACCCCCCAGTCTGATCCAGTGCGTTCCCCTGGAAAGGCCATTGCATCGCTTTATTATTCCGAAGTCACGCTAACTTTCCTCCTGCAGGCAACTTCAGAATAACAAAGCAATGCGATGGACTTTACACCGGTGTCACCTAGTGTTACAGATGGAAAGGCATTTCAGAGCGGTTAGTTGCCCGCAATAGCAGAGATCTAGCACAGTCGACTGAACCGCCCCGTGGATCCTTAGCCTTACAGGGGTTTTCAATGGTGCTGAGCTTGGATATACTGGCTATTTGCTTGCAAACCTGATTGGTTTACCAGCCAATGCTGTATCTATCTATATATGTGTGTATAGTTGGTACTGTGGGAAAAACAAGGAGTTAACAGTGTATCTTTAATAGGATTGATGGCTAAGTCAGATTGTGCTTCCTTAGAGATTTTCTCCGTGGTAATTATGTTTGGTGAGGCGGCAGGCTGCAATACAAGCGCTCACACATTGATCTATTAATTAATTCAAGTTTCTTTTACTCTGTCTCTTGGCTTATAAACTATATTTATCAGCTATATTCTGCATAACAAGCCGGCCAATATGCACTGTACTCATTATATGAACTGCTGGTTTCATCAAGTGTGAGTGGCAGGTTCCTACAGAAAGAAACTAAAAGGGGAATTCCGGCGGACAAAAAACATTTATATATATTTTATTACATAATGAAAGAAAACATTTCTCTAAGCAATCTTTATATACATTAATAAAAATGAAAAAGTAAAGTTTGTAAATGCCCTTGCTACTGAAAACAGTATGTCTCTTTGTATTCTCTGCACAGCTGGTGCTGACTCTTTAAACAATGTACTTGAAGTCAGGAAGCCAGACCTGTAAGGTAGCATGCAAGGCATTGTGGGCCATATTTAAGCATGTTTAGTGGTAGCTTTGTTTCCATTGTCTCAATCACTTTGCTATAAGGTTGCTATACACTGGAAGATTCGATCATTTGGTGTGTGGATCTTCTTCCAATATGGCCACCCTAGGACCAAACCATTGAATTACAATGGCGGGCATAGGCGGCGGCAGCGGCGGATCGGGGACCACATCAATGATCCAACAGAGAATCAAACCTACCCGAATGAGAGCTGACCAATTTTAGGCCCAATGTCGGTTGTGGAGGCCCGTTGGGGGTGCCCATACATGGGCAGATAAGCTGCCAAATCAGTCGAAAGGACCTGAATTGGCAGTTAAAATCTGCCCGTGTATGGCCACCTTTAGGCTAATGCAAAATGGGGCTGATTCTCTCACTGTTTGCATCAACCTTTCCCTGTGCCGGAACCTGGAACTATTGCGGCACATGGAGCGGATTTTGGCCCTGAAAAACACGAATGAAGGCTAGCAAAGTGCTTCTTCTAGTATAGGTGGCTTCTAAGTAGCTTAGAGAAAAGTGTGAGTGTGGGAGTTTTCCTGATGCAGGGTGGTAGAGCATACCAGAGGCGGGGTATGATCAGTGAAATGCGCGACTTGGTGGACTGTATGGTCAGTAGGTTGTCCTGAGCTTAGCACAAGGCCTGGGAGGGAATGTATGGGGTTATGAGAGCTGATATATAGAGGAGGCAGAAGAATGAGGGCTCTGAAAGACAGGATAACAATGTTGTATTTGAAGGAGAAGGAAAGGCTAAATCACTGGGGGGGTACCCAATGTTAGGCATCCCCCACCACCAGTGATTGTAACTGTTTACCTGAGACCCCTGTTAGGAAGAAACTGCGCCAGCCAGGGGTTTCTCTTCCTCCCATCTCGCTTTGACAAGGTCCCGGGGCCGGCACATGCCCAGTTGAGTGAAAAGCCAGATTTGCGAAGACCAAAGATGGAAGAGGATCACTTTGTCACATACCCAACTGGTGGGTCTAAGGTGACACCCAGACACCTGCCCTTCATTTTTAAATGGTGATTTTCTATTTAGGATTACCCAATAGCACATACTACTAAAAAAGGCTATTGTCGCGGGCGACTAATCTCCCCGTGTGCCAGAGCCCTAAATGAACAGCAGAACCATTGTGTTCTTCTTTGCATTGTATATGAGCCCTTATTAACATTAAATTAGTGACTACTGTACCAGAGTTGAACGTTTTATAAAAACGATGAATATGGAGAAAATATAAGAATGACCAATAATGAAGAATCTCCCACCCATCTCTATGTATTTTGCTCTCAGAATAACCCCGTATGTGAGTCATGTCACTCTGGGCTGGAAGCTTTTCCCTCCATGTATTTCTTCTCCCAAGTGACCTGAACAATAAGATATTCAGTGGTAAGAAACTCTAACGCTCACACTTTTCGTTGTATAAAACAGTGGCCCTACGTAAACTGAAAGCTTTAATAGTCACAGCCTGACCGTGTTGTTAGAAGGTGTCCCACGCAAGTCCTATTAGTGGCAAAGGCCCAAGAGGTTCTGCAGGAGTGACAGAATTCCCCACTATGACCAACTGTAGTGTAGAAAATGAATCTAGAGCCCAGCCTTTACTCTATTTGCTTCTGCCAGATTCCTACTGCCACTCAAAATGAAATCATAGCAGCTCGTGGCTATCTTGTAGAAGCATTTGCCGCTGACAGATTTGAGTCAACAATACTCCCTCAAAGACGCATCTCTTTTCCGTTCTTAGTCAATGCTTCACTCCAGACAAGCTGCTCGTATGTGAATAATGGCAGGAATGGCACAGCTAACTTGTGCCCAATCAATACTTTCTTAAATAGCTCCTTGAATCTGAGAGCTGACATCTTCTCCATGAGATATAAATGGATTTAGAAACACTAGACCATTGATCGGCCCCTAAATGATGCTAAATGATGGCGGATGATTGAGTGTGCTTTTCGACCTGCTTTTGTGTATCAAATTCCTATTATTCCTCAGTTGAAACCCATGAAGAAACTGGCTTGTGGGTATCTGCATGCCTTCCTATGGAAAGGTCACTGGTACAATTGGATTAAACCACTCCACATGCCAGTCCTAATTGCACAGTCACATTTACAAAAATGCCCCAGGTAAGTCATCAGCATACTGGTTCTAAAATACTATGAACCTCCTTTACAAATGAAAAAAAGCAAAAAATAAGGGCAAATTGGAATGCAGGGTTTCCCCCCAGAATTATAAAAAAAAAGGGTGACCACCAGTCACAAACTGCCCAGCAATGTAGGTGTTAAAAGTGTGCCTGTTTGTAAATGTAGCACAAGTTGCACTTGGTACATCCTGGGTGTTATGTGAGTGATTTGAGAACCAGTCTTTTACCGCAATTACAGCAATTAGTTTTGACTACTGAAATTTAGATGGTGCAACACATATCTGATTGGTTGCTAAGAGTATCCACCATGTTGCAATTTAGAACCTATAGCAGTAAATAAACCACAAAGCTGGATAAGAAAGTGTGACAAGGTGTGTGACAAAGTGATGATATCAGACCCCCATCTGAATCTGTAGTGAAAATATAAACTGTTTATATACAGTACACTGTAATCTGTTTATAGCTGCTGTCCCTCACTGTATATAATGTACTTGGGGTACCAGTACCTGCAGCCCCTCACTGTATATAATGTACTTCGGGTGCCAGTATGCGTTACTATTTACTGTAAGTAATCTGCTTGAGGAACCAGTACCTGCTGCCTCTAACTCATGCCCAGACTGGCAATCTTATTGTACAGCACTGCGGAATATGTTGGTGCTTTATAAATAAATGTTAATAATAATAATTTGTGGATTATGACTAGCTAACAGGGGGGCTGCTGTAAGATGCCATAGACAGTCACTATGTATTGCACTAGTAGGGGGGCTATTTGGGCCTCTGTGTACTTGAAATGCCAGGACCTATTTGAATCGCAGTATGGACCTGCTCCCTGTATGTAACATGAATAGGGTGCCAGTATACACGGCTTCTCACTGTATATAATGTGCTTATGGTGCCAGTAGGCACTGTCTTTCACTGTATATAATGTGCTTCGGGTGTCAGTAGCCACTGCCTCTCACTGTATATAATGTGTTTTGGGTGCCAGTACCCACTGCTTTTCAATGTGTATAATGTATTTTAGGTGTCAGTACCCAATTTCTCCTACTGTATAACGTGGTTGGGATGCCAATATCAATTACTTTCATGGTACAATGTGCTGGAAATAAAACAACTCACACAAGCAATGCCCCCCCCCCCCGTGTGTCTTCGCCCTAAAACACTATGCTCCCTGCAGCTCCTTCCACAGTTGTTCTGCTGGATCTCTTCATTCTGGTGGGGCCCTTGAGCACTGATAGGGCCCTAGACAGGAGCCTTATTTATAACCTCATTTTCACAGTAAGATGTAGTGCTTTTTCAAATGACTTTCTCCCTTTTAAGTACCAATGTTAGGGATGGTGTGGGGGACATGCGGTAGTGGCATAACTGGGCCCGGAGCTTAGAAACCCAGTTATTTTTATCCAGCAATCTGCTCAGTATTTGGAACATCACACAAGTTATACCATGATGCTGAATGCCAAGTCCAGCTGGTGTCACTGTTCTCATACTAATGTTAGTTCGCTATGCCATGTACCGTGCAACTAAAGGCCCAACAACTGCTTTTACTCTATGTATATGGGGTCATTCACTTACAAAAGCAGTGGGCTGGATATTCTTAGCAGTCCCTACTTGCACCACAAATCAGCTTAATGGGACTTAAAATACGGGCTTGCCAGCCACATTGGCACCGTGCCTCGTGAAATGATTAATACCCGGGGTCAGAATTCTAGCAGCAGGGATGGTCGACCTCCTTCCCCTTCAACAGTTGTTTAAGTGCCAGCCTTGGGATAGGCTGTTGGGAGATGCCAGGGTCAAGTATAAAGACAATTGGGGGGGCTGCAGGTTGACTATCAATGATTTGTGTTTTCTTGTTTTCAAATTCTCTCTGTTTAGGCTGTGAGTAAAGACAGAGGCGTATTCTCTTGTGATTAGTACAAGGGAATAACTGTGCTGGAACAAATTCAGGCCCAGGCCCTGGTGATCCCCGCGGCATGACTAGGGTTGCCACCTATCCAGTTTTCAGAAGGGTTGTCTGGGTAAAAACTGCCTGCCGGGTTTTCCCATTTTAGGAAATTGGGCAGAAATCTCCAAAACTGACAACACGATCAGGCAATCACCATGTCATAGCTCCGTCCCCGTAACAGCACATCCCCTCCCCCCGTGGCATCACATCCCGCCCACTGATGTTGGGTCCCCACCCGCCGTCTAGATCTACTGCCATGGAAAGGTGGCAACCCTATGTGTGACAGATCCTATCAGCTCTCTAATTTCTTTCATAGAGCTGTGTAAAACCAGCGTTGGACCCAGTGGGCCCTGAGACCTGATCCCCACCGGCACTCCCCCCGCTGACTCCCCTTCCTCCAATCGTGCCTAGGTAAGGATCAGATATGTGTGTGCACGTGGGGAGGAGTGGGGTGTGTGTGTGTGGGGGCGGCGGGGGCCCCTAGAGTGACAGCCCCAGTGGGCCTCACACAATCAGACCCTGTGTAAGACAGATATATCTTATACAGGTATAGGACCCCTTATCTGGAAACCCATTATCCAGGAAGTTCCGAATTATGGAAAGGCCATCTCCCATAGACTCCATTTTAATCAAATACTTCACATTTATAAAAATGATTCCCTTTTCTCTGTAATAATAAAACAGTACTTGTACTTGATCCCAACTAAGATATAATTACCCCTTATTGGGGGCAGAACAGCCCTATTGGGTTTATTTAATGGTTAAATGATTCCCTTTTCTCTGTAATAATAAAACAGTACCTGTACTTGATCCCAACTAAGATATAATTACCCCTTATTGGGGCAGAACAGCCCTATTGGGTTTATTTAATGGTTAAATGATTCCCTTTTCTCTGTAATAATAAAACAGTACCTGTACTTGATCCCAACTAAGATATAATTACCCCTTATTGGGGGCAGAACAGCCCTATTGGGTTTATTTAATGGTTAAATAATTATTTTAGCAGACTTAAGGTAGGAGATCCGAATTACGGAAAGACCCCTTGTGTGAATGTGAAGCACAGTTGGGATCCAGTTACATCTCCCCAGCCCAACATGCAACCAAATATTGGGAAGTGCTGACAAGTGCCAAAGTGCATTAACTACCTGCTCTAAATATAACCCCGGTTACAGCCAGGCTTTGAGGTTTGGGAGAGACTCGTGATCCGTCTGTGCCGTGCCGCTCTGAGCTTTGTCACATCCAGCGTAATTAAAACATGTGGGCCCCACTTTAACAAATCGCTCAGCAAACCCTGCTGTAATGCTGCCTGGCGTCTTGCCCCAAAGGCTGATGGATAATTACAGGGGCTGCGATTAGCTAAATGACCTCATTCGCTGTAACCAGAGGCAGCTGCTGAGTGGTGCACCTGGATTGTACGCGCCAGTCAGGAATACGGAGAACGCCAGTCAGGAATATGGAGAATGCCAGTCAGGAATACGGAGAATGGCGAGCACAACACTGGCTACTTATCTGCAGAATGCGCAGTAGGAATCTGTCTGTAATAACATATGAGCAATATAACAAAAAGGGTGGTTCACCTCTTAGTTAACTTTTAGAATGTTATAGAATAGCCAAATCTACTAAACTTTTCAATAAACTTTTTATTATTTATTTTTTTAATAGATTTTTAATTATTTGCTTTCAAACGAGGGTCTTACTTTTCAGGCCCTCTCCTATGCATATCTACTTAGTCTGTAAGCTCTACGGGGCAGGGACCTCCTTCCTACTGTGTCTCATACCCCATGGCACTTATTCCCTGTGTATTTATACTTATTTACTGTATTTATTATAACATTTGTCCTCCCTGTGTGTAATTGTGTATATTGTAAGATTGTACAGCGCTGCGTACCCTTGTGGTGCTTTATAAATAAAGTTATACATACATACATATATGCTAAGGTAGTTTGGACCCTAGCAACTATATAGCTGCTAAAACTCCAAACTGAAGAGCTCCTGAACAAAAAGTAAAATAAATAAAAAAAAACTAAAATAATGAAAAATTAAGATCAATTTTTAAATTGTCTCACTCTCTAGATCATACTAAACGTTAACTCAAAGGTGAATAAAGGTTACCTCCTATAATAGCATCAGATAAGAAATAAAAGTGTCTTTAAACCGAGAAATCAATGGGACCTACTACACTGCCTCAGTTACCATCACATCCCACAACATTTACAAACACAGCACACAGTGCAAAGTTCAGTTTCCTTTAAGCTACCCTTTGAGGTCCAACACTGGGTTAGTGTCCCCTTACCTTATAGCAGTTGCAGATGTATGAAAACACTGGTGTATAAAGAATAACTGAAGAAACTCTCGACAGAAAAGAGTAATGTAACAATGGCTTGGTCACGTTTTTACAAATTTAGTAACATATTAAGTTAGGATGAAAAAAGACATATGTCCACCACGTTTAACCATAATGCCTATATACAACCTGCCTAACTGCTAGTTGATCCAGAGGAAGGCAAAAACCCCATCTGAAGCCTCTCTAATTTGCCGCAGAGGGGAAAAAATTCCTTCCTGACTCCAAGATGGCAATCGGACCAGTCCCTGGGGCAACTTGTACTAAGAGCTATCTCCCATAACCCTGTATTCCCTCACTTGTACTGAGAGCTATCTCCCCTACCCCTGTATTCCCTCACTTGTACTGAGAGCTATCTCCCATAACCCTGTATTCCCTCACTTGTACTGAGAGCTATCTCCCATACCCCTGTATTCCCTCACTTGTACTGAGAGCTATCTCCCATAACCCTGTATTCCCTCACTTGTACTGAGAGCTATCTCCCCTACCCCTGTATTCCCTCACTTGTACTGAGAGCTATCCCCCCTACCCCTGTATTCCCTCACTTGTACTGAGAGCTATCTCCCCTACCCCTGTATTCCCTCACTTGTACTGAGAGCTATCTCCCCTACCCCTGTATTCCCTCACTTGTACTGAGAGCTATCTCCCCTACCCCTGTATTCCCTCACTTGTACTGAGAGCTATCTCCCCTACCCCTGTATTCCCTCACTTGTACTGAGAGCTATCTCCCCTACCCCTGTATTCCCTCACTTGTACTGAGAGCTATCCCCCCTACCCCTGTATTCCCTCACTTGTACTGAGAGCTATCTCCCCTACCCCTGTATTCCCTCACTTGTACTGAGAGCTATCTCCCCTACCCCTGTATTCCCTCACTTGTACTGAGACCTATCTCCCCTACCCCTGTATTCCCTCACTTGTACTGAGACCTATCTCCCCTACCCCTGTATTCCCTCACTTGTACTGAGACCTATCTCCCATACCCCTGTATTCCCTCACTTGTACTGAGACCTATCTCCCATACCCCTGTATTCCCTCACTTGTACTGAGAGCTATCTCCCATACCCCTGTATTCCCTCACTTGTACTGAGAGCTATCTCCCCTACCCCTGTATTCCCTCACTTGTACTGAGAGCTATCTCCCCTACCCCTGTATTCCCTCACTTGTACTGAGAGCTATCCTCCCTACCCCTGTATTCCCTCACTTGTACTGAGAGCTATCTCCCCTACCCCTGTATTCCCTCACTTGTACTGAGAGCTATCTCCCCTACCCCTGTATTCCCTCACTTGTACTGAGAGTTATCTCCCATACCCCTGTATTCCGTCACTTGTACTGAGAGCTATCTCCCCATACCCCTGTATTCCCTCACTTGTACTGAGAGCTATCTCCCCTACCCCTGTATTCCCTCACTTGTACTGAGAGCTATCTCCCCTACCCCTGTATTCTCTCACTTGTACTGAGAGCTATCTCCCCTACCCCTGTATTCCCTCACTTGTACTGAGAGCTATCTCCCCATACCCCTGTATTCCCTCACTTGTACTGAGAGCTATCTCCCCATACCCCTGTATTCCCTCACTTGTACTGAGAGCTATCTCCCATACCCCTGAAATTCCCTCACTTGTACTGAGAGCTATCTCCCCTACCCCTGTATTCCCTCACTTGTACTGAGAGCTATCTCCCATACCCCTGTATTCCCTCACTTGTACTGAGAGCTATCTCCCCTACCCCTGTATTCCCTCACTTGTACTGAGAGCTATCTCCCATACCCCTGTATTCCCTCACTTGTACTGAGAGCTATCTCCCATACCCCTGTATTCCCTCACTTGTACTGAGAGCTATCTCCCCATACCCCTGTATTCCCTCACTTGTACTGAGAGCTATCTCCCCTACCCCTGTATTCCCTCACTTGTACTGAGAGCTATCTCCCATACCCCTGTATTCCCTCACTTGTACTGAGAGCTATCTCCCCTACCCCTGTATTCCCTCACTTGTACTGAGAGCTATCTCCCATACCCCTGTATTCCCTCACTTGTACTGAGAGCTATCCCCCCTACCCCTGTATTCCCTCACTTGTACTGAGAGCTATCCCCCCAACCCCTGTATTCCCTCACTTGTACTGAGTGCTATCTCCCCTACCCCTGTATTCCCTCACTTGTACTGAGAGCTATCTCCCCTACCCCTGTATTCCCTCACTTGTACTGAGAGCTATCTCCCCTACCCCTGTATTCCCTCACTTGTACTGAGAGCTATCTCCCCTACCCCTGTATTCCCTCACTTGTACTGAGAGCTATCTCCCATACCCCTGTATTCCCTCACTTGTACTGAGAGCTATCTCCCATACCCCTGTATTCCCTCACTTGTACTGAGAGCTATCTCCCATACCCCTGTATTCCCTCACTTGTACTGAGAGCTATCTCCCATACCCCTGTATTCCCTCACTTGTACTGAGTGCTATCTCCCCTACCCCTGTATTCCCTCACTTGTACTGAGAGCTATCCCCCTTACCCCTGTATTCCCTCACTTGTACTGAGAGCTATCTCCCATACCCCTGTATTCCCTCACTTGTACTGAGAGCTATCTCCCCTACCCCTGTATTCCCTCACTTGTACTGAGAGCTATCTCCCATACCCCTGTATTCCCTCACTTGTACTGAGAGCTATCTCCCATACCCCTGTATTCCCTCACTTGTACTGAGAGCTATCTCCCCTACCCCTGTATTCCCTCACTTGTACTGAGAGCTATCTCCCCTACCCCTGTATTCCCTCACTTGTACTGAGAGCTATCTCCCATACCCCTGTATTCCCTCACTTGTACTGAGAGCTATCTCCCATACCCCTGTATTCCCTCACTTGTACTGAGAGCTATCTCCCATACCCCTGTATTCCCTCACTTGTACTGAGAGCTATCCCCCCTACCCCTGTATTCCCTCACTTGTACTGAGAGTTATCTCCCTACCCCTGTATTCCCTCACTTGTACTGAGAGCTATCTCCCCTACCCCTGTATTCCCTCACTTGTACTGAGAGTTATCTCCCTACCCCTGTATTCCCTCACTTGTACTGAGAGCTATCTCCCCTACCCCTGTATTCCCTCACTTGTACTGAGAGTTATCTCCCTACCCCTGTATTCCCTCACTTGTACTGAGAGCTATCCCCCCTACCCCTGTATTCCCTCACTTGTACTGAGAGTTATCCCCCTACCCCTGTATTCCCTCACTTGTACTGAGAGCTATCTCCCCTACCCCTGTATTCCCTCACTTGTACTGAGAGCTATCTCCCCTACCCCTGTATTCCCTCACTTGTACTGAGAGCTATCCCCCCTACCCCTGTATTCCCTCACTTGTACTGAGAGCTATCTCCCCTACCCCTGTATTCCCTCACTTGTACTGAGAGCTATCCCCCCTACCCCTGTATTCCCTCACTTGTACTGAGAGCTATCCCCCATACCCCTGTATTCCCTCACTTGTACTGAGAGCTATCCCCCATACCCCTGTATTCCCTCACTTGTACTGAGAGCTATCTCCCCTACCCCTGTATTCCCTCACTTGTACTGAGAGCTATCCCCCCTACCCCTGTATTCCCTCACTTGTACTGAGAGCTATCCCCCATACCCCTGTATTCCCTCACTTGTACTGAGAGCTATCCCCCTACCCCTGTATTCCCTCACTTGTACTGAGAGCTATCTCCCCTACCCCTGTATTCCCTCACTTGTACTGAGAGCTATCCCCCCTACCCCTGTATTCCCTCACTTGTACTGAGAGCTATCCCCCCTACCACTGTATTCCCTCACTTGTACTGAGAGCTATCCCCCCTACCCCTGTATTCCCTCACTTGTACTGAGAGCTATCCCCCATACCCCTGTATTCCCTCACTTGTACTGAGAGCTACCTCCCCTACCCCTGTTTTCCCTCACTTGTACTGAGAGCTATCCCCCATACCCCTGTATTCCCTCACTTGTACTGAGAGCTATCCCCCCTACCCCTGTATTCCCTCACTTGTACTGAGAGCTATCCCCCATACCCCTGTATTCCCTCACTTGTACTGAGAGCCCTTGGGAGGGATTCTGGGTTCTTACACATAGAGCTCATGTACAAACACTAGCTAATATTGCACCAGGCAATATCCCTTAGCAACCAATCAGACGTTTGCTTTCAGTCTGAAACTTGCAAAAGACTGTTCAAAGCTGTTCCCTGGTTGCTAAGAGGCACTGCACTAGGGCAAAATTGCCTATTGTAACTGAACCCCCCAATGTGTTTTTAGATTTAAGTAACTATTTTAGACAAAAATGAGGGCGATGTTTCCATTTGAGTGCACTTGAACTTGGTTAAAAGCAGCACTAACCCATTTCCTTGTTCTTTCTCTGTTCCCTTTTTCTGTTTTTAATAAAGTAAAGACAGCGCCCTGGGGTCAAGATTCTATTCATGCCAGAGAAATACGATAAAACAATGCACAGAGGTTTAATAATTCCTTTGCTTTCATGGGTTAAGGCCGAAAAGCCACTAAAAGTTTGGAGCACAGTTGAAGGAATAACTTTACATAATATACTTTTCCCTCTGGGGATTTCCTTCACGGCTGAGAGGAGAAGCTGCAAAGACACCATGGCCGAGCTAAACTTAGAGGGATCAGGGGCTCTTCAAGGCAGCATACGAATCTGGGATCAAATATGTTCTGTCAAAGCATAATAGACGGGCTTCAGCCCTTATGGGGCCCAGTTTGGACAATATCAATGGGACCTCTTGGCATCTGGAACACTTTATGTGGGGAGGTAAAAGGAATCAGGCCCATCAAAGCAAGTGGGTCCTCCACAGCCTCTGGTACTGTCAGTGCAATGACCAAATAGTGATCTTCATCTACTTTGTTGGTTGTTGTTGTTGGGAAATGGTAGAGCATTAAACGTTTGTTTTTTGTCCCCATCCCCAAACTTTTCTGTACGCTGTATTGTTCAAAGCTGGAGTGACAGCCCTAGTATGGAGCAGCATTGAGTCACAGAATAAATAGAAACACCTGTAGTCTTGAGAATACTATTCTTATTATTTAATATGTAGGCACCCAATGGCCCATACCTAGGGTGGCAGCTTTAGGGGAACAGCCCTCGGGAGCTTATAGAAAAAAATGTTTTGCCAGGACACTTGTTGCTAAATCTGGAAGGGGAGCTGAATAGGCTGACTAAATAGATGCAGGTCTAATCTGTATATTCTAGCAAATGCCAAAGGGGCTGCTGTAAGATGCCATAGATAGGCAATATTAATGGGGCCTGTGGGCACTTGAAATGCCAGGGCCTATCTTAAATCTCAGACTGTACCTGGATAAATGGGGTGCTGGTCAGGCCCGGACTGGGATTCAAAATAGGCCCTGACATTTCTCTAACTAGTGACTGCCCATGCATTTTACAGCAGCCCTTCTGGCATTTGCCAGAATTTACAGATTACCAGTCCGGGCCTGGTACTGGTAAGCCACTGCTTCTTAGTGTATATAATGCACTTGGTTTGTCAATCTGCCTCTCACTGTATAATATGCTAAATGTGCCAGTACCTAATACCTCTCACAATAAAGTGTGCTTGCTTTACCATTATCTATTGCCTTTCCCTCTACAGTGTTTTTGGGGTGCCAGTGATACCTGCAGCCATTAAATAATATGGTTGGAGTTTCATTACTCAGTGCCTCTCATAGTGAGAATTTCTTGAGGTGCCAGTCATTGTATAATGTGTCAGGGGTGCCAGTACCTGCTGCTCTCACTGTATAATGTCAGTGGGGTGTCTATGTTCCCTGCACACTCTGTATAATAACTAATGATGGCAATACCAGCAGCCCATTCTAGAACATGCTGGGGAGACTAGGAACCTTTGCTTTCAGGTTGCCTATTGTTCCAGATTGTCAGTACCCTCCTTCTTTATGATACGTTCAGTTATAGCTTTTTAAAGCTAAATGACGTATTGATGGAATGTGAAAACAATTTACGAGTGCTAATCCTTTACTGAGTGTAGATACGCACATAGGAATGGATGCCTGCAGAGGGATAAATTGTCTGTTAAATATGCAAAAATGCACACTTTAAAAATGGGTGTCACTTTAAAAGGTGGGCGTGACCAAAAAACTGCGGCAGCATGCTACCACATTTCTCTCTCTTTTCTGGCCCCCATATGCTCTGAAGTCTATGAGATCAGAAGTTATCCAACTGTGGGCCCAAAGCAATGATTATGTGTCAGCCTGAAAATTAATAACCAAGAATAATAATAGATGCTAAGTTGCTTGCCGATCAGGTTACTAGTGGAACACTAAAGCAAGATCACATGACAAGATGTGTATAGATATAACCTTATAATAGCCTAGGGGCAAGCTTGAAAAAAACATGTTGGACATCAAATAGAGCAGTGGTTCTCAACCTGTGGGTCGGGACCCCTTTAGGGGTCGAACGACCCTTTAACGGGGGTCGCCTAAGACCATTGGAAAACACATATTTCCGATGGTCTTAGGAATAATTTTATGGTTGGAGGTCACCACAACATGAGGAACTGTATTAAAGGGTCACGGCATTAGGAAGGTTGAGAACCACTGAAATAGAGGCTTGAACCTAAAAAATCTAAAAAGGCTCATATTTGGGTGTATATGGCTATGATAAATGTTGAAGTTAAGAAAAAGAACCTTCACTGATATAGGTGTAGTCACCTCTATACCAGGGCAATCTGGGAGCTGATGCCCCAGACCAAGAGCAGAAGAAGCAACTCCCAGTTTTTAATGGGTCTTGATTCTGCCGTTCATCTTACAGTATATTATTTCACGAGAAAAGCGTTTCCATTAGATTAACAGATGGGACATGCAGTCCTCTTCCCATTCTGTTTCACCTCTAACTAGTGACACTCGGGAGAGTTGTTAAGCACAGTGTAGGCACTTTGGAAGGCAAAATACCTGAGAAATTTGCAAAGCTGTATGAGAGCCAATAGGCAGGAGGGTACAGAAGCCACGTCGGAGCAAGGACAAAAGGGAGGTGCTGAGTCAGGGACATTGGCCGGGGGAATGACTTTATATAACACTGTAACTCGGTCAGAGCCAGTTGACTGGAAAGCAGCCATATGACCAGAACTGTTGCAAAAAGAAAACAGATTTGGCACGTGGCACCCTACCACTAATGAGAGGGTTTTGTTGCAATAGGAGCTTCCTCCCCATGCTGGAAAATTACATTTTTACAACATGGATTAATGTCTCAGCAGCAAGCTGTTTACTGGTTGACAGTATAAACATTTAAAGCTACAATGGCTTTTTTAGCAAACACATAATAAGACACAGAACAAAGGGCTTGGGAAGTTAGTATGAGCATGCATGTGCCCCAAGATGGCTGCCTGTTTTAAGAGCTCCCTTCAGGTTTGGACTGGGGGGATGCAGGGACCACCGGAGCTACTGCTTCAGGGACCACTGCACCCCCCAATGGGCCCCTGCAGTGGCCTTCACACCGCCCCCACCACCTGTCCGACCCCTTCACCCAATTGTGTACAAGTGAAACTTACTTTCAGCACTTCAGGGGAAGGAGATTGGCGGATTGGGGTCTACCTGTTTTTTTCTTTGTGCCCCGGGGGCCCAGTCCAACTCTGGCTCCCTCCCAGTGTGGAGGTCAGACCACTTGCTTTGGGCAATTCCTTTGATAACACTCATTTTTCCTCATCCTGAATGCAGCCCGCACCTTTGGCAATTTTGAAGTGATAGGTGGACATACATGGTAAGATCTGTGAAGCTTGGCAAGGCTGGCCCCAGTGACTGGATCATAATGGAGGTCAATGGTGAGATAAATGCATCAGTGGCCCTCATCTGATGGGATTTTGTAATGTGCCTAATAGATTTTGGTCAGGCAGTCCCTGAGAAAGGACCAATAAACTACTGCTTTGTTCTGGAGGGCCAGGTTGGTAGCTTTTATCTACCCATATATTGCCACCACTGGATTTTCCATTAAAATTCAATATTAATAACTGTTGTTAATTCATTTTAAACCTAAATCATACTAAATGACATTGCAGGAGCCAACACAATTCTGAACAAAAACCTTGCATAAATCCTCACTTAAAGCTCTTCACCACAATTCAGAGTAATATGAAGGTAAGGCATTTTGTAAAGCATAATAACCCTGCCTTAAATCACGCTGAAGTACAGTATTTCTATCCCGGAGAACAGATTGCATTAAATAAGACAAAACATTATATAAGGCAAGGGCTTGTAGGTGTAGAGAGAGCAGATGTATTACAATAGAGATGGGCAGAGCATTTGCAGGCAGTGGGTTGAGGTAATTATGGGGAATGGATGAGAATGTTCTGTACAGCCAGAAAAAGTACTGTGTGTGGGTGTTTATGGAAATGTGTGTTTTCAGCAACAGATGCTCTGCTTTGCTATAGATTACCTTAATAGGGGTTCTGAATACACGTGCTTCTCGGCAGCGTAGATATTTTGAGTTAGAGAGAGTTTACTGGAGGTCGTTCCTAAAAATATGACAACTCAATATCGAACCACGTGCTGTGTGCAATATTTGCATGCTAATTGCCATAGAGATTCCCCCCACAATTCAAGTGTAAGTGTGAGAACCACCAAGGGCTGTATATAGGTCCAGTCCTCTACTGTTTACCTAGATTGTAAGCTCCATGATTGAATAGGTTGTATTTTTACCTGTAATCAATATGATTGTGAAATATGTTGGCGCTGTATGAATAAGTGTTTATTAATAACAAGTTATTCTTATTATCCAAATCTGAAGATTGTACAAACCATTGAAGGGGGCTTAGTGAGGGAATAAAAAGTTACCATGACCATGACGTTCCATTCTAAAAGCACTTGACCTGCATCCTTCTGCCTTTATATGGCTATGGAAATCCCTCTTGTGACTTCTAATATCCTTATATATGTAAAAAGTGGAGACATTATGTTCTGAATAGACTGGAGCACCTTGGGGCAATTTGTGCCCCCCACCCTTACCTATCCTCCATTTTGGAGGGGGAGACTGCTAGTCTAAAGAGTGCAGCTTTACAGTTAAAAACATGACATTGCCCCATAAACTAAAGCTGGCCATATAAATAGCTATTTTTCTCAACTTCACAACCAATTTCTGTGTGTTCAGTGTGTGACAAAACCGTACAATTATCATAAGGTTAGTGTGCCCCTAGCGATCATGCATCTAGCGATCTTTCATCGAACATCAGTTAGATCAGTGCTGTCCAACTGGCAGCCCACGACCCCCCTCTGTGTGGCCCCCCACCTATATGGCTGCTTTGATGCCTTACCTTTCTGTAAACTTTACATGGTATCAGTACTGAGATTAGGCTGATGCCACACGAGGCGTAGGGCTGAAATTTTCGGCAAGCGAAAAAACGCTTGGCGAAAATTCAGCCCTACGCCTGCTACTTGTGCCTGCACCCGAATGAATGGGATACGCTCGGGTGCAGGCACATGTAGCCGATAAACGCATGAAAACGCGAGAGAATGCAAAGTCTCGCGTTTTAATGCGTATATCGGCTACATGTGCCTGCACCCAAGCGTATTCCATTCATTCGGGTGCAGGCACAAGTAGCAGGCGTGGGGCTGAATTTTCGGCAAGCGTTTTTCCGCTTGCCGAAAAAAATCAGCCCTACGCCACGTGTGGCATCAGCCTTAACTGGCCCCCTGCATGGTTCTCACCTCAGATTCAGGTGTAATCAGGCTGTATTGTTTAAACATGTAATCCCCTGTGTTATTCACACCTTTTAATCCCTGCACTGTTCACCCCCTGCAGTGTTCACACCTCAGACTCAGGCTGTAATCACCCACATTGTTCACACCTCAGACATTGTATGTACTGCCTGGCCTATGCTGCCTGTGTGTATGGCACACATAGGCAGCATAGGGCAGGGAGGGTATGGCACATAGACAGCATAGGGCAGGGAGAGTATGGCACACACAGGCAGCATAGGACAGGGAGGGTATGGCACACATAGGCAGCATAGGGCAGGGAGGGTATGGCACACACAGGCAGCATAGGGTAGGCAGAGTATGGCACATAGGCAGCAAAGGGCAGGGAGGGTATGGTACAGACAGGCAGCATAGGGCAGGTAGAGTATGGAGCACACAGGCTGCATAGGGTAGGGAGAGTATGGTACAGACAGGTAGCATAGGGCAGGTAGAGTATGGCTTTTGCTGCACTACCACCACTGTGATAAAGTGGGTGTGGTTTAAAAATGGGGACTGGTCAAAACTGGCTTCCATTAGCGGCCCTCCACCATGCATGCTAGAGAAACTCCGGCCCTCGGCACAGCAGAAGTTGGACAGCACTGAGTTAGATAATTGATCGGGCAGGTTTGAATTTATTGTCCGATAGTTTCCAGGACCAACCAGGCAGCTTCCTACTGGTTTTCCTAGCTTCGACTAGACAGTGTCGCTTGAAATGGTTGCCTTTGTTGATGAACAAATCGGACTTTTAAACTATTTTTTTTTAAATAAGTGTGGTTGTACAGGTATGGGACCTGTTATCCATAATGCTTGGGACCTAGGCTTTTCCAGATAAGGGATCTTTCCGGAATTTGGATCTTCATACCTTAAGTCTGCTAAAAAATTATTTAAACATTAAATAAACCCAATAGGCTTGTTTTGCCTCCAATAAGGGGTAATTATATCTTAGTTGGGATCAAGTACAGGTACTGTTTTATTATTACAGAGAAAAGGGAATCATTTAACCATTAAATAAACCCAATAGGGCTGTTCTGCCCCCAATAAGGGGTAATTATATCTTAGTTGGGATCAAGTACAGGTACTGTTTTATTATTACAGAGAAAAGGGAATCATTTAACCATTAAATAAACCCAATAGGGCTGTTCTGCCCCCAATAAGGGGTAATTATATCTTAGCTGGGATCAAGTACAGGTACTGTTTTATTATTACAGAGAAAAGGGAATCATTTAACCATTAAATAAACCCAATAGGGCTGTTCTGCCCCAATAAGGGGTAATTATATCTTAGTTGGGATCAAGTACAGGTACTGTTTTATTATTACAGAGAAAAGGGAATCATTTAACCATTAAATAAACCCAATAGGGCTGTTCTGCCCCCAATAAGGGGTAATTATATCTTAGTTGGGATCAAGTACAGGTACTGTTTTATTATTACAGAGAAAAGGGAATCATTTAACCATTAAATAAACCCAATAGGGCTGTTCTGCCCCCAATAAGGGGTAATTATATCTTAGCTGGGATCAAGTACAGGTACTGTTTTATTATTACAGAGAAAAGGGAATCATTTAACCATTAAATAAACCCAATAGGGCTGTTCTGCCCCAATAAGGGGTAATTATATCTTAGTTGGGATCAAGTACAGGTACTGTTTTATTATTACAGAGAAAAGGGAATCATTTAACCATTAAATAAACCCAATAGGGCTGTTCTGCCCCAATAAGGGGTAATTATATCTTAGTTGGGATCAAGTACAGGTACTGTTTTATTATTGCAGAGAAAAGGAAGGTAATTTTTAAAAATTAGAATTATTTGCTTATAATGGAGTCTATGGGAGATGGCCTTTCCGTGATTCGGAACTTTCTGGATAATCGGTTTTCATATAAGGGATCCCATACCTGTACAATAATGAAAAGATCTTTAAAAAATCTACATGGGTATGCCCTGCTTTACTCAAGCTTTACTTTGCTTTCCATGCCCACTTTGATTGTCAGACCAATATAAACCATTAGGAAACCAGTTGGTCCCTCTACTGAAATCTACCCCTCACATTTCAGTGGATCTGGAAATGTTTCTTTACAAGCCCATGCTCCCAGTCCTTCTGCCACTGTCGATTTGTTCCCCTATGCAATCATATTATACAGCGCCCAGTATAAAACCACTGCATTGATAGCATTTGCAAACCCAAGTCCAGGTCCCTTCCTCATACAGATTAGATTAGTTCAACATGACTTGCTCTGCTAAGAATTCCTACATAATGTGCAGTATACAAGCGAGTCACTAAATCATCTTAATAACCTGCTGATTACGCAGTCATACTGTGTGTGCTTATAAGGAGCTTATGTGAATGCTGTAAATGGAAAAGTAACACATACACATATATATATTTTAAATACATGCATGTTATATATAGAATATGCATGTATTTAAAATGATATAAACGGATTTGCTTGCTTTGCTTTTGAAATGATATGATGTACATCTATTTCCTTCCTGCCAAAACACATCAGTTGCCATATGGATTACAGCCCAAATGGGAATGTCTGCTTTATATTTCTTTGGAAATGTATGTCCACAGACTGGGATGATGAATTCATCAGTGTGGTATTGTTTACATTTAAATGCAGGGTGGTGTTTTCTATAAAAGCACCCAAGGTACCTAGCATGGCACCTTCAGGGGGGCAGTTTGGGTGCCAATATATAAAGAAGAAATGTGGCACTTCTGTTTTTTTTTTAAAACCCTCTTTTTAAACCTGTCACCAATCACTTGTGTCTAAATCTGGAGCTAATGTGGGGGTATACGCCTCTGCTATCCAATCATCAGTAGGCTTGGCATAAGGCTTACCAGCCTGGCTCGTAAAAAATGATGCTTGCTGTCAATGTAATTAATAGGGAAGAAGGTTAAAAATATAGAAAGGTCTATCTTTTTTTCCCAGAAAAGGTGGCAGATATTAGCGTTAGATACTAGTGTTGCCACTTTTTCTTCTCAGCATTGCCGGCTTGTGGGAAGGGGGCAGAGGTAGTGAGGTCACATGGGTGGGGTTGAGAACAGGCTGATTGAGAAATGGGCTGGTTGGGTAGCAGAATGGATCAGGGAGAAGATGGATGGGCAGGGAATCACAAGCACTCTCGCAGTTTATGAGCAAGTACATTGGTAGTACATTTGAAATAATGGCTTCAGCCCTAGTTGGTGATTTGCATGGCAGGCCACTGAAACCAGGGACATGTGCAGCACCCCAAGTTATAAGCTTCAAAAAGGGTCACATACTGATAAATTCTGATATAAAGATGTTATCACTACCATCTTCCCGACTGTGAATGCTCTGCGACAACTGCCATCCCTCAGCTGTTCATTTTAAAGGGTTCTACTAGGTACCAGGCTGGACCGAAAATGCCCCTGACAATAATTCTGGGGCTACCATATAAACTATCAACTGGGCGACCTACAGTCCAGCCAAGTGCCCTACAATTAAGGTGGCCTTTACACGGGCCGATTCTACCTGCTGATATTGGTCCCTAAGACTGATTTGGCAGCTTGTTGGCCCGCGTAGGGGCACTAACGGCGGGCTTGCCTGACCGACATCTGGCCTTAAATCGGGCAGATCTTGATCGTGCAGGTTTAAAAATTTAGTCGGATTGGGGACTGCATCGGCTCGTTGATGCGGTCCCCGAATCGAAGGTGCCTATACCCATCATTCTAATTCGATCGTTTGGCCCCAGGGCCAAACGACCAAATTAGCCTATCACCCACCCTTAGGTGGGGATAACGGGAGAAGATCCGCTCGCTATCTTAGCGTGTATGGCCACCTTTAGTCCGATACTGCCTTTTTGCTCTCAGATTGGGAGGCAAAATATCACAGATGTAAACCCACCATAGGGTTTTTGGCAACAATTAATTCACACCCTGACCACACCTGCTTATGTTTTAGTTCTGCCAAATGCAACCGTTATCTATGGTATTGATATCGCAGACGGCTGTGCATATCGGTTGACTTGTCGATCGGGCAGGTTAAAAGATTTTGATTGCATTGAAGGCGCCCAAGCAAACTTTACATTCAGGGCTGAATCGGCAGGTAGAGGTAGAATTTCTATTGTTTCTACCTCCATATCTGACCATTAAGCCCTGACGGAGGGAACGATGTTTCGTGTGACCGCTACATGTATGGCCTCCTTAAGGCTGCATCCAACATACATTCAAGAAAAGGGGGTGACTTGGGGTTTCTGGAGCCCAAAGTGTGTAACTCCTTAAGTTGCTTCCCTAATTACTCTATGACATGACACTTGTGACACAAAGTATTATTTAACACAAGACAAAGCCAATGTGAATGATTTGGAGCCAGTGACTGAAGCCCAAACTAGGAACACCCCCTCCCAGTCCCTAGCAACCAGATAGAAACAGACAGACTAGCAAGGTGGCTAACTAAAAAGACCAAGTAAGGGATCCCCATTAGAACCTAAATAGCGGTGAGTAGAGAACGAACCGCTCAGGCCAAGACGTTGCTATTGGCCCAGCCCCATGGAGCCTTTCCCAGCGTCCCTTGCCCATATAAAGCCTCAATGCCAATCAAAGCGCGGCAGCCTGTCACCGAAGCCGCTGGATTTATAACCCGCAGCACCTGTGGGCACGCCCACCAAACCAGCCGACCAATCACAGCACAGCTTTGTACAGCGCGCTAAAGTTATCCCAAACCACTGCAGATTGCAAATGAACTACAACGCTGAGGCGCGACCTCTGCAGACAACGGTGTAAATGACACATGGGCATTTATATCTATATATCGTACAATTCATTTTTGGCCGAACCAGACAGCCTGCCCACCGATACGTCACCGATGATCGTCCAGGTTTCCCGGCTCAGAGCTCTTTGTGCGCTAGGAACCGCCCTTCTCCGAAGCGCATTGGACAGACAGCAGGCATGATTGGCAAATAACCTATCCAATGAGTGCCTGATGCTTACTGTAGCTCCGCCCAGCCCGCCGCTCTTGCGGTAAGCAGTGTGGCAGGAGCAGCAGTAGTTGGCAGAGCTTGGGTTTAACCTCTCGGCTGGGATCGCACCGTGCCCGGTCTGTGTATCTCTGGGGCGACAGGAGCTCACAGCGTAGGCCTGTGGGAGACACATTCATGCAGGTAGGAACCGTGAGAGTCAGGGCTGTGAAGGTATGCACCTAGCCGGTGTGCTGGCATTCTGCCTCATTCAAATGGCTTGTGCCCTGTGCCCATAGGCATGCACTTGTATTGGCTATTGTACCGGGGCTCTGGGCTACTGGGGTGCAGTGGGGGGCAGTCGTGTTCTCAAGCAGGTAGCACTGCATTCATTGGCTGTCTGTATTGCCTGTCTGTATGTATATCATTCTGTCTGCCTCTCTCTCATATATCCATATATCTCTTTCTATTAGTCTTTCAGTTCTATCTATCCTATCATTCATAATTTAGCATTATTACCTCTGTGTCTATCGCACATTTATTGTCTGTCTGCTTGTATGTCTGTCCCTACTCTGCAGTTGTGGGGCAGAATCCTTATATCAGCAAGATGCTTCATCTTCTCTCCCCCAGCTGATACCGAAGTACTGATCCTTATTTCCCTCCATGCATGCTGGGAGTTATAGTTTAGCCTTATCTGGGGGGGCTACAGTTTGGTCTGGGGTCCTATCCTCTTCTGTAGCGTTTAAGCAAAGGGCCAGTTCCATGAGAGTCTTGTGTGTGTGTGTGTATATATATTAGAATGTGCCCCTATATTGCATAATGGGACCTTCTTCCAGCTTTAGATCAGCTGTTCCTGTACTTGCCATGCATCCTGGGAGCTGTAGTTCAGTACACTATTTGGGGAATATCCCCTGTAGGATGGCTGTGTGTAACTGGAGCCTGTCAGACACTGCAGTGTGCATTTATTTCCTTCCATGTCAGCAGAAGGGTTAATGCCAAGGGGACACTGCAAGATGAACTGTCCTCCAAAAAGCAGTCCCTGCAATGCGCATGTGTAGGATTATCTTGTTTTAGTTACTTCTCCCAAATCCTTAGATCTGTCCCCCCTCCTAAGGAGCCAAAGTAACGTTGACACCAAGAATAGGCAGTCTGGGGGATTTGGGGTGTCCAGTGTGTGGTTTAGCTCATAGAGTATTATTGCTCCTGGGTGATTTGATTTGTGAGCCCACCCAGTGTTGTGATTCTGTATGACTTATCCACTGTGCTACATTGTTGCCAAAATTCTATTCACTCTTCTGAGTTTCTCTTGTATACTGCTCCTGTGGGTGTTATATTGCCCTGTCAGTCCTTTCTCCATGTACACAATCCTTTAACCCATGTTTTATACGTTTATAGTGCTTGATATGTATAGTCTTATCTGTGGCTGAAGAATAGACTTGTGTTGTAGAGCTCAGCAGGAGGATTTATAACAATAGGTTTAATAAATAAGAAAATACGAAGTTATCCCATGCTCTGTTAGCATTGATGTTGATATCCCCATGCTCTGTTTTGGTCCTTAGGTTCAGGCAGATATGTATTTAAACAGGACTGACAGCCCTAAAGGTGGCCATACACGCACCGATATTATCGTACGAAACCTCGTTTCGTACGATAATCGGTGCGTGTATGGCATGTCAGCGAGCCGACCGATATCGCAGGAAGCTGCTGAAATCGGTCGGCTCGCCGATCGGCCAAGTTAGAAAATTTTGATCGGGCGCCATAGAAGGCGCCTGACCAAAATTCTCCCTTCAGAGCTGAATCGGCAGAAGGAGGTAGAAATCCTATTGTTTCTACCTCCTTACCTGCCGATTCAGCCCTGAATGGTGTGTGGCGGATCTGACGATGTTTCGTGCGACCGACGGTCGTACGAAACATCGTGAGATCGCCACGTGTATGGCCAGCTTTAGGGTGGCCATACACGGGCAGATTTAAGCTGCCTATGGTTGACCTCACCAAACGAGTGGATAGTAACGTGTACGGCTAACTTTAGCCTTGTATATCCTGAGGATATTTAGAAACTTGAGTTCGCTCTTCAACTGTGTATGCGGTGTAGTGGGGATAATAGCCTCTGGAAAGGGACTGTGGCTGTAGGATAGCAGGTATAGTAGGGAGAGATGGTGCCTATAGTAGCAGTGGGGGGATAATAGCCTCTGGAAAGGGACTGGGGCTGTGGGATAGCAGGTATAGTATGGAGAGATGGTGCCTATAGTAACAGTGGGGGGATAATAGCCTCTGGGAAGGGACTGGGGCTGTGGGATAGCAGGTATAGTAGGGAGAGATGGTGCCTATAGTAGCAGAGGGGGGATAATAGCCTCTGGGAAGGGACTGTGGCTGTGGGATAGCAGGTATAGTAGGGAGAGATGGTGCCTATAGTAGCAGTGGGATAATAGCCTCTGGGAAGGGACTGGGGCTGTGGGATAGCAGGTATAGTAGGGAGAGATGGTGCCTATAGTAGCAGAGGGGGGATAATAGCCTCTGGGAAGGGACTGTGGCTGTGGGATAGCAGGTATAGTAGGGAGAGATGGTGCCTATAGTAGCAGTGGGATAATAGCCTCTGGGAAGGGACTGGGGCTGTGGGATAGCAGGTATAGTAGGGAGAGATGGTGCCTATAGTAGCAGTGGGATAATAGCCTCTGGAAAGGGACTGGGGCTGTGGGATAGCAGGTATAGTAGGGAGAGATGGTGCCTATAGTAGCAGTGGGGGGATAATAGCCTCTGGGAAGGGACTGGGGCTGTGGGATAGCAGGTATAGTAGGGAGAGATTGTGCCTATAGTAGCAGTGGGGGGATAATAGCCTCTGGGAAGGGACTGGGGCTGTGGGATAGCAGGTATAGTAGGGAGAGATGGTGCCTATAGTAGCAGTGGGGGGATAATAGCCTCTGGGAAGGGACTGGGGCTGTGGGATAGCAGGTATAGTAGGGAGAGATGGTGCCTATAGTAGCAGTGGGGGGATAATAGCCTCTGGGAAGGGACTGGGGCTGTGGGATAGCAGGTATAGTAGGGAGAGATGGTGCCTATAGTAGCAGTGGGATAATAGCCTCTGGGAAGGGACTGGGGCTGTGGGATAGCAGGTATAGTAGGGAGAGATGGTGCCTATAGTAGCAGTGGGATAATAGCCTCTGGGAAGGGACTGGGGCTGTGGGATAGCAGGTATAGTAGGGAGAGATGGTGCCTATAGTAGCAGTGGGATAATAGCCTCTGGGAAGGGACTGGGGCTGTGGGATAGCAGGTATAGTAGGTAGAGATGGTGCCTATAGTAGCAGTGGGGGGATAATAGCCTCTGGGAAGGGACCGTGGCTGTGGGATAGCAGGTATAGTAGGGAGAGATGGTGCCTATAGTAGCAGTGGGGGGATAATAGCCTCTGGGAAGGGACTGGGGCTGTGGGATAGCAGGTATAGTAGGGAGAGGTGGTGCCTATAGTAGCAGTGGGGGGATAATAGCCTCTGGGAAGGGACTGGGGCTGTGGGATAGCAGGTATAGTAGGGAGAGATGGTGCCTATAGTAGCAGTGGGGGGGATAATAGCCTATAAAACAGCATATAACTTTTATATGTCCAAGCCGCTTCTTTTAATGTGTTACTGGACCACTTGGATGTCACTGGGTGCTGGGAGTTCAAAAACAACTGAAGAATTAAAAACCAGACTGTCCTACAATGAAAGAAAGGAGCAGCAAAAAGTCTGTGTTGCACCAAGCTCTGCACCACCCCAGATATCAGTTTTACATGGTTCTGTGTGTAATAATCGCTGAGAATGAAAACAAATTCCAGAGTACAAGCCATCAGTTCTCATCACTTAGGTTTTAAATGAATTGACATATTGATCCGTGTAGCGCAGAGCTAGGCATATCTGTCTGAGATCTATGGAGCCTAAAACGCTCCTCCAGGCTGCTCGTTTTTTGGAGTCAGTTATAATGTATGTAAATGTTCAAGCTCCTCCTATGGCTCCTAAAATATCTCTGAGAGTGCACGGGTGGCCTGGCTCCTAAACATCTAATAAACGTCCTGCCCTGCTGTATTACGCCGGGGACGCCTCTGGAATGCAAAGTGCTAGTAGAACTGCTGATGGGAACCTGTGCCTGAAGGGTTTATTTTATGTGGTTCCTGTGTTTATAAACAGTGCTCCTCCTCGTGCGCTTTCCTGGCAAGGCCACAGTGTCTTACGGTCACATCTGCGCACACCGACGGCAAGTTTCTACCACCGTGCTATGGGAGGGAAATGTTTATTTTTTTTTTCCTTAGGATACTTTTCATAAAGCAGCAGTTTGCATGGGTGATCGTTTTTAGTTTAAATATAGTAGAATATCCCTTTAATAAGGATCAGTTCCCAGCATGCTTCTTGCAGATGCTGCTATTTCTATTTTAAAAGGGGAAATATATGTTTAGAAACATATTTTATTTTCTGTTTCCGAGCAGATTGTGCACAAATTTATTTTTGTGTGTTGCCGCAGGGTATAGGCATTTTATTCCTCGCAGTTGGGCCCATTTACTAACACTAAGTAAGTTTGCATTAGTGCTGGAACCCATGGCAACCCATTACCTTTTTCTTTAATTGTCCTTCCTGCAGCTGCCTGGAAATTTGTCCCGTGTTAGTAGAACAAAACTTAATTTTTACAACTTAATAATCTTTGTGTGGTATCATTGTGTTGCTGAAAGGTGAGCCATAAACTACCAGTGGTGGGCATAGACCTGGCGTGGTGGGCATAGACCTGGCGTGGTGGGCATAGACCTGGCGTGGTGGGCATAGACCTGGCGTGGTGGGCATAGACCTGGCGTGGTGGGCATAGACCTGGCGTGGTGGGAATAGACCTGGCGTGGTGGGAATAGACCTGGTGGGGCAGGAGGGGGATCTGCAAGAAGAGGTAATTATGTGATTCGCTGCAGGGGGGTCTGAAAAAAAGCATTTTGAGCTCAGAAAAGTTATGCTCTTTTTCTTTAATTCTCAGTTGGCAGGACCACCCTTACCACCAAGGAAACACTGCCTGCTTGAGCCCCTGGACCAGTGGGCCCCGTCAACTAAATAGAATGGAGCTAGTAGTGTATAGATCGGACCAACTTTTGGCAGGTAGTGGGCCCAGGACTCTTCCCACCCGTGCCATTAATAACTTTTCCCTAGCCATATGTACTTTGCTGGCTCAACCCCCTCTGCCACATTTAATTGATATACTTGCCTCCGGTGTCAAACAGAAAAAGGTGGTTGGCCACAGGTATATAAGTAATTGCAGCAAATCAGGCCGCTTGGAAGAGGGAAGGTTAGGGTTGGCCCAGATAGACAATTTGTGGACCCGATCATCATTAAATGAAGCCCAAATAAGAGAAAAATAGCATAGCTACACTCCCTGCCCAAATCCACCCACAATCTGCCTAAACATCTTGTAAAAATAGAAGGAGGAATAAAAGCTGCAAAAAAGAGTTTCTGTGTTTGAAAGAAATATCCCAGGGAACATTTTAATGATTTAATTGAGGTCTTGTTATTCAGTACTCCGTATAGCACATGTTGTGGATGGTTATCTGTTGTATTTTTGTAATGTGATCTGTATATTCAGTGGGTACGCCCATTTACTCTACAGCACTGTGGGATAGTATTGCTGCTTTATAAGTGCAAGATAAGAATATTCAGGGATTAGTATTGTTTTTTAATATTATTTTATTAAACCCTAGACAACTTGTGTTTTACTGAATGTACAAAATGCACTTTATCCTGTTCTAGTATATAGTCTATATCAGTGCTGTCCAACTTCTGCGGTACAGAGGGCCGAAATTTCTCTAGCATACATGGTGGAGGGCCGCTAATGGAAGCCAGTTTTGACCACTCCCCTTTTTTAAGCAACACCCACTTCAAACCACACCCATTTTATCACAATGTTGGTAGTACAGCAAAAACCCAAATGCTTGGTCCTTACTGTGGGGATATCAACCGTCATTCATATATGAGCCCTGTGCCAGTCCTTATGGGGCTATATGGGCCCTGTGCCAGTCCTTATGGGGCTATATGGGCCCTGTGCCAGTCCTTATGGGGCTATATGGGCCCTGTGCCAGTCCTTATGGGGCTAAATGGGCCCTGTGCCAGTCCGTATGGGGCTAAATGGGCCCTGTGCCAGTCCGTATGGGGCTAAATGGGCCCAGTGCCAGTCCGTATGGGGCTATATGGGCCCAGTGCCAGTCCGTATGGGGCTATATTGGCCCAGTGCCAGTCCGTATGGGGCTATATGGGCCCAGTGCCAGTCCGTATGGGGCTATATGGGCCCAGTGCCAGCCCGTATGGGGCTATATGGGCCCAGTGCCAGCCCGTATGGGGCTATATGGGCCCAGTGCCAGTCCGTATGGGGCTATATGAGCCCAGTGCCAGCCCGTATGGGGCTATATGAGCCCAGTGCCAGCCCGTATGGGGCTATATGAGCCCAGTGCCAGTCCGTATGGGTATTTCTTCTGTATGAGTGAGAGAAATGTGCGGGACACGTCAGTGTAATAGTTTCCTATGTAGCGCAGGGCTGGGGCTTGCATTGATGCCGGGTTGGGTGACTAACCCACAGCTTGGAAGGAAATCCATATTGAAGGTCTGGCTAAAGGTCTGAAGGTTAAACCCCTCATCCTAGTTCTTAGCCAAATCTGCACAAAATAAAGAGGAATTTGTGTTGGGGGAAGGGCATGATATAGTCAGTATATCCCCTGTCTGCTCCCATCAGACACCATGATGCGGCCTGACCCTCATTTGGGAGCTAATCTCTGTATGTCGTACAGGATCCCCCTCTGTCTCATATCCAGTTACAATCCTATTTGACAAATGACTTTGCCCCCAGTTAGCTCATTTATAAGGTACAGCAGCCCTAATGCACTGATTGGTGCCTGAATAGCAGGGAGGCGCAGCTAATCACCCTCCCTTATCCACTAAGTGCTTCCCCTAATCAAGAGACCATTGAGCACAATCTGGAGTTATTTCTTACCCCCCCCCATACATAGCTGTGGGTGTGCTGATAGGATGCAATACGTTGGGCTGCTGAGCTAAGCACATTGACTACCTCTTTGGCAGGTGAAGGGTTAACTCAAGCTGTTAAGCTCTTGTCTGGGCAAGCCGTGTGCCGGATTGTTTTGTTCCTTTATTGAGAAGGCTCGTCAGGGAATCTTTAAAGGGGATGTAAACCTAAAAATAAAACCGTGCATAAAGAAAGAAAATGTATTTCTAAGCAAAATTCCAGTGTACATTTACTAAATCTGTTCAGTGCTTTTAAAGTTATATGCAGTTTAAAGTATTTTTTCTGCACTGCTGGTTCTGTCTTGTGAAACAATGTAGCAGAAGTCAGCCGTGCCTTTTTCTTCCCAGGGCTGTCTATAGGCTGGCTGCTGCTACATTGTATCAAACCTTAAACCCACGGAGCAGAGAACTTTCCCTAGTACCCTTGCTTACAAATAGCAATTATTTAAAACATAGAATGAATGTATATAGGAAACAATTACAATTTCTTTTGTTAGGCAAAGTTTTATTTTTGGCTTTGTGTCTTCTTTAAGACTCCCTGCAGAATTTAGTACAGGTATAGGACCCATTATCCAGAATGCTCGGGACCAAGGGTATTCCGGATAAGGGGTCTTTCCATAATTTGGATCTCCATACCATAAGTCTACTAAAAAATCAATAAAACATCAATTAAACCCAATAGGCTTGTTTTGCATCCGATAAGGATGAATTATACCTATCAAATACAAGGTACAGTTTTATTATTACAGAGAAAAAGGTAATACATTTTAAAAATCGGAATTATTTGATTAAAATGGAGTCTATGGGAGACAGGCTTTCCGTAATTCGGAGCTTTCTGGATAATGGGTTTCCGGATAACGGATCCCATACCTATACTGTGATTGTTGCTTTATCTGTGCTGTGTGGCGCATTTGGGATGATGTTACCGCACACATATGGTGGATCTGATCTTTGGCCCTAAGGGAAACGATTGGATCATCCAGTGGGGCCTACAGTACCCTTCAGTCAAAGGCATCATTAACGCATTAATGCTCTCCTTGTCTGGTGGGATTTTTAAACCTGCGGGCAGGCTCATTGGTGGGCCCTATCCAGAGACCAATAGGTTGATGAAATGGAAACCTTAAAGGTTGTCATACACAGGCCAAGGGCTGGCCCTTCCAGACTAAGTTGGCGGCTTATTGGCTCTTTAAGACTCTTGCGAGTCTTTTTCAGCGATTTCGGGAAATCGCGCCGCCGCGTGTGCCATCCCGCCGGCGACTTACATGTTCGCCAGTGGGATGGCGGGTCATGGCAACTCGGGGAGATTAGTTGCCCGCGAACAGGGAGTTTTGTCACGGGCGACTAATCTCCCCATGTGCCAGAGTCCTTATGGTGCCATCCAGCAGCGCTGTCTGACCAATTTTGGCCAGGTATCAATTGGCCGGCTTGGTTTTGCCATTAGATCAAGGACTGCATCTGTGCATTGATATTTGTTGGCGGTCTTTGTCCTACACACCTTTCTTGTGATCTGATCGTTTGGCCCTGTATTGCTCACCTGTATGAACAACTTTAGTCCCAGGAATAGTAATATGTGCATATCACCCAGGGGGCAGTTTCAGGTAAAAGTATAATCTGTATTTACTTGTATACATATCGGTGTACATTAAACAATTCAATAACAATAACTAAGAGGAATCAATAGAGTAACAAATATAAATAAATACAATTACAGTTGAGTTCTAGGTATTAGGCTAATGCCACATGTGGCTGATTGTCAGATGGCTTATGGCCCCTTTGCACCTGGACTGACACAACGGCTTTGGGTGCAGCCACAACTTATACGCAGGCTGACAATCCGACTCGTGGGACCTTACCCTAAAAGGCAAGAGCGAGCGGGCAATCATTTTCTGCATTTACAGCCAACTTTTTCCATATTGTGGTCCAGTTTATGTACAGTGAAGACACATTATAATTCAATGATGATGCCATTAAAAGGGATCAATGGAGTTCTTGAGCAGTCTGGGAGCAATAAAAATCTCTGGAGGGTGGGGGGCACATCAGCCCAATGGGCCCCTAGCTGGGGACCCTTGAATTAATGGAACATTGTAATTATCAGGTATAGAGTTTAAGTAGATGCTTTTAAGGACCAAGGCTTTGCTTTCCTCTTATAAACAGAGTACTTACAGTACAGTTCTTATATATGTGTGTGTTACATCTGCCCTTCACATTAATCACTGTAGAGCAAATATTCCGCAGTGTTTTGTTCTGACCTACAGAAATACTGGGCAACATGTGAGAGTAATTGGACTAAAGCGAGTGCAAATAGCAAGTGACAGGGCTTGTGTTCTCTTCTCTGCCTTTGGGCTTGTTCTGTAGAACTTACAGAAAGATATCTATCATACACTGCCTGCCATACCTGCTTCTTTACCGTTAGCATATGGGGCATATTGTGCCTTGTGTGTGTATATGTATATATGTGTGTGTGTGTAACATTACATTTCTGTAATTCTGTCTGCACTAATAGTAAGGAGAGCGGGAACAGCAGTAACTAAAAATAATACACATGTGCAATGACAAAATTAGAGAAAGTCACGTAGAGCTTACAATCTATCAGGGTAGGAAACTCGCCCAACAACTGTTTTTTTTGCCTAATGAAAGAAGTTGTAATTCTAAGTAGTTTTGCAGTTTACATGAAGCATGTGAATGCCTTCTGCCAAAAAAAGGCTTTGCCTCCTCTTTAACACAAAGACTAGGAGGGGTGTTAACTCGCTATTTAAAGCTGTGCTTGTTTATGAATTGTTAGTTCTGTTTCTTAAAACAATGCAGCCAAAAGTCAGCCTAGTATGCTTCTGCTAACCAGCTGGCTTCTGCTATATTGTTTCGAAAGTCAGAACCAGCAGAGCAAATAGAATAGCAAGTACATGTACAAATAACTGTAAAATTGTCGACTGTGTGTAATTAAGGTGGAACACTTAGCATTCTCTCAACAACAAAAAGAAAAGCAATAATGGGAAGAGATGTGCAAATGACTCTTTTATGTCTATGTGGCCAACTATGCAGCCGGAACTGCTGGTTCACTAACACAGATGCAGCCTAAATGGGAGGCTAAGTGGTGATAGTGATAGGGTTGAGGATCTTATCCGGTGCTCATTGTATGTTGGAGTTCTGCAACTTAGGGCTGTGGCACACGGGGTGACTAGTTGCCCGCGACAAATCTCCCTTGCCTTGAGAAGAAACTTTTGTTATTTTGGGGAAATCGTGGCGCCGAGTATGCCCAGTGGGATGGCCCGGGGACAGCCCTTACATTACCCGTTTTTCTAGTTTTCAAGATATTGGCAGTTTTTAACTGCTGAAGGTGGAGGGGGTATCCTGAGGGTGGAGATAGGGTACAGTTCACTGGGTGGAGAGGGAAACTGCCCCAATGGTAATAAAGTGGCAAAAAACCACTGTTTATCCATTGGCCCCTGTAGAAGCTGCCGAGGGAGAAGCCTCCTGATAAAGAGGTTATTTAGACCCAGTCTGTGTATCGCTGGCTCTTTGTGGCTTGCTAGGATTATATAATATTACAAAAAGAGAATTATATATAGATAAAATGCACAATACAAGTCAATGGAAAAAATAGAAAACCAAATGGCAATTGGGACAATTTGCAGGGACTTAATGGATATAGTGTTTTATTTGGGATCAGCCGTGATGATCCTGCCATTGTGTACTGGCGCTGTCCCAGTTTCCTGACAGCATTCGTAGGATAATCATCTCCAGTAACCTGCGTTATTGTGTCTCAGCGTGACTGGCTGGTGTGTGTTACACAGCAGGGGGGCCCCAGATCAGACAATGAGGGTCCTTCAATTTAATCTCTCTAATCAAGGATCTGTCTGTCGTTTCTTTCCCTCTAATCTTATTGATTTGGTTAATCTGATGTAGATTAGAAACAAAGGGGGGACAAAATGGTATATTACAGTATTAAACAGTCAAAGGTTATGTACATTGGCAGCTTA
Organism: Xenopus tropicalis; assembly: GCF_000004195.4. NCBI lineage: Eukaryota > Metazoa > Chordata > Amphibia > Anura > Pipidae > Xenopus > Xenopus tropicalis. The sequence continues at coordinate 15,710,357 of NC_030678.2, forward strand.
AAGTGTGTGCTCTTAGGGGAGGGGGGCACAAGGGATGAACATTCACAACATAGAGGTTTCCTATGCCAAGAGGCAGGTTCTGTGCCATGACCATAAGGCTGCTGTCGTTATGATGAATACAATGCGGTTAATACCTGTAATTGGCATTTTGCAATAATAAAGGGGAAGCGTGCCGTATCTGTAAGGTGTTTATATTGCTTATAAGAAAAAGCCTATCCTATTTTTTTACGATTTTTGGACCGCATGTGGGCTCCGAATTATCAATGTGATTGGTCTTTTAGTCGATCGGACAAGTTAGAAAATTTTGTTCGGATAATCTTTGCATGTTTTGTGTATCTGACAATTTTCTTGGGGGACCTACAGTGCATTTGTGGGACATCACTTTCATACAATTGTCTGCCAATTATTTTATGTTCAGAACATGTTGGTTTTAGATTGTTTCATTTAAATGTACGATCGATATCCAAATGTTCATTGGAAGAAGACTAAAATCTGAGCGTGTTTGGCCAGTTTAAAGTATATTTGGCAAAGGTTATGGTGCCCTGTGTTGTCATCAGTGCAAACAGCCAATGTCCACTGCACTGAAACACTGCCCTCTGCTGTCCATATCAGAGAAAGCCATTCAATGTTATTGCTACATTTCATATATAAACCTACTGTTCCTTACATTGACCAGTCATGTAGGCGACAAAACAGCATCAAATGTAAATACAAAAGGAATTTTGGATGGACTTGCTGCAAAATAAACTGAACACTGTAAATTAGGCTATAAAGAATAAGGAAAATAACCAAATCCTCTGCAAAATCAGCGTCCTTTCATATAAACACTATGGGGATTATGTAATAAAAGCCACTTAAGTTTGCCCAGGAACAGTAACCCATAGCAACCAATCAGCAGGTAGCATTTACTGGTCACCTGTTTTAAAGCATCTTATTGATTGCTATGAGTTACTGCACCTGTGCAAACTTAGTGCCTTTTATTACATTTGGGGGTGTATGCCCAATGAGAGTGAGAACTCATTGTAGTTTCACTGGTTTGTAAATGTAATTGGAAATGAAAGCAGTGTCTGTCCCATTCTGCACAGCTGGTTCTGCCTGTTGAAACAATGTAGCAGAAGTCATGTGCTGCTGTGCTTCAGACACACGTGCTTTGGTAATGGCTTTTCCTGCTCTGGATCCTGTGAGTGTGTGTGTGTGTGTGTGGGGGGGGGGGTCTACAGTAAGAAATCCAGTGTTTATAGGTGCTTCCCATCTGCTGCATTGTTATAGATCCAGCAATTGGAACACTTCATCATCATGCTAACGAGCATCATTATCCACTCTAAAGTGGCGCACCAATCAGAGGAGATGCGAGCCGCATGTAAAGCTAATTTCATGATTTCACGCCCTGCATATCATATGTTTCCAGTTACTGATTGTGGCATTGTATTGCTTGCTTGTATCCATATATTACACAAGATCCATCAATATCCTGTTACGTATAACCTTATAAACAGTGCTTAGTGATGTCATCAGTTATAATCAGCGCTCAGTGATGTCACTTCTGCTGCATGACTCACCAAATTGTATCTATTATATAGAGCATTGTGTCCCCCCTGGTTACTGAGTGGTTCCATGGCAATACAAATGCACAGGTTATACACATCATGGTGCTCTGGAAATCTTTCTTCACATCTTTAGCTTTAGTAAGGCATTTTTGCTGATTGTGAAAGAAAAATTTTGAATACCTTGGTACTTTGTTCTGTGTTAGTGCTTTGGGGGTGATCATAATATTACCTGTATCGTGGGAATATTTTATCTCCCCAGGTCAGACATTATTATTGCAGTTTCTTACTGAAAGCACAGCCTGGGCAGAGTGTGGGAAATACCCAATTAATGTTTGTCTGTCTGATCGTGACATTAACGCCCATCAACGAGCCGGTGCAGTCCACTAAATTTTTTAACCTCCCCGATCTATATCTGGCCGATTTCAGGCCAGATGTCGGTCAGGAAGCCCATCATTTGTGCCCCCTACACGGGCCAATAAGCTGCCGAATTGGCCCAAGGAACTGATATTGGCAGCTAGAATCGGCCTGTGTATGGCCACCTTTAGGACTTCTGTGCATCTCACTGTCACCCTTTGTTATTTGGAACAAAAATTGTCTGAAGGAGAAGTTCTGCTCTTACCCAGAAGGACAGTAAAAGAGAAAAAGGTACCATAATTCGCAATATGTTCTCGGAGAATAGTTATGTTATATGTGGGTCTCAGAACCTCCCTGCACCGGCAGGCGTACATAAATCTGTGGGCACAGTAAATAGCTAATATATTTACTGAAAGCAGCCTGTTAAACTGCAGCAGCCTCATAAAGCACCATGTACCCGGTGTGGCAGCGGTCGCCATCCTACTGGATAACGGTACCAGTTAAGGAATCTTTCCTTTAACATGCAGAACACATTGCTGTTCTAACCAGAGCATAGCAACAGCACTCGTAGTGCAGCACAGATAATGATATTCATCCAATGAACTGCTGTTTGTATCATTCATCATATCATTGCTGCACGTGGTACAATAACATCAGTGAATTAAACCCACTAAAGATCAGTTATACTGAGCATGTATGGGTATATGTACCGAATCTGCTGCTTATATAGTAAAAGTGGGGAAACGCGTGCAGATTTAATTATTATTTGGGTGTATATACTCAAGTGTTGGGGCTGGTCTGTTCCTAAATGGAATATGCTCCATGAACTTCTCTAAGGCCATACACGGTCCAATTCTGGCTGCCGATATCAGTCCTTTAGGCTGATTTGGCAGCTTATCTGCCCGTGTATGGGCAGGAATGATAGGCCTGAAATTGGGCAGGTTTGATTTTTCGGATAAGGGACCGCATCGGCTCGTTGACGTCCTCCAAACCGACATCTCTTGGTGGGAATATTGGGAGAAGATATCGAGCAGATCTTACTGTATGGCCACCTCAAGTATGGGTCAGGGGTAGTATTAGCCAGGTGATAGCCATATAACATAATCTGGGCTTTATTCCTTTAGATGGGCTGTATTTAATTGTGGTGAGACTCCTGGGTCCCATTACTTATACACAGTTTAAGAGTCCAACCATTGGCTCAAGGTGTATGCTGGGGATTATAGCACAATAACATCTGCAGTGATATACAGTAAGTGGGCAATGGTCCTGCTTTCTATCTGTGTTGCCCTACTGTCATCATCTTGCTCTGCTATCCTTCCCTCTGCCTCCCTATGGCTGTCGCTCTATGGTGGTTCCCTTTAAGACAGCTCTAAGAATAGTATCCCTGCCTTAGGCTATAGATGCCATGAACACTGCATTGTAAGAACATAATGAATTATAGAGAGCCCTATACTAAGTGCCTGATGCTGAATATGGAAGTTGCTGAACTATTCCACTAGGCACGCAACAAAAAGTTGGCTTGCTAATTTACCAATAGATCTTTTCAGAGAGGAGACACCCTTTAAGACTTGAGAAATATAAGAAGACATAGATAAAAGAAGAATTCATCTTCAGGTAAAATAAAGTCCTTTTGCAGCGAGGGCTTTGAAGTTGTGGATTCCCTTTCTGAAGCCGTGGCACCGGCGGCTATAATAGATAGTTCCAAAGCAGAAGGGGTTGCACGGGTTTTTTTTTTATCCAGTGAGAAAATACAAGGTTGCAAGTATTAATACCTATAATCCTGTGGTGCTGGTCCAGATTTCTATTATGGAGTCAGAAGGGATTTATTTTTGGGAGCAGTCTCGCCTCGATCAGGTAGAAGCCAAATGGAAATCTTTTCAATGGAGGATTGAACCTGATAACCAGATCTGTATACAGCTGTATGTGCAGTAGTCCTGGTCAGTGACATATTGCAGCAGTGACGTTGTGCCAAGAGGGTGCCCTAGATATTCCTGGAACTATGGCTGAATGGCTGTGAAACCAGTGTTTTCCCATATCTTCTTTAGGCCTATGGGGGGACACACACGACAAATCATGGAATTGAATTGAAAAATTGAGGTGTATTCTCTATGGGTGACCACCACAGGCACTCAGAGAAGTCTCGTGTTATTAAAGGGTCCTGCATGTGCAAATGATCTACACGGGATTTTATGGATGGTGTGCAAACAACGGGCTACCGGCTCGGAGACTGTGCTGGCTTTCAGCTGGAATGAACACTTAAGTGGAACACACACCCACGGAACAAAGCATATAGAAGAAATGTTATTTCATCTATTACCGCTCTGCATGGCGTAGCCAACTCTCTTGCATGTGATTTCCCTTGTGACCCCCAGGAACTATTTGCAAAGGATCAGTGATTCCGGAGAGATTTCCATTTTGTACAATTGGCTCTAGCACTGACAGACACACAATGGGGACTGGAGATTTCATTGCTGATACCTTGTGTATCTCTGCTTTCTTTCTTATGGCCTAACTCTAAAACTTGGTGCAAATCCATCCATCCATCCATCCATTGTTGGTAGCGGGGCCTGAGGCCAATGCAGCCTGTGTTGGGCCCCTGTTAAATAGGGCCAACCTCTGAATCTTCTAGCACCAAAGTTTGGAATCCCTGATATGTCACCAATCTATGTGCTTCATAGAATTTTGCCGCTTCGTTAATGTGTAAAGCTGCTGGTCTGACGTTTAGAGACCTGTGCAGGTCTAGATGGGCAGCCCCTCTGGTTTATGTCATTACCCATAGAGACCCACTACCCTACTAGACTTGGTTTTGGTCCTAAAGGAGTACAACTTTGCCTCAGTACTTTAATATAGTGCTCACATATTGTGAAGTTTTACATCTTAATCAAGATTATCAAGGTGATTGCAAGGTACCAAAAGATCGGCTTCTGGTTGGGAACCGGGTCTTTTTCCTGCTGGTACCCTATAGCCTTTCATGTTCTGTGTCCTCGACCCATGTAGGATTCCACCTCTTTACCCAACTGTGTTCACTGCACACTTTGTAAGTACCCCACATCTACAATTTTTTGCGAGTTACTTGCAGTTGGTATTGTTATTTATTGGATCAAAGTAAGCCATGGCCATACGAGCTGTATCCCAATATGATCTGTAGTCTTTTATTTGCATGTATAATGTTATTGTGCGTGTTGCCTTTCAAGTTTAAATGGCCGCTGTCGTTAAAGAGAAATAAGGTGGGTGTTGAGAGCCTTCAGGGCGTCTTTATTATAAACATTGAATTCTTATTGGCAACAGTGATGTGAATCACAGGCAGCCAATATCATATATGATTTCTCTTCTTTGTGTGCCTGTTGTCACTTGTGGGCAGCTTTGCCTTTAATTGTTGGGGGGGGGGGGGGGTTGCTGGGAAGTTACTTTGGCTCTACTGACAGGTGATTCAGGAAGCTGAGAGTGATACACAGGGCATAATAGAGAGGAAATAGGAGGCAGAGAGAGGAGGTTCCAGAGATGGTGGGATCTGTGCCAGACCTATACAATGATGCTGCAGCACTTTCTAACTGTATTTATCTGTAAATTTGCTGTATAGCACAAAAAATCAAGGTTAGTTTTGGGTTGCATTCAGTTAGGGAGCTGCTGCACTCTTGTAAATCAGCTCTTATGGCTTTTATATTAAACTACAACTCATTTAAAATGCATCTGTGTTTGCAACGCAGCACAAATGTGTCCTGGGAAATTGCAGCCTTGCACTATGTGCATATGTGGCCCTTTAGCTCCGCTGCACTATCAGCTGGAAATTAAGGCAATATCCAGCTAAAAACTGTATTTTTTTTTTTTTAAATAATAAAGGGAAATTATATTGTAGCAACTTTCCTATACAGGGAAAAAAGAGGCAGGCTACTAAATGATACAGCTAATCACTAATATGTACTGGCGGGTGGCCATATTTAAAGGTTTTTTATGGGGGTACTTTTTATTTCTAAATTACACTGTTTACACAGCAAATCATTTACTCTACCATTTTAAAATTTTATTCTTGAACCAACAAATGTATTTGTAGCTGTAATATTGGTGTGTAGGCGCCATCTCAGTGCATTGTGCCTGAGTCTGAGCTTTCAGCCAGCGCTACACATTATAACTGCTTTCAGCTAACCTATTGTTTCTCCTACTCCCATGTAACTGGAGGAGTCCCAAGTCGGACTTGGATTTTTTACTATTAAGTGCTATTCTGATACCTACTGGGAGCTGCTATCTTGCTCCCTTCCCATTGTTCTGCTGATCGGCTGCTGGGAAGGGGGGGTGGTATCACTCCAACTTGCAGCGCAGCAGTAAAGTGTGACTGAAGTTTATCAGATCACAGGTCTCATGACTGTGGCACCCTGGGAAATGAAGAATATGGCTAGCCCCATGGGAAAAACAGATTACAATGCAGGATTCTGCTGGAGACGCTCTATTAACTGATGGGTTTTGGAAAAAAAACATTTTCCCATGACAGTATTCCTTTAAGGTGAAACCAGACCCCTATGTGAGCAAGTTGTTCGGTGGGGTGGGGTATTAAAATAATAGTTTTCCAGGAATTGTGGCTAAAAGAAAAGTGTGTATAACCATTGCAGGTGCTGAGCGGACCCCTGCAGGTTAATATTTACAAGGCAAATAGGTTCCGTAGAGTCTGAATTGTATAATTATATGTATTCAGGTGACTGGGCTATAAATCTGCACTCCCCGGAAGAGCAGCTGGCAGAATGTACACATTTGTATTTCCTCATTGTGTTGTGGCACCTACAGGGTGTAACCTTGCTTTGAGAAATATCTCCAGATTATCGACCATATTCTTCCTTCTTACTTCTTAACAGGGCGTGGGTCTCATTTCCCATGTGAAAATGTTTGCTTCTTGTTTCAAGATCATGCTGTTTTGTTGTCTTGTTTGAGGTCTGCATTAGCAGCAAAATGTATGTACTGCAAGTTTTATAGGTACAGGTATGGGGCCCGTTATCCAGAATGCTTGGGACCCAGGCTTTTCTGGATAAGGGGTCTTTCTGTAATTCAGACCCTAGCAACCAGAAAGCTGCTGAACAAAAAGCAAAATTACTGAAAAACCTCAAAAAATAAAAAATGAAAACCAAATGCAAACTGTCTCAGAATATCAATGTCTATGTCATACAGGTATGGGACCTGTTATCCAGAATGCTCGGGACCTGGGGCTTTCCGGATAAGGGATCTTTCCGTAATTTGGATCTCCATACCTTAAGACTACTAGAAAATCATTTAAACATAATTTAAACCCAACAGGATTGTTTTGCCTCCGATAAGGATTAATTATATTTTAGTTGGGATCAAGTACAGGTACTGTTTTATTATTACAGGGAAAAGGGAATCATTTAACCATGAAATAAACCCAATAGGGCTGTTCTGCCCCCAATAAGGGGTAATTATATCTTAGTTGGGATCAAGTACAGGTACTGTTTTATTATTACAGAGAAAAGGGAATCATTTAACCATTAAATAAACCCAATAGGGCTGTTCTGCCCCCAATAAGGGGTAATTATATCTTAGTTGGGATCAAGTACAGGTACTGTTTTATTATTACAGAGAAAAGGGAATCATTTAACCATGAAATAAACCCAATAGGACTGTTCTGCCCCAATAAGGGGTAATTATATCTTAGTTGGGATCAGGTACAGGTACTGTTTTATTATTACAGAGAAAAGGGAAATCATTTAACCATTAAATAAACCCAATAGGGCTGTTCTGCCCCAATAAGGGGTAATTATATCTTAGTTGGGATCAAGTACAGGTACTGTTTTATTATTACAGAGAAAAGGGAATCATTTAACCATGAAATAAACCCAATAGGGCTGTTCTGCCCCCAATAAGGGGTAATTATACCTTAGTTGGGATCAAGTACAGGCACTGTTTTATTATTACAGAGAAAAAGGCAACCATTTTTAAAATTTAGAATTATTTATGGGAGAGGGCCATCATAATTTGGAACTTTCTGGATAATGGGTTTCCAGATAAGGGAGCCCATACCTGTACATAGTTATAATTAAAAAGTAGATGTAGTAAACCTTTAACGACCTTCTACTGTTCGGCATTTATTTCTCTATGAATAAGTGTATTTGCACAGAAAAATGCCTTCAATTACAAAGCGCACGTATTATTTATTAAAAAGCCATATATTTTGCCACCTTGGGAATAGCTAATTGCAGAAAGGATTCATATCTAGAAGCTATTCCAAATTGTGTGTCAGAGCTATTTATGTCAATCTGGGAGAGGTGAGGGGTCATATTTAAGATTAATATATAGGAGATTTATTTTCTATCTTAGGCTGAAGGGAAATAAAAGTATTAAAGAATACTCCTGAAGAACAGATGTGCCCCTCCAAGATAAACATTGTGTGAAATATATTAACCTGCTGTATCTCTGGCTGCAATGTGCTTGCATGGAGTGAATGGAATGGGAGCGACAAAGCGACATCCCCCAATAATGGTACATTCTATAATCCTGTTGTTTCCAACCTCGTCGGTGGTTCTGGTATAGGAGATGGATGTAAACCCAAAAATAAAATGTTGCCCAATTTATTTCCTTATATTTATATAGCACAGACACATTTGTGCTGCACTTTATAGGAAATTCTAAACAGTATATATTAATTGTGCATTTCAGTGGTTTTACAGTTATTTGTACATGTAATTAAAAGCTGTGTCTGTCTGTTCCTTTCTGTTATGGTAGCCATACACGGGAAATAAGCGAATGAAGCTTTATGTAGGCGTAAACTGCCGTTTCTGCAGCTTATTGGCCCATGCATAAGGCCCTCCGACAGACCTGTCTGACTGATATCTGACCCAAAATTGGGCTGATGTAGATCTACCAGGTTTAAAAATCGCTAAAAGCCTACATCTTGCAAATGTGACTTATTATGTGGCCCTTGGGCCAAATGATTGGATCTATTCCATATCCCCCACCTCAAGGTGGCAATATCGGGAAAAGATCCATCAGCATATGGTCCTCTTTAGAGGAAAGCTTGCCATCCCACCAAATGAGCAGATCTTTCCCCAATATACCTAAGTAGAGTGATATCCTTACACAATGACAGGATGAGCACCACATCAACAAGCTGATATGGTCTCTGATCCAACAGCAAATCAAACCTGCTTGATTGACATGTGGCTGATTTTTGGCCAGATATAGGCTGGGTTGGCCTGTCGGAGGTCCCCATACATAGGCAGATAAGCTGCCCAATCAGTAGCTTACGCCTGCATGGAGCTATACTTTCACATTACGTTTCTGATATGTGCTTTATGTAGCTTCCCATAGGCTGACGCCATTCCTGTCAATGGAGCTAAAGGAAGGAGTGTCTGACAGTTGATCCGCCTGGGTAAAAACTGCTGGAGCAGGAAAGCGGATGATCCACTCTGTACCCTTAGTGGTTCTGACTTCTAAAACATTGTACCATGAAGCCTGACTAATGCTGCATGGTTTTAAGGTTCTGCTTTGAATAACAAATTCATTTGCAAATAGCTTGCAAACCGCTGAAAATGTTGGAAAGATTGATTAGAGCTATAGTCTTTCTTATTGGGCAAGCTTATATTTTTAAATTTTGACTAATTTTCTAACAATTAAGCGTTAAGAGGTAGAACTGTCTGTCTGCCACCCAACCCAGCCGACCTTGCTCTAACTATACCAAAGCAAACTCAGGCTTGTGGCTGGGCGACTTCTCTGGGAACCCCTGATGCTGGCATTTGTTTTACAATTTTCTTGTTATTGATCACCTTGTACCTCATGTTTTGCTAATTGTATTCCCCGCGGTTGAACCATAGACAGATACATTGTGCTTTGTGCTGCAGCTGCGCTGGCTGTTTGTGTTGGAAGACGCTACCTGAGCCCAGTAAATGACCTATTATTGTTCATGGTACAACCCGGTCTGACTGGTTTGACTGGGTCAGGACAAAGCTTTGGAAAAATACAAAACAGATTTTGTAGCGTTTTCCTCGGGATCCCTTTGTTTCTTCTTTCTATAGTGATAGGTGCCACCTATTTGGTGCCCCCCAAACTCCACTGAGGCAGAGAACGAGGGATTGATGTAAGGTGCCATAGACACTCACTATTTATTGCGCTGTAGGGGGGCTGTTTGGACCTCTGTGTACTTGCCAGGGTATATTTTGAATCCCAGTCCAGGCCTGTCTATGTTGCTAGAAATTCAACAGACTTTGGGGCCCTTGACACAGGCGATTAGATGCCTACAGCCCCCACTGTTCCAGTGCAGTTGCCAGTAGCAGCCAATTAGATCTTTGCTTTTATTATCTAACTGGTAGTAGACTGATCAAAACCAATTGCTGATTGGTTGCAAATTCACTTAGCCCACTATTTGTAAATGGTTTGGTATTTAACTAATAGCAGAGGCAACTTTGCCTCCCATGCCACCTCACCCCCCCCCCTCCAGCCTGCAATTGCCACATCCCTTGTCCAGAGAACATAACTTTTTTCTTCAGTTTAAAAAAAATTGAATTTTTGCACTTAAAGGGGGCCAGTTCTTTGCATGGACCCCTTCTTATGCCAACAATTAAGGCCCTTGTTTTTTACAAAGTTGCTGAGGTTTCCATGTGAGGTGACTGCAGAAAGCTAAAGCTACTTGTATGGTTTCCCGCTGGTTATTTACATTATTGCTGGTGGGAAAGCATTTGGAGGAGATTAGTCGCCGCCCTAGAGGCTAATCGTGGGACTGCTAGTCTCCTCGTCTGTCAGGGCCCTCAGAGCAGCCCAGCACTTGAGTGACCAAGGTATCCAAATACTGCTTGTTTGCCAATAGAACGTACAGGGTTATGGTCACATTTACTTCTAATTGGTTGCCTATGTTTATTATTTAACGAGGATGTATTGGAGAAGGAAGCATACATCTTTATTTAGTGAAAACCAAGGTCTGAAACTGAGAAGGAGCTACAGCAGCCTCCACGTGCATTAAATATTGATTCAGCAACGTGACACATTCTCAGGCGGCAAAGTAACAGATATACATTAAAGCGAGGCTGGTCGCCGCCGAGGCTCCGGCAATGTGAGGCTGGCAGGGTTTAATTACTGCTGGTGCTAAATGCGCTTTTAGCTGCTTCTCTGTTCTGAAGGGCTTTCTTCTATGTGATACATTAACACTTTAGTGAGTCAAAATGTTCTCCCCCCCCCCCCCCCCCATCCCAGCACTGCATCTAATCTGGGTTTGTCATAGGAAAATCACTGACTTGGGTTTATGGCAGTGGCCAAATGGGCCTAGTGGCCTGTCTGAGAAACTTTGGCAGTTGATTGATGCCCCCTGCTAGTGTTAGAGGAGAGGGATTTTCATACGAGCTTGTAAAGAAGTGGCTCTATTAATTACAAATAATGACTAGTTACAGGAGAATGATCACTGTAAATGGAGCTGTAATTGCCATGAGGTTCAGGACTATTTTTTGAGTGTCACTCCTACCCCGGCACTGATTCTCATCATTCAAGTGGCGTAAAGGGCTGAAAGTGCCTCTTCAATATCATTCAGATCTATCGGTCATTTATCGATATGCTCAGGGTCGGACTGAGCGCCAGCAGCCCAGACCCGACCCTTGCCGGCGCTCCTCCGGCCAACAGTGTTCCTCCCCTGACGCGTTAAACTTATGTGTGCGCAGCGGAGGACATCGGGCGGGGGGTTAGGGAGGCTCAGCGGAGGACATCGGGCGGGGGGTTAGGAGGTGCAGCGGGGGCTCCTGCGGGTGGGTTAGGGGGTGCAGTGGGGGATGCGACCCCCCAGTCCGACCCTGGATGTGCTTTAAATTGATCATCCTGTTTTAGCCACAATAAAAAAAAAAAATATATGGTGCTCATCTCCCAGCATCTTAGCAGATGTTAAAGCATTCTGGGAGTAACAGGAGAGCAATTCACTTAAAAGGGCAATGCTGACTTCCAAACAAAAATTTGTTAGAGCCCCACACAACACAGAAATGCCCAATATCCCTATAACTGTAATCTGTTCCTTCAAAAAGCATAAATAAATAACATTTTATATGCTGAAATCCAGCTGCAAAACAAAACAGTTCTTCTCTTTCTGCATCATTGAAATGCTGGCAGGGGAGAAGGGACTAAAACACTGACGATACAAATTGTAACAACTTCTTCACAGCCTACACACAGCATGCAGGAAATACTTAACCCACAATGCATTGCACTGGGATGTTCCTTTCCTTATTGACATCACGTGTGCAGGGAATTGTGGGACTGGGAGGATGCAGGCTGAATGCAGCCTGAGGACAGTCGACTACTGATAGGGCGAAGACACACTTTTTAAAAAGTCACAGCGACAGGGAATGAAACGTTAACTCACTTTTTTTACCCACCCGTTAACTGGCGACCCCCTGTACCAGACCAGTTTCCCAGTCAAGCCGGCCCACAAGCTCAATACAGATCTAACTTGCTAACTTACCTTTTTTCCTTGTTAATTTAATTTCTTAATCAGAAATACAGATGGAGGCTCCAAAAACTGATTTTAATTATTAGCTGAATTCTCTCACAGAGTGACAATTCATGGGCTTTACACTGGTATCCAGTTCCTTTGTATTGACCTGTCTGTGCGGCTGGGGATGCGTAACCTTCAAATGCACCTTCCCCCGGCAAATACGCTGTTAAATGATGTTGTAACTCTTGGATAAGGGTCGGGAGGTTGGTGGTGGCGTAATTGAAACAGATGGCCTTATAGATCCACCTTTAAGGGCCAGTCTGGTCTCTTCCCCAGAGGAATTAGTGGTACTGTCTGAAAGCCAGGGCACTTCATGAGATACTGTCTTTCCTACGTGTTTGCTCTCACTTTATTCATCAGTAAATCACTTTGTGCATAATCCAATAGATCGCTCAGTGTTCCAGCACATAAACAGTAGAGCTTGGGTTAAGGCTAAATGTGACTCCCAGCAGAATCTTCCCTCTTTAAAACTGTCACCTATTCCTTTGTTAGAAGCAATGAGCATAGGTGGCACAGAGGGGCAAGGAGCATAGGTGGCACAGAGGAGCAAGGAGCATAGGTGGCACAGAGGAGCAAGGAGCATAGGTGGCACAGAGGAGCAAGGAGCATAGGTGGCACAGAGGAGCAAGGAGCATAGGTGGCACAGAGGAGCAAGGAGCATAGGTGGCACAGAGGAGCAAGGAGCATAGGTGGCACAGAGGAGCAAGGAGTATGGTGGCACAGAGGAGCAAGGAGTATGGTGGCACAGAGGTGCAAGGAGCATAGGTGGCACAGAGGAGCAAGGAGCATAGGTGGCGCAGAGGTGCAAGGAGCATAGGTGGCGCAGAGGTGCAAGGAGCATAGGTGGCGCAGAGGTGCAAGGAGCATAGGTGGCGCAGAGGTGCAAGGAGCATAGGTGGCGCAGAGGTGCAAGGAGCATAGGTGGCGCAGAGGTGCAAGGAGCATAGGTGGCGCAGAGGTGCAAGGAGCATAGGTGGCGCAGAGGTGCAAGGAGCATAGGTGGGGCCATAAAAAGACTTTGTCCCTCCTAGTGCATAATCTGGCTGGATGGTGGCTGGTAAAAACAAAACTGAAAACCTAGCCCAACATATGTGGCCAAACACACTAAGCAGCCATTGCTTGGGGAGAGCTGCACAAACCCAACTGGCACCACTCTGTGAGAAACATCTCCAACTGCAGTTCTATTGTGTTTTTGGCTGGCTGACATTATAACTATCTTTATAACAGAGCATTCAGGCCACATTGGCCACAGGTCCTGTCCTGCTTTCCCCATGCAGCAACCTGACTTACTAAATGTGCTTTTGTGATTCAGAACAGAGAATTTGGGGCGGCTGGCGTAGCAGCAATGATAAAGGCAAAACAACAAATAAATAATAAATATATATATATTTTCCTCTCCGGTCACACAGTGGCTGTCCATAGTGATTACAGTTTTTAGGTTTCATTGCTGTTACTAGTCATTTGTAGGTAATTTGCTTTGGAATGCCGACTTTCTGCGCTCGCCAGAACGAGTACTTTTTCTCATCAAATTAATTTTAAATCAGACAGATGCAACTTAATTTCACATTTCTGATGGGTTGCCATGACCACCTTCGTTTAAATCGTGCCCTGTATGAGAAGGAAATTAGCATGTAATAACTTGCAGTATGAGCGGGGCGTGCAGCTGGGTGCAAACAGTGCTCTGTGGGGGATAAAGGAGCCTCCGGAATATTTAGCCTCTTTGTGTCTGCGTCTTCTCCTTGTTGTATCATCCCCAGAATACACAATGCAAATAAATAAATATATATATATATATATATATATATATATATATATATATATATATATATATATATATATATATATATATAATATATGAAAAATACATTTTGCATTTTTATATTTTAATATAATATACACAGGAATGGAACCTGTTATCCAGAATACTCCTGACCTGGAGATCATCTCCATTCTCCAGTGTACTAAAAATCATCTAAATACTAATTACACCCAATAGGATTGTTTTGCCTCAATAAGTATGGATTATATCTTAGTTGGGATAAAGTACAAGGTGCTTTCTTATTACAGAGAATAAAAAATATTGAATTATTTGCTTATAAGGGAGTCTATGAGAGAGGACCGTTCTGTAATTTGCAGCTTTCTGAATACAGGTATGGGACCCGTTATCCAGAATGCTTGGGACCTGGGGTTATCCAGATAATTCGGATCTCCTACCTTAAGTCAGCTAATTAAATTATTTAAACCGTAATTAAACCCAGTAGGATTGTTTTGGCTCCAATAAGGATTAATTATATCTTAGTTGGGATCAAATACAGGTACTGTTTTATTATTACAGAGAAAAGGGAATCATTTAACCATTAAATAAACCCAATAGGGCTGTTCTGCCCCCAATAAGGGGTAATTATATCTTAGTTGGGATCAAGTACAGGTACTGTTTTATTATTACAGAGAAAAGGGAATCATTTAACCATTAAATAAACCCAATAGGGCTGTTCTGCCCCCAATAAGGGGTAATTATATCTTAGTTGGGATCAAGTACAGGTACTGTTTTATTATTACAGAGAAAAGGGAATCATTTAACCATTAAATAAACCCAATAGGGCTGTTCTGCCCCCAATAAGGGGTAATTATATCTTAGTTGGGATCAAGTACAGGTATGGGATCCCTTATCCGGAAACCCATTATCCAGAAAGCTCCGAATTACGGAAAGCCCATCTCCCATAGACTCCATTTTAATCAAATCATTTAGAATTTTAAAACTGGTTTCCTTTTTTCTCTGTAGAAATTAAACAGTAACTTGTAATTGATCCCAACTAAGATATAAATAATCCTTATTGGATGCAAAACAATCCTATTGGGTTTAACTAATGTTTTGTTGATTTTTTAGTAGACTTAAGGTATGGAGTTCCAAATTACGGAAAGACCCCTTATCTGGAATACCCTTGGTCCCGAGCATTCTGGATAACGGGTCCTATACCTGTACAAAGTACAGTCTTATTATTACAGGGAAAAAGGAAACCATTTTTAAAAATGTGAGCTATTTGCTTAAAATGGAATCTATGGGAGATCGCCTTTCCGTAATATATATAATATAAAATCCTGGAACATACAGTCCTTCCAGATGAAATTGGAACAATGATATCAAATACCAAATGTATAGGCTACAAATGCATTTTTTGAATGTGTTCCTATTTATTTTTTCCCCCTGTTTTTAGCATTCAGCAACAGACCCATATCTGAATGCTTCTGGGAATTGTAGTTCCAATACATCTGGGTGGGGCATATCCAGGTGCCTTTCTGTATTCATAGGCAATATAACGGTATATGAACTGATTTCTATAATTATAGTACTGAAAGCAATTATAATTATTACACGACTGTCAGGAAGTAGTGTCTCAGCCCCCGTGCCTATTAGGGTCTTTATTACAGAGCAAGTGGCCAGGCAATTATCCAATTCATTGCTTTTTAAATGCCCCTCCACTCCTGAAATCCATTGGCTGATTTACATCTCTAAGGCTTTTGTTTGCAGAAGGGCTGCTTGAGAATGATCAGAGATCTGGCGCTTGATAATAACGCTGTTGCTACGTAGTGTAGCATCTCCTCCATTCACTCGCTGCTTGTAATGTATTAACCCCTTCCCTGTGTGTGCGTAGGACTTTGTGTTCTCTCGGGTCAAGGGCTTGATAGACGCACGTTGCCTGGCTTCTATTGTGCTTCATTGGCCGTGGGAGTAAACGTTCTCGCAGCGTTGAGCTTTCTCTGTCGTAAGAACTGCGGCCAGCGATCTCTCTATGTGCAGTGCATGAGAATTTCTGTGCGCAGGCCTAAATACATTTATATTTGTACTGCGGACGTTGTTCACCTTTAAATTAACTTTTAGTACAGGTATAGGATCCCTTATCCGGAAACCCATTATCCAGAAAGTTCCGAATTACGGAAAGGCCATCTCCCATAGACTCCATTATAAGCTAATAATTCTATTTTTTTAAAATGATTTGGATCAAGTACAGTACCTGTACTTGAGCCCAACTAAGATATAATTACCCCTTATTGGGGGCAGAACAATCCTATTGGGTTTATTTAATGGTTAAATGATTCCCTTTTCTCTGTAATAATAAAACAGTACCTGACTTGATCCCAACTAAGATATAATTACCCCTTATTGGGGGCAGAACAGCCCTATTGGGTTTATTTAATGGTTAAATGATTCCCTTCTCTCTGTAATAATAAAACAGTACCTGTACTTGATCCCAACTAAGATATAATTACCCCTTATTGGGGGCAGAACAGCCCTATTGGGTTTATTTAATGGTTAAATGATTCCCTTTTCGCTGTAATAATAAAACAGTACCTGTACTTGATCCCAACTAAGATATAATTACCCCTTATTGGGGCAGAACAGCCCTATTGGGTTTATTTAATGTTTAAATGATTCCCTTTTCTCTGGAATAATAAAACAGTACCTGTACTTGATCCCAACTAAGATATAATTACCCCTTATTGGGGGCAGAACAGTCCTATTGGGTTTATTTAATGGTTAAATGATTCCCTTTTCTCTGTAATAATAAAACAGTACCTGTACTTGATCCCAACTAAGATATAATTACCCCTTATTGGGGGCAGAACAGCCCTATTGGGTTTATTTAATGGTTAAATGATTCCCTTTTCTCTGTAATAATAAAACAGTACCTGTACTTGATCCCAACTAAGATATAATTACCCCTTATTGGGGGCAGAACAATCCTATTGGGTTTATTTCATGGTTAAATGATTGATTGGTGATCTCCATACAGTTTACATTAGGGGGTATAAAGTCCTCAAACTGCAGGAGAATTTAGAATGTGAGATGGTGTGTGCAGTTTGGAAGCAGGTGTCTTTTCTTTTGCATTCCTTGTTTTCTGGTTATTCATATGAATGTAGCAGCCCTGCAGTTGCTCGTCAGCTAGCTATCAGTAGGCTGAGATACAGGGAGTTGTAGTACACAACATACAAAAGACATGTGGTTTAATCAGTATGTTCCTCATAATGAAATAGTGATTTTGAAAAAGCCCAAAGCAAATGGTGCTGGAGATTTAACCTTTCGTAAATATGCTTGTTGCTAAGGGATTCTTACCCTATGGGTCAGGACCCAAAACTGGGTCTCTGTGGTGTTTAGAGTGGGTCTCCATGATCATGCTGTATAAAGGGAAATGTTCTCCTATAGCCAATTATATATAAACCAATATTTTGTTAATTCTAGGAGTCCCCCCCCCACAAAGCGGTGGAAGTGGAGGGGTTACAGAAAGTTTTTGCCTGACAGTAGCTTTAGGGGTGCACTATGGACTTTCTTTATGTGTGTGCGCAGAATTTCAATTACTACATAGTCTAATAAAATGTGAATATTACTTTTAATAGGGGGGCCTATTCCAATTTTGCAGCTCTGTGTAAGCCTTCTGCATGCTAGCCTTGCCTATTTCTGCCTGTTTTGGGGATGCTGTGCTGCTCCTAATGTTGCATACTCTGCTACTCAGTACAGCATGCTTAGTACTCTGTACTCTCTAGGTATTTATCCTGGGAGGTACAGCATGCTTAGTACTTGGTACTCTCTGGGTATTAATCCTGGGAGGTACAGTATGCTTAGTACTTGGTACTCTCTGGGTATTAATCCTGGGAGGTACAGTATGCTTAGTACTCTGTACTCTCTGGGTATTAATCCTGGGAGGTACAGCATGCTTAGTACTTAGTACTCTCTGGGTATTAATCCTGGGAGGTACAGCATGCTTAGTACTTGGTACTCTCTGGGTATTAATCCTGGGAGGTACAGCATGCTTAGTACTTAGTACTCTCTGGGTATTAATCCTGGGAGGTACAGTATGCTTAGTACTTGGTACTCTCTGGGTATTAATCCTGGGAGGTACAGTATGCTTAGTACTCTGTACTCTCTAGGTATTTATCCTGGGAGGTACAGCATGCTTAGTACTTGGTACTCTCTGGGTATTAATCCTGGGAGGTACAGCATGCTTAGTACTTGGTACTCTCTGGGTATTAATCCTGGGAGGTACAGCATGCTTAGTACTTGGTACTCTCTGGGTATTAATCCTGGGAGGTACAGCATGCTTAGTACTTGGTACTCTCTGGGTATTAATCCTGGGAGGTACAGTATGCTTAGTACTTAGTACTCTCTGGGTATTAATCCTGGGAGGTACAGTATGCTTAGTACTTAGTACTCTCTGGGTATTAATCCTGGGAGGTGCAGTATGCTTAGTACTTAGTACTCTCTGGGTATTAATCCTGGGAGGTACAGTATGCTTAGTACTTAGTACTCTCTGGGTATTAATCCTGTGAGGTATAGTATGCTTAGTACTTAGTACTCTCTGGGTATTAATACTAGGAGGTAGCTCTGTTGCTAGCTGCAGCCCCCGATGATGAATCTGCATCAGGCTGGATAATAAAGCCAGAATAGCAAATTATAGCAGAAATAGCCAGGACCAACTGTTTACCAAGATGACTTGCCAAGTTATTTATTTGTTATTATTATTATTATTATTTTTTTAATTGAACCTAAAGATTTATTGACTCAGCTAATAATATGTGCCCAGGGGACAGGGCTTACTGACATACAGAGTCCGGATGAGATCTCTGTATCTTCTGTTATAAAAAAAAATTAATTATATCTATGTGAAAGAGAATTTCATGCAGATTGTGTGCATTTTAGTAGCTTTCTGTAGCGTACCAGGCTAATTATATCCAGATATAATTTGTATTTGAATGAAATATTAAGCCTAAAGCTTTTGGGCCATGCTGGGAGTTGTAGTTCTGTATCAGCTCGGGGCTGCAGCCTGGCTGTCTCTGCGCTAATAAATGCAGCTGCAGAGGTAATGATAGCCAGAGTGCGCTCATTATTGCTTTATAGGGCTTGGTGCATACAAATAAGAATTAATATTCATGTATAGTCTTTATATATACAGGTATCGGACCCCTTATCCGGAAACCCGTTATCCAGAAAGCTCCGAATTACGGAAAGCCTGTCTCCCATAGACTCCATTTTAATCAAATAATTCAGAATTCTAAAACTGATTTCCTTTTTCTCTGTAATAATAAAACAATACCTTGTAATTGTTCCCAACTAAGATATAATTAATCCTTATTGGATGCAAAACAATCCTATTATGGTTAATTAATGTTTTATTGATTTTTTTAGTAGACTTTAGGTATGGAGATCCAAATTACAGAAAGACCCCTATCTGGAATACCCTTGGTCCCGAGCATTCTGGATAACGGGTCCTATACCTGTACTAGCAATTCTGTGAGATGAGTACAGTCTCTTTATATTGAAAGCTCCTAATGCCTTTACTTCTGCAGTCACCTGTATGTCATGATATTATTGCCAACTTCATTGGCCCTATGTAAGTGCTGATGAGATCCTATGATGCCACCATGTGCCCAGCATAGAGGGCTACTATGTACGTAACTTCAGAGTTGTGCTTAGTACATGTGTTAGCATCGCAGTCTCTCAGTCACTAAATTGCTCGGCCAAGTTCCCCCATAGTTCTAAGTTTGGGGGGACCCAGCTGGAGGCCAGTAACTGGCTGTGACCTGTAGTACACTATGTACCCCTGGAAGCCCCCCGAACATTAGTATGCCTTATACTGCATGCTTCCATATAGCTATAACCTTGTTAATAGGTAAATGTGTATAGGGCCTGCCCAACTCTTGACCTACATGTGATGCTGTATAGACCATAGGTTTATGGAACTTGGCCATTTTGGTCTTTTTGAGAGAACTGAAACGCCTTCCCCCACAGCTGACTTATGGGAAGGGAACTTATGGGAACTTAAGGGAAGCTTTTTTTGAGTGATACCCGCTGAGCCCTCATCCTCGGGGAGCCGCACTGTGTCATAGGCACAAGTGTTAGCCATTGGACTCACTCTGTATTATAAACTACTCTCTTTAAAGGAACAGTAACACCAAAAAATGAAAGTGTGTAAAAGTAACTAAACTATAATGTGCTGCTGCCCTGCACTGGTAAAAGTTGTGTGTTTACTTCAGAAAGCCTACTATAATTTATATAAATAAGCTGCTATGTAGCCATGGAGGCAGCCATTCAAAGGAGAAAAGGCACAGGCACATAGCAGATAACAGATAAAACACTATTGTATTCTACAGAACTTATCTGTTATCTGCTATGTAACCTGTGCCTTTTCTCCTTTTTTCCAGCTTGAATGGCTGCCCCCGTGGCTACACAGCAGCTTATTATATAAATTATAGTAGTGTTACTGTAGCAAACACACCAGTTTTACCAGTGCAGGGCAACAGTACATTATATTTTTATTACTTTAAAGCTCTTTTATTTTGTGGTGTCACTGTTCCTTTAAGGATCTTGTTGTCATTCATGGGCTTCCTTCTTTAGCCTTATGGCATGTACAGGGTTTATGTGTTTCCGTTACAGGGCAAAACCCCATTACCCCCTCCTGCTACAGGCCATTCAAGTCACTGGGAAAGGTATGGTAATGCGTGGCCATGTTGTCCATAGCCTGCTGCCCTCTCCCAGGTATCCAGTCTGGAGAGAGTCAGCTCAGTCCCCTTTGGCCTAAATGCCCTTATTGGCCTGTTAAGTTTTTAAAAATCCTGTTTTAGGGCGAAGACACACGGGGCAATTTGTCACCGCTACTTTTAATTAACACAGTTGCGGCAACTATTCGCCCCGTGTGTTTTGCCGTTAGGGTGAAGACACACAGAGCTACTAGTAGCAGCTACTTGTCGTGGCTACTAAAAGAGACAGTGCCGATCATTTACTATCTCTACGTGTGTTTTAGCAGAAGCAATTCTCAGTATTGTCTATGGCAGGGGATTTTCTGGAGTTTAGTAGCCATGAAAAATAGCTGTTACTAGTAGCTCAGTGTGTCTTCACCCTTAGGTCTCTATTCGGGCCAATGAGTTGGCCAACAAGCCTCATCCTTGAAATAGGGTTACACAGTCCTAGTGAAATAAGTGCAGTATGAGGCACTTGAGCAAACTTTTCAACCCAGTTCCACTATGTTCTTGGTCTTCATTGCTATCCCAGAAGAGTTAGGGCTTGTCTTTTACACAGTGCAGATAAAAGGGTAAATGTACCCTATTTATAAGATTTGTGTCAGGTTTATCAGGTGTCAGGTTTTGCATTAATTCAAACGAGTGGCAGCTGCCATGTTGCTTTCTATAGGCTCTTCCAAAATGCACGTTTCCCATTTGTTTTAAGGGAAAACAAGCTGCCTATAGCAACTTTGTATATCTGCTTCCCTTAGCAACATGTTATATAGGTTCTGCAATGGATGCGGAGCAGCTGGATAAAAGCTTTGTTAGTAAAAATGACTTTTTCTAGTTTGTTTGGAATGAAGATTTTTATTTTCTTCCCCCCCCCCCCCTTCCAAAGCTGCCTCCAAAGACCAATCAGTTATCATACCACTTGTCATATTAACTTTAACCCTTTCTGATTAGTAGGTTTACTGTATCATAGGAATTTGAGTTGAGTGTATTAATTTGGAAGTTATTAAATAGAGGATAAGGCAGATGGGGAAGAGGTGGGGGTCATTCTCTGATGAATTGTCTGCTCGTAGTGTGTAATAAGAAATATCTCCCCAAAGTGATATCCTGTACTGTGATCTGTCCAGCGCCATCTGTTAGTGGGAAAGTTCTTATCCCTGCTAGTTATTGGTGAGTAGGTGTAGGAATGGGAAAAGGGCTCCTGGCCCCTGGCAAAGTGCCAGCTGCTAACAATAGACTGGCGGCTATGGCAGTGTCCACTTTATAATCTGCCCTGTGTTTATTGCCCAAATGTTCATTTTTAGCTGCCTATTCTCCCTGCTAAGAACAAAATGTTCAATGCAGCTGAGAAAAAGAGCTATAAAAAGTTGCTGGGTTTCCTTTCATCCTTCTGTTACATCTGATTATTATCCAAATTAAACTCCCCAATTCCTGGGAATTTATTTTGACAGCCCAACCGGTTAAAGGTTTCTGATAAAAGCATGGAAATGATAAAAGAATATTGTAATGGTTCTTTAATCTGTCACTGCATTTATTTGCTATAGAATCTTAATTACCAACAGCTACGAATCACTTCCCATACTAGGTAACGGGATCCGACCCACCTATAGCTTGTGCTTTTATTCCTAGGGATTGTGCTTGTGGGCCATAATAGAGTGCAGACTTGTTGGCCACTCAAAGGTGTCTGTACATTGGCCAGTCCTCTGTGATATCTCACCTATTCGCAATTGCACTGAACAGACCGTCTATAAATGGCCATATAGGTACTTGGCACATTAAAACTGTTCCATTGGTTTGAGCCAATATCAGGGACGGAACTGGCCCAAAGTAATTTTAAGCTCCACTGCTTCACATTTATGCCGTGTCTTCCCTCCTAAAGCTTGAATATTAAATTATTAAAAATTGGGACAATCAGGCCCAGGAATATTAATTTACTTAAATATTTCAGAAGATACCCTACATTAACCCCCCCCCCCCTTAGCTCGATCAAAACACCCCCACTCTCCTGCATTCTGTAAACTGCAGCCAAATGAATGGCTAACACTGCAACCGAATATACCTCAGAAATAATGTGCAGGAGGACCCGTTATCCAGAATGCTCGGGACCAAGGGTATTCCGGATAAGGGGTCTTTCCGTAATTTGGAACTCCATACCTTAAGTCTACTAAAAAATCAACAAAACATTGATTAAACCCAATAGGATTGGTTTGCATCCAATAAGGATTATTTATATCTTAGTTGGGATCAAGTACAGGTACTGTTTTATTATTACAGAGAAAAGGGAATCATTTAACCATTAAATAAACCCAATAGGGCTGTTCTGCCCCCAATAAGGATTATTTATATCTTAGTTGGGATCAAGTACAAGTTACTGTTTAATTTCTACAGAGAAAAAGGAAACCAGTTTTAAAATTCTAAATTATTTGATTAAAATGGAGTCTATGGGAGACAGGCTTTCCGTAATTCGGAGCATTCTGGATAACGGGTTTCCGGATAAGGGATCCCATACCTGTACTTAGAAAGGATCCAAACTCTTCACTTTCCATTGAACCCCATCTCTTTAGGGCAGCAGTTGCCAGACTTTTCAGGTCAAGCTGCCTTCGGAGGTCTAATGTTTGGTCAGGACCCCTTAAACCATGGTTACAGATATAGGAAAACATTGGAGTATCACTCAGTCAGCCATAATTCCAGGAATATCTAGGGTAGCAAATAAACTTTCACCCCAAATCTCACCCATATTCTTTAGGCTGGACTAAATGGCAAATGGGCATTCTACCAAAAACTGACCCTAGCTAGCCTTCAGCCCAGATGGTTTAGGAACCGCTGCTTTAACGGGATGGGACTGTCTTACCTAACTTGGCATTGACAGTTACACAGGTATAGGACCCCTTATCTGTAAACCTATTATCCAGAAAGTTCCGAATTATGGAAAGGCCATCTCCCATAGACTCATTATAAGCAAATAATTCTAATTTTTAAAAATGATTTCCTTTTTCTCTGTAATAATAAAACAGAACCTTGTACAGGTACCAAGGGTATTCCAGATAAGGGGTCTTTCCGTAATTTGGATCTCCATACCTTAAGTCTGCTAAAAAATCGATAAAACATTAATTAACCCCAATAGGATTGTTTTGCATCCAATAAGGATTAATTCAAAACTCCGATACCTGTACTTGATTTTAAGATATAATTAATCCTTATTGGAGGCAAAACAATCCTATTGGGTTTAAATGATTTTTTTAGTAGACTTAGGGCCGTGGCAGACCGGGAGATTAGTCACCCGCGACAAGGGAGATTTGTTGCGGGCGACTAATCTCCCCATCTTCCATGGCCCTTAAGGTGCGGAGATCCAAATTCCGGAAAGCCCCAGGTCCCATGCATTGGATAACAGGTCCTGTACCTGTACTATATAAACAGAAAATCCGAACCTCCAGTTGGGCAATGAAATATACTATAAAAGTGGTTAATAATAATATAACTATATTTAATACAATTCTCAGTTTTCATTTAAAATGTTACCAAGCGCTCTATAATTAGGGGCACATTGTACTAGAGGCATTGCTTGCCTTTTAAATGTGGGGATTAATAATACTGAGTAATAGGGAACTGTTCTGCTTGTAAAACTGAATAGCAGTGTATATATAATGAATTCACTTCTGAATGGCATATTATTAATAGGTTCTCCGCCAGGTGAATAATATGTGACTTTATCATGCTGTAATATTGCTATTTATCATTCAGGGCACTCGTGGGGCATGCACTGTGTCATAATTACACTGCAGCGTTTCCATTATAATAAAATCTCATCATGCCCGTTGTGCGGCTGTGCTGTACTTACAATAGCCCAGCGATCTGTTTATTGCATATGTATTGGCTTCACTTCTCTATAGTGGATAAATGCATTTTCTAGCTGGTGATTTATAATACTGATCATGTGTTTTTTGCAAAGTAATCTGTTATATTTTCCCAGCTTCTAGTAAGGCTTTGCTGCTTAAATCAGAGGTTTAGTTTCTTGGGTTAAAACTCTTAACAAGGTTACAGATAAAAGAAAATGTGATAGCAAATAAGGCCCCCAAGTCTCTCCCTAACTGGCCTTCAGGCTGGGCCCCCTTAGCCCATAACAAGGTTACAGATATATAGAAACATTGGGGTAACAGTCACCCTGCTATAGTTCCAGGGGTACCCAGGGCACAAATAAGCACTCACCCAAATCCCCCCCTAACTGGCCTTCAGGCTGGGCCCCCTTAGCCCATAACAAGGTTACAGATATATAGAAACATTGGGGTAACAGTCACCCTGCTATAGTTCCAGGGTACCCAGGGCACAAATAAGCACTCGCCCCAGATTTCATCTGAGAATCCCTCCTTCTCCTGCTCTTTTAGGACTAAGCGCATGTGTGGGGTTCAGTTCCGGAGTGTAGGGTATTGGGGCACGTCAGTAAAACCTACTCATGGTGACATTATTCCCTTGAGCAGTAAATCCCATTATCTCAGGGTATCTTGAGTTTCCAGGCTCAATAGCAGTAGCTTTTTTAATGGAGGGCCAGTGATGGCACAAGAGATAGTGGGTTATTTGGCGGCTGAGATGGGTTTCTAACATGTCTAGTTAAAAGGGTCAGTAACCTTGAATCCGTCTGTACATCCGTTTATACCAACCGCCCATCATTATTCCTCCCCCTATTGTCTGCACGCTGTATTCATGCCCCTTTGTGTATGAGGGTAGGGGTATTCACGCTGCTTGATTTTATTCAGTAATACAGTAAATAATCCCCCCCATAATTTCCTCTGTGTTAGTAAACATTACACATTAGGGCTCATTTACAAAGCAATGAAAGGGATGCACACTGAGCAACTTTGATACAGTTGTTAAAGGTTCAGTAGCAATTTCCTTGGCCAATACCTTCTTTCTAAGTTGGCTGCATATAAGATCCGGTTGAAAACGTGGGTCAGTAGGCAGCTTGGGCATACATATTGGCTACTGACTGGTTGGAAGCACAGGCTGTGTTGCTGAACTACAAAACGTGCTGCTGGCCATGATCATTGGATGCTCAGGTTTTGCCAATAATTCAGACCTTGGTTTGATGAAATATCCAAGTTATTGTTGGCCATTGATATAGTTAAAAGCTAGAACCCATGAGAGAGGCCTGTGGGTTGTTCCAGTGAGACTCGGCTATTCAGTGCATTGATTTGCCCCGTGCCCGTTTCCCTCCTGGCACCATGAGAGGGACGAGCCCCTTACGGCCTACCTGTCTCATTGCTTTATTTCTCTGGGCCATTTGTCTGTATGTGAGAGCGCGGCGAATGGCTGCTGTATGTTCCGCACTTTGTGCCAAGTAGGGATCCTGCAGCAGAACGTTTTATTAAATGTAATTGATGTGGGAACAGGGGAGATGTGGAGAAATAAAGCCGATAGCGGAAACAGGAGCAATAACAAGTTCTGCAGCATGTCTGGCTCCTCTTTACAACTGCTGTCTAAAATAACTGTGTGTGTGTGTATGTGTATATGTATGTATATATATATATATATATATATATATATATATATATATATATATATATATATATATATATATATATATATATATTATAATGTGCTGCATGGCGCTCATGGAAGAGGCTTTTTTAGATTTGCTGGGATGTTTTTACTTAAAAATGCTGGCACATATTTAGTTTAAACAGATACAATCAGACAGACAGTTAAATATATATATAAACATGATTTGTAGCTGTTAAAGGGGAAGTTCACATTTATTTTAACATGTAGTATTGTGGATGGAACTGCCTAATTGGTTTCTATAATTTTTCTGTTTTGGCCGTTCTGAACTTGGCTTGGCACCTTTCCTAAGATTTGGCAACATCATGGGGGCAGAAAGTGGGACATAGGGTGGGGAATAGGGGGGTCTGTGATGGGTTGATTGGGGATGGAGAATTTAAAGGCAAGGTTTGGCTGGGAAATAGATTAGATAGGGGAGGAGAGGTTGGGCTGTAGATGATGCTTTACCGATAAGGCTAGAGAATCTATGGCCGGCTGGCAACCCTGTTTCCATCCAGTGCTATCTGGTTGTTGGGGGTCACTGTCTCCAGCAGCCAAAAAAAAAATCATATCAACTGTGAGCATTCAGTTTTATTATTAGTCTTATTTTTAATTATGTTTCTTTTTAGTCTCTTTGTCCATTCTGACTCCTAACTGCTGCCTGCTTGTGCCCCTGTCTGGCTGTCACTGCTCCTGATACTATTAAACATAGAGCTACAAGTCAGATGTACAGCGAGCAGTGACAAGCAGGCATTTTGGCAGTAAGTGCCACCTGCCATTGCTACTTGTGTGTCAGAAGAGTGCTTTATATTCAGTAACATTAGGAGCGCAGACTGGGGCAATTTCGCCTCTGTTTTCCAGCAGGTAGTGGTCGGCAGCGTCCTCAAAGTTTGAGAATAACTCATTTAAAGTGACAGTGACCTTTAAACGTTCATTTCTTGTTTATTGACTGAAAGGATACAGCACCGGTGTTCATTTGTTCTCTAATACAAATCTGATTTATTTGTTTTATTTTTCAGTACGAATGAAGGCTATAAAAGTATATGCAGTAGTGTTACCTACAAACCTTTTCCTTTTCTTTAAAGGAACAGTAACACCAAAAAATGAAAGTGTATAAAAGTAACTAAAATATAATGTGCTGCTGCCCTGCACTGGTAAAAGTTGTGTGTTTACTTCAGAAAGTCTACTATAATTTATATAAATAAGCTGCTGTGTAGCCATGGAGGCAGCCATTCAAATGAGGAAAGGCACAGGCACATAGCAGATAACAGATAAAACACTATTGTATTCTACAGAACTTATCTGTTATCTGCTATGTAACCTGTGCCTTTTCTCCTTTTTTCCAGCTTGAATGGCTGCCCCCATGGCTACACAGCAGCTTATTATATAAATTATAGTAGTGTTACTGTAGCAAACACACCAGTGTTACCAGGGCAGGGCAACAGTGCATTATATTTTTATTACTTTAAAGCTCTTTCATTTTTTGGTGTTACTGTTCCTTTAAATTCCCAACAATGCCTATAAAGGTGATACCGCTTCTATAGGGCCATCTAGTGGTCACATTGTGGGGTCACAGTTCTGTTGGTGAAGAGTTTGAAAACTGATACAACAAATCTCATCATCGCCATTTATTTATAAGGTGTTTTACAATCATTTAAAAACATTCTTAAGTTACATTAACAAACAAGGGTTACAGAGCTTAAATATGGCAGCTGATGCCTATTCAGCCGACTATGGGGGTGGGTTTTGACAGGTACACATTAGGACATTGTGTGGGAACTACATGGTCACACATGCAGCTTTTACTGCACTCCCTCCCTGTAATTGTCAGTCAGTTGGCAGGGCTCAGGGGTCCTACCTCCATTATCAGCCGTCCTCCAAGCACCTTCCATCATCTACTTTCAGCCCTCTGACTACATGCGTTGTCCTCCTCCGTCATTTGGGAGACTTAATCTGCTTTTTTTTTTTTTTTTTTTGCGTTTGGCACATTGCTTTAGGCTCACACTTATGTCACACTGAACGTTGCCCCTCCCGACCCCTACCCACCCCCTCACTTGCTCATTATTTGGATTTAGGGTTGGACCTACCTAGGGTTGGACTTACTTTAGGGTTGGACTTAAGGTCGCTATATACACTGTGATCTGCTTGCTTGGCAATCAAATCTTCTCTGGATATGTCCACCTAAGGTGGGCGATATTCAGTGGGAGGTCTCCGATCTGACAGAAACTCTAACCTAGGGTTTGGTCCTGCTTAGGGTAGGACTTACTAAGGGTAGGACTTACTAAGGGTAGGACTTACTAAGGGTAGGACTTACTAAGGGTAGGACTTACTAAGGGTAGGACTTACTAAGGGTAGGACTTACTAAGGGTTGACTTAAGGTCGCTATATACACTGTGATCTGCTCGCTTGGCAATCAAATCTTCTCTGGATATGTCCACCTAAGGTGGGTGATATTCAGCAGGCATAGGCACTGTTGGAAAGAGGACCACATCAATGAACAATGTGGTCTCCGATCTGACAGAAACTCTAACCTGCCCTATTGAGATCTGGCCAATTTTAGGCAAGATGTTGGTCAGGTAGGCCCGTCGGGGGTGCCCATACACGGGCAGATAAGCTGCAGAATTGGTCTGAAGATTTGGCAACTGAAATCTGCCTGTGTATGGCCACCTTTATTTAAGGTTGGAGATAAGCTAATAGATAGGCTAAGAGAGGGGGTTAGAGCTGGGGTTAGAGCTAGGATGCATGGTGGAGGGCTAACCATGGAGATAGCAGTCCTGAACTCTCTCTATGGGGTTGGGTATAGTGGGACTCTGAGGAACAAAGGGACATTTTATTCCAGTGGTAAGCAGTAGAGAAATTTTGCTTTTCTCTACCTCTCACACAGCCAATCGAGTACCCCCCAAATTCCACACAACTGAGGCCTGCTGGGCCATTTCTAAGTTCAAAAAAAAATCCTGAAACTTACCTGTCTGCCTCCTTGGGACCGTGAGAGGCCATAGAGACTAACGCAGAGGGTACAGACAGTCGGGAAGCGAATGCATGACCTAGCGTCTGTCTGTCCTTAAACAGGATGTCAACCCAAAAATAACATTTTGCCTAATGAATGAAATTGTAATTCGAAGCGATTTCCAATTTAATTAAGATTTTTAATGGTTTTAAAGTTACATGTAAGTATAATTGCAACTGAAAGCCGTGTCTGCCTGTCCCTTTCCACTCTCTGCCCCGGTGCCTTTGGAACAATGTAGCGGAAGCCAGAGGATTTAGCAGCCCTGGGAAGAACCATGCAACACTGATTTCTGCTTCATTGTTTCAAGAGGGGGAACCAGCAGTGCAGAAAGGGACGGCTTTTAATTACAATTTCATCTACAAATAAATAACTTTAGAACCTTGGTGACATTTTTTCATGAATGGAAAGTGGTTTAGAATTATATTTTTTATTCAGATTAATGTTATTTTGGGTTTTCCATCTTCATTGACTGGTATTAAAGAGCAAACTGACACCATACTGCAGTGGAGTTTAGTCTATCTGGGCTCTGTAGTGCTACGTCCCACAAATATCTAGAACTTCATATTTACCCCAAAACTCAACCCAACTGTCTCGTATTAAGGGGTTGTTCATCTTTCAGTCAAAATCTATTGTTCTGCCAGTCTACAATTTCATAATCTTTTTATTCCTTATCTTTCTATTCAGGCCCAAATTCCAGCCTCTTATTCACACCACCACTGCCAGGTTGCTAGGGTAATTTGGACCCTAGCAACCCGAAATCTGCTGAAATTCTATTCTAAAGAGCCGCTGATCAAAAAAACGAAATCATTCAAAAAACAAAAATAATAAAAAACAAGGATTAAACTAAAAGTTAATTTAAAGGTGAACAACCCTTTTAAGTCCCATAACACCAAAAAGCATATTTTTTTTCACAGTTCTTGGAACTCCTTATAGTTTAAGGTGGGGCCCATTATTCCTTTAGTAGATTTAATTAGAGAGTAGAGTTACTTGGTCATTGGTAAGAGAAAGGGAGTACAGGTATGGGACCCATTATCCAGAATGCTTGGGACCTGGGGTTTTCCGGATGAGGGGTCTTTCTGTAATTCGGATCTCCTACCTTCAGTCTACTAAAATAATTAAACAGTAATTAAACCCAAAAGGATTGTTTTGGCTCCAATAAGGATTAATTATATCTTAGTTGGGATCAAGTACAGGTACTGTTTTATTATTACAGAGAAAAGGGAATCATTTAACCATTAAATAAACCCAATAGGGCTGTTCTGCCCCCAATAAGGGGTAATTATATCTTAGTTGGGATCAAGTACAGGTACTGTTTTATTATTACAGAGAAAAGGGAATTATTTAACCATTAAATAAACCCAATAGGGCTGTTCTGCCCCCAATAAGGGGTAATTATATCTTAGTTGGGATCAAGTACAGGTACTGTTTTATTATTACAGAGAAAAGGGAATCATTTAACCATTAAATAAACCCAATAGGGCTGTTCTGCCCCAATAAGGGGTAATTATATCTTAGTTGGGATCAAGTACAGGTACTGTTTTATTATTACAGAGAAAAGGGAATCATTTAACCATTAAATAAACCCAATAGGGCTGTTCTGCCCCCAATAAGGGGTAATTATATCTTAGTTGGGATCAAATACAGGTACTGTTTTATTATTACAGAGAAAAGGGAATCATTTAACCATGAAATAAACCCAATAGGGCTGTTCTGCCCCCAATAAGGGGCCATTATATCTTAATTGGGATCCAGTACAAGTTTCTGTTTTATTACTACAGATTTAAAAATGTGAATTATTTGATTAAAATGGAGTCTATGGGAGATGGCCCTTCCATAATTCGGACCTTTCCGGATAATGGGTTTCCGGATAAGGGGGTCCAATACCTGTACCCAAGAGTATGACCTGCTGCTCAGATGCCATTTATGGGGGTGTAACTGTATCCTCCATCACCCTGCAAGCCTCTAATGATGTGCCTCACCCAGGACAGTGGAAAACATCTTAATGGGTTTCCAAGCCCATGCTAGCAGTCAAAAAGTTACTTTTTTTTATTAATCTTTATAGGGTTTGTGATGTCAACATGATTTTTTTTTTCTTTAAACCCCACCTTGGAATATTGTAGATCCTGCAAAATTACAGCCTGATGTAAAGCATCTCTGACATGTTGGCACAGCAGTGACGTCAAATGATAGGGCAGCGGTGGAGATGAAAACAAGAAGGGACAATGGGGCAGCCCCTCACAGCTGGAGTTCTGATTCAAGCTGTTCTGTTCTATAATTGGGCCAGTAACCCATGGTTTCCTGCGGTACCTCCCCAGCAGCGAGACACAGGGCGCATTTATCTCTTTAATCAATGTGATGAGTGTAGGAGTATTAATGAGGGTTAGTGCGGGGCCGTGCATAAGTGACCGGGGTAGGAAAATGAAAGCCGAGGAGCAGCAATGTCCCCCCAGAATGATGCGATTGTTGCCCATTAAGGTTAAAAGAAGCACAAAATGAAATGAAATGAATCTGCAGCTGTGAGGGCTGCTTATCACAATCCTCCTTTTGTCTCCTTATCTGAGCAGCACGCTCTCTGTTTATCTGGCATCTCCCGGAATCATAATGCCTTTCCGTTTTAACTTTTTGCTTCCCCCCCCCGCCCCTTATATTAAAGGGGAAGTTAACCCACTAAGAAACTAAGCTAGATGCTTAGTCAAGAAGCAAGATGCTTTCAGAGCTTTTGAACATGTTGCTATTGACAGGGGTTGGTACTCATGCCAGCGGCAGGCAGTGCGGGTGGAACAGGCTTATTTCTCATGCCATAAGCCCAATGGTAGTGAGAACCTTATATCATTCTAACTTGATTCTCCCCCTGGGTACCATGGGCAAACACACATCCCACTGTCAGCTTCTAGAGTAAAATGGTAGAGATTTTTACCCAGGAGTTGTGGCTAAACAGCCTTGTCTGCCCTATGGCAATAATCTGTGCCCACATTAAACTATGTTCTTGTACCATCTAAAAGAATCAACATGGAAGCTTCCACCCATATCTAAAACTTCAGGTATACAGAGAATATATGTGTATATATATATATATATATATATATATATATATATATATATATATATATATATATATATATATATGCTCACTTTTAGCTATAGTTATATTTTCCCTTATCTGAAGTAGAAAGTAAAGTAAGAAACCCCACTCCTCCCTCCCTTCTGTCTGTTTTATCTATTGATCCATCCATCTATCTATGTATCTAACTATGTATCTTCTGTGTCTGTCTGTCAGTGTATCTACCTATTTATCCATATGTCTGTCTATTTACCTGTCTGCCTACCTGTTTATCTATCTGTCTATGTATCTGTATATCTTTGTAAGTATGTGTGTATGTAGGCATCTGTCTGTCTGTTTATAATCAATTATCTATCTATCAATCTATCTATCCCTTTGTCTGTCTGTCTATGCGTCTGTCTGTCTATCTATCATCTATCTATCATCTATCTATCCATCCATCCATCTCTCAATCCCTCTGTCTGTCTATCTTTGTATCTGTCTATGTACATATCTATCTATCATCTATCTATCTATCTATCTATCTATCTATCTATCTATCTATCTATCTATCTAATCATCTCTCTATCCCTCTGTCTGTCTATCTATCTAATCATCTCTCTATCCCTCTGTCTGTCTATCTTTGTATCTGTCTATCCCTTTTGTCTGTCTATCTTTGTATCTGTCTACCCTTTTGTCTGTCTGTCTATTGGTCTATCTATCTATATATCATCTATCTACATACATACATACATACATACAGCAGACTGTTAAGCTAATGCCAATGTTATACTTCCATTGGATACATTTACAGGGTTTATTTTTAATTATACTCATTTTAGGAACGTGGCCAAAGAAATCTAGGTCAGTTACTCATTGCCTCTTCAGAACATGCCTTGCCTGAGTGCAAATGATTTGGGAAGAGTTTTTTGCTCATGTTAATTCTTATTGTTCTGCAGAACGTTGCTGATTACAGGGTCCCAGTGGATGTAATTGCACCCCATGTTGCTTGTCAACACGTTACTTATCATGCGAGATTCTAGGGCCGACCTGAGATATGAGAGATGCCTCAATTGAGCATAATTATTGCCCATTAAAATCTTGAGTACCAGATGGGCCTACAATGGGGATTGTGAGTAATGATACTGGCATGTGTAGCTGTGCAGTAATGCTGACTGTACTGAGTGCAAGATAGAAATGAATTTATTCCTATATACAGTCTGGGGCAATCTGCTGTCAATTAGAAGGATATTAAATGTTAGTCTGGGCCCCAGGCCCCAAGCAAGGTGTCTTCTTTTAAAAGACGGGTAAATTATTTCTTATAATAAACATAATTCAGCGAGATATGTGACATCATTAAATGCCGTTTATTACTGGATATATAATTTAATTTCTCTTTACTGTATTATAGCGGCATAGCTATATATGTGGGTGCAATAAATATTAGTATACAGTACAATACCTTGCACTGTGGGGAAAAAAAGTTTTGTGAATTAACTTCCATGCTGCACCGAGTGGGTGGAGCCAGACTCTGTGCCATCAATAAAAAACTAAGTATTTGTTGTTTTTTCATTTTTCATCAAGACCAGCACACCCTTATTAAAATGTTATGCCTTTTTTAATAAGGGTGTGCTGGTCTGATAATAATTTTTTATACATTGTTTTTGACTGTGCAACCTGCTAAGTGAATTTTTGCATTTAAGTGCAGACACTGAAAGGACTTGTATGTATATGTGTATATAATTTAAGACATTATGTGCATAAAGCTACCCAGATATGCCCTCCCCTTTTAAACAAAACAGGGAATGTTTGTCCATATATTGCAATATATACAAGCTGGGCAACTACTACTACACAGTCACCCCCGGTCTGGCCTGTCCTACACTCGCTCACCCCCGGTCTGGCCTGTCCTACACTCACTCAGCCCCGGTCTGGCCTGTCCTACACTCACTCACCCCCGGTCTGGCCTGTCCTACACTCACTCACCCCTGGTCTGGCCAGTCCTACACTCACTCACCCCCGGTCTGGCCAGTCCTACACTCACTCACCCCCGGTCTGGCCTGTCCTACACTCACTCACCCCTGGTCTGGCCTGTCCTACACTCACTCACCCCCGGTCTGGCCTGTCCTACACTCACTCACCCCTGGTCTGGCCTGTCCTACACTCACTCACCCCCGGTCTGGCCTGTCCTACACTCACTCACCCCCGGTCTGGCCTGTCCTACACTCACTCACCCCCGGTCTGGCCTGTCCTACACTCACTCACCCCCGGTCTGGCCTGTCCTACACTCCCTTTTATCTGATTCACTAAGAATTCTAATGCTTTATTATATATTTTTCACAGGGACAAAGTTTTACCTGCAACTTCGATAAAACCCCCAAACCCCCTTTTATTGGCTCCGCTGGGATAATCTGACTGTAGCTGGGAAGGGTGGGAGCTACAACATGGAGCTGGCCACTGCTCCTGTGTAACTATAACAAAAAAAAGGGGGAGGTCAAAAGCTACTATGTTCTTTGTTATGGCCATAATACTAATTTCTTCTTCTGTCACCTAGGTGGTGTGACTGCAGAATCTCATGGAGATCACGTTATGGGTAGGTAATTATTTACTTATAAGCTTTTTAATAATGTCTCTGATTTGTAGAATCGCCTAGTCAGGTCAGGTATAAAAACCCACGGAACCGGCACTGTCTCTGTTCTTCATCAGGCACACACTTTACAGGTGTCACCACTTTCAGCCTCTTTAAATTACCAGTTTTTGGTGATTTTATGTATAAAATTTGTTTCATGTATAAAATTCTGCATGATAGAGGTGATTGGTTGATAAGGGTTACTGTATTGGGAAGAAACTTGAGTGTATATAAATGCATTCCAGGGAGTGTAATGTACTAACACAAATTTCCACCAATGACAACCAGCAAGTATGCGGCATATGTGCACTGCAGGAATATTAATGCAAATGTCTATGAAGATTCTCATTCATCCAGGTCATGATATTTTATTTAAGTCTAAAACAACTGGACTTTTCTGAGTTTTTCTTGAAAACATTTCACCACTCATCCGAGCGGCTTCTTCAGTTCAAATGACTGGTAGGGAATTCCCCGGCATTTAAACCCTTGAGGGTAGTACAGTCACACACATCCAATCACAATTCATTATTGTTCAGTTAGGTGTCAATGGATCAATGGAACCATTGTGATTGGATGTCTGTGACTGTACTACCATCAAGTAGTCCCTAACTTGAGAAAGGTGCCCTGGAACGTCGATTTTTGCACAATATTTAGTTTTTTTTCACCTAGACCTGCGATCTCTCTCTCTATCTATCTATCTATCTATCATCTATCTATCTATCTATATATATATATATATATATATATATCTATATATATGTCTCATATCTATATATATATATATATATATATATATATATATATATATATATATATATATATATATATATTTAATATAAATTCCCCCTCTGTTTCCACTTTATGATGAAGGCAAGACAGTAATACAGCTTAGCACTGGTGAGGGATTTTATGCGGAATGCAGTTTCTGTTTATTAATGATATATGAGGAATGAAGAGGAATGAATTTCAAAAGTTTTAAGACTGTTGTGATTTTAGTTTGTAGGGAATCCATAACTGCCGCATTCACATCCAAGATGGAGATGTTATTTGGGATGTTCCCATGATGCTTTGTAAGAAGCAGTTGCAGAAGGCAGGCCCAGCCCAATACATTTCAGCAAATTAGCTGAGCCAACAGCATTACCGGGTTATGGAGAAATCCAAATCCACAAAGCTTTATTCTCTGCAATCAATTAGAAAATATCTGTTCGTTATGTTACCTGGGTGCATATGGAATTTAGCTGGATACTGTTTCTGAGATAGAAAATGAAATAAGCAGAGAAGAGTTATCTGAGCTTTTCAGCCAACTGTAACCAGTCGGTCGAATAGAACAGCAGGTGGCGATGTTGTCTCAAATCCATTATATTAGCAGTGTAAGAACTTTCGAAAACTAGTAAAAAAGAGAATGTTAATTGAAATCTGTGCTTAGAAGAGCACCCTGAACCGCATTATATTTGTTTTGAGGGTTTACATTCCTTTTTATTTATTTCCTCTTCACATATGTCTAATGAGAGCAATTTAGAATGATTTTCCTCTTGATTTTATAAAGATGTTACAGACTGGCAGTTTCATTTTTTCCTTCTTTGTTCTATGGCTGTCTGGTTGCAACCTTCCTTGCCTCAATATTAGATGAACTTTATCATTAAAAGTTCTGATTCAGAATGTTTTGGTTTTGATCCTGCCATGAGATGTCAATCTGAATTAATTACTCATCAGCTTTGCATCATGAATTTTGTAATTTATATACATGGTATATTTAGAGTCGGTCCCTAAGCTCAGGTAAGTGACCGAAGCAGAAGAGAAGATAGGGAGCTACTGGGGGCATCTTCAGAGGCATAGATCTATCCTGTTAAATGGCTGTGGGGGCCTTGGGCCGGTACAGAACCCAAAAACGTAATGTGCAGTATTTTCTGCCTAATTTTTAGTTGAGCTTTAGTTCTCCTTTAATGGGCTGAAAGATAAAACACATGAAGCAGCTCCATGGCAGTTATTAAATATGTCATTTATGAAACTTGTATACATTTAGCAGGCAGAACCTGCCCAGTACTTCTAAGAAGTGTATGAGAAATTGGACCGCAGCTGATCATTGCTGATGACAAGTCTTGTCTTCCTGCTGATACACATCTTGCAAGGAAAGTGCTTTTTTGAGCACCAAAGTGTTGCTTTTAAGTCTGATTGTTGAACAGATGACGTTGCCTTGGATACCAGCTGAGTTTGGGACATAATGTATCTGGCATTTGCGCAAATGCCTGTAATTGTCGGACCAGTACACAGCGGTGCAGCCCGAGGAAGAGGCAGATTTACCCCTGTGAGTCCGTCCGTGGGTTCTTGTTACGTGAGGTCAGATCTGCTCCGATATTGGAACAGGTTCTTGTTGTTGCTTCCTAGAACATCTTGCTCGCCAGCGATGCAGACTTAATGTGACAGTTGTTCCGGACGTGGCTCTGATTGTATTAATAAACTCAAGCCAGAGGCAGTGAGACGAGCAGAGGTTACCTCCGATCATTTGGCCCCTGTTTGCATGAATCCTTCCCAATATGTATCCAGAATCTGGAGTCGCTGGGAAGATTAATCCGAACTCAGCTGTGTAAGGAACATTGTCAGAGGAGAGTTATAGTTCGACAGAGGTTACTGATTAGAAGGCTGTGCAGGATGGCTCGTTACATAGGTATATCCTAATTTCTACCCAATTAATTCCTCTGTCTCAAGTGGATATCTTGTACCTTTTCTAAACTGCATATGCATGCCCAATTTTGGCCGGGCAGTTTGGGCAATTTTGACCAGAATGCCCATTCTTATGGACATGTATGCCAGTCTGGGGGCTGTTTGGACAAACTGAATCTCAGATAATTGGAAATGGGTGCCATAAGTGGCAGTAGATTATGCCCAGCCAAGTCTTGTTAATCCTCATCCATGCCCCCTGCTCCGCCCCTGAAAAGGTTATAAACGTGGATGACTCCCGAATAATAGGTTACGTGTAAATGTGGCCATACACGGGCCAATTTCAGCTGCCTATACCGGTCCTTTAGACAATGGGGCAGTCGGTTCGGGGACTGCATCAATGAGCCAATGCAGTCCCCTATCCGACTAGATTTTCTAACCTGCCCAATTGAAATCTGCCCGATTTCAGGCCAGATATAGGTCGGGCAGGCCCGTCGGTAGTGCTCATACATGAGCTGATTAGCTGCCGTATCGGTCTAAGGGACTGATATTGGCAGCTATAATCGGCCCGTGTATGCAGGGCCGGATTTGTAATCCCGCCGCCCCAAGGCCGCCCCAGTCAGTCTTGCTCCGCGCATGCGCAAACGCACCATCGGCACCCCCACGCATGCGCAAACGCACGATCGGCATTCCCCGCACGCATGCGCGATCGATACAGCGTGTAAGCATTCGCATACGGAGCAGTTGGGGAGAGGTCCCCACTGCTCCGTATGGGCGAAAAAGCTTTAGATTGCGGTGCGGCGGGGCGGCATGCCGCCCCCAAATTTGTGCCGCCCTAGGCCCGGGCCTTTGCGGCCTCTCCGCAAATCTGGGCCGGCGTGTATGGGGACCTTAAGGGTTGAACTTGATGGACTGTGGTCTTTTTTTCAACCCTATGTAACTATGTAAACAGCGACAGGCATCCCTGACTGAAATCGGGCAGATCTCAATTGGGCAGGTTTGATTTTTCTGTTGGATCGGGGACCACATGAGCTCGTTGATACGGTCCCCGAACCAATGGTGCCTATGCCTGCCATTTTAATTTGAATTGAATTAGCCTGATATTGCCCACCCATAGGTTGGCAAATTGGGGGAAGATCCGCTCGCTTGCAGACGTTGCCAAAGGGTGACTCTTGCGGTATATGGCCACCTTAAGAGTCTGCTTCATGGTCTCTTATGCCAACACTGCCCCATATGTGAGTTTAACCAGGCCGCTGGCAAGATAGAGCTACAATGTACAGAATCCTTTGGGGGGTTTAACGGCTGCTGAGTAAATGTAGCGCTCTGTGTGTAATTGGACTGGGGCTGCTGCCTTGCCTGTGTCTCCAATGAGAGCTTTATTATGTGCTAAGGATTTATCCAAACAGAGAGGTTTCCTGTGCAGAAATAGTGGGGAATTGGGCACACCTGCACTTAACAAGAATAGAATGAATTCCCCTCGGTGGCAGAGCCGGCGCTCAAACATTCCCTCTCTCTCCGGGGCCAATTCTCCCAGCAAGCCAAAGACTTACTCTCTTTTTTAATCCATTTTTTCTATTTTTAACCCTCCCCTTGTACTGGTTAAGGGGCGGTGGGTGGTGGGGTACATAAATAGACATGTTG
Organism: Xenopus tropicalis; assembly: GCF_000004195.4. Lineage (NCBI taxonomy): Eukaryota > Metazoa > Chordata > Amphibia > Anura > Pipidae > Xenopus > Xenopus tropicalis. Next base: position 15,749,732 of record NC_030678.2, read on the forward strand.
TTACACCTTCTCCGAACACAGTGACTTTTCATCACCCTGTGTTTTATGGCCGCACAGTACGCCCTGTATGAGCAACTCACAAAGAGCCGCTTCTTGCACCCTGCTACGTTCCTGCTCGGCAATGGAAAGTTTAACGGTCTCCTGTAGACACAAAGCAGTCATGGTAAGGCAGAAAAAAAACGGTCTCATAAACATCATTTCTTTTCCGATAGATTTATGAAGCATCTCACGCAGTTTGGGGTGTGGGGGGGAGTCTGATGGAAAAGGTGTTGTATGAACAAGCGGCGCTTATAACGAGCCCTGTGTTGCTGCGTGGGTGTTGGATACATTTATGTTTCACGCTATCCCCCTGCTAAAACATCTGCAGGCCAATCAGCCGGAGCGTCGCTGGTTAATGGTTTTATGGAAAGTGCTAAGAATAATGAGGTTTCCTATGTGCAAAGACTGGTGCAGTTAATATTGATCTCAAGCATTACTGTCAGGCCGGGACTGGCAATCTGTGGGTTCAGGCAAATGCCAGAGGGGCTGCTGTAAGATGCCATAGACCAGGGGTCCCCAACCTTTCTTAAGGTCCCCTTACACGGGCCGATAGTAGCTGCCGATATCGGTCCCTTGGACCGATTCGGCAGCTTATCGGCCCGTGTAGAGGCAGAAACGAGGGGCCAGATATCGATCGGCCAGGTTAGAAAATTCAGTCGGATCGGGGACCGCATTGGCTCATTAATGCGGTCCCCGAACCGACTGCCCCATTGCTGCCATTAGATGTCGATCGTTTGGCCCCTGGGCCAAATGATCAAATTCACCTACATGTTACCCGATATCGCCCACCTGTAGGTTGAAGATCCGCTCGCTTGGCGACATCGCCAAGCGAGCGGATCTGCCCGTGTGTGGGCAGCTTTACTCGTGAGCCACAGTCAAATGTAAAAAGACTTGGGGAGCAACACAAGCACCATAAAAGTTCATGGAGGAGCCAAATAAGGGCTAAGATTGGCTATTAGGGGCCTCTATGCACACTATCAGCTTACAGGGGGCTTTATTTGGTAGGAAATTTTGTTTTTATTCAACCAAAACTTGTCAGGAATCAAAAATAACTCCCTGGTTTGGGGCACTGAGAGCAACATCCAAGGGGTTGGGGAGCAACATGTTGTCCCCGGGTCACTGGTTGGGGATCACTGCTATAGACAGTCACTATTTATTGGGCTGGTGGGGGCAGTTTGGGCCTCTGTGTAACTAACATGCCAGGGCCTATTTTGAATCACAGGCCTGAGCTTTGTACTGTCACCATCTTGCCTTGCTGTACCTGCTATACCTGCCTTTCCTACCTACCCCCACCTCCCTGTGGGGCCCAGGGCAGTCACCTGTATCTACATATGCCAAACACAGCTCTGGTCATCTGAACACCTTAGAACACTCTATTGCTTTAGCAGCTAGCATGTCTGGCTGCCCACTTGGCCACTCATGACTAAAATGTGTGGAGCCAAAATGATGGTCTCCTCCATTGATGTCTGATCAGGGCTTGCTCAGATATCAATCAAGAAAGCTGTAAAATATTGTCAGGCAAGGATCCCATGGGGCTGTGTACTGGATGGGCATAAGCTGAAGGTCCCATATGAATATAGTAGCCACCTGGCCAATATTTCATTAGCCTAGCCGGTAAATCACCAGCTGGGGCCAGGGGGTCATATTATAAATGTACCTCTCCCTAAATTATTCCAGATCTACCTCTCCCTAAACTCCCCCCAGCCCTCACCTGATTCTCCCTTTTACTGCCCTCTGTGGTGTTACCTACCCCCACAAGCTGAAGAAAGGTGGCAGCCCAGTGTATGGAAGCTTTTTCTGAAACACAGACCATACCTTAAATCACTGTTTCTGCTGATATGAATATAGACCATTAGGCCTGCGGCACACAGAATGATTTGGCCTTGGAGAAAAGATCCAGAATTGCCCATTGGCACATTCCTTAGCAAAGCACCGGCAATTCTGTTCCACGGCGCACATGGTGACGAATGGGCAGTTTCAGGCTTTTTCATCTCTGCCAATCTCTGCTGGTGAAGCATGGTGGTCGACCCCATTTGTGCCATAGGCTGAAATGTGCAAGTAATTAAGACTCCCTGTGCCAATTTAACCCATGCCAGTGTGTTTCACTCAAAAATGAACATAATGAATTTACAGGTATAGGACCCATTATCCAGAATGCTCGGGAGCAAGGGTATTCCGGATAAGGGGTCTTTCCGTAATTTGGATCTCCATACCTTAAGTCTACTAAAAAAATCAATGAAACATTAATTAAACCCAATAGGATTGTTTTGCATCTAAAAAGGATTATTTATATCTTAGTTGGGATCAATTACAGTTACTGATTTATTACTACAGAGAAAAAGGAAATTAATTTTAAAATTCTGAATTATTTGAGTAAAATGGAGTCTATGGGAGACAGACTTTCCATAATTCGGAGCTTTCTGGATAACGGGTTTCCGGATAAGGGATCCCATATCTGTACTAATAATGAATGGGCAGATGTTGGCGGTGGAATGTTATGTGATTGTTCCATGGGTTTCATATAGCTTTTTTTTGTCAGCTTTCCATTTTAAAATCTGAACTATTTAGTTGCTAGGGTCACTGTCCCTATTAACCACTTACAACATAAATGAATCTTGTAATCCCTGATTGTACTTCTGTCTATCCATACTATGGTATTACAGGTCCTTTCATCCATAAGCTGCTCTTATTTAGTCTCTTTGCCCCTTTTTCTTTTGTTCCTCCGATTTGTATTCCCACCGTGACATCCCGTGCCAGTTTTTGTTTTGTGGGCAAGTAACACGCGCCTTCACATGTTTACAAACTCCCGGATTATTAGCAAGGGGTGCAGGGAGCGCAGCTGGCGGGTGATTCAGTGAATTCTATAGGAGAATGCCCACTCACTTCAATCTGCGGCATTACTCACCAGCCTTATTTCTGGATAAAAAGCTCTGCCGGGGCATGATGGGAATCGGGGGCCTGTAATTTACTCACACGCTGGCTTTTTTAAAATTTATTATTATTGGTCCGCTGCAAAAGGAAAAAACAGCTCCCTTCCCCACTGCTTAATAATCACGGTGAATAAAAGTAGCACCGGTAAGGGGGCAGATATGTATTTAGAAACTTTCCGGCTGCCCAAGAGAAGCTGCTTCCCTTGGAAAATGCTGCTCCTTATTGCTAGCATCTCTTAACAAAAACCATCACTCTCGGGTTTGGATTCATTCACCCCACCGCAGTGTGCAAAGTGCAATTTCGGACACAATTGTCTTTTTTTTTTTACCTGCAGTACAGCATTATGCCCCATGATTACACAGGTAATTGCAGTCACAACAAAGGTTGCCATGCAGCCGGTACTTGACTGGCCCAGCCGGCAAATAGTCAGCTAGGGCTGATGCCAATATTACACATTTAGCGGCAATATGTCGGTCAGTAAATACATAAGGATGGCAACTCTACCTCTAATCCCTCCCTTCCCTGACTCTCTCTCTATGGCGGATCAACCCCTTTTATGTAGGGCGGTGCTGTCCAACTTCTGTGGTACTGAGGGCCGGACTTTTTCTGGCCTACATGGTGGAGGGCCGATAATGGAAGCCAGTTTTGACCACTCCCCCCTTTTTTTTTTTAAACCGTACCCATGTTATTACAAGAGCTTTTAAGACCATAACCACATTAATGGTGGTAGCACAGCAAAAACCCCAAATGGTTGATGTAGGGATATCACCCTTGATTCATATGTGAAAGACTTATATTATGCCATTAGGACACACCCTTAAAGCCATATGCCTCCTCCTCCCCTGCCAGTAGGACAGCACTGATGTAGAGGCTAGCCTCTGTCCTGCTCATTTCCTTGCCCACCCTGCCCCCATTTACCTATCCCATTCACCCATTGCCTGGCCCCCAAGTGACATCACTGCCTGGTCCCCAAGTGACATCACTGCCTGGTCCCCAAGTGACATCACTGCCTGGCCCCCAAGTGACATCACTGCCTGGCCCCCAACCTAAAGGCTGGTATTAAATGCAAAAAAAGTGGCAATACTAGTCATGAGGTGGCGATGGGACGGACATATCAGCATTGTGCTTGAACTGTGACACAAATCAGATGCAATTGAACTGTTATAATTTCAAATGATAGATAATGTGATAATATGGTTTGGAACAGTCCCCAAGCCCCGCCCCCTGTTCCCCTGCTGATCTGGCTGACTACTTTGGGACTCAAATAAAATGTAACCGTAGTCGCCTGTCCTCAGCCTCATCCTCACAATCCCACAATTCCCTGCACACGTGATGTCAATAAGGAAAGGAACATCACAGTGCAATGCATTGTGGGTTATGTAGTTCCTGCATGCTGTCTGTAAGCTGTGGAGAAGTTGTTACAATGTGCAATATCAAATTTTTTTAGTCCCTCCTCCCCTGCCAAAGAGAAGAACTGTTTTGCAGCTGGATTTCAGCATATACAAATGGTATTTATGCATACAGTTTGAAGGAACAGATTACAGTGATAGGTATATTAAGGGTTTGTGTGTTGTGTGGGGCTCTTAAACAATTTTTGGTTTGAAGACGTAGTTTCCATTTAAAGGAGAAGGAAAGGTAAAAACGAAGTAAATACAGCCATAAACACCTACAGAACTTCTCTGCTCTGAGTCCTCCGTTAAAAGAAACACTACATTTCTTTCCTTCTATTTTGTACACATGATCTTCTGTGTCAGACTTCCTGCTCTCAGAAAAATCCTTCAGTGCACGGCACAAGCCTGCTCAGTTTGCTCTTCTCTTCCCCTTCTTTCTCCCTCCTCCCCACCTTCTCTCTCTGCTTTAATCTGAGGAGGAAGTAAAGTCAAACCAAGCCAAAATGGCAGCCGCTATCTTAAACAGAGAGAGCTTCTAGGGCTGTTTATTCAAGTATGGTAAAGCATTCTGCAGAATAAATATAGAGTTCTAGCTTGCACTATTAATCTATTGGCAATAAACTGCCTCAGTAGCTTTCTTTCTCCTTTAATTTTCTCCACCAGCTATTGGCATGTTAGCCAGTGGGAAGAAAACAAGGGAGAAACCAGGGACGACAAGAAGATAGGCAAGAAAACGTCCCGTATGCCATTACCACTGCCTAAGACAATGGGAGGCAACTGCTAGAGAAGAGAAGCTTTTTGGTTCTACCCTAGGAGACCACAGCGATTCAGTTATCAATGTTTTTATTTTGCTGGTCTCCAGTTTGATGTTTAAACAGCTTTCTCTGGTAGCTAGGGTCCCGCTAACCCTAGAAACCAAGCAAAAGTAGGCTAAGAATACCAATTAAACTGTATTTGAATTTACAGGAAATATGAGTGAATAATAGAACCTGAAGACCAACTGAAAAGCTGTTCAGAATAGACCAACATATTAACTTTAATGTAACATATCGAAATTCTTTTTTTTTTATTTTTTTTTATTACATTCCCACTGGCCGTGTCTAAATTGGCCTCGCCGTTAATTAGCTGATGTGTGGGACGGAGGCTTAGTTTAATCTCTCTAGTATGCTCCTCATTAGTTTGGGCAGAGGGGGATTAAGTTGAGGAGGTTATGTTTTGATTGGTGCCTCTCATTTTGGGCAAGATGAAAGGCAATTGGTAAAAAAGGGGGATTAGAAATGACTATTGGTGATAGAGGTCAGCAGGCAGCACAGAGATAAGATCGCTGGATAAATACATCGGCCTTTAGATTGGGAAGGCAGTGATACAATTAAACTATATAGATTGAAAAGAAATTGGCAGAATTGTTAGTGTTTTACTGAAGTTCCTACAAAAACCTTTCTACCTTTTAAGACAAGAGAGAACAGTTTCACTTAAACCCCCCTGTATATTGAACTCTTCCTCATCAGTAAGCCTGAGACAAAGGCAACAATTGGGGGAAAAGAGGCTCTTTTATACTGGATTCATAAGGGCTCATTTATAACAATGGATAAAGTGAAAAACCTGGAGCAAATTAGCATGCTTTTAGCGCACTTTGTATTCCCCTCATTCCAGTGTAATTGGGGCCCCTGCTGTTAGGCAAGCCCTGCATACTCCCTGGCCCGCAAATTGCACCTCCATGTCCCTAGGTGCCTCTCTGTACCAGAGGGCCCCTGACTGGAGCACCCCTCTGATCTTGGCTCTGGTAAAGGAAAATGGTAGCTGAGCAGAACAGAAAATAGGGATATAATAAATAGACAGAAGGGATATTTAAGTCTCTATCTGTTATTACATTGCTAGTAGCTAGATAGCAGCCATGGCTCACTAGACTTGAGGAACCAATGGTGAAGGTGATGAAAGAGAGACAGGAATATGAATAGAGGAGGGACTAAATAAAAAGCTAAGTAATAAAAAGCAACAATAACAATAAAACTGTAGCCTCACAGAGCAATAGTTTTTGACTTCTGGGGTCAGTGACCCCCTAAAAAAGCTGCAAAGATTTAAAAGAAGAAGGAAATAATGAAAAAAGTGTTAAGACCAATTGAAAAGTTGCTAAGAATAAGCCATTCGTTACCATACTAATAGTATACCTGAAGGTGAACCACTAAGCAGAAGGTTCTATTTTGATATAAGACCCCCCTGGGTGCTAGATATTTCCCAGCATGCCTTGGGTGTCTAATAACCTGTGCCATACACAACCAGTGGCAGTGGGCAGAACCAGACCTGAGCTGCCAAGAGGCAAAACATTTGGAGTCATTGGGCACTTGAGTCACAGTGTGTCTATGGCACTTTGTCCTGACTTGGCCTTTTCCCGTGCAACCTGTTTATTCCCTCTCCTTTATTTATTCTTCTTGCCTTTGTACTTGGCTTTGTACCTGATGTTATCTATAGTGTGCCATTATAATCATATAATTATCATGTGCCAAGTCAAATGGAACGGGCATGGAAATACAAACAAACACAGCAGTCCTTCAGGCTATTGGTAGACTACAGCTCCCAGAATCCCCAGCAACTCTGTATTGGCAGAGACAGCCCTGTGGGGGCAAAACTAAGCAGTGCATTTTTTTCTGAATAAATCCACTATTCATCTTGTTGTTTTTCCGTGGTCCACTTAAGACTGGCTTGCCTGGCATTTAAACATGGCTCTCTGACAGTCATTGCCCGGGGCTGCTGATCTGTGCATATGCCTTGCTCCACTGAGCGCTGCACATTAAGGTCAGAGAGACAATGCTCAAGTTCTGCAGGGTTTGAGATGCTTTAGCCAAGTGCTCTCTGTTCTGGAGGTTGGATGGAATTCCTAATCCATTATACTTGTTAAAGGGCAAGTATCCCTCACCTGTGTTCTACATCAATCGTGTGATTATTGTCTTCCTGGAAGGAGAATCTGATTAATTACCTTTCCTTCTCTCATGTTTGACCATAATGCAGTTGTGATATGGTTCCTTAAGCATAGGCATGCCAGTATGAAATATGATTGGTGGGCAGTGGCAGCTCCCTTTCCTGTTTGTAACCATTGCAGGGGGTCGCTTTGTGTTGTCATTGGCATTCTGTTGTGACTTCATAAAGGCCTATGGCACAAAGGGCGTATTCTCCACCAGCTGGTACCGACAAGCAGAACTGATTTGGGTCAGAATAATGTAAAAATGCATTTTTGTGCTGAAATCTGCTCCGTGTGTTTGCACCCCGGCCAACGCAGGAGTGGGCTGAGCAGATCGGACATCCCCTTGTGCCCATAGCCTAACATGCTGTGTAGCAGGTATTGTTATTGTTGCAAAGACCAACTACAAATTGTTTTAGAATACCCTTTTCTACATCATACCATACTATAACCTTTGTGCTATTTTTGTGTTTATTTTGTGCTAATCCCCAAGCTCTTTAATGGGGTCCTAGTGATCAGTAAGATTGGCGACTGCTGGGACACAGTGTTCTCACCATGTTCTCTGTTTTTGTTTACTTAACAAAAAAAAAAAATAAATACAAATAAAAGATAATGAACCAGATTTAGTTAACAGCTCCCTCTAGTGGCAGCCAAGCACATTGTGACGTTACTGTGGAAACCACCAAACAATGCTGAAGCAAGCGTGGAGGGGACAGTGTATTAAAAATAAAATGACTTCCCCAAATTGTTAAAACCGCATTGCGGGAATATAGTAAAGTGACGAAATATAATTTCATCATTTCCTAGGGAGGGTGGTTGTGTTTTAAGTTCTGAGGAAAATAAGAGTAAATGATGATATATTTGTTTTTCACTATTATATTTGCTTTTAACGATGGATTTTCCCATGGTTCTCTATTTACATTGTATCAGTTATTCACAATGACGGTCATTCCATTGTGTGAGTTATTGGAAGGGTTAAAAGGATGATATACATTATATTCTTTCCCCTGACAGCATTCCCCCTAGGGTCTGTAAAGAGTTCACTTATAGCCTGGCCCCTTTTCCTGTTAATTTTAGAGCGTTTTGCAATGTGATAGTCTTACAACATAACTTGCTATGATAATACATTCAGGCTCAGTCCCAGCTGATTGATGTTAAGCTGATTGCTCCCCCACTATTCAATATAAGGATAACAGACTCATCCTGGAAATCATAATCCGCTGAGTCTGACTTGGTAGGTAGGGGGAACGTTAAAAGAATATTAATAAGAGATTTCATACAATGCTGTAGTTCTCAAAGACAACATTATTTCTGAAACTTACTTGGCCCTTAATGGTTCTTGAGGGTTTTTACATGTAATGTTTTCCTGGACTTCAGGAGTACTGGAAATATCCTACATATGTAATGATAACATTTTTTTGCTATGGCCAGACAGGTGACAAGGTTGCCCACTGTGACCCTGTCTAATGTGCCCATGGTGACTTTTAAAGACCAAAACCAGTGTTAATAAGCCCTTTGCTTCAGAGCTTGTACAAGTGTCTGCCTAGTCTCTGTCCAGGGATGACCCGGGCATGACAATTCTGTTGCTTTTGGAGATTTCTGCTTTGAGCATTTGTACTTCCTATCCAAAACAAATGGTTGGATAGTAGGGATGCACCGAATACACAATTTTGGTGTTCAGCTCAACCCTAAACCCTTTGTTAAAGATTTGGACGAATACTGGTCTCAATCGCAATCCTAATGTGCATATATAAATTAGGCGACTGAAGGGTTAAACAGAACACTCAATTTTTTTTTTTTTTACTTCCATGTTCCAAGTGACCAAAAGTCATGTGATTTCAAGGATTCGGTTCAGCCAGGGACTTGAATTCGTCCAGATCCAAATCCTGCCAAAAAAGGTTGAATCTTGGCGAATCCCGATTTGAATCCGGCATTCGTTGTGTCCCTATTGGATAGTGAGGAAGTTCTCTATTTAGCTGTGGATTTTGTCTGGGTGTGGCTGGATGCATTGGTTTATTGGTGTGTGATATTTCTTTAATCTCAGCAGATCAAGCTATGTGGCAGCTTCCACTCATTCTAGATTAGGGGCCTTTTTGCTATGTAAAAAAACAATAGATGGTGCTTCTCCAGCTCTTTGCGTTGCTATGCCATCTGTGGGCACGTGCTAGGCATAGACTAGAACTTCCGTCTGGGTACTGACCCTCCTAGCGGTGCCCATACCAGGTGGTGAGGATGTCCCATTTCTATCTGATTCTGTTCTTCCATCTGATCTCACAAGAGGAATGTGTGTGCTAGAATGGCAAATAGAGGCTATTTCCTTATAAGTGAGAAAACAAATATAGCCATGTACCAACCCAAAAATATTTCTCAGCTCACCAAAGGTAGAACGTGGTTCCACACTCTGAGCAAGAGGCACAGGAAAACCATATCCCACAACATCAAAAAAGGAGGAAAAGGGCAACCAAAACAACACGAGGTCACCATAAAATATAGATTAAAAACATTCTACTTTATTGAAGCAACATCTCTATCGCCTTACTCATTTCGTGGTCCATGAGCAGTTAATCACAGGCCGGGGGAGGAGATACTGGAACAATGTTGTCATCATGAAGGACATACAGGGTACCTTTAACGGCCAACTGAAGGGGGAGTACACTACAAGCTTTCAGGGCAACACAGAGCCCTTCTTCAGGCCCATGAGTAGGAATAAAGGGCTTGTGTTGGCCTAAATGCTGCCAGTGTTGTCCCTCGCCATCAGCCATTGGAGGTATCACAAGGTCTCCACCCTCCGTAGGTGAAGTGATGGTTATTCTCTCTCTTTGGCTTTACAGGCAGCGCTGTGTGTATAACTTGTGTACAGCAGCTTTGGCTCCTCTTCAATCTGCTATAGCCTTACTGATTAGCCTCTCTCATCCCTGCACCCCTTCTCTTCTCATATATCACCATTTTTTCAGTGTCTATAGAAATTGACAAATATATATTTATGTATGTGCCAGATATTAAAGGCTAAGTTTACCCAAACACCCGTAAGGGGTCCTTTAACCTACAGCCAGATATTAAAGGCTAAGTTTACCCAAATACCCATAAGGGTTCGTTTAACCAACAGCCAGATATTAAAGGCTAAGTTTACCCAAATACCCATAAGGGGTCGTTTAACCAACAGCCAGATATTAAAGGCTAAGTTTACCCAAGCACCCATAAAGGGTCATTTACAAATGAAGTGCAGTTTCGGATTCAAAATATTTGTGTGTATTTTATCTCAGCCGCATGTTTGCTGAAGAGGATACGCAAGCCGCCTTGTGGTATATATGTTCTCATTTATACATAGCAGAAGATTTGCCCCAAAGTCACCCAGTGATCCCTTGGTCTCAGTCTGTGCGGGTTCCTCTGGCCAGCCAAGGCCTGCTTTAGGGCATGGTAACTGTGGCCCCCGTCAGGTCCCTTATGTTTAAGAGAATGCTGCCTTTCAGATGCATTCATTTCCCTGTATACTACACAGCTTATATAAACTTTAAGGCTCCACAGACATCATTTGCACTTGTGGCTACAAACTGGCAGTGGGAGTTGTAGTTCAGCATGTAGTTTCCTATACTGGAAACTTTAATACATGCCTCTGCCATATTCCAGAGAGGGTTTCTTTGTTTCCCTTCAGTTGCGGGTGGCCAGTAACACAGGGAACAGGGCTTTTCATGCTTTCTTTCTGGATTTGCCCAGCACAAAAGCTCCCTCCCCCTCTGTGCCGAGTGAAAAGCGATACCTGTCTCTACTATTCCCTAGGAGGTGAGGGGAGGAGAGCCGGGCAGGCAGCACTCTCTATAGTCTCTGTTTACTGAGCTCGGAATGGAGCCAACAGCAGCCTTTTCTTTATCCCTGTGACACAGGGAGCTGAGGGGCAGGGGGATAGGAGGCAGCGCTCGGCTAGAGAGAGGCTATGTGCTTGGCTAAGTGTGTGCAGAGACAGCAGCATCGCAACGGAGGATAGAATGATCTCTGCTCAGCTTCCCCAGGTAAGGGATAGAACTATTGCTCAGGGCTGGCTGGCTTGGAGCAGTCACTAACACACCTGTTTCCTATAACTGCACACAGATTTGGGCATTGGATCTGCCCCTCCGGCACCCCAGGGACCCCTTGCTATGGATAAAAGCTGTACCTGTATTACTAAACACTAGCTATGGGACTTGTGTATGAAGGCTTATAGCTCTCTCTATTGCACAATGTATTTCTATTGTGAGTGCAGCCTGTAGTGTCCAGGGGTGTTGGGTGCAGGTACAATATCTACGTAAATGATGTGCACCCAGCCTTTTGTTTTAATGTCCCCAGACCTATAACTCTGCCCCAGCCTGTTCCTGTGCTATATGGGGTTAATCTTACTGGCATTTGGTAATTGACAAGACACTTTTTAGAATTAGTATAATTTAATTGCAGTCAAGTATGGAAGGGCATAACGACATAGTTCTTGTAGCAGACGTAGTGCAACTAACAGACCCTGCTTCGGACTTTTCCATATTGTACAACTTCACCCTGGCTTCTCCTAATCAACAGCGTTAGCTGGGTTAGAGCCATTTGTAAATCACTGTTCTAAGTCGCTGGGTGCCAGAAGGACTTTGCCTCCACAGTGGAATAAATACAGAATTAAAAGATTTAACCCTTTGTTTGGAGGGGGTTTCTAATCACAGATCTCTTAAAAAGTGTATGAAGTTTGTTGGTGCATCTATGCATTTGTGCTCGCGCACCTTGCGTCCATCTATTGTGAGACGAGTGGGTGTGTGTGGCCCTTAAATCTGATCAGCCCTGGAGCCCAAGGAGTTAATGGGCATGCTTCAGGAGTGCTTTGTTGCATAAAGCAGAGCGTTCCGCAGCAGCAGCAGCACACATGATTGCGCTTAATTCTGCCTGAATTCCTTCCTTGCACTTTCTAATGTAATAAATAGGGCAGTGTGGGGGGGCTACACCAATAAATAATGGAGTGAAGAAACACCTTCTATAAGTAGAGTGCAAATTAACCCCACGGTGCGGAGCTGCTTGTCTTGTGCCTATTTTTGACTTAAGAGTGTGGCACGGCAAGGGGGCGGGCAGTTAGCTGCTTTTCTGCCCTTCCATGTAGGTATAAGCTGCAGGCAAGCAAATCATTTGCCACTGGGTACCATTAGTTGCCATTGGTCATGAAGGAAAAAAACTGGTGATTACTGTGATTTAACCACTCCAAATTCCTTCTTTTTTGTTGGATTGGCTTAAAATTTGGCAAATGGTTTTAGAACAGTGATTTCTTGCCTGAAGAATAAAACACCCATTTTATGTATATGACCAAAAAGCTCTTCTTTCCAATTAGTATCAAATTGGATCAGAATTGGAGCTGGGCAGAAAATGCCAGTGGTTGAGCACCCATCAGACTGTGGGTGGGGGTTTCTGGCTGATAGCGCAGCCTTTTGATGGTGGCCCTCCACTTTGATAACTATGTTGGGCAAAGATCCACTCGTTTGGTTAACTTGGCTGGATCACACATCCATCAAGTTCAACATTTGGATCTAAAAGAAACCTACCAAACTGCCAGCTGATGAATAGGAAGGCAAAAATGCCCAACTGGAGCCTCTCCAATTTGCCTTCTTCAAAGGTGGTCATTGGGCAAGTACTTGGGTCACCTGCTCTCATTTGGTTAGACCTAGCATGCTTTTGGCCTAATAGCCCCTAATTGCCCTGTGTAGAAGACCTGGGCTCGAGGTTTTGGTTGAAAGAAACATTGCCTAAGCCAGTGATCTGGGCAGCTGGAGGGCCCTCAGATGTGAATGAACTATAATCGACAGGGGAGTTTTTACATTGGCCCATCACAGTCTTGTGATGTCTTGTGGCTTAACTACTCCTCCCAGTGCCAGTTGTTGATGTTGATATTTCCTTGTAAATTGCTACATTGTTGCACCATCTTGATTGTTGCGTGGTTATGATTTTAGTAAATGACAGGAGGGCTGTGGGAATAAGTAAAGTGGATTATGGGATAAGGTTGGAGAGATTAAAGGAGACAACACATCTATCTGGTCACTGGTTCTTCAAGGAAAGAGTTAAAAAGACATTTATTGAAGGGTGGGAAAGTTCTGCAATAGGAATATTGCTAAGCAGTAACTAAATAGCACAATGATTAAAGTGTTTTCTTTCCCAGTGAGCTTGCACTTCTGTCCTGGATACAGTGAATACAAGATATAAATACCAGCTCACGTGGTGGCATTGGGATGTTAAATGTCAGCAGCTCAACAAAAGTGACGTTATAATGTTGCGCTTAATGGCGGTTTTTATTGTGATGCTGCAGGGATCAGCCATGCGCCGGCGTGACCTACTGTAGCTCTGTCCCACTGGAATGCGGTCTGACAGCTGCTTAGCGCAGCAATGCTCCCCACCCCGTATCTGCACTTAGTGTGTCCTTAGTGCATGTGTGTTTGTTGCCTTGTGATGAATTCCTTCACGGCTAAACAGACGTACACATGTTTATATTCCATACCCCCTCCCTCTAACTTACACCATGACCTTGTTTCCACCAACCAGAGAACTGCGCTGCTGTTGTACCAACTGCCAGCCACATTCCCTAGAGAGCCCACGCCACCTTCCACCCCTGTTTAGAAGGGCCTAGAGCACCTTTGTCAAGTCCCCGGCTCACAGCAATTTTAAATTTAACACTGATGGATGGGCAAAGTTACATTGTGATTCCCAGTTGGGCATACTCCCCATCCATAAGCCAATAGGAGACATCAGCCAATCACACTTTTCCTTTTCAGTAAGTGATACCGTCAAAACGAAGGGGCATTTTTATTATAGTGTATAAGCCAACATCATTGCCTATAGCAACCAATTAGATTTTTGCTTTTGATTTCAAAAGTTGGCCATACACAGGCCGATTTTAGATGCCGATATTGGTCCTTTAGACCAATTTGGCAGCTTATCTGCACCTGGATGGGCATGAACGACGTTCCTCTCCGACATCTTGCCTAGAATCGGGCAGATTTGATTTTTCAGTCGAATCTGATGGCACCTATACCCGCAGTTCTAATTCGAATGTTTGGCCCTAGGGAGGTGATCCGCTCGCTTGGTGATCTCTCCAAACGAGTGAATCTTACAGTATATGACCCCCTTTACTTGTTGGTGACCGTTCAAATCTAATTTCTGATTGGTTGGTATGGCCAACATACTGTTGATGTTGGCTTAGACACTACAATAAATATGCCCCAAAATGTAGTCCGTCCAGTGGCTTGTGGTGGAGCAACTTACAGCCCAATCCAAGTCATGCCAAGATCCCACCTACCGACCCCTGTTGCTTTTATTGTTGCATCAATGTACCAGGGAAGGGGCTACACACCAACGGCACATTTGTACAGAGACCCCTCATGAATTGTGTTAGTTTTCCAAAATATCCTTCATGGAATGTTCTTCAGGCTGAAGCCAATCAGAGATCCAGCTGTCAGTGTGTGCCAATAGGGCGCTTTACATTGAGTAGTATTGGCAATTGGGACAAGAGCATTCATTTTGAAATTTAATATATATTGGAAATTTGCTTAGAATTCTATTTTCTTTTATTATACAAAGAAGCAGCAGTTTATATATTTACCCCGACTGATCTATTAACCCCTGGTGTCAGGTCTAGATAAGCAGTACAGGTATGGGACCTGTTATCCAGAATGCTCGGGAATTGGGGTTTTCCAGATAAGGGATCTTTCTGTAATTTGGATCTCCATACCTTAAGTCTGCTAAAAATCATTTAAATATTGAATAAACCTAAAAGGCTTGTTTTGCCCCAAATATGGGGTAATTATATCTTAGTTGGGATCAAGTACAGGTACTGTTTTATTATTACAGAGAAAAGGGAATCATTTAACCATGAAATAAACCCAATAGGACTGTTCTGCCCCCAATAAGGGGTAATTATATCTTAGTTGGGATCAAGTACAGGTACTGTTTTATTATTACAGAGAAAAGGGAATCATTTAACCATTAAATAAACCCAATAGGACTGTTCTGCCCCCAATAAGGGGTAATTATATCTTAGTTGGGATCAAGTACAGGTACTGTTTTATTATTACAGAGAAAAAGAAAATCATTTTCAAAAATCAAAATTATTGGCTTATAATGGAGTCTGTGGGAGATGGCCTTATTGTAATTTGGAACTTTCTGGATAATGGGTTTCCAAATAACGGGTCCACATACCTGTACATAGAAATCAGGCCTGCTCTGTGGTTAAGCATGCCTGTCCTGTTCCCACGCGGATCCTGGATGTGTTGACATTATATGTAATACCCCAGAGATGTTTCTGCTGGCGGATCTGTTATTATTTGTTGAGTAGAGCAATTAAATAAGGGTTATGTAACCAGTGTGTGTATATAAAGTGCACGTGGCTTCATCAAGTGATGCCTACCCGAGCTAAATATACCCACATAACTGCCAGCAAGACCTTCAAACCCACACATGCTCTGTAAAGACACTGCAAATACAACAGATCCTCTGTGAAGTTTCAACTCTATTGTTCTTATTTTTTGTTGCCTTCCTTTCTTTTTAGACCTTTTCTGATTCCTCTTCCGTTATCACTTCCTACTTAATAGTAGGAATAGTACTGAATACTAAGATGAGTAATAAAAAGTAACAATATTAATACATTCAGAAGCACACAGAGCAATTGTTTTTGGCTGTTGGGGCCAGTGACCCTCATTTGAAAGCTGGAAAAATGTAGTAGTGAAAGGCAAATCGTTTGAAAACTATAAAAACGAAATAATGAAGATCAGTTGCAAAGTTGCCAGGAATAGAACATTCTATAACATACTAAAAGTTAATTTAAAGGTGAACTAGCTCTTTAAAGGAGCAATGTACACCTGTTCCAACATGATTCCAAAGGGGCCATGTTGTTTATCTTAAATAAATGACTAATTATTCCCTAAGAGCAATGACACACGTTATGATAGAATGTGATTTAATGCCAGCTCAATTGCCTTACATACACTTTCATTGTTATTGCCCTGGCGCCACTCTTTTCCTAGAGTAAGATAGTGGAGAAACAAGGGTGCAAATGACCTTAAAGGGGAACTCCACCCAAACATTACTTTTTTAAAAAAGTAAACATAATTTCTAGCAACTTTGCAATATAAATTAATTAAAAAATATGCAGCCTTTTCATGATGCTTAATGTAATATTATGGTTTGGCACAGTTCCCTAAGCCCCGCCCCCTGTTCCCCTGTTGATCTGGTTGACTACTTTGTGACTAAAAAAATATAACAGTAGCTGACTGCCCTCAGCCTGCCTTCAGCCTGCATCCTCCCAATCCCACAATTCCCTGCTGCACACATGATGTCAATAAGGAATGGAACATCACAGTGCAATGCATTGTGGGTTATGTAGTTCCTGCATGCTGTCTGTAAGCTGTGGAGAAGTTGTTACAATTTGTAACATCAATGTTTTAGTCCCTCCTCCCCTGCCAGGATTTCAATCGATACAGAAACAGAAGGACTGTTTTGCAGCTGGATTTCAGCATATAAAAATGGTATTTATTTATACTTTCTGAAGGAACAGATTACAGTGACAGGAATATTAGGGGTTTATGTGCTGTGTGGGGCTCTTTAACAAATTTTGGTTTGTATGCCGGAGTTCCCCCATTAATTGCATTTTGGGGTTAACTACTTCTTTGATAAGATAATAAGATGAACAGATTGTGGCAGGATGGGCGCTTACATGTGGCAGGATGGGCGCTTACGTGGAGCGGTCGTTTCACGCTCTGGAACAGTTGGCACTGGTTACTGTACATTGTGCTCGTGCTATCAGTTCTGCTGTATCATTGCTGATTAATGCCCTGTTGTAAAGCCCCGTCATGCTGGGGGGTACGGGATTCTAATTGATTTCAACCGGGCTTCTTATACATTATATGCCAAAGCCCATTAAGCAGATGCAGAAATGTATGGGACCCCCATAATCTCTCTACCTACAGGGAATGTAATACATCATTTTGCCTGCGTTCTACCTGCCAATAAAAGGGATAGACATCTGTTAGTATGGCTTAATGCGTATGCGGAATGCGCACCCACGCTCGCTTATTGGAGGGAATAACGTGCCAATGGTATCACGATTGTGGCACGACTGACTCACCGACACTATGAATATTCAGAATATGATGCTGCTATGCAAGAATATTGGGACCCGTGCCAAAGCACCCATTCATAGTCACCCATTGGGAGCAAACTTAGGAGGCTGTTCCTGCAGAATTGATCTCAGGACAGGGGAATAGTTTCATGGTTTCTCTTTGCACAGGCTACGAGCAAACTTGGGAGGTTGTGCTTGCTTTAGCTATGCCTTGGTGTCTCCATGTTTGGCCATATGTGATAGCCTGGTCCTGCTATTACTGTAGCACTATGTGAGAGCGCACACCTTCTATTGTAGTAAACAATGGAGGTGCAAAAACACTGGAGAAACCCATTTAGTTACTCAAAAAAAATCCAAGAAAGCAAAAAGTATCTGCACACTCAAAACCAATAAGTAAAAAAAGAAATGTATTCAATACAAAAAACACATCATAACAAGTAAGCCCTATACTTCTTATGATGTGTTTTTTGTATTGAATAAATGTATTTTTTTTACTTATTGGTTTTGAGTGTGCAGATACTTTTTGCTTTCTTGGTCCTGCTATTACAGCAGACTGTGCCCCTTGTTTGCTATGCCCGGACTCCATGTAGCCAAAACGGCACCGGATCACTTTGACAAGTGATAAGAAAGATTTTGGCAAGGTGGCTAAGGAACAAAGGAGGTCACACTGCAAGCTAGAATCAGTTGCACCTTCTCAGATGCTGTGGAACACAAATTACAGTAGGGGGCAGATTTCTACTTACAGTTTGTAGGTCAAATTGTAAGTTGTTCAGCAGCCCTGGAAAGATCTGTGTAGCTTAAAGGGGTTGTTGACCTTTGCGTTAACTTTTAGTATCACGTAGACCAGTGATCCCCAACCAGTGGCTCCAGGCAACATGTTGCTCCCCAACCCCTTGGATGTTGCTCCCAGTGGCCTCAAAGCAGCTGCTTATTTTTGAATTTCTGGTAAGGAGGCAAGTTTTGGTTGCATAAAAACCAAGTATAATGCCAAACAGAGCCTTCTGTAGGCTGCCAGTCCACATAGGGGTTATCAAGTAGCTACTTATAGCTCTTACTGGCACCCCCAGGAACCTTTTTCATGCTTGTGTTGCTCCCCAACACTTTTTCTATTTAAATATGGCTCACGGGTATAAAAGGTTGGGGATCCCTGACGTAGAGAGTAATATACTGAAACAATTTGCAATTGGTCTTCATTTTTATTATTTGCAGTTTTTTTAATTCCACTTTAGTGTTTCAACAGCGATCTGGTTGCTAGGATCTGAAATACCTTAGCAACCAGGGAGTGGTTTG
Organism: Xenopus tropicalis; assembly: GCF_000004195.4. NCBI lineage: Eukaryota > Metazoa > Chordata > Amphibia > Anura > Pipidae > Xenopus > Xenopus tropicalis. Next base: position 15,768,441 of record NC_030678.2, read on the forward strand.
AATGAGTGACTGATATATGAATAGGAGAGAACCTGAACAGAAAAATAAGTTATAATAAAGTAACAATAACAATAAAACTGGAGCCTCACAGAGCAATAGTTTTTTGCCTGCTGGGGTCAGTGACCCCCATTTGAAAGCTGCAAATAAGAAGGCAAAAAATTCAAAAACTATAAGAAATAAATAATGAAGGCCAATTGAAAAGTTGCTTAGAAATGGCCATTCCGTAACATACTAGAAGTTAAATTAAAGGTTAACCACGCATGAGAATATTGCCACTGTTGCCTGAAAATGCTTGTTTTAGGGGGACAATGGCCCATACAGGGCAACCGGTGCTGCTTCCCTTGCTTTCCCACTGGGTTCATTTGCTGTCAGTGTGGGAATATTGAGGGCAGTAATGGGATGCATTGATGGTATGGCACCATTGTGGGCTAAGCCTGCCCTCTCAGCGGAACCCAAGCCCGTGCCAGAGTATATGAATTTCTGTAACTGGCCTCTCTGTAGCCCCCCCACCTCTTTCGCTTGGGAAAAATGTAACATTTTCACCTTGAGCAGCTTTCAGCCCAAATTAAATCAAGACATTTCCCTGCCTGGCTAAAGGCATTTCTGTTCAGTGTCGTGTGAATGAGGGCAGTTTTGGGACACCATTTGACATTTAGAATGAAACTATAACCGAAATACGATCCAAAGTAACTTCAAAGTAACCATCGCCCCAAACAACACCTTTCTCTGCTGCGACAAAAGGGTTCAGTGAAAAATATGCCCCCAAAATGTAATTTTATAGTAAAGGGAAAACATTCTTAATTTATCGGTTTTATGGTTCTTTAATTATTCTGTAACATACTGTATTAGCACAGCTTACTCTGTGCAGCTTTATTTATATGGATCATTAGTTATATAACAGGAAGATGCTATACTGGTTCTACTGTAGATGGAATCTGCCTGGCACCACAGGTTCAGGTTGATTCAGACTTGCCCAAAATCTAACAAGTCAATAAATCAATCATATCAATCCGGTATCTGTGCGTCATTCAAGTTTCATAGCTGCCAGGCCCGGGCTATCCTGCCACAGTACCACATCTCCCATTGGGCCCAGACCCTAATGGGCCCCATTTAAGGATTATTCCCAGCAACCCTTTCTTTCCACCCTAAGCCTATATAAATCCTATAGCATTTTGCACATTTTGTACATTTCAGTTTGTGAATGTCCAGTTCCATGCTGTACCCTATGTGGCCCAGTCCAACACTGCAAACTACTAAAGCTGGCCATACACACACTGATAATATCGTACGGAACCTCGTTTCGTACGATATTCGGTATGTGTATGGCAAGTCGGCGAGTCGACCGATATCGCAGGAAGCTGCTGATATCGGTCAACTCGCTGATCGGCCAGGTTAAAAGATTTTGATCGGGCACCAAAGAAGGCGCCTGAGCAAAATATGCCTTCAGGGCTGAATCGTCAGAAGGAGGTAGAAATCCTGCCTGTTTCAGCCCTGAAGGTTAGTGGCGGATCTGACGATCTCTTGTGCAACCGATGGTCGCGCAAAAGATCGTCAGATCGCCACGTGTGTGGCCACCTTAAGGCTTTCATTCTCCCATATTGTGTTCTTTACCAACTTTATCAGCGACCCCTATCATCATTGCTGCTTTTTGCAAGGCACAAAGTTTTGTAGTTTAATCCTGATAACTGCTTTAAGGGGAACTACAACATCTTTGTTTGTATTAGTGCCCATTCCATTGCTCCAGGCCACCATAGAGGGACCAGTCCCACAGTTAGGGGACCACCCATGACTGTTCATCATATGGCTTTTAAGCTGTTGGTGGGGGTGCCATAGGCTGGGCCACACTGTCACCATCTTGCTTTACTGTCATATTTTGCCACTGGCTGATTTCTGTCTTATCCCAGCTTAGCCCACCATCGCTCCTCTTGGCACCCCAAGAAAGACCTTGCCAGTGGAATTTTGCCCTACTTTTAAAATGCTAAAATGCCAGGACCATTTTTTCTATTTTAAAACAAAGATTAAGATTATCATAGGAGCAGGTACTTTGCTTTTTAACCCCCTTCCCCAGTGTAGTATGGGGGGGCCGGTGCATATGGCAGAACTGTGTAGTTAGAGGACAAGACTAAACAAGTGATATATAACTCTTTATAACAAGATGGATTCTGCTGGAGAGGCTTTTTCCTTTGATGATGGATATGTGAATTATAAGCAGCTTCTCTGCTGCGAAGACCTTTGTGCGATTGCTGAGTGATGGGTGACTCCGCACCCAGACACACACAGCGCTATTATAATATAATAACACACGGGAACTGCTGAATGGGGATTTATTGGATTCTGGGAACATTGTGCAAGCATGTTGCTGCTGTTCTGAAGGCCTGCCGATGTATCTGCTCTGCGAATGCCATGCGTATTGATTAATTAGATATGTCCAATGCAAGTATAAATGGTGCCCGTTTGGATATAAGGCCTATTGCTCACTTAACCAACTCTGGGGGTGTATTTTGGCCAACTTACTTTTCCTAGCAAACAGCAATGCTGGTGCTTTGATGTAATAAAGCTGGGGAGGCAGGGGGCAAATGGTGCTCCATTTAAACTAATGGAACAAGTGGCAAGCAATAAGCCTAAGAATCACTATTCCTTCTATCTGCCTTCCCAGCATGCTCTGGGGTAGTTTGAGTAAATTGAGTGAGTTGTAATACATTCTAGGTGTAAGCAGCAACTCCCAGCTCCCACTGAACAGATCGAAATTTCTATCCAAACATACTGGGGGTCATTTGTAAAATTCACGCAGCTCTGAATTATTTGCACAGTGAACATATTCGTCCCGCCATGTTTATATTTTAAAAGCTGGATAAGACTGGTGTATTTAATGTGCAAACATAATTGATTTTTTTATTCACAGCACGATAGCTTTTTAGATATGGTATATTTGCAAATATTTATGCGCACACTCTGCGTCACAATAAACACGCAAAGAGGGCCTGCTCATGCAAACCGCAATCACATTTGCAGTTTTTGTGTCCAATTTGCAGAAAAAGAAAGATGGGTACAGTAGTGCAAAATGTAAACATTTAGGGGAGAATATGCACAAAACAACCATTTGCGAATTTTTTTTTCTCTGCATGAACTTTAGAAATGACCCCCCACTAATTTAAATAGTAATTTTAAGTACCTGGTCCCGTCCGTATGATGCCCATCCACTTTATCATGGTGCTTATAGGAAAAGGGTTCCAAAGTCCATTTTAATTCCTTCTCATCAGTGTTCTACCTGTCTGTACCAGGTTCTAGGAACTCCCCGGATCAATATCTAGATCATTAGCAATGCACCGTGTGTAACCAGTCACCGACACATTAAATGCCAAAGCAGATTTACTCTGGGTCATTCCATTTTATAGGGGTTGTACAGAAGCCATAACAGATCAATATTGGCACCGCTGTACATTGCTTCCTTATCTCCGCAGATTTTATTGTGGGTTAGCCGGCACTTATGGGTAAATAGCCGTGTAGGACAGGATGGCGCCTCATCAATCACCGTAGTGTAAGCCACCCAACAGGGCACATTATCTCCACTGGTTCCTTGGCCTGCCTGACAGATGAAATAATCAAGCTACATTTCATGGTGAATACACCCCCTGTTATAGAGCCATATGACAGGCAAGCAGGCTATATACACAATTCTGACAATGTCCAGACCACCAGATAGTACTTTCTCTGTAGCCCAGCTGTCCATAAGCCTTAGTAGCCTTGTATAGGAACTGGCATTACTACTGCTACTGCTGGGGAAGAATGTTTCACACTCAAGTCAGAACACTGTAAGAACCTGAGATACGGCACTAGATGGGAAGGGGAGAGGTAGGCCCAGTCCTGGGAAGACCCTACATGACCCGTAAGGCCAGGCAGGTTTATAGAGAGGTTTATTCTATGCTGGATGATGTATGCCCTGGATGTCAGAATGCCAGCCCTCCATTTATTGTAGAATAAATAAAGCACAGGTTAATGTCCCTAATACAGCCACTATATTGGCATACATCATCCACATTTCTCTCGGATTCTGGTTTCTCATGTACTTTAATTTGCTTAGCGGCTAAGTAACAATGATGTTGGTGGTACTACCGCCATCCTGCCAGGTACTACCGCCATCCTGCCAGGTACTACCGCCATCCTGCCAGGTACTACCGCCATCCTGCCAGGTACTACCGCCATCCTGCCAGGTACTACCGCCATCCTGCCAGGTACTACCGCCATCCTGCCAGGTAGAGCCTTAGGGCACTGTCAGGGATAGAGGAGTCTGTAGCCAATTTGCTTAGACTAAAGCTGGCCATACACGTGGCGATCTCACGATGTTTCGTACGACCGTCGGTCGCACGAAACATCGTCAGATCCGCCACACACCATTCAGGGCTGAATCGGCAGGTAAGGAGGTAGAAACAATAGGATTTCTACCTCCTTCTGCCGATTCAGCTCTGAAGGGAGAATTTTGGTCAGGCGCCTTCTATGGCGCCCGATCAAAATTTTCTAACTTGGCCGATCGGCGAGCCGACCGATTTCAGCAGCTTCCTGCGATATCGGTCGGCTCGCTGACATGCCATACACGCACCGATTATCGTACGAAACGAGGTTTCGTACGATAATATCGGTGCGTGTATGGCCACCTTTAGACTACACAGTACACGCTGCTGCAGATACAAGTAGGGCTATATAAATACGAGTAGGGCTATATAAATACAAATAGGGCTATATAAATATAGTATAAATAACAATCATTACTGTGGCCGTCTGAGCCTCAGGATCATTAATCTTTCTGTTCCTAGAGTCCTTGGATCTTCTGCTGCATTTACAGGCATTAACGTAAACATTGGGACCCCCTGGGGCCTTTTGCTTCTAAGAGCATCATAAAGCTGTTTGCACTTACACATGTGCTCTCACACCATTGGTGTATTACTGGTTGCTAGGCAACAGCATTTTGGGTCCCAGGGTGAGGGTACATGTATAGAATGCGTTTGTTTTATAGGCTTATTGCCCTATGCAGCCTTGGTGGGGTGTAGGCTAAACAGTCATTCAGTCCTGCTATGTAAATGCCATAGATGTTTTTATACTACAACTCCCAGCAGCCCCTATTTGCCTTTGATAGGTTGGAACTTTCTGCTGTGTAGCCCTGTTGTAATCCCTGTGTTTATGGTGAAGGCCACAGTCCTCATAGGTATGTATATGGGCAAGGCTGCAATACACATGGGTACATATATGGGCATGTACCCACCCATGGTTACCTACATGCAATTTTGTATAAGGTCATGGCTACAGTGCTCATGGCTGTATGTATATAGGCATTGTTATAGTATTCATGGGTTTGTATATGGGTTCTCCAGTACCCAAATGTATGTACAGTATATAGGCAGACTACTGCAGGCAAAATGTATACAAAACTATGTATATAGGCAGACTACTATACCCTTGGGTGTATATTATATATAAGGTCAAGGCTACAGTACCCAAAGTTGTGTGTGTGTATATAGGCAAGGCTACAGTACCCGAGGGTGTGTGTATATAGGCAAGGCTACTGTACCCGAGGGTGTGTGTATATAGGCAAGGCTACAGTACCCGAGGGTGTGTGTATATAGGCAAGGCTACAGTACCCGAGGGTGTGTGTATATAGGCAAGGCTACAGTACCCGAGGGTGTGTGTATATAGGCAAGGCTACAGTACCCGAGGGTGTGTGTATATAGGCAAGGCTACAGTACCCGAGGGTGTGTGTATATAGGCAAGGCTACTGTAACCGAGGGTGTGTGTATATAGGCAAGGCTACTGTACCCATGGGTGGTACTCAGATGTTTATATACAGACAGGGCTATGGTACCTTCTATGTGCTTTGATGTGCATTTCTCACATTTATTTTTAACTAACTGCATCAACCAGAATACATATTTATGTATATAATGTGTTCACAACATTCATTCATAATGCATTTGTGCCGCGTCAGTCCTGACAGGCCCCAGTAAATGCGTAATCATAGCAGGACATGCCCCGAAGGAATGTTGATCGGGCTGCTTTTAGCAATGTGCCTCTCAGCAACCCCACTAAGGCTGTAGTACTAAGAGCCAAACTTTTGTCTGTTCCAGACCCTACTGAATCTCACATTTTTGATATTGCTAATATATATAAATACACTGTTGTTCCAGATCATTCCAGCTATTATAGCAGGTTGCATTACCCAATCAGGGCGGCCGTGGTTACTGTGCGGCAGAGGGCAGATTGTCTGTCTGTGGGTGCAGCGTGTATTCCCTTCTTATTGTGCAGAATTGGATATGGCTATTGTGTTCATCCATTTTCCGAGTTTAAAGGAACACTATACCCCCAGAATGAATATTTAACCAACAGACAGTTTGTATTATGTTAAGTGACCTATTAAAGAATCTTGCCAAACTGGAATATATATCCGTAAATATTGCCCTTTTACATCCTTTCCCTTGAGCCGCCATTTAGTGATGGGCTGTGTGCCCCCTCAGAGATCAGCTGACAGGAAGTGATGCAGCTCTAACTGTAACAGGAAATAGTGTGGGAGCAAAAGGCAAAACTCTGCCCATTCATTGGCTGATGGGGCCTAGCATGTAAGTGTGCCTTGGCTTGTTTGTGTGCACTGTGAATCCTATGATCCCAGGGGGCGGCCCTTAATTTTTAAAATGGCAATTTTCTATTTAGGATTACCCAATAGCACATACTACTAAATAAGTATATTTTTAGAAAAATTTAGATGAGGCAGGGTTCTACATATGAGCTTGTTTATGTGATATGTTGTTTTTTTTTTTTATAAAGACCTACATTGCTTGTCAGTGTCAGACTGGCCCCCCAGGATACCAGGAACACTCACCCTACCATTTGCCCTGTATGCCTATACCATGGCCATTACTCAATTCTATATGAGAAGAAACAGAAGAAATGGGGGAAAGGATAGATAATAGTATGTAAAAATAAGTAATTAAGAGACTAGTGAATGATCAGAGTGGGCCCAAGATCTAAGGTTTGTTTTCTGGTTGGCCCTTGGCACTCCAGTCTGACACTGGGTTTAGTTTCCCTTTAACAATAAACTGTATAAACAACATTGACCAATGATTGATTGGAAAGCCGAAAGTAGTGCCTGACTTTAAGACAAGAGCTGCAGATATTTATAGCTGCCTCACCTGTCTGACGTGGTCTCTTGTATGGGAATTGGTTGAACCCAAGTCCCTGTCACATTGTGTATATGCTCCCCCTGTTGTAAAATATAAGGATATAAAAAATCACTGCAGGCTTCCATGGCCATAAAGGGAAAAGGCCTTTGCCTGAGCCCCAGAACTGTTCAGGCCCCCGGGCCAATAAGCTGGCGATTCAGGGGCTGATTTGGCAACTACTATCATATATGGGCAGGATGTATTCACTTACAGGGTCGCAGTCGGAACCCAAGTACAAGTATTTCTAAACCTCTTTACAAATCATGGAGCGTTTCCTAAGCTCCGCAGCAAAACTTTTGAAGCCCCATTAAGAACGACTGCATATTCATCTGCCGGTTGTTGACTGCTCTCGAGGCTCTTGATAACTCTTAATAGCCCTGAGGAGTTCTCGACAGATGTAGAGCGAGCGAATGAACCTTGTGAAACTGCGCCGACCGCTTGTTCTCTGCATGCATGAAAGCCCCGCACAGGAGTTTGGGAGGAACGCTCATTCGCTGCTGAGCCATGGAAAAACTGCACGGTCTGTGGTTGAACTGCGGCGGCGGCACAAGGTTACTGGAACACGTGCATTATTTAGCGCTTACAGATACCCGCAGCCAATTGGCTTTGGAACTCAGCGTCAGCCTCGACCCTGTTCAATCTGTGGCTGTTACTGGGCGGGTAAAAAAAAACAGAAAGCAATCAGGAAACAGGAAAATATAATCTGTTTGCAGTTTACCTAATATTCACCATATTGAACGTTCCCTTAGTTTTCCTTTTGCTTCCATCCATGTGAATGTGTTACAGTCTCAGCTTGCAGTTCTAGCCTGGCTTTAGCTGCCCTGGTCTCATGATAGAAAGCTATAAGGTTCATTATCAGCTCCCATAGCCCTCCTGTTGGGTTATAATCTTTCTGGGAGATGTACAGGGAGATTCACATACCAGTCCTGGGACCATGATATGTTATGTGAACTCCTCAGGATATCTCCTAGTCTGTAGAGAGTACAGACCTGTTATCCAGAATGCTTGAGACCTGGGTTTTTTTGGATAAGGGATCTTTCTGCAATTTGGATCTCCATAACTTAAGTCTGCTAAAAAATAATTTAAATATTAAATTAACCCAATAGGATTGTTTTGTCTCCAATAGGGGGTAATTATATCTTAGTTGGGATCAAGTACAGATACTGTTTTATTATTACAGAGAAAAGGGAATCATTTAACCATGAAATAAACCCAATAGGGCTGTTCTGCCCCCAATAAGGGGTAATTATATCTTAGTTGGGATCAAGTACAGGTACTGTTTTATTATTACAGAGAAAAGGGAATCATTTAACCATGAAATAAACCCAATAGGGCTGTTCTGCCCCCAATAAGGGGTAATTATATCTTAGTTGGGATCAAGTACAGGTACTGTTTTATTATTACAGAGAAAAGGGAATCATTTAACCATGAAATAAACCCAATAGGGCTGTTCTGCCCCCAATAAGGGGTAATTATATCTTAGTTGGGATCAAGTACAGGTACTGTTTTATTATTACAGAGAAAAGGGAATCATTTAACCATGAAATAAACCCAATAGGGCTGTTCTGCCCCCAATAAGGGGTAATTATATCTTAGTTGGGATCAAGTACAGGTACTGTTTTATTATTACAGAGAAAAGGGAATCATTTAACCATGAAATAAACCCAATAGGGCTGTTCTGCCCCCAATAAGGGGTAATTATATCTTAGTTGGGATCAAGTACAGGTACTGTTTTATTATTATTATTATTATTATTATTATTATTATTATTATTATTATTATTATTATTATTATTATTATTATTATTATTATTATTATGAAAAAGGAAATCATTTTTAAAAATTAGAATTATTTGCTTATAATGGAGTCTATGGGGGTGGACTTTCTGTAATTCGTAACTTTCTGGATAATGGGTTTCTGGATAATGGATCCCATACCTGTACCAAAATAGTGTAACATGGTGCAAAGGCAGCTATTTTATTCATAGAATGAGCAGTGTGACAAGGAAATGAGACCTGTGGTATCTGACACCTTCTCTCCTCTGGCTGCAGAAACAAAATAAACACCCATTTGGCTCTTTAAAGGGAAAATATAACCTTTACAGGTGCTATTTCTACTCTGTAATCCAGATTATAGTGTGCACAGAGCAATCCTACTGTAAGTATTTGTGTTTATACCTACGGGGTGGGAGCTGCCATGTTGTTTCCCCTAGACATTGCTGGATGAGGTCATCGCTTATTTCCTGTAGATTTTAGTAGAACAGTGCCATCTAATGGTGGCAGATATTCTGTGCTGTTGCATCAATGAAAACACACACTATCCATAAATATAGTTAAAGGAACAGTAACACCAAAAAAACATTTTAAAGTCATTAAAATATAATGTAGTGTTGTCCTGCACTGGTACAATTGTGTGTTTGTTTCACAAATGCTACTATAGTCTTTCTGAAGCAAAAACACAACTTATTGCATTCTACATCTGTTATCTGCCATGCAACCTGTGCCTCTAATACTTTGTAATTTTTTTATGGCTGCCACCATGGCTACACAGCAGCTTTGTTCATGTAAACTATATTCTATATATACTTTGTTATGTTTATACACTTTATTATGTTTCAATTATTTGAAAACACAATTTCATCTTTTTGGTGTTGCTGTTCCTTTTAAGAAGTAAATGGTCTAAGCACACAATTAATGCCATTAATTATCCATGAAGGTTATACCTTTTGCTGCCTGGATTGGCAGCCCTCCTATTCCATGCCCCTTTCGGTAGAAATGTAGCCCCAGAGATAGGGGGCATTTATTTTTTGCCCGTTGGGGACATTCTAAATTTATGGATTCCAGGTGAGGCTGTGTGGGAATTCTAGACTGATGTGTATCTGCATATCTCAAGGTAAGGGTATAAATCACTAGCAGGTTGGGAGTAGGTATCAGTTTCGGCTGCCCCAGGCTGTCAGGGTAGTTGCACTATATATGAAAATACTTGAACCACCCCCTGGAGTGATCTCAGCGCGGTATCAGTTTGCTGTACGTTGGCATGCCAAGTCATGCTTATAGTGCCAGACACCTACACAGTACACACGTGCTATAGGCTACATGTATTCTCCTGCACCCCTGCTACATGTTAGCTGTCTAGTATGGTTATTTCTATTCTGTGGCCTTTTCCCACTCATCTTCCTCTTCTTCCACCTCTTGCTGAACTGCAGCTCCCAGCCATTGGCTTTTAGGGCTCTGGCACACGGGGGAGATTAGTCGCCCGCGATTAACTACCTGTTTCGCGCAAATCGCCGAAAAAGACTCGCGAGTCTTTTTCGGCGATTTCCGGAAATCGCCCCGCCGCGTCTGCCATCCCGCCTGCGACTTACATGTTCGCCGGTGGGATGGCAGGGGTAGGCAACTCGGGGAGATTAGTCGCCCGCGAACAGGGAGTTAATCGCGGGCGACTAATCTCCCCCGTGTGCCAGAGCCCTTAGGGTGAAGACACACAGAGCTACTAGTAGCAGCTACTTGTCACTGCTACTAAAACAGACAATGCTGATTATTTGCTGATAATTGTCTCTACATGTGTTTTATCAGAGGCAATTCTCAGTATTGTCTATGGCAGGGTATTTTCTGGGGTTTCGTAGCCGTTACAAGTAGCTCTGTGTGTCTTCACCCTTAGGATGTTGGGCTTGTAGACCAGCCCCAGTTGGAAAGCCACGGGATCACTTTGGCAAAGAATAAAGAAAAAAACCCTTCCTTCATTCCATAATAAAAATGCTAGTTGTAGTGGGGGGCTTCACCTTTCAGTTAACTTTTAGTTAAAAAAAAGTTACGGAGTGCCCTATTTCTAGCAACTTTGCAATTGGTCTTCATTATTTTTTTTTTTTTTGTAGTTTTTGAACTATTTGCCTTCCTCTTGTACCTCTTTCCAGCTTACAAATGGAGGTCACTGACCCCAGCAGCGAGAAAACTTTTGCTTTGTGAGCTTACAATTTTATCGTTACTTTTTATTCCGTATATTTATATTCAGCTTCTCTGCTAATCATATTCCAGTCTCTCATTCAATCCGATGCATGGTTGCTAAGGAAAACAAGACCCGAGCAAACAAATAGCTGTTGAAATTCCCAACTGGAGAGCTGCTGAACAAAAAGCTAAATAACTGAACAAACCACAAAAAATTAAAACAATTGCAAATTGTCTACATCATAGCAAAAGTCAATTTTAAGGTGAACAACCCCTTTTAATCCGTGCCTTCCGATCGAAATACCTTTTTTCCCATAACCGGTTCTCTCTTGGAACCCAGGATGGATGCGTGTTGCTTGAAAGGACTCTTTATCAAATGGGCAAATAGATCCAACCTCTCAGGATGTAAATGGCTCCCCTGTGTTTGTAGCCTGGTTCACAAAAGCAATTTTTAAGCTCTGGTCAGGGCCCCAGGGAAAAGATGTCAGGGGAGTAGTGTAACCTGTATTGCAGATAAAGGGGAAATGTATTTTGTGAATGGGGAAACAGTTCTTTGTATGCACAGAGCATTTTCCTTTGTGTACCTGTCATGCTGCTTTAGGTTCTGTTTAACCCTGTTTCGATATTACTGATTATCCCTGCATCCATGTTCTTAAAGGAACAGTAACACCAAAAAATGAAAGTGTATAATAGTAACTAAAATATAATGTGCTGCTGCCCTGCACTGGTAAAAGTTGTGTGTTTACTTCAGAAAGTCTACTATAATTTATATAAATAAGCTGCTATGTAGTCATGGAGGCAGCCATTCAAAGGAGAAAAGGCACAGGTACATCGCAGATAACAGATAAAACACCATTGTATTCTACAGAGCTTATCTGTTATCTGCTATGTAACCTGTGCCTTTTCTCCTTTTTTCCAGCTTGAATGGCTGCCCCTGTGGCTACACAGCAGCTTATTATATAAATTATAGTAGTGTTACTGTAGCAAACACACCAGTGTTACCAGTGCAGGGCAACAGTGCATTATATTTTTATTACTTTAAAGCTCTTTCATTTTTTAGTGTTACTGTTCCTTTAATGGTTAGTCTCTATGATCCCCCTGTAGTACAGTAACTCTGTTTATACAATTTATACAGCTATAGGACCTATTACCCAGAATGCTCGGGACCTGGAGTTTTCCAGAAAAGGGGTCTTTCTGTACTTTGGCTCTCCATAGCTTAAGTCTACTAAAAAAAATCATTCAAACATTAACTAAACCCAATAGGATTATTTTGCCTCCAATAAGGATTAATTATATTTTAGTTGGGATCAAGTACAGGTACTGTTTTATTATTACAGAGAAAAGGGAATCATTTAACCTTGAAATAAACCCAATAGGGCTGTTCTGCCCCCAATAAGGGGTAATTATATCTTAGTTGGGATCAAGTACAGGTACTGTTTTATTATTACAGAGAAAAGGGAATCATTTAACCATTAAATAAACCCAATAGGGCTGTTCTGCCCCCAATAAGGATTAATTATATTTTAGTTGGGATCAAGTACAGGTACTGTTTTATTATTACAGAGAAAAGGGAATCATTTAACCATTAAATAAACCCAATAGGGCTGTTCTGCCCCCAATAAGGGGTAATTATATCTTAGTTGGGATCAAGTACAGGTACTGTTTTATTATTACAGAGAAAAGGGAATCATTTAACCATTAAATAAACCCAATAGGGCTGTTCTGCCCCCAATAAGGGGTAATTATTTCTTAGTTGGGATCAAGTACAGGTACTGTTTTATTATTACAGAGAAAAGGGAATCATTTAACCATGAAATAAACCCAATAGGGCTGTTCTGCCCCCAATAAGGAGTAATTATATTTTAGTTGGGATCAAGTACAGGTACTGTTTTATATTTACAGAAAAAAGGGTAAATCATTTTTGAAATTCAGAATTTTATGGGAAATGGCCTTGGAGCTTTCTGGATAATGGATCTTATACCAGTAGTAATCTATAATCTCATTTGTGAGCTGCCTGTAGCAGATCTGGTTCCCCTGAGAAAAAAATCTTTACAAACATAAAGGATGATAAAGATGGTAATAAGAGTAAGCTGCTTAATTTGGTGGTTGAAGGCAGAGGCTTGGGGGAGTTGAGATAGATACATGACTAAATTACTCAGTTTAGGGATTTATAGCAACCAATCAGCAGTTAGAATTTACTGGAGTAATAAAAGCAGCTGCTGACTGGTTGGTATGGGACGCTGGGCTGGGGGGGGAACCTGCTCATATTACTATAGGAATAACCTGCACCCATACATTCTCCTTGCACCTAGCACCAATGCACAGCTACGGCCTGCCAGTATAAATAAAAGTGTTTGAACTCTGCTTATGAACATGGTTTATTTTACCTTTAATGGCCGACTTGTATCTATTTCCTTCCTAGAGTAGATCGGTGACACCGCTGTTTCTAGGTAGATCCAATTTGCTGACCTACTGTGCCAGTTCCACTAAAGCTGAGTGGCACTTGTATTAAAGCACCGAGCATGGTGCTATTTAATGTTTAATCACATGTGTGTTGTGCTGAAATATTCATTGCTCCCTGCTCTTTGCAGATCCTGCCCTGTGCACATTGCGTGGCATCTCTGGACATGTAAGTACAACCTTACCATTACCTGTTTCTTTAAATAACCATTAAATATCCTAATATGTCAGAAAATATGGATACTTTTGCCAGTGTTTTCCTCCCTCTCTCAATTTTCCTTACCTTAGGGTTATGTCTGGCACAGAAAATACTGATTCGCCAGTTCACTTATTATATGTGTGTGCAGTGACTGTCTGTAATCTGCCTATTAATGGACAAATCTTCTGTCTCTATTCGGTCAATGCAAAGCTGAGGAGAGACCAAATCAGTGTAAAAATGCTGGCACAAAAAATACAATGAATACCATAGGCCTTAGATCCAGGCAGCCCATAAATTGCCCCATTGGATGTCATAAAGTGACCTTTGTACAGTCAAGAGAGCAACAACCACCTTAGTTTACCCTTGTTGGATGGGTGTTCAAGCGGCTAGGACCCTTGCCAGGGGTAACAAAACATATAGAATGAAAGATGCTGTGGCACTTCGGTTTGCAAAAGTGAAAATGAGAATTAAAAAAATAAAAATAAAAAAATTTACAATTTTTCAAAAAAATAATTCACCTTTACACTTTTGCAAGTGCCATAGTATCTTTTATTCTACAAAGAGACCTTTGTAACTGGGATCAAGGACTGGCACTATCAAGCCTGTACCACTATTAGGGGAAACATTGCACTGGGGCTGGGGGGTTAAAGTGGGCTACAGCCACAAACAGGTTCAAGTTAGGTATTTTCTTGTCTACTTTTCTACATTTTGGGCAATTCTGTGGTATGGATTTACAGCTACAGTGCCACAATGGATTAGGTTCAAGTTGGCCATAAGTGTACCAATAATAACTTCCACGGCTCTGTGTGTATCCCCGCATACACTCCCTGTCAGTTCTGCCCAATTGGTTGAGTATAAGCTCTTGTGGCACGTGTATGGTCACATTTATAATCATGTCCTTTATTTATTGGGCTGCTTTACTACCCTGGATCTATGCCCTCGTAACTGTCTCCAAAATAACCATCCTTATTGAATCTTTTCCTTGCCCTTGGTATAACTAGGCAGTCACAGAGTATATTTGAGTTGTTGGATATTTCTTGCCATAGGGGTTCCTGATAAGGAATACCATACCTGTTTAATGGGCAGGAGTGCCATAGAGACAGGCAGTGCTTTCACTAGATTCTTACCTTGCGTTAATGTACAAATCTCAAAGAAACGTGTTGAGAGTGATGAGAGCTGAGGCAGTGTAGGAATAACAGAGCAGGGGGAATGGTGTTAAAATCACTGATGTGTAGGAGGGATCTGTGGGATATATATTCCTCCTGCATGTAAATGCTTCCAGAAATATCTATTATTTATAGCAATATAGTCTTTTCCTTGCATGAATAATATCCATTTGCCTGTAGTTTGTTTTGGGAACATATAGCAGCTCAACCGCCAACGGCTGCAATGCATGTAATAGGACATATTGCATAAAATATCAGTTATTTTGTAGATCTTTAAAATGCAAAATGCACATTTAAAGTTTATTATGAAAAGCTGAATATGTCATGTGACCCTGCCAAAGCAATATGGCTAAGGTAACTATAGTACTGTTTGGGCCTGGACAAAGCAGCCCACTTACTTATATAAAGTAGAACTGTCCAGTGGGCGGTCCAGTATATTTGGCTGCTTGCAGAGTGCTGGGAGTTGTACATGAACACCATCATCTGCTTGTCTATGTCGGCTCTATAGGGCATAATGATACCTACTAATGGTGCAGTAATCTGAGTCAAATAGATTGAACTGTGCATTATGAGAAAGACTTGTCCCATGCATTAGTCTTGTTGATTTATTGATGATTTATATCGTGCACATCGACGATACTCTGGGATGCTGTACGTCTGATAGGAACATGGAGGCATAAAAAAAAGAGAGAACAAAACAAGCCAGTGGGATGGGTGTGAGAAAATGCAGTTACACAACGAGACAGAATAATTAGCAAGCGCAGCAAGTCATATTGTCAGACAGGTGAGTAAGTCCTATTGCTGTCATCGCTGTGACCCAGCAGCCTGATGTGCCCTTGGTAAGGTAGCACCATCTGCCTAAAGCTGGTATGACCTGTATATGGCAAAGATTATTCATACAACTTTATTGTGTTTGTATTAATGCCTATGCATGCTGAATTACTTCCCATGTCCAACAGCAATACGCTGTTTATGTTATAAGCCCCACTGTCTCTCTGGTTTCCATTGCTGTCATCCTCCAATACAACCCACCTACTCCACATGATCCTGAACAAAGTGCCTCCCTGTGATATAAAGGCCTAAAGTTCTATCCTGGTTTTAATAGACCCTTACCCCCATATGTAATAAAAGGCAACCAATAACAACCAATAAGATGTTTGATTTTAAACAGGAGACCAGTAAATGCTTCCTGCTGATTTGTTGCAATGGGTTGCTGCTCCTGAGCAAACTTTGCATCTTTTATTACATAACCCCATTAATGTGTTACATTAAAGCATCATTACATTAATTGGCCACAGTACCCATACATTTGTTTTAGACAGCTGCACTTGCAAGAATAAAGGAGCAACCCTTATTTATACCTCTGGCAGTGGCTGGCAGGGGGTGTGGAGGAACAGAATGGGGTCTATGAAGGATGGTCTGGGGGGCTGGATGAAACCAAGCCTGGGCATAGGGTTATACTGTTTATTCAGGCTATGAGAAGGCTTTGGCATCACTCCACGTGGAGCAATTTATGGCTGGCCACAGCCGCCTGTAGCATCTTCATAGCAATCACACAATACACATAAAGTTTTATATTCACCTCATATAGGTTTAGTGGGCCTTTAATGGTAACCCTTCTCTAGTTTATTATTAAATGGGAACTCCACCCAAACACAACTTAAGCTTTTTAAAAAGTAAACATAGTTTTATGCAACTTTGCAATATGCATCAGTTAAAAAGTATGCAGCCTTTTCATGATTTTACTGTAATAATATGGTTTGGAACAGTTCCCTAAGCCCCTAAGTTCCCCTGCTGATCTGGCTGACTACTTTGACACTTAAATAAAATGTAACAGTAGTCGCCTGTCCTCAGCCCCTGCATCCTCCCAATCCCACAATTCCCTGCACATGTGATGTCAATAAGGAAAAAAACATCACAGTGCAATGAATTGTGGGTTATGTAGTTCCTGCAGGCTGTCTGTAAGCTGTGGGGAAGTTGTTAACAATATGTAACATCAATGTTTTAGTCCCTCCTCCCCTGCCAGGATTTCAAATGATGCAGCAAGAAAAGAACTGTTTTGCAGCTGAATTTCAGCATATAAAAATGGTATTTTTTATACTTTTTAAAGGAACCAATTACAGTGATATGTATATTTGGGGTTTCTGTGTCGTGTGGGGCTCTTTAACAAATTTTGGTTTAGAAGCCAGAGTTCCCCTTTAAGCTTTATTTACTGACACCCCCTCCTTCCATGGAAAAGTATTATTGTAAACTGAGGTGTAACTTTTTTTTAATGCAAAAGGAAAATTATAAGGCAGTGGTTTCAGCATAAGGAGCTGGTTCCTGCTTATGTGCTTGGCCAGCTCATTACTGATTGGCTGCTGTCAGTGGAATCCATGCAAGCCAATATCATGTAGAAGAGTCTGCTCACTCATTACCCTGCAGGAGGGGCATCACCATCTGTAGCAGTCAGTGGAACGAAACTCCCATAATCTCAAAACATCTTTATGGGCCGATATTAGCTGCTCAGCTGGCCACTCTAGAGGGCATTGCCAGCTTATGGGTCCACATATGGAGCCAATATGAAGGCATGTCCAACTGATAAATGTACAAACACCATCTAGATATCTATTGGGCGGGTTTGATATCCAGTCATGTGAATACAGCTTTGGGCCCTTGATGTTATCCTCTAACAACTGGTCAGACTGACCTATTTAGCACACCACCAGTGACTATATTGGACATATAGAAGAACTGCTCATTTGGACACCTTGCCCAATAAGTGGAGTTTGGCCACCATTTGTTGGGTGTTGAAGTCCAGTAACAGCTAGTATATTTGGGTATTTTTTAGTATATTACCTGCCGGTCACTTGTTTGTACACCTTAGCTCCAACACCTTAGAACTAAGAAGCGTAGGTTTATCCAGCTGAGAGCTGGTTAATAAATAAGAATTTGGCGAGTGCTATAAAATTAGAGCCGGTGATATCCTGAAATAGCATGTTGCTCTTCAACACAAAAGGAACACATTTTGTTCTGGCATTTTTTTGTGTAAAAATGCAGAACAAACCATGCGTTGCTAGGTGACCAGCGGGATTGGATGATCTAGTTTCACAGGGGTAGGAAAGCTCGTTAGATACTGTGACTAAGGATATCAACAGTTCCAAGTGAGTGCCTTAAAGGGATACTGACACAAATTCTAGCGCAGTCCAGTATTTTAGCGGAGTGCCATCCTTGTAACCAATATCCTGATGATACCTCTTTGTTTTTTTGGCTTCTTTTCCCCAAATTGTTGTTTTTGTTGGGCCTATAGCACCCCAATAATGCAGGTCCAACTGGCCGAGAAGCCCCTTATGTCATTGGGGTGCTGCAGTGTTGCATAGAAAGGAACAGGTAGCAGAAGTCAAATCTGCTGAAGGACCAGAAATGTTGGCTTGAAACCTTAGGGTCAGGTGGGTTTAAGCTGATATACTTCCTACAGGAGTCGATTAGGCTCAACTGCTAAGATGTCTCCATCCTACTTGAGATGTTATCCAGGCACCCCTTCTTTGCTGGTGATATAGCTACTGGAGAGCCCAGTTATCTTTGACGTCATTGGATATTGGTTGTTATGTCTCGTTCCAGCCTTGCGTCAGGTTGGGCCTGGGTGGAGAAGTTTAGTAGAAGGTATAGGACAGTGCATCACTTGAAGTGCCATAGTGTTACTCACTCTACTTTGTAATAAAGGTTTTTGTGTCAGCAAAGTATGATGTGCTTTTATGTGACAGATAGAACTAGAGATAATGAACCCCACATCTTATTGGGGGGTGGGTATCAGATCTCATAACTCCTACGCTGTTATGAAAGGAAAAATAAAGAGATGATGGGTTACTTGGCAGTGTTATTGTTACACGCAGCGGGTTTTCTTGTCAAAGCAATCAAAGGTCTTGTCAAGTGACTGAATGTCATGTTCATGTAGATAAATATCTCCCATAAATAAACAGAATGTGTGTCTAGATAGTGTTTAACCCTTTCTGATGTCAATAGAAATCAAAAAGTTTAATGGGCCCATTATGTTGTCCGTTTGTGTTCTCCTTTTGTATTTAAAGGAAATATTAAGAGATGATTGTATAATTTTAGAATTAAGAATTAAGGGCATAACAAACAAGGCACACATACATGCCTAGGCCCCATCAGCCAATTAATTGACAGAGTTCTGCCTTTTTCTTCCACACTACTTCCTGTTACAGTTAGAGCTGCATTATTTCCTATCAGCTGATCTCTCAAGGATCACATAGACCATCACAAAATGGTGGCCCTAGGGAAACAATGTAAAAGGGCAATATTTACTATATATATTATATATATATAATCCAGTTTGGTGAGATTCATTAATAGGTCACTTAACATAATATAAATTGTTGGTTAAGTATTCGTTCTGGGGGTATAGTTTTCCTTTAACAGTCTATAGGGTCTGATCTGTTACCATTGTGGCCGCAGTCAGATGAACATGGATGTAAATGTATAGCAGGGACAACCCGTGGGTTTGCCTATATATTGTACTGATGGATAGCTTGTACCCTCACTAGAGTGTTATTATGAGTACTGGGTGGCTCACACCTGTTATGCAGCTCAGGGGTCCTGAGTTCTACCCTCCCACATTCAAAAACATATAATTACTATAAATGCAACAGGGTAGCCACCTGCCCTCAGAGGTCCCATAGGTCATATGCCACAACTAGCACTTGTATGCCCATTTCTTAATTCATGTGGGATGTTGAAAGTAGAAGAGCTATGATATTCTAATGGAAAAATCTAAAAACTGCTCAGCTGCCACAGTGTTGGCAGTCAAGGGCTTGACTATGGGGGAACACACAGTGCCAACCCTAAAAGTTAAATTGGGAAATAATGTAATTTGTTTTGATTTTATCCAGCACATCCCTCCGATGTCTGTTTGTGAAGCACACTCACCTTATTTGGCAAAGTGCCCTCCATTGAGTGTGTAAATAGAGAGCTCTGAATGTATACATGCTGGCAGGTTGCACGCCAGCCCCTGATGTAAGATGGATATTCCCGCCATGGCCCAGGTCACGGCTAAAGTAAACTTCGTTATTCTTAACGAGATGCTGAGTGCTCTGGTTACTGACAGGTTAAATAAATGCAGCCATATATGGTCGCGGCAGCTTAAAGAGAAAGTACCTGGCCTGGCATTCCATTGAATTAGCTCTCTCAAATAAGCATGGTAAATCCAGTCATTTTACGCTGTAATTTTCAGTTGTGCATGTTGTACTGCACACTCGCCTATCCTGGGTTCTACGTTATAAAGTCTTGTTCAACTGTACTAGGATTAGTCTGATTGGTTGCCCATGGTTACTACTAAGGAGTTAATTTAATAGAAATGCTGCACGTCTATCAAAAGTATTAGGAGGCACTGTGCAATGTCACAATGCATATGACGCATGTGAAGTTTACAATGTGCCAATATCCTTCCCCTGAGGTATAAGCCCCCCCTGTTGGGCTCACATTTAAAGTGATACTGACACTAAAAAGAACACATTTCAAAATATGAATGTTAGGGATGCACTGAATCCACAGTCTTATGATCCGTCAAAACCTTGAATCTTTTGCAACAGATTTGGCCGAATACCAAGGAATCCTAATCGTGCTGAAAAAGGCTGAATCCTGGATTTGGTGCGTCCCTAAATTTACCTGTAGGTCACGCTGATAGCTCTGCTTTTGTAAGCAATTTTTACCTAAAGTTCCTAATCCGGACTGTTTTGCCAACATGATTGCATCTTGTCAATTATAGCTCCTAATGCTAACGAACTACTGCTGCACAAATATGGCAGCTCCCTCATAGAAGAACATGGGGGATGAGGCAAAATGTATAAATAGCGTGCAAGGACAGATGTTGATAGATGTAAAAGTAAGGTTTCATTTCTGGTTACAGTATCTTTTTGAGGTACCATGGGACAATCGGCACCGTGAGTGCACATTTTATGTTTAAACCTTCCCTATCGTAGGCCTGGACTGGTATACCCAATAGGCCCTGGCATTTCAGGTACACAGAGGCCCAAGCAGCCCTAATCAGGGCCAATAAATAGTGACTGTCTATGGCATCTTACAGCAGCCCCTCTGGCATTCCCAGTACCCAGAGGCACAAACAGCCCCCCAGCCCAATAAATAGTGACTGTCTATGGCATCTTACAGCAGCCCCTCTGGCATTTGGCAGAGTTTGCCAGTCTGGGGCTGCTGCGCCACCTGCACAGCCAGCAGTTGAATTTGTTGTACCTTTACCACTCTCTTCCTTCCTATAACGTCTGCGCTGTGACACTGTGTTATATGGGGAGACCCCCCCCCCCCCACAAAGAGTAACAGTTAATGCAAGTGACTGCTGCTTATTCTGCAACGCGGCTCATAACAGAGATTGCAGTCTCCCTACGCTGGGGAAATGGATGTGCACTGAAGCCACGCAGACTGCATGTTTGGAC
The DNA here is from genome assembly GCF_000004195.4 of Xenopus tropicalis. Lineage (NCBI taxonomy): Eukaryota > Metazoa > Chordata > Amphibia > Anura > Pipidae > Xenopus > Xenopus tropicalis. Next base: position 15,789,861 of record NC_030678.2, read on the forward strand.
CTGCTGCTGCAATTTGCATTGTCTCACAGATTATCTAATATTGTTGCCTTGTCTGGGAACGTTCTACCTTACCCAAGGGTGATGGCACGCGAGAGCGACTGATGAAGGGACTGCATTAGAGGAAAATTGCAATAGCAATCCAACATATCAGCTGACTGAAACCCATTGCACAGTGTACTGGTATCAAGAGAGTGCCACTTCATAAACTTGACTCTGTTACAGTATTGTTCAGTGGTTCAGGGCAGCCATTTTCCCACTGAGCAGCTAAGTGTAGCCTAATCAAATTACTGCTGCCCCCCCCCCCCCATCCCATTTATTTGCCTGTAAAAGGCGCCTTTGATTAGCTGGCCATACAGGCTAAATCCCATCCAGGTTACATGCTGTCTTGCACTCACAGGATGTTAGCTTTGTCACTTCCTGTTTGAGTTTTGACCTCTCTCTTGTGCTGAGAGAGGAGCATGGCCAATGGTATTTTTTAAACTATGGTTGGGGGGCTGCAAGGACAGGGCAAAGGTAGCCTAATCAATTGAAAATGACAGAATTGGCCAACCCTTGTGTTGTGTGGGGTCAAAACCCAATAGAACTGCATTTCTGTCATGGTCTTGCCTAAAAGTCATGTGACTTTCAAATACCAGACTGCAGAAGGTCACATATTTTTCACCCTCAGCATATTACGGTTTGGCTTTGGTTTGGTATGGAGCCAAATCTATAATGAAGAATTTGGTGTTTGTTGCATCAGCCAAACAAACGCCTTGATTCTGAGGGAGCGATGTTTCAGGCAGCACCTTGGCTGGTATATGTGTATTTGTGCCTGCGTCACATATGAAGCACTGACACGCCACTAAGTGCTTGCACTCGCGACCCTTATTACAGATATATGAATTAATGGGCACTGTCCTTTGTGTCAGAATCCGCGGTATTATATACATTAAACTTTTATACACATATAGGCACTTGGCAGAACAATGGAAATAGCTGGCTCTGTACATTAGTATAAATAACGTTTACAGTTGGTGAAAGTCCATCAGTTCTATATATAAACAATGGCTGCCGCCTACACGTTGCTCAGGATCGTTACAGCAATTAACTGTTTCACAGAAATGCATCTCTATCAGCGTATGTATAAAATCAAAATTTGGTCACACTTTGTTTAACACAGTGGCACAGAAATGGTTAAACATTCTTTTGTCTGACCAGGCCTTGTCCGGTGATGCTCTGTAATGCTTGGTATTAAACAGACATAGTATTCTTAATGTTAATGTCACATTGGACAGTGTGCTGTATGAGCCTGCTGTGTACCTGGTACATTTTTAATGTGTATTTGTGTTAGTAAGTACAAGGGGAGCTGCCATATGGCTATCATTAACATTAACAGTCCCTTAGGCTTTGAGTAACTTGGGTGACTAGGTTGCCCAGCTTGGCCCTATCTATTTCAGCTTTGGTGAGTTTCAAGCCCCCATGGTATTTTTAGTACCGTCAGCAAGAGCAAATGGCAACTCTGCAAAGGTATCTCTGTGCTGTGGCCTCTGATGTTTGGCAGCACTGGCCCTACGTCAGCACATAACTCAATTTACAATAGGTGTCACTTACATTACCCTGGGGCATAGGAGAGGTACCCTAGGGGTACAAAAGCCAGCGGTATATTCTAGGGGCGAGTGACAGGTCCCTGCACTGCAACGTGGAGCACAGAGGCCTGTGGCAAAAGTGCAAAATAATGGCTGACTGCAGCTTTTCTCTTCACTTCTGTATTGTAAATGTACCCCTAATATTTCCAGGGGTGCAACTGGGAAACATCAGGGCAAGTGTTTCTTGTGAAACTGGCTTTTACTGGCAAAGACACAGGGAAAATCTCTCATCAGGAAAAATGCCTCAGCTGAGGCAAGCAATATGGCAGCCATGATTAAAATATACAGACATGGAAGGCTCTGTACTGTGGAAAAATAAATATTCTTAAGAACAAATACAAATAAAATAAAAAAAGCAAAAGAGCAGAATGCCTGTTAGTGGCAAGTAGTGGTGGGTGCGGTGGTGCCAAGCCGGCAAGAACCTTCCCAGCACACATCTGTGATGTAGGTTTTCACTATTGGACTATTTGCGCTGCTCAGTGTTTGCTCTCAGTGCTCATTATGTGCCCCACCCTCCTGTGTATTCAAAGAGTGGAATGTACAGCCCAAAAACTTGTTTCTAAAATCCTGTGAACACATTGGATGTAGGACAATGTCCCTGCCGTCTGGCTGCCATTCTATGCCAAATCAGTGCCCAGAAGGACACATAGATATGCCACTGGCCAGGTAGTAAGGTCAATATCAGCTTCTGAGCTGCATCAGTTGCCATAGGCAGCAGCCCTGATGCCTCGAAGAGAGGGCCATGTGGCTGCTGTCTATGGGACCCGATACAGCAGCTCTATTAAGGACAAACATTAAGCCCAGATGTCCTTGGCATTAGTTGACCATTAATTACATTTAATGATTGCATTAAATAAATGAAGCACTGATGTGGTAACCTGCATGTGGTAAGCATTGTACATATGAAAATGGCTTCTTTATCAGAGTAATGTTGGCGCTGCTGTTGATAATGGCAGATTGGGCTTCAGTTAGTCAATACGGGGGTATCCCTTGAATTTACCTTCTCCCTGCTGCTGATTGGAACTGCCTCTTGGGTGTAAATAGGCAAATATAATTGCTATTTTAATAATCTCTTTGCATTTTGAACCTTTGGAGCTGACGGTGCAGTGTCTCCATTATTTGCACCAATGCATTTAGTTGTTAGATCTCTCTGCCCTAGGGGCTGACCCCCTAGCCTTCCTCACAGCAGGAGATACCCCTTTTTCAGTGGCCACTACCTGACTCCCTATAGAGCTGTTAAATGGGAGGGTATTTTATAACTCCGTAATAGTCACTGGTTGTCTATCTTTACTTTCTACGCCCCCTAAACTATTACAAGTCTCCTAGTTATTTATTGATTTTTTTTTTCTGTTACTGTTAGCAGACCCTCCCTTCCAACTGTCAAGTGGAAAAATATAACTAATAAACAACCAAAGCCCATCTCGTAAACTTGAGACATATGTTTTTGAAAGTTTCCGAAACTGTATCATTATTTCTACCAGCAAATGGGGAAGGCCGGTTATAGGCAAATCTGAGACTGGGCAACAGCACATGATTCCATTATGGGCATTTATTCTGCTGTGTTTTTTAGTAGCCCAGACCTGTAGGGCCTAAAATGCAGAAACTTGGCACCCTCTAACTACATAAATCTGTTTATCTTCTTATCCAAAGAGGGGCAGAGGCTATCTTCCCCGCTGTAGGGCTACTATGTGTCCAGCTAATATAAAGCAGAAGGTTTATATATTATGCGTATAGCAGTTGTTTGTAGGGCTTTAATTCTCCCTTAATCTTCATCAACTGCTTCCATTGCCCTTTGTTGGGAGATAACATTATTGATATGTTAATGAAGGGATTTCTACAGCATATTTATACACTATTCCAATGGGGGATAGGAGGTGCTCTCTGTATCTGCACTTTGGAGCAGGTATTTGTGTAGTGGTTACTGAACAACATAACAATTGAGTGGTGTAAACAGAGCTGCAGAGAGGGTCGACTGCCCTGGGGCCTGGTTGTAGTAGGGCCAGACATGGCAGCAGTAGGTAGAAAGAGAACAATGGTACATTAAATTTTTAGGGGCACCGTGGTGTCCATCATTTTTAGTGGTGTGGTGCCATTCTCTTTTTCTGTTCTTTTAGTTGCCTAATAGTAAGTTCTTGTGATCAGTGCAAGATCAGGTCATTGTAGGCGTTTGTCAGCTGACTTGGTCAGGTGGCAGTCCGAATTTCCATATGTTATGACAAACTACTGGCAAGGCCAATTTGGTGTGGCCCACTAAGCTATTAAATTGTGTGTACCAAAAGGTGTGAAATTGCTGTATAGTTGGCAAATAGACACTAGCACCATTGCCAATATCTCCAGAGGGCGATGAAGGTGCAGCCATTCAACCCACATACAAGACAATAATTCTAGCTAGAACTTCACCTGATCCAAGCTTGGCCAGATACATAGAGTAGATTTCAGCACCAAATTGCATGTGTGTGTAGTTCTGTGCCCAAATCTGCTCCGTGTTTTCACCCAGGCCTACGCCATGGCTCTGGTTGCAGGCACATCAATAAGCTTTTTGGAGTGTAGGGGGCAGGCTAAGAATCTGCCATGTGTGGCAGTGCACTAGGGGGTTTACTGCTTGTACCCTGGGGTATCTTGGATTCTGCAATGACCACCGGATTAAAACTCCAGCTCTTGTTAAGTATAGCAGCCTTGGAAAGCACAGCCAAGCCCTAACCTTACAGGCTGCCTTAGTGCCCATACGTCCCATGGCCCCTTCTCCAATACAGGGCTGGCTAAAGCAGTCAGCACTTTATTAGTGAGGGGGGCTGCAGGTCTGTGCTCCAAATGTGTTCACTTTGCGTGCTGCGTTTGTGCAATGATTGCAGCAAACTTGGTGCATCTAAGGTTGCGCTTTGTAAATGAGCCCTAGAGTGTCATTATTTGATAGAACAAAGACATCAAAACAACCCCTGTTTATCTGCTGTACAGGGGGTATGGCTTGGAAGGGGTTAAGACACGCATAAACAGATTAAAGGGAAAATGCATTAGTAGTCTTTGTCTTCTTTTTATTCTCCTTTAGTAGAAAGTAACGTGTGAGACTGGAGATGAAGCTGGCCACATGTGGAGATAGAGGATTGGCTGGGTCATTTGTTTTTCATTGTTATTGGCCGACCTTCCCTCCGTGAAAGAGCCCCTTCACCAACCAGAGTGACCACTGGGCGATCACTTAAAATGGAATTTGACCGAAAATGCCATAATGGGAAATGCCATAGGCCGCCTCTTCCTCTTGATTTGTGTGCCCAACAACATGTGAGAAGCAGTATGGCCGCTCCCACCTATTATCTGTACACAAAAAACAATCTAGACTTGTGTTATAAGCGCAGCTAAATATTCAGCAATGTCACTTTGTTTCTCTGACAGTAAAGGACGCAGTGCGGCATCTCCCGACCATATGCTTCAATACAAAGATACAGTGATTGAATGTCCATCTGTTCATATAAGGCAAAATTAAGGAGGTTAAACTTATTTACCTCTTTAGGGGGACAGGGGGTTTGTTTAAACAGAGGTCAACAATAGGAGAACATTCTAATAGACTGACACCAAAATGCCTAATTTAATAACCTAATCTTGTAAAGGACATCTCCCAGGCACTTTACTGAGTTTTCTACCATCCTAAATTCTTTGTCGGGGGCTGGAGGGGTCATTGCAAATGACTAGAAAGCCCCTTTTGTTTCGTGCTCCAGCTACCTGCACTGCTTTCCTTAAACTTGCTAATTTTCTGTCACCCAGCTGGGACATCCCCTAGACAATTAGATAAAGCTAGCAGGGGGTCAGCCCCCCACCCCACAGCGGGATGGCAGGGCACAGGTTCCCACAAGCCACAGTTGTTATGTGTGTGACTAAATGGCAGAAGGGCAGGCAAACAGAATAAAAGGAAGAAGGGAGTTGAAAAAAAAAAAAAAAAACCAACACGCCCAAATGGCCTGTCTCGTCTTCACTTGAAAGTTAGAGATCCACCCACGGCACTGGCAGCCAGCAATCCATTCAGTGACTTGTGAAAGGTTTCTCATTAGTGCAGTGAGTGTGGAGTTACAGCATGTGTGAGCGAGCGAGGAAAAGCGTGCAAGCAGCACAATGGGTAAGCCTGCCTTTCTCTTTAGCCTCACTTTTTGGAGGAAATTTAGAAAATCCAGCAGAATGGGGGGGAGAAAAAGGGAAAAAACTTACCTTTGCTCTAAAGGCTGCTTGTGTCTTTTGTCTTATAGAATGGAGCATTTTATTTGATTTATGCTGTGAATGACAGTAGAGAGTTTGGTTACAAGGAGAAGTATCAGCATGCTGGGAGTTGTAGTGTAACAACCAGCTATAGAAGTTTATTGATCATGTACACATAATATTGTACAAGGCTTTGCCGAAAAACCTACAGTTCCACTTTTGTTTTCCCTTCCATTATTCCGCTTTATGCACAGAAATGCCCTCACATATCTGTATCCAATGTCCCACCTAATAGTAGGGTATTTTTCCTTCTAATAGAGTGTAAGCTCCACTGGGGCAGGGTTTGATGTGGAGGATTTGTAATCTCTGCAAAGCGCTACTGTTCCTCTTTACATGTGCTTCAGATTTAGGTATATTGCCTCCAGTCTTCCCCTTTATATAGGCAGTAGGGTTATATTGCTTTCAGTCTTTCCCTATGTATAGGCAGCAGGGTTGTATTGCCTCCAGTATCCCCTTTATATAGGCAGCAGGGTTATATTGCCTCCAGTATTCCCCTATATATAGGCAGTAGGGTTATATTGCCTCCAGGATTACCCTATGTATAGGCAGTAGGGTTATATTGCCTCCAGTATCCCCTTTATATAGGCAGTAGGGTTATATTGCCTCCAGTATTCCCCTATATATAGGCAGTAGGGTTATATTGCCTCCAGTATTCCCCTATATATAGGCAGTAGGGTTATATTGCCTCCAGTATTCCCTTATATATAGGCAGTAGGGTTATATTGCCTCCAGTATTCCCCTATATATAGGCAGTAGGGTTATATTCCCTCCAGTATTCCCCTATATATAGGCAGTAGGGTTATATTCCCTCCAGTATCCCCTATATATAGGCAGTAGGGTTATATTCCCTCCAGTATTCCCCTATATATAGGGAGTAGGGTTATATTGCCTCCAGTATTCCCCTATATATAGGCAGTAGGGTTATATTCCCTCCAGTATTCCCCTATATATAGGCAGTAGGGTTATATTGCCTCCAGTATTCCCCTATATATAGGGAGTAGGGTTATATTGCCTCCAGTATTCCCCTATATATAGGGAGTAGGAAACACAGTGCTGAAGTCTCCGCAGCGCCACATTGCTTGTCCTTCCCTTGCTACTAACACAGGGGCTGCTGAAATCTGAGCACAACCCCCTGCACAATACGTTTTTCATTCTGAATTAAAGTGGAACGTTGGAGGGTATTTTCCTGTAACCCGATCAGGACAGGCTCATGTTTATTTGGGATCGTCAGTGGTGCCGTTTTTAGCTTTAAACTCATAATTTCCACTTTGCCGGTCAATTACAGAAAAAGAAAGTTCTGTGTTTCGTAACCACACTATGTATAAGATAATACTCTGTATTTTCCTGCACCCCCCCTTGATGTCAGACTGAAATAACTACATAAGTAACAATATTGTTTCAGCCTCTTAGGCTCCCTTTATAATAACTCAGGTTACGTTTGTAGCGCTGGATGTGTTTACATTCGGAATAAAGGGATCCTTTTAGGAAAAGGAAAGTACATTGATAGTTGTGGTGCAATTGCCTGTGCGACTATAGCAAACTACTGTGTTACTGATAAAGCATTCGGGTCCCAGTAAGTTCTGTAGAACTGGCAGGGTCAGTATGGCTGGGTCCCAGTAAATTCTGTAGTACCAACAGGGTCAGTACAGCTGGGTCACAGTAAGTTGGGTAGAACCGGCAGGGTCAGTACAGCTGGGTCACAGTAAATTGGGTAGAACCGGCAGGGTCAGTACAGCTGGGTCACAGTAAGTTGTGCAGAACCGGCAGGGTCAGTACAGCTGGGTCACAGTAAGTTGTGCAGAACCGGCAGGGTCAGTACAGCTGGGTCACAGTAAGTTGTGCAGAACCGGCAGGGTCAGTACAGCTGGGTCACAGTAAGTTGTGCAGAACCGGCAGGGTCAGTACAGTTGGGTCACAGTAAGTTGGGTAGAACCGGCAGGGTCAGTACAGCTGGGTCACAGTAAGTTGTGTAGAACCGGCAGGGTCAGTACAGCTGGGTCACAGTAAGTTGGGTAGAACCGGCAGGGTCAGTACAGCTGGGTCACAGTAAGTTGTGCAGAACCGGCAGGGTCAGTACAGCTGGGTCACAGTAAGTTGTGCAGAACCGGCAGGGTCAGTACAGCTGGGTCACAGTAAGTTGTGTAGATCCGGGATGGTCGGTACAGCTGGGTCACAGTAAGTTGTGTAGAACCAGCAGGGTTTAGTACAGGCGAATCACAGTAAGTTGTGTAGAACCGGCAGGGTCAGTACAGTTGGGTCACAGTAAGTTGTGTAGAACCGGCATGGTTAGTACAGCTGGGTCACAGTAAGTTCTGTAGAACCGGCAAGGTCAGTAGTAGAACCAGCAGGGTCAGTACAGCTTGTGCAATGGGACACTCAGATAGCAGAGAAATGCTTTGTGTCTCTGTGTCATCGGCTGTTGCATTAAAGGGGTAATTGTGAAACTACTAGTAATACCGGAAATAAAGCAGCAGCTGGACGAATATTCTTACATCTGTAAGGCATTTGCTAATCTTTCTCCCGGTGTCACCTTGTCTCCTCTCTGCTCTCCATGGATTTTCTATCCCTGCCTCAAAAGCTGTTGGAGTGAAGATCAGAGCCTGTTTTATCTGTGCGATGCCCTTTTCCAGTGAATGTGTGACCTACAACCCTGCCAGGGCCAAATGTGCATTGATCTATTGCCTGGTAGGAAATGAGGTGTTACAGCAAAGTCAGAACATAAAAGGGACCGGACTTGTCCTCTCCAGAACCCCCGAGACTTTTAGTGTCTGTAACCGTAACATACCCATGGGGATGGAGCTTGAGTACTACTGGGTTACTGACATACTTGCAGAGCTGAAGGGGTTGGTTCTCTGAGTTCTTTGGGTGCGCAAGTATTGGCACAACCCTGTACAATGTATGCTTCATACAGATCAGTGATTAAAGAGATAAACTGGTAGCGATGACTGTAGGTTGCATTGGGCCTGTAGGGGCTCTGCTTATTTACTGTGCAGCTGGTTCTAGCTCTTTTGTCATATAAAAGAGCTACAACTCTGCTTATATGTGGGATCTCATGGTAGACACCCAGGTTCAATTCCCCGCGGCAACTCCTTGTGACCATGAAAAAGTAACTTAATCTCCTGGTGTCCCAGCATACTTAGTGCACCTGTAATGGCTGCCTTGCTTGCTGTAAAGTGCTTTGAGTCCCCCAGGCGAAATGCACAATATAAATGATACCCTTAACCCTTACATGTAGTTCCATGGGGGTCTATCTGCTTCTGTGCGTAGAGCCTAGAAACCTGCTACCGTACTTATTGTATGTTTACTACAGGGTTTAGAACCACAAGTTTACTGTTTTTGCGGTACCATAGGATCTAGAACCATGAAAGCTTGCTGTGTTTGTATTACCGTCGGGTTGATAATTATCCATGCTTGCTACTTGTGTTGTGCCATAGAGTTTAGAAACCGGCATGCTTAGTAGTGTGCGTGTGCACAGACTTCAGAACCCTGCCTGTTTATGTGTATGTAATAGTTCCGACTCTAGAACTCTACTTATGTATAGGGCAGATATGGGTTGTTAGGCCAGGTCAAAGCTATACCCATGTTACAATTTATCACCCATAGGGTATAGAAGTCTGTCTTAGGGAAGCATTAGGAGTATTGCCAAGGATATGCTTTATATTTGATTTAAGGAAAATGCTGTATGGTCATTCTTTACTTATATAGCACTAACGTATGCTGCAGTGCTGTACAGAAAATATTAAATCATTCAGTCTTGTGAAGTGCAAGGAATGACGTGTTAGGTTTTTATCTTTCCATGAGGATTTGCTTCTATACTCCAAACACCATCTCTTCATTACAGTCCAGCGCATGATAAAGGAGTAAATCTGAGATTTATAGGGGGGGACATGCTGCCCTGTAATACTGGGACTTCCCCAGATCAGCTTCCAGACCATAGGCTTCTTAATTGTAGCCATAAAAGGGGCATTAGTATCTTATCTATCAATAACATGGATCTATGGCACCACACAGCCTTGGATTTCTGGGATGTCTCCTTAGCAACCCCTGCCTGGTGGCGCTTTAATGTTCCTTTCCTCTCACCCCCATCCAAGCACGGAAGCCGGACGAGTGTATCCCTTTGTCCTAGTGCGGCCTCTATGACATTGGTTTCAGGGTTAATGATAATTAATTCACTTTCCCTTCTACGGCTTTGCCACTGTACATAAATACACGACATGGAGCTTGGCAACAAACTCAAATGCAAACAACGGATCTGTTGAATCTGTGAACATTTCCTATCGCACCTCCTGAAACTTACATGATAATATGGTCACAACTATTGTATGTGTGTCTGAAACAGATATGTAGTGCAGCTACAAGTAGTTTGGGAAAAACTGACGAACATTCATTCTTGCATAGGGAAGTGGAAAAACCTGAGTCCTGTGCTGCCGGCTCCCATTCACTTACATAGGAGGTGATAGTAGTGGTGCTTTTCAGCATTCTGTACTTAGTGTTTGTCATAGGAATGGGGCTACAAAGCACCTTGTACCCACTGCAGCTTCCATGTTTGTGTATCTAAATATGGTGCAAACTAGGGGAGCATACAGAAGGAAGGCCATGTACTCCCTCTCATGAATACAGGGCTGCCGAATGAAGCTAGTGGAGCATTCAGAAGGAAGGCCCATGCACTCCCTCTCATGAATACAGGGCTGCCGAATGAAGCTAGAGGAGCATTCAGAAGGAAGGCCCATGTACTCTCTCTCTTGAATACAGGGCTGCCGAATGAAGCTAGAAGATCATTCAAAGGGAAGGCTAATGTACTTCCACCCATGAATACCAAATTCAGGTAGCACTGTATTCAAGGGAGAGGCTTAGGACTTTGCACCAATTTTTTGGCACTTTTTACACTGCTACCTCAAACTCAGTGTTGCAGGGTTCTGAGACCTTATACCTATTGATTCTTAACCTTGGGTGCCCAGATGTTTTACTACTACACCTTCCTACTGCCTTCATCTAGGAATCAAGGGGCAAGACATGCTGCTGTTGTAGTTCTGCAAAACCCTGGGACCCAAGGTTAAGACCCACAGCCTTTTACAAAGCATTGTTAGTTTCTCTTTCTGTCTGTTGCACTAATAAAAAAACACAACAGGAGTTCGTTCTGCTCCAGATCTGGTTGCAACAATTGTTTCAGGAGTCAAAGTCACGAGCACGGACAAACAGTCTATAACTTTTATAAAATTGCTTGAAATGACATTTTCTTTCTTTCTGCAAAACCCAGTTTTTAGGTGGAGTTCCCCTTTAAAGTCTACAGGGATGTATCGTCTTATTTACCTTTGATTTCTTTAATCACCCTCTCCTCTGTCAGGGCATGTTAAGAGGAGTATCACTGATTATCTTTTGTTTGGCAGAGACAATCCTTTATTATTAACAGGAAGGCCACTGTAACCCTTTGTGTTCCGGGAAGGCATTCACTCTGCTTGCTGTTCGGCACCCTTCATAACTCAGAAATAAGTGCAGTGACCCAACTCAGAGCTCTGGTTTCGGAGCATAACAAACAGGGCTGTATCACTTTACAGGTCAAATGATTGCAACCTGCGTTCCGTAGCGCTTATGGGATTGACGGCTGTTATTATTGTCCTTATGTACTAAAGAGACACCTGGGAATAACTCGACCTCCTGTATTTATCTTTTTATCACGCTATGTGCAAACCTAAATTCTCTACATTTCCACCCAAAGGTCGAAGCAAATATTTTCCTGCTAAGGTTAGAGGGTGAAGCTGCATGGAAGAATTGCTGTGTTTTCAGAAAATACCGGTGTCAAAATATGAGTTTTTTTAAAATGACGTCTTTTTTTTTCCCACTCTCATATTTGTAGAGTTCCTTCTAACATTGAAATAGGATATTCATTTGGATTCAGTGCAGCTGCTTCCCTTGGGTATAATGTAGGTTCTTATCATTCTGTGGTGAATGCATGGTCTCTACCTGAAACTGGTGAATCACCCGTGTCTGACTTACATCACTGTAATGAATAGAACTTAATATTCCCTTTCTGTTGCCAGGCAGACTGCTTGTGTGGTGTCAGTTTGGGTATATGTTTCCCTGCTGCTTCATTTTATAACGTTGATACAATCAGAGAGGAACACAGTTTGGATAAAGGACAATGTTGTCTTTCTAGTAGTTTGTATGTTAGTAGAGGTATGGGATCCCTTATCCGGAAACCTACTATCCAGCAAGTTCCGAATTGCAGAAAGGCCGTCTCCCACAGACTCCATTATAAGCAAATAATTCTAATTTTTTAAAAGTGATTTCCTTTTTCTCTGTAGTAATAAAACAGAACCTTGTACTTGATCCCAACTAAGATATAATTACCCCTTATTGGGGGCAGAACTGTCCTATTGGGTTTATTTAATGGTTAAATGATTCCCTTTTCTCTATAATAATAAAACAGTACCTGTACTTGATCCCAACTAAGATATAATTACCCCTTATTGGGGGCAGAACAGCCCTATTGGGTTTATTTAATGGTTAAATGATTCCCTTTTCTCTGTAGTAATAAAACAGTACCTGTACTTGATCCCAACTAAGATATAATTACCCCTTATTGGGGGCAGAACAGCCCTATTGGGTTTATTTAATGGTTAAATGATTCCCTTTTCTCTGTAATAATAAAACAGTACCTGTACTTGATCCCAACTAAGATATAATTACCCCTTATTGGGGGCAGAACAGCCCTATTGGGTTTATTTAATGGTTAAATGATTCCCTTTTCTCTGTAATAATAAAACAGTACCTGTACTTGATCCCAACTAAGATATAATTAATCCTTATTGGAGGCAAAACAGTCCTATTGGGTTTATTCAATAAAAGTTATGGAGATCCAAATTACGGATCTCTTATCCGGAAAACCCCAGGTCCCGAGCATTCTGGATAACAGGTCTCATACCTGTAGTGTGTAGCTTAGTCATGTGTATCTTTCCAGTGAGTATCCTGTGTGCTGGTGTCTCGGGTCACTGACTGCAGGAAGAGAGGAAACACTTTCCCTTTATAAAAACATAGAGACTATATGCTCAGTGCATGGGGAGGGGGTGGAATAGAGGGGGGGTTGGATAACATACCTGTCCTTTCACATCTGCAGTTCAGCGCAGCTGGAAGGCTGCAGTTTATTATTATTGTTAATAACATGGATTTATAAAGATTACACAATGTGTGTGGTATCCGTTTCCCCCTCCCGCCCCAAGCCCCCAGTATGACTTTACCTCCACTTTAGCTACAGTTTGGGAATACTTGCACTTTTATGAACCCCCCTCTGCCCAAGGCAAAGGCAAATCCTTCAGTATTATTCCTTTGCTGGAGAAAAAATTGCTTAAGCTATTTTTCTCCAGGCTCTGCACCTTACTTACTTTTCCCAGGCGTCCCTAGCACAGGCCTAAAGATCTTTAAGTATATTATAGAATGGCCTATTCTTAGTAACTTTTAAACTGGTCTTCATTTTGTATTGTTTTTGAATGATTTGCCTTGTTCTTCTGACTATTTCCAGCTTCCAAATGGGGGTCACTGACCCCAGCAGCCAAAAAACTATTGCTGTGTGAGGCTACAATTTTATTGTTATTGTTACTTTTTATTACTTATCTATTTGTGCCCTCCTTTATTCATATCACTGTTTTTGTTTTAAATGACTGCCTGGTTGCTAGGTTAAACTGGACCCTATCAACCAGATAGCTGCTGAAATTCCAAACTGGAGAGCTGTAAATAACTTAAAAACCTCAAATAATAAAAAAGACCAATTGCAAATTGTCTTAGAATAGCACTCTCTACATCAGGGATCCCCGACCAGTGGCTCCTGAGCAACATGTTGCTCCCCAACCCCTTTGATGTTGCTCCCAGTGGCCTCAAAGTTGGTGCCCATTTTTGAATTTCTTATTTGGAGGCATGTTTCGGAGGCATAAAGGCCATCTGTACTGCTAAACAGTACCTCTAGTAGTCTACAAGTCCACATTGGGCTACTAATTGACCAATCTAAATCCTTATTGGTCACCTACTTGGAAAGATTTTGTGCTTGTGTTGCTCCCCACCCTTTTTTCATTGAAATGTTGCTCACAGGTAAAAAAAGGTTGAGGATCCCTGCTCTGCATCATACTAAAAGTTAATTGGAAGGTACAACTGTACAAGGCCAGATCCACTCGATGCATTATTTGACCACCCACATTCTGGTGGGGGTATTACTTTCCCTCCCGGACTCGTGGGCTGGTACATTTATTTCCTATAATGAGCACTAGACTAGGAAAAATGTAACTGATGGGGGGGAAGGTTTGTATCACTTGAATGAATTCATTGCCCCCCCCCCCCCCTTTCCTTGGACTATTGTGACTATTAGATGTTACTGCTCTCAGAACTCTATGCAAAATGGCCTCCCCCAGCCGTATGGTAATGGATATGCCCTGGGGGGTAAGGGATGGTTACATAGCTACAGGCACCTCTGGGGTTGTGCTCACAACAAACCCTGTTGCTCAGCATTGAGCTGTGAATTGGGACAGGGCTCTGTGAGCAGAACAGGGCTGGGGACACCTTGCCAGTCACATACACAGATAAAATAGCCCGGGACTATATTCCCTCAGGCTAGGAGAGCCACGCTCCTCTTTTATGTCCCTCTAAATGATCTGCAAAGCAGTAGTTAATGGAGCGCTAATGAACAAGCAGAATCGGCTAAACATTAATTACTTTTATGATTCTCTGCAAGGCCGCACCAGGAAGTGGCTCACAAACGAGCGCTGCCAAGGGAATCCTCTTCCCGCCAACTGCTGAAAAACGGCACATGTAGTCTAATGGTAGTAAAGGGCAAGTTAATGGTGGATGATTTTATTGGTGCAGACAAATTTCACTCCCTAAACAGTAGAACGTAAACATTTTGATCATTGTTTCTAAAGGAGCACAGCAGTGGTCAAAAGTGCTCATAGCTCTTAATGTTATTGAACTATTAAAGAATTTAGTCAAACTGGAATATATATCAGTAAATATTGCCCTTGTACATCCTTTCCCTTGAGCCGCCATTTAGTGATGGGCTGTGTGCTCCCTCAGAGATCAGCTGACAGGAAGTAATGCAGCTCTAACTGTAACAGGAAGTAGTGTGAGAGTAAAAGGCAAAACTCTGTCCATTCATTGGCTAATGGGCCTAGCATGTATGTGTGCCATGGCTTGTTTGTGTGCACTGCATTGGCACATTTATGAGGTCTAACGAGACTGCAGGCCCCTCTTGGACAGGAAAATCAAACCTGCTCAATTGATATTGATATTGGCCAGATATTAGCCAGGCAGGCCTGTCGGCGGGGCCAATAAACTGCTGACTTACGAGTCTGGAAGGACTAAATGTATTTTAAAAATGTATTCTTTATTAAAAAACATTTGATTAGATATAAACATTGATAACAGCAATAACATTGATAATTGGTCACAAATATTTACACATAGTAAGGACAACATAAATCCCTTTAAACGTGATCATCGATAAACATTGACTCCTTTAACAACAACAACACAGCTATGTTTGGATATTCTTAAGGGAAGCCAGGTAAGTATAATTTGATTGGCTCCAATCCAAGCACTTGGTGCCTGAGCAGTTAATGGCACCGGTACTGTTCCCACAACACCATAACTGGGATTTGTATGCCCGGAGCTGCCATTACTGAGATGTAATTGTCTCTGAGCTATGTTGTGTAAATAAGGGATGGCGTGTGTTCTGCGTATGAGTCTGGGCCCCTGTTGCACCTATCAACAAATGGAAGATGGCAAGGCAAGCATTCAGTGTTGGGGATAATTGGAAACCGTAGAAACAGAACAAAGATGGCAACAGTTACAACTGGGAATGCTGGAAAAGCAGGGTTAATGGCTGCCTAATAAGCATATGATAAACCAACCTGGAACACTGTAAACATTGGAATTGTGACCCATGTCTGTATGTGACCTGCAGGTATTATTCCCAGGGGCGCCCGACCTGTGCTGCATTCTTCTCCATGCAATACCAAACCATTAAGCATAATAGGGAGAGTATTGCTAAGCACTTTGTGCTTCATTGTGACCGCTCTGGGTACAACAGAGAGCAGCCTTTCCCTAGAGCACTGTCTATATCAAGAGTAAGGAAAAGCACACTCACAAACAGGGACGTGTTCCTACATGGGGTTCTTCTATGCCTAACGCCTAGTTCTGTGTCACCGAGGTCCTATTAGACAATGGCTGCTTTTAGTATTTAGTTCTGGTCTTTTCCCAACTAATACTCACAGGCCTGAAATGCGTGGTGAAAAGGATTTAGCCATGAACGCTTCTGCAGATTGTCTTTAGTCTGACTTCATCACCTTTAAATAAACTTTCAATATAATGATGAGGGTGATATTCTGAGGCAATTTGGAACTGGTATTCATTTTTTTTTTTTTTTTAATTATTTAACCTTTTTTCAGTAGCTCTCCAGTTTTGAATTGCATCAGCTTTCTGGTTGCTAGGGTCCAAATTAGCCTAGCAGCCAGTCAGTGGTTTGAATGAGAGACTAGCATATAAATAGGAAAGGACCTGAATAGAAAGATAAGTAATATAAGTAGTATATAGAAGGCTGAGCATAGGCCTTCTATACTGTTCTAAAAGTTAACCTAAAGGTAAACTACCCCTCCAACACTGTAACCGTGGCACATTATACCCCTTTTTGGGGTGACTGGGGTATGATGCATGGAAATGGAAACAAATGCCCCTGAAACTATCTTCAGAAGTTGGCAACTACAAAGATAGCAGAATACAAAGAAATTGCAGATGCTCTCTTTTTATTTAGTGACAGCTGATATCTGGTTGGGGGCTGGGGGCGGTATATGGAATGTGAGTTTGGGGCACGGCCTTAACTTCCGAGGCCTCATGTCTATCACCGATACAAATATCTGCCTCTGGCTGCCGCACAACCTGTGACCTGTAAAGGTGCATTCCTAGTGCGTGACTTAGCCAATACACAGCCACATATTGCTGTCGCTAGCATTTGACAAATAACCATTGGAATGTGTTCCTTAATGTATTTTATTTGGGGGTTTATTACATTTATTAGTGGATATGCTATTTAACATTATGGGGGTTCATTGGAGAAGAGTGTGAGTGGAGCTAAGGTTTAGGATGTGATCCTGAGGCCAGGCAAGGCCTATCAGTACTATAATCTTATTACTAGCAGATTTATACAAATGCTGTTGATATCTGGCTAAGGAAGCATGGGTTGGCTTGGCATGGATGCCAGAACTGACACCTGAAGGAAATTATCCATTGAAAGATCTTTCCATAAACCACGAAGCAGAACCCCCCTCCACATTAGTCAGTGCGTGTCACTCTGTGTCTGGGGTGTGTGAGGACTCTTTTATTAGAAATGGTGGAGTTCCTTTTTATATACTAAACAAACCACAGACTTGTAAAATACATCTTTGGGCATGGTTTCCATAAGCTTGCCAAACCAACTGCTGCTCTCCCTTGTAACCTGTTATCTGATGAGCTGGGGGTGCACAGTCATGGTGTTTGGCCATTACATTTAAACCTTATACTTATATATTATTATTATTGTACATAATATAGATATAGATATTATTATGGGATGTGAAGAAGGCCTTAGCTGAGACAAATAATGTGCTCAAAGGTACGGGGATGTGTGGGGTGGTATGTTTGGGGGGCTGGGCACAAGCCCTTTGTATAACAATGGGTTTCTGTCTTGCTGGGCTGCATTGATTGCACGTAAACTTATCTGTCATTTTAAAGGACAAGGAAAGCCAAAAGTTGTTTCTCCCCCCCAGGTTGTTGCTGGCATATATATACCATAATTACTCCTTGCCTGGTAGTATCACTAGTGTCCATAAAAGGAACATAGTTCTGTGCTGGGTTGGCTTTCTCCCAGTAATGGCCGTGGCTCCTTGCATCCCATTTCCTGCCTGAAATTTCACATACCTCTAACAACTGCCCTTTAACTGCTTAGATGGGACTGCAGGCACTCCATGATTCTCTAATTACAGCAGGCTATGAGCAGGAACAGATCCTTTAACCCCCTTTCATTCAGTAACACAAAGTCCTTTGAAATGAGGAAACCAAAACACAGATTATTAGGCTTATTACACACGGATAACTAAAATACTAAACCTTACTGGTTACCATATTAAACTTGTGTCATATGGGGATATTTGCCCTGACTGGGATTAAAGCTGGCCATACATGCACAGATTTGATTGGACAGTTTGGCCTCCTGTTCTGATCATTCAGGTGACTTCTTGTACAGTATATGTCCTTTTGGCTAACTGGTCTATCAGCCGGAGTACCTTACAGATCAACATGTGTGGGCACCTTAAGCCAGGGAGGTTAAAAGAAGCAATAACAGGGTTAAAATATCCTGGACCAGTAATGTGCAACTTCTCCAACCAACTCCTAACATTTCCCCAAAAACCTTCATCCAGTGTATGGTGGGAATTGTACAAAAGCTGGAGGGCCACAAACTGATCCAGGCCTTCTCTCCTATAGTGCCCTGGCTCTAGTTTATATCATAGCTCCAGTGCTTCAAGATAAAAATAAGAACTATCTCATTCTTCCCAAGGAGAACATAGCCACTGGACCACGACCATTTGCTAACAGGAAATTGACTCGAAAGTGAGCTAAAATCAGGCAATTTCCCCAGCAAATTAAGATTACCCAGTCTCCGTTTCTTTCATAAGCCCCACAGTGTAACACAGGCATCAAAAAAATTAAAAGACAGAAATAGAACGATATTTGTTCTGTAACAAAATCCGGTGCGGTCACGCTACATAAATTCCGCGGCACCGGCACGTTTCTATCCAATAGGTGTGAATTGTAACACCAGCAAGAAGCCGAGCCTTTCCCAAACACGACTGACAGGGCATGGGGGAATAGTAATGTTTTTCTTCAGATGCCTGGATATCTCCGCAAAGTCATAAAGCCTTTCAGTTTCATAGTCCTTCTAATTAGTACATTGGCTGTCTAGCAGCTGAACCCCCAGATACACCCTTGCAGAGCTTTATGCCAGGTATACAGTAACCAAAATATTGACTTTAAATTAGGCTTTATATACACTACTCTGAATGCTGTAATTTTATCCTTGTTTTCCAAAAAATGTAACAGTTGGCTGTCTGCTATCATTGCAGGCTTTTAATATCTGCTGATTGGTTGTCATAGGTTTAGGACTTGGGTAAGTGTTGCCCATGTTACTGAATTACACTTTAGGCAAATGTACACTATTTGGGGCCCATTGACTTGCCTGCAGTTTTTGCTGTGCACTATGCACAAAGAACTTGGTACATGGTGCGCCATTGGTGCTCCTTATCTGAACCCACCATTTGGGCCTCAGACGGGTTGCAGCTGGGTGGCAGGCCACATTCAACTACCCATACACTGCAGTGATGTGACTGCCTAAGGTACCCGATCTTAATTAATTCTAATGTTAATGGCAGAGAACTGCTGCAATCAGAATGCCCAAGCCCACTCAGCGCCACTTCCATATATACTATATAGGGTAACCTTTCATTGTTATGGAAGGAGAAGGAGGCTGGGATTTATGCTTTGCTACAGACAGGAACAGGGGAGGGTGCAGGTTAGTCAAATGATACCCTGTTCCCATGCAAGCCAAATCTATTCCCACGACTTGGGCTTTTCATGTTATGTTGAGCTGACAGGTTTCGTGGCTACAGGGGAAGAGGTGTAAGTGTGCGTGCATATAGCTTGGGAGGCACTGAGCATTCCTGTTGCCTGTTCAGCAGATCACAAGCCAGATAGAGCTCTTTGCACGGTCCAACCCCTGCTGACTATCAACTAAATGCTCATGTCCAAGGACTGACAAATGCTCCCGCTGGCAGTTCGGCACTTATTGTACTGGCACCAAATCTTCCAGTAAGGTGGAACGCGGTTGTGAAAGATGAAGGTGGCACACCTGAGTGGCCTCCACCATATGCACAGCCCTGTGCATTGTTATATAATCGCTGGCATTCGTGCTGATTTCTGCGGTGGGACTACACCCTCAGAATCTGGCATCCCACAACCAGCCCTGCCTGTGGTCTGATATGACTTTATGTGGCCTTCATTGTCTCCTGAAAACTACCCTACTGTCTATATCAGAAACAAAATGATAACCATGCAATTGGTCTTATTAGGTTTACTTTTGCATGTGTTTTCAGATATGTAATTCTTTGCTATGCCCTTCCAGCTTGGCACTTGGCATTGTAATTTGCAGGTCGGATAGTGGGAGAATAGGAAGGCAAAAGTTGGAGAGCTGTGTGCTCTGCAGAGAAAGCTCTTCCACTCCCCTGCTCAGTGTGGCAATGAACAGTGCAGCCTGGGGGTTATTAAAGGAGATCCCAGCTCATTGCTGACTTGGTTTCTTGGTTACGGAAAACTTTTGTTTTTCTTAAGAGATCAGACTGGCGGAACAGGTTAGTGGCTGCTTGTCACTGCACGCTGGGCCATGGGTGGATAGCAATATGGGCATCCACTGCAGAGATTCCTTTATTATTATTTTTTTTCTGCTAGTGACGGCACAGAATCAGTAAACACAAGGCACAATAGAACTTAATACCAGAGAAGGGGAAACACAGGATAATATTACATTGTAGAATAGACCGGAAAAGAAAGGGCAAAGGCAGCTGGCATAGGGACCGAATTGAGTGCTGAATTACATTCAAATAATAATGGAAGAGAAGTTTATGGAGCCCTCATTCAGGTTAAGGGGCCGTAACTATACCATAGATTTGACCATCAGCTGGGCAGCCCTGAAGTAAATATAGAATTGGAAAGACTACAATCTTGCTCAGGCCCGGACTGGCAATCTGTGGGTTCAGGCAAATGCCAGAGGGGCTGCTGTAAGATGCCATAGACACTCACTATTTATTGGGCTGGGGGGCTGTTTGGACCTCTGTGTACCTGAAATGCCTGGGCCTATTTTAATGCCAGTTCAGACCTGGTTTTGCTTGTTCAGCATTGCTAATTTAGTTGTACTAATGTTCTAAAAAAACAATGAGAAAACGGCTTTATTTTTTAAATAAAATATATAATTTTCATGAGATTGTCGTGCATCAGACCTCCCTTGCTTTTCCCACCCCTGGAACCCGTGTTCATGTGAAATCTCTAACCTCTATCTACTAGGACTTTGTCCAGATCCTTCTTTTTACTCAAACTGCTCAGAGTTTTCCACATTAGATGCGTATGGGAGAAAAATGATGTTGTGCTCACTGTCAGTTGCAATAAGGGGATGGTGCAAGGCCAAATGGGATTCCTGCCTGCCAAGTCGGAGCAACATGAGTTGTCCCTAGCACCGGAACCTTTCCAAGTGAATTAGAACCTAGATTACATGTCATAGGCGAGTCTCCTTAAATTGCACAAACAGACAAGTGGTAACAGACAAACCATATCCCTTAAATGGTTTAATGGCTCATGTTATAAGGGCAGTGTGCCAAATTATATTTTAGTTTTTTTTTGTTTTGTTTTTTTTTGTAGATAATGTAGCTGGGGCGAGGCAGACACCTCCCTCTTCTATAAGCCTCAGTGCAACATATGCAAAAAGCAGACATACAGGACAGGGTGGCCTCTACTGGGGCCGCCTTTAGTGATGTGGTATTTTCATCAAAATGCCCCTGCCTTTCACCCCTTTCTATATTAATGTATGGGAAACGCTGTGTCTGAAGCTCAGGCAGTGATAACAGTTGGGTGTCCACTCAAGTAAAGGATTTTTAGTGAAGGTCCATCTGTGAGGAGCATTTTGACCTCTGTTGGTTTCAGCTGGATGGCGCTGGTGGTCAAAAAGCTACATCTTCTATTAGCCTTATTAAACGTTTTTGGCAGTCAATAATTTTGGTCAGGCGTGAGGTTCTGAATATCTGTGAGATGAATGAAATGTTCTCCCCAAATCTTGCCCTAACTGGTCTTCACTAAATTATTCTCCCTTACAAATTACGAATAGCAGGGTATTTTTTTGTGTTTGTTTTTTGTGAGTTGTTCCATCTTCCTTTTTGTGTGAGTTTCTGAGGCCCAGTGTAATGACGGGTGAGTAATTTCTAGTAATTAAGCAGGTATTGTAACACTATGGCTTCAGGCCAAGGGTAGATGCCCATCTATTACATCAGTGCACTTAGTTTTAGGGGTGTGCACACCCATTTTTTTGATGTAATGAACAGGAGGAATCTGCCCTGACCTGCATTCTGTGTGCAATATACTTTCTTGATCTTTTTTATGGTGCATCCAGTGCCATCATATTTATACTAGCGCTGGAATTGGAAGGGTCCTGAGAGTTGCTTCTATGCCTCTCCCTATTTTGGCTTAACCAGGGTGGCCAGTTGCTCTTATTTGCTTAGTTTTATTATTCCATGTCACTTAGATTTCTATAATGTATAGTTACAACCCTAAGTACTAAGAGTTCTATTTATCCAACACATAGGCTACTTTAGATTTCTGGTAACTCTCTATACAGCCCCCCTGGCTGGGGGAGTGCCATTTACGACTGCCACAGTGTCATGCCCCTTATGACTTCTTCCAATGATGTTATAACACAATAATAGGCCTATGGGAATTGATATTGAATTATGTGGCAAACCAATCAGAATAATAGTGACTGCTTAAGCAAGCCTAGGACTGCAAACTTAGCCTGAAACGCGCCTTTATAGAATGTTAAGGAAATAAAGCAAAATAAATGTACAGCAAGCTGCTGATATTTCCATTAATGAAATAAAAACATTATATTAAGATATTAAAGTATGGTGGCCCTTTATAATTGGGTTCCTTGGAGCTTATCTGAAAGACCCCCCCTGGAAATCCATAAGAATTCAGATCTTTGGGTTCTTTTCTCCAGTCTAATGACAAAGGATTCATCGTGTGCATGATTCACTGAGGTTTTGCCAAAATTAGACTGGTTTGATGCTTTGTTGTTGAGAAATAGAATAGTGTGTAATCTTGCTTCCCTGTTTTAATCTGAATCACTAACTAGTCATAACCTATATATATATATATATTTCTTCCCTATCAACTGCTGTGTTATTACCAGTACTGTTTCCCCCCATCGGTTGACAGTGGCTTCCACCTTGATTGCATCCCTGCACCCCACGCCAAAATTATTCTAAGACATGAACATATATTGGACCTGTTTATTGGTCAGTTTCCCATTGGGCACAATATGCCTTCCCCCAGTAATTATCAGTTATACTCATACTGCATGAGAGGTTGGCGCTCACTCTCCGGGGGGAATAATGAACCCCAAACTAAAAGAATCAATGCACAAAGGATGATATCGATTATGGGGAACATTTGTTTTTTTTGTACGCCTTCCAAAAGGAGCGGTGCATTTCAGAACTTATAATATCATTTCAGATCCTTAGCTTCTTTAAAAGGCCTGTGTAGGTGGAACCTCTGGCTTTTATATTAAAACATTTCTAGGATTCCCCATAAAGTTTATGAGTACTGGTGCAGCGTACCACTCCATTTGTCCAAGGCTGTCCACACCCACATCCTTTAAACCCCTCCCCCTTTGCCTAGCCCAGTCTTTGAACTAATATGCTGTACAAAACAGGCTTCCTCAGTGCCAAGTGTGAGCCAGGCACATCACTCACCTTAATGCCTATGAGTGAGACATTAATTAGGTATAAATGCCTTTGCCTGTCAAGCGTAAAATCCATAAATGTTTAAAGGTGGTTTGCTCGCGGATTTAAGAGTACCGCAATATTTCGGATACCACAGAGCAAATGTCACGGATTCCTTTAAACCAGTGCTGTCCAACTTCTGTGGTACCGAGGGCCGGAATTTTTCCGACCTACGTGGTGGAGGGCCGATAATGGAAGCCAGTTTTCACTACTCCCCTTTTTGAAACTGCACCCACTTGAACACACCCATGTTATCACATGACCATACCCATATTAATGGTTGTAGTACAGCAAAAACTTGCCATACTCTGCCTTCCCTACCCTGGCTGTGTGTGCCATACTCTGCCTGCCCTACCCTGCCTGCGTGCCATACTTGGCTGGTTTGTGCCATACTTGGCCTGTGTGTGCCATATTCTGCCTGCCCTACCCTGCCTGTGTGTGCCATACTCTGCCTTCCCTACCCTGCCTGCATGTGCCATACTTTCACTGTGTTTGCCATTCTTGGCTGGTTTGTGCCATACTTGGCCTGTGTGTGCCATACTCTGCCTTCCCTACCCTGCCTGTGTGTGCCATACTCTGCCTTCCCTACCCTGCCTGTGTGTGCCATACTCTGCCTTCCCTGCCCTGCCTGTGTGTGCCATACTCTGCTTGCCCTATGATGCCTGTGTGTATGGCACACACAGGCAGCCTACAGTGACACAATGCTGGCATTGCTCCTACAGTCTGCACAATAACTATATATTAAAAAACTTTTTAATTGCAGTACCACCTCAGTATATGTTCTTTTTGCAGTGTGCAGGGATTATTTGTGGGTTTCTACTGCTCCTGAGGTGTGAACAGGGGAACAATGGGGGTGATTACAGCCTGAGCCTGAGGTGTGAACACTGCAGGGGGGGAACAATGCAGAGATTAAAAGGTGTGAACAACACAGGGGATTACATATTTAAACAATACAGCCTGATTACAGCCTGAATCTGAGGTGAGAACCATGCAGGGGGCCAGTTAATCACAGTACTGATACCATTTAAAGCTTACACAAGAGTAAGCCATCAAAGCAGCCAGACAGGTGGGGGGCCACACAGAGGGGGGTCGCGGGCCGCATGCGGCCCGCGGGCCGCCAGTTGGACAGCACTGCTTTAAACCATTAATGATTTCCCGTGTTGATGCAGGCCGAATGTAATTGAATTAATGGTTCTGTGTAAATATTTTCCTTCGGATGGATGTCTCCGCATACAATATCGCTCGCATTTTCTTATCGAAAAGCATTAACTTCAAGTCAGTAGTGATCATCAGAATGGCAGAAATAGAAATGCAGAGGCAGATTTTTTTTTCCGTTCATCACATGATGTCATAAAAAAAGAACCAAGCTGTAGAAATCTGTCCCGTTTGCCCTTAGCCAAAAAGGCTAATGCAGGATAGGGTATGGGATCTGTTATCCAGAAATCTCTGAATTAGAGGAAGGCCATCTCCCATAGACTCCCTTATAAGCACATAATTGCAATTTTTAAAAAATGATTTCCTTTACTCTGTAATAATAAAACAGTACCTGTACTTGATCCCGACTAAGATATAATTACCCCTTATTGGGGGCAGAACAGTCCTATTGGGTTTATTTAATGGTTAAATGATTCCCTTTTCTCGGTAATAATAAAACAGTACCTGTACTTGATCCCAACTAAGATATAATTACCCCTTATTGGGGGCAGAACAGCCCTATTGGGTTTATTTAATGGTTAAATGATTCCCTTTTCTCTGTAATAATAAAACAGTACCTGTACTTGATCCCAACTAAGATATAATTACCCCTTATTGGGGGCAGAACAGCCCTATTGGGTTTATTTAATGGTTAAATGATTCCCTTTTCTCTGTAATAATAAAACAGTGCCTGTACTTGATCCCAACTAAGATATAATTACCCCTTATTGGGGGCAGAACAGCCTTATTGGGTTTATTTAATGGTTAAATGATTCCCTTTTCTCTGTAATAATAAAACAGTACCTGTACTTGATCCCAACTAAGATATAATTACCCCTTATTGGGACAGAACAGCCCTATTGGGTTTATTTCATGGTTAAATGATTCCCTTTTCCCTGTAATAATAAAACAGTACCTGTACTTGATCCCAACTAAGATATAATTACCCCTTATTGGGGCAGAACAGCCCTATTGGGTTTATTTCATGGTTAAATGATTCCCTTTTCCCTGTAATAATAAAACAGTACCTGTACTTGATCCCAACTAAGATATAATTACCCCTTATTGGGGGGCAGAACAATCCTATTGGGTTTAAACTTAGTTTTAAAAGATTTTTTAGTAGACTTAAGGTATGGAGATCCAAATTGTGAAAAGACCCTGTATCTGGAAAACCCCAGGTCCCAGGTATTCTGAATAGCAGGCCCCATACCTGTATAAGCATTAAAACTAGGGTTGTACCAAATCCAGGATTTGGTTTGGGATTCTGCCAAGATTCTGCCTTTTTCAGCACGGGCAAATCCAAATAGTTAAAACCACGTGACTTTTTGTCACATAAACACGGAAGTTGAAAATGTTTCGCCGCGCTGCTCTCCATATGCAGATTAGGATTCGGTTCGGTATTCGGCCAAATCTTTCACGAAGGATTCAGGGTTTGGCCGAATCCCAAAATAGTGGATTCGGTGCATCCCTTGTTAAAACCCCATTGGGGTGTATATATAAAAGCATTAAAACCTCATTGTGGGGCTGATTTACAAGTAGTTGCCAATCAGCAATTAGTTTTCAACAGTCTGCTACTAGTTGAAGAATGAAAGCAAAGGCCTGATTGGTTGCAGTTTAACTCCTGTGTATATACACTTGCTGTATATAGATTTCCTTTTAATCTGTGCTGCAAATCTGAACTCTGCATGACTGATGGGTATTATCTGTATTCCGTGTATCTGCCATGGGTATGCGGGCAAGAGCTTTTACAGTAAATATTGCATTTTCCCTGGTATTTCCCAGAAGCACATTAGGTGCCGGGTGTAATTAGTGCAGGCTATAAACATCTCCTGATTACAGAGTATCCGGCCCCCTGGGGGTATGACGGGCACTTGCTGTCACCCACACATGCACTCACACCTGTCACACGCGTGAGACCCCAGCCTGGTGTTCCTGTCACTCCCACCTTCCTGCGGCCCACTCGCTCTCGGGCCCAGCTGTATCCTCTAGGGACTCATCGCCCGGCTCCTCTTCACCCTGTCATTGGGCAAGATATCAATTACCAAGACTCTTGACAGAAAAATTAGATACCCCCCCGGCCTACTGGACAGGGGAAGGAGGTGCTGAACTTTATAACAGGATAAACAGCAGGTGCTTTATTCTCTTCCCTTGTCTCATTAACATAGGTAATTACGATAAATGATAGCGTTTAACATGGCTTTTTCCAACGCATAATGCTTGCTGGTTAGCTGGGACCCCCCTATTTCATGGCCTTTGCTCTAAATGACTGGCATTAACCCCTTCTCAGCTGGTAATTGTTGGATCTATTTTGAGATCAGTACCAGGTCAGACAATGTATATAGTGTTATTTTTCCAGCTTTTATATTTATATTATTTTTAGAAATACGGACATTTGCCTCTTTTGCTTTTTTGCTTCAGCTTTGCCTAAACTTCCATTGTTTACTGGCTGGGCAGATTCTTCTTTATCTTCTCCCACATCCCTTATACCACTGCTGTTCAACTTATTACATGTAGTGGGCCAATTATATCTCACACACAATGCTGGAGGGGCCAGATACAGTTGAACTGATTAAGTCTGTGGAGCCTTTGAGAAGACGGGGGGGGGGGTCATGAAAATACTTTAAAAAACCAATGCTGGCCCATAGGCCTCCAGTTGGGCAGCACTGCCTTATACAATACCATATATGCATTATAGGTATACAGTTTGGGGGGCAGTTTGATTTGGGAACTGGAGGTGCGACCTAGTGGCTAAGGAGCATGGTTGGGTGGGACTTGCTGTGTAGTAAGGTATTGAGCAGTACTGAGCCACCCTAGGTTGGGCTGTGTTAGGAAGCAGGGAGTTGTGCTCACTAGTGGGTGATTGGCACCTTTGCTCGCTGGACAGTGAGGCAGTTATGGGAAAGTTTCTGAATGATTTGCTTATCCCTCTCCAACATCTGAGATCTCCTGGAGATGATAAAGAATCCGTGTCAGCGGAGGAATTTGCATCCGGTTTAAACTTTGCATAACTGAAATGTAAAAGCCTAAATGACAGTTGTGACCCTAGGCCGCATTTGTCTTCCCTTTATTTTCCCTAAATAGGCGGCCAGAATATCACGGCTTATTATGTGCATTTAACATTGGGAGTAATGTGTTTAACCTCGATGGTGCCATTGTATTGGTGTCTGTGGGGAATGCCTCGGCTAAGCATTATGGCAGCACCCACTCATAGGTAGAAATACAAATACAGGTAGGGAGTGTTCCGTTCACACCAAGAGGAAATAAAGTGACAATATATAATTTGTCATGATGTGAATGTGCCCCCTCCCTATGCTTGTCTTTGAAATCTGAATAAACTTTTCATCCTTTGCCCAAACCCCAGTTGCAGTAGCCGGCCACGCATGCTTCCATGGCCGCCCAGTCCCACCCAGTGAGGCTTTTGAACTCCACTCTAAAGGTTTAATTCCTTTATAACTGTCTTAACTGAACAAGGACTGTATCTAATTGTCCTGCTGCTCTGATCCTGCCAATATGGGAACCTTTTCTAGGATGAAAGAATTTTCTGCTCAATGGACCCCCTGCCGACATGGAATTAACAGCTAGCATCTTGTTGTTCCATTGCTCACCTAATTACAGTATTCCAGCACCGGCACTGGCAACTTTAACTCCTACCAGAGACCTTTCTCCCCTTATTTCTCTCATTGTACATTTCAGATAAAATACCAATAAAGTAATATATTTGTTTTTTGGCAGCATCCTCGTTCAGTACCGTTGTAGCAGTACCCAATATTCCAATCCCAATCTGGTATAAATTGGCCTCTGCCCACCCAGTGCCTTAGGTTTTTCCCTCCCAATAAACCCACTCAGGAGGCTGAGAATTTCATCTCTAAATAACGGATTATTATGAACAATCAGAATTTTTTTTGCTTTGCACCATTTGATTGGTCACACTTTTGTGCAGTTGCACCTATAATGGATCATTTGCCCATGCTTGCATATTTAGTGCTAATCAGAGGAGTGTTGCCAAATCTAATATTATTTATCTGATTGTTGTATGGCCCTTCCCTGACCTGCAAAGTGCCCCATTTGTTACCTGCTTTAGTCAGGTGATAAAGCCACAGTCTTGGGGATCAACCGAAGACTTCGCTTCATGGCAACCTACAGGTTCTTCTGCGGAAGGCTAAAGCTGGCCATACATTATACGATCCGCTCGTTGGGTAAGATTGGGCTAATCCGATCTTTGGCCCTAGGGCCAAGCAGTCTGGTTACATCAATGGAAATACAGGGTGCCAGAGTGGAAATACAGAGGTTGCATCAACATCAGATTTTTGGCCAGATGTCGGTTGGGTAGGCCTATTGAAGGGCCCCATACACAGGTAGATAAGCTGCCGGATTAGTTTTAAGGGCCCGAATGTGCCCGTGTATGGGCGACCTTAAGTTTAATAATCTGCTTTTATTCACTCCAGTCTTGGACTTGGTTCTTGTCTGCTGTACGGACTATGCATAATCCCTGCCAATGTCTGTGAGTTATTGTTGGTGGGATACACGACCTCGTAATAACTTCAACACTGTAACTGTCGTATGGTGGGCTCGGCTCTCACCAAGACATTTCTGCTCTGGAATCTGAAAGTTACTGTTCCATTTTTCTCGGATCTTTCCCACGCAATCTTTTATCCTGGTGTCCAGAGATTTCTTGGATCTTGTCCCATTGTTTCAATGAAGCTGTAGACACGGGACTATTGGGAATACTAGTCATGTATCCATGCAGACCTGGGTTGTTTTTTGGCTCACTGCTCTGTACTCCTATAATGAAATTGATGTTATTCATAACAGAATGTTGGCAGAACAACAGAAGGAGCTATAACCTAAAACACTCAGTACTGGGCTTTGAAGGTTTTTGACCATGGCGATACCTATTTATCTAAGTAATGGTTGGGTATCTGACCTGAATCCAACTGTATCTAACTGATTATAAACCAATTTCTTTGTTTCAAAGCTGATTCCAAAGTTTAGTCTGGATCCCCTGGAAAAGAAACCCATGTTCTGATTAAGAGAAACCAGATTAATCCTCTTCTTTAGTTCAAGGGCTGTGACAGACGGGGAGATTAGTCGGCGCGACTAATCTCCCCGAAATGCCATCCCACCAGCGAGAATGTAAATCGCCGGTGGGAAGGCATACGCGGCGGCGCGATTTGCCTAAGTCGCCCGAACTTTCCTCTCAAGGCAACTTTGAAAGGAAAGTTCTCACCAGTGGGATGGCATTTCGGGGAGATTAGTCACCTGCGACAAAGGAGATTTGTCTGGGGCAACTAATCTCCCCGTCTGTCACAGCCCTAATAGTCCAGGTATGGGATTCGATATCCAGAAACTCATTATCTGGAAAGTTTACTTTTTCTCCGTAATAATAAAACAGATACTTGTTTTGATCCCAACTAAGATATAATTACCCCTTATTGGGGGCAGAACAGCCCTATTGGGTTTATTTAATGGTTAAATGATTCCCTTTTCTCTGTAATAATAAAACAGTACCTGTACTTGATCCCAACTAAGATATAATTACCCCTTATTGGGGCAGAACAGCCCTATTGGGTTTATTTAATGGTTAAATGATTCCCTTTTTTCTGTAATAATAAAACAGTACCTGTACTTGATCCCAACTAAGATATAATTACCCCTTATTGGGGGCAGAACAGCCCTATTGGGTTTATTTAATGGTTAAATGATTCCCTTTTCTCTGTAATAATAAAACAATACCTGTACTTGATCCCAACTAAGATATAATTACCCCTTATTCGGGGCAGAACAGTCCTATTGGGTTTATTTAATGGTTAAATGATTCCCTTATCTCTGCAATAATAAAACAGTACCTGTACTTGATCCCAACTAAGATATAATTACCCCTTATTGGGGGCAGAACAGCCCTATTGGGTTTATTTAATGGTTAAATGATTCCCTTTTTTCTGTAATAATAAAACAGTACCTGTACTTGATCCCAACTAAGATATAATTACCCCTTATTGGGGGCAGAACAGCCCTATTGGGTTTATTTAATGGTTAAATGATCCCCTTATCTCTGCAATAATAAAACAGTACCTGTACTTGATCCCAACTAAGATATAATTAATCCTTATTGGAGCCAAAAGAATATTGGGTTTATTTAATGTTTAAATTATTATTAGTAGACTTAAGGTATGCAGATCCAAATGACAGAAAACCTGAAAAACCCCAGGTCCGCGCAATCTAGACAATTGGTCCTATACATTGTATCCTGTACATTTATTGCCTTGGGTAGGTAGTACCTAGGTAAGCTCAAGCTATGTCTGCCTTGTGAGCCTGAACCCACAGTGCAGGCAATAGGAATTACATCTGGTTCTCTAACTCGTAATACCCTCCAATCCTTTTGCACTTTATCCTTTTTGACCATAAGGCCAATCTGATAAGACTGCAACCTGCTTTTCATCTTTTTCTGTGTCTTTTTCGGGATAAAACAGCTTAGGTTTCATTTCACGTTACACCCAGTCAGGCTTTTTTTTCCCTCCACAGAATCCTGAGTCACTAAACAGAAAAATATTGCTGTCACTTAAATTGTAAAAATGAATTATGGCCCATGAAATCCTCCCTTCCGTAATCTGGCGGGGGAACAGCAGCCGGTGCAGCTCCGCACCCATTGTGATGTCTTTTCTAGGGAATATCGGGCAGCTTGGGAAAGTGAGTGCCATGAACTCTCTCATTTCTGATTTGCCTAGAACCCCTCTTGCTGTACGGGAGCCCGTTGGGCTCTTGGAACAGATCCCACATAGCTCTGTTGATAGCTCATAGCTGATTTTAAACATCTGCTCCATGTAATGCACTTAGTTTCACATAAGGGAGGCAATAGCTAGCGGCACTGACAATTCATATTATTTGTGTCACATCACATCAATATATCTGAGTTTTACTTCCATTTTTGCAACCATATCTACACTGTACAGGTATGGGATCTGTTATTTGGAAACCCATTATCCAGAAAGCTCCATTACCCCATTATCCCATAGACTCCATTTTAATCAAATAATTCAATCTTAAAAAAAGATTTCCCCTTTTATCTGTAATAATAAAACAGTACTTGATCCCAACTAAGATATAATTACCCCTTATTGGGGCAGAACAGTCCTATTGGGTTTATTTAATGGTTAAATGATTCCCTTTTCTCTGTAATAATAAAACAGAACCTGTACTTGATCCCAACTAAGATATAATTACCCCTTATTGGGGGCAGAACAGCCCTATTGGGTTTATTTAATGGTTAAATGATTCCCGTTTCTCTGTAATAATAAAACAGTACCTGTACTTGATCCCAACTAAGGTATAATTACCCCTTATTGGGGGCAGAACAGTCCTATTGGGTTTATTTAATGGTTAAATGATTCCCTTTTCTCTGTAATAATAAAACAGTACCTGTACTTGATCCCAACTAATACATCATTAATCCTTATTGGAGGCAAAACAATCCTATTGGGTTTAATTCATGTTTAAATGATTTTTTCAGTAGACTTGAGGTATGGAGATCCAAATCGCAGAAAGACCCTTTATCCGGAAAACCCCAGGTTTTGAGCATTCTGGATAGCAGGTCCGATACCTGTGTATAATTAAACTTGTGGTACCATTCCCTATTCCTTTGGCTCAGCAATTCTGAAGATGCTGTAAACTATATTCTTATAAACAGATGCACCTTATCCCCTGGCAAAGCTGATTTCATCAATCTCGACCCTTCTCTCACTACTTTTTCATATTCCGCACCCGTCTGCTTTGATAACAGGAAAATGTACCAAATTTATAGCTATTTTTCCACATATTTTACTTGATTCAGATAAGTATGCCTGCACTTTTGTTTTCCTACTTTCCTGCCATCTACTGTATACAATAGTCCAGTGCTTTCTAGACTTTTCTGGATCAGTCCCCTTTTGAGACCCATTATCTGGCTGGGGGACCCCTTAGATGATACGGTTACTGACATGTAAACATCACTGTATCAGCTATTCAGTAATAGTTCCAGGAATATCTATACTTTGGGAATTAACCCTTCCTAAAATACCTGGCATTCCTCCCGTGTAACAGGTGATTATAAAGTATTTTTATAATATTAAATTCCAGGTATATCTAGGACAGCAAGTAAGTTCTCATGCTTAACTCTCACTCTACTTGACCTTTAAACTGGCCATACAGGAGAATATACTTGATATAGAAGGCATTTTACCAAAATGCTAAACTCACCTTTGGACTTAGCCCTCAACTAGTCATCTGAAATGGAATTACCCATGTTTTATTGGGCAGGATAAGGCTTGGGCACACAGTCTTTTGTTACAATCCATAATTGCTCATTGTCCCTTTAAGAAGCCATGTCTCCAGGTGTCTGTATAGCATTACGTTACTATCTTGGCATATTAATAATAAATCTGATTGCAGCCCCAGTAATGGGAGTAGAACACAGCAGGGCATTGTTACTTACTTGCCACTATCCCCTGTGATATAAGCCACCTTTGCTGTTATCTTGCCCTACTTCCCCGGGGCCAATCTCAGCTATAATGTCAATACGCCATTCTGCCCCGAGCTAGGATCGGGGGCACACGTTGGCAGCTATTTTCCCCTCACCGCTTGCAGGGAGTAGATAAAGGCTTGTCGGAACTGCCTCCCACCACTGTTCTATTTTTACATGAGCAATCTGCTCTCCAGAACATTGCACTCTTGCTTTTATTTATACCACTGCTCTATACTCACACCTGCCTATGTTATTGGCACTATGGCAGGGGCGGTTAAATGACTGGTTGGTAAGTAGGGCACAATCTGGGGCAGGAGGGAGGATGCTCTGGCTGGCTTTTCGCCTTGTATCTCTTTACAACCTCAAGAGGCTTTTTCTGGACACATTTAGGCACCTTGACTTGTTGTTTATTTGTTCCTCTTCCACCTGGGGGCATGGTGGGGTGCTCTTTAGACATGAACAAAATGAACTTTCTAGGAAGATGTTGAGATTAAAAGATTGGTTGGAGATTAAGATTGGTTTAGCCTACAGGTGCCCATACACGTGAAGATTTGCTCGCTTGGTGATATCGGGGAACATGTAGGCTAATTATAATGGTGGCAATGGGGCAGTCGGTTCGGGGACTGCATCAACTAGCTGTTGCGGACCCAATCCGACTGAATCTTTTAACCTGCCTGATCGATATCTGGCCAATTCTAGGTCAGATATCGGTCGGGTATGGCTGTTGTTTCTGCCCTTACAAGGGCTGATAAACTGCCGAATCGGTCAAAGGGACTGATATCGGCAGCTACAACCGGCCTGTGTATGGGGACCTTAACAACCAGATAGTGTATTGAATTACAAATTTAATGATGAAGAGGATAGTCCTTGACTTGCATGATAAGTACAGGTATGGGATCCCTTATCTGGAAACCTGTTATCCAGAAAGTTTCGAAATACGGAAAGGCTGTTTCCCATAGACTCCATTATAAGCAAATAATTTTAATTTTTCTCTGTAATGATAAAACAGAACCTTGTATCCTTAATGAAGGCAAAACAATCCAGACTTAGATTATGGAGATCCAAATTATGGAAAGACCCCTTATCAGGAAAACCCCAGGTCCCGAGCATTCTGGATAGCTGGTCCCATACCTGTAATAAAGAGTAACAATAAAACAGTTGTAGCCTCACAGATCAAGAGTTCTGGTTTGGTTTTTTTCTGGGGTCAGTGACCCCTGGAAAGAATCCGACAAATAAAGAAAAAAAAAAAAAAAATGAAGACCAGTTAATTAAACATAGGAATATTTTATAGCATACTAAAGGGTGATTGACAGCATTAAAATTCCAAAATAAGAATCAGTCACTTTTAGCCACACCCCTGGCTAATAGAGACCACAGCCTGATTCACCTTTACCCCAACCCCTATTTCATTAAGCTCACCTTGCTTGTGCCCAGGATACCTTGAACCAAGGTTTATGGAATGATTTTATACACACACATATATAACACTGCATTTTTTGGGTCAGCCAAGTGGAAAAACTAGTATAAATGATGTAATAACCTACATTTTTGGATAGAAAGATGCTCTTTTTGGTACCAGGTTATCAGGCAAAATCATGTATTGTCTGTGCATACAGACCTATTCGGATATATGGCAAAGGCATTATATGTCTAACTCCAGTTCATTTCATTTTGCAGAACCCTTCCTGCGAGCCAGACTCGAAATGAAGTATCGGGATCTGCGGAAGTCTGAGTGATGCTAGACAACCTTTTATTTTGCTCCAGGTAAGGGAATTCACAGAAAAGCAACAATTTTAGCCCATAATAAGCTCTGTTCTTCTTGCAGTCGGACAGTAATTGTATCTAATCCCTTTAGTAATATTCATCCTTTTATTTTTCATGCTGTAAAGGGTAAGTTCTGCGCATCCCTTGTGTTGATAGTTCCAAGCAAGAGAGAGCCATTTCTATATTAAACCCCACTGCTTATGTGCAGAAGTTTTTCCTATCTGGACTTTTTTTTTTTTTTAGCATCAACAATAGCAAATTGTATTCTTTTACTCGGTGCTGAGGGAGAAGTGCAACGTTGCTGTACTTGTCTTCCCCTGGGCAAGTTCTGAATCTGTGTCAGGGACTGGTTTCCATAAGGCATTGTCATAGCTAAAATACACCCCAAGGCAACATCATATTAGGGTAAGATAGAGCCAATGTAATGGCCATTCTGATTGTAAGAACTCCTTAATTGAAGCCAGACTCCATTTTCAAGGGAAAACCATCTTTCTTCCATTTGCTTCTTGTTAAGAAGTAGCATTAAAGCAATATTTTGCCTGTAGGTGGATCCATATGCTCCCTCCCAACGCATTCCACTTTTAGCCTGTTCATGTCATTGCTTTGCTCATTGTCATTCCAGCAAGGAAGAAATGTAGAGATGCAGATATCTTCGTAAAAGCACAGCTCCGTTTTAATTTATCTTCTAGTACAGGGATTCTATAACTGTTACCCAGTGCTGTTTAGAGTGGGTGTCCCTTGTGTAAAATGTGAATTTTTATAAGGCACAGGCTGGTTCTTAAACAATTTTAACTGGTAAATTGACTTAATTTAGGTCCACCTTGAAAAACAGGTTATGAAACATTGTTTTAGTATGGGGGAATAACAGCATATATGTATATATTGTGTTTATTGTTTTTTGGTTCTGGAGCTCCACAGCTCAGAATAAGTTATTTGGTTGCTAGGCCTCACTTAAGCTAACAACGATGCAAAGGGCATGGGTCCACCTTAGAAAACAGGTTAAGAAGCATTGTTTTAGTATGAGGGAATAACGGCATATATATATATATATATATATATATATATATATATATATATATATATATATATATATATATATATATATATAGTCCCAAAATCGGCACTCACCAAAATAAAAAACATAAACCGGGTGCTAGCCACAACTTAACATATCCACCTTTAGAAAGCATTCACGGTATTTGGGAAAAAAAAGAAAATATTTATTTACACAAAAACGTCTACGCGTTTCGATCCATATAGGATCCTGATGACGATCCTATATGGATCAAAACGCGTAGACGTTTTTGTGTAAATAAAACCGTGAGTGCTTTCTAAAGGTGGATATATATATATATATATATATATATATATATATATATATATATATATATATATATATATATATATATATATATATATAATATTGTATTTGTTTTTGGTTCTGGCGCTCCACAGCTCAGAATTAGTTATGTGGTTGCTCCTCACTTACCCTAACAATCATGCAAAGGGCCTGATTAGAAAGACAAGATGTGTATTAATGGTTGCCTAGGTTGGTAATAGGCAATTTCAATATAAATAGATGACTTGCATTATTCTTTCTTTTCTTCTAGAAGGTCAAAAACATGGGAAACGCCGAAAGCCAAAATGTAGAACAAGCTTTGTATGGGAAAGAGCACGGCACTTTGGGTCGGAAGCACACATCTCGCTCACTCCGTATTTCCAATAAGAATTCTCGCAGGACCCGTCATGCTTCATCAGGGAAACCAGTACATCGGAATTCCGAAGTCAGTAACCGGTCAAGCAGCACCCCCAGCATCCCCCAGTCTTTAGCAGAAAATGGTATGGAGCCGTACTCTCAAGATGCCAACCTGGACGACTTTGACAGCCGGGACTGGGTAGATATGGGTCTGAGACCCGTTTCTTACCATACGGATTCTTCCGTCACCCCGAGTCTAAACAGCAGCACTGTTCTCACCGCGGCCTCCATGCAGAGCATGCAGGACTGTGAAGAAAGTAGACTTTATGGTGAAGACCACTCTTATTTCCAAGATGGAAACGGGAGATCTCAGATCTACACCACAAATGGGCCAAACCTCTTGGATGCAGCCAGTTTTAAGAAAAAGCGTTCTAAATCAGCGGATATATGGAGAGAGGACAGCTTGGAGTTTTCCCTTTCTGATCTGAGCCAAGAACACTTAACAAGCACGGAGGAAATTTTATGCTCAACTGAGGAGAAAGATTGTGAGGAGACCATAATAGCCGAGGCAGGTAATAACGCCAAACTGAATTCCAGCCAACGTGCCAATTCCTTGACAGACTTGTACCCACAAATTAACCCACACGCGTCTGTTAATGGTGCACCTAGGAGTAAATTTATGGTCTACTGCCGGAACTTAGTGTCCCACTCACCAGAATCGGAGAATTACAAAATGGACCCCACTTCTGCCGAAGAGACTCCACCTTACAGCAATTATAGCACTCTGCCATGCCGGAAGTCCCATTGCCTTTCTGAAGGTGCTGCAAACCTAAAACTGAGCCATACCAACAGCATGCATGGCCGAAGAGCAAAGACAACTCAGGTAAGCTTAACTGTTCCCATGAAATCTCTTCTGGCGGCTGGGGTTTACCAGTATGGTTAGGTTTGCAGTATATATGTTAGATGGTATTAGTTCATGGAAATCATGGACATTGCCTTCAAAGAAATCATGTGACTAGTAGAGCTGGCCATAGACTATTTGAAATGAAGGCGCAACAGGAATTTGTGTGGGTCCCAACATTTACTTGCTTCAGAGTTGACTACTCAGAGCATGTGGGGAGGACATTGACCAGCCAGGTGAAAAACACACAGTACTCTTAAGGTTCCCATACATGGGCCGATTCTAGTGGCCGATATCGGTCCCTTAGAACGATTCGGCAGCTAATCGGCCCGTGTAGGGGCACTAACGACGGGCCTGCCCAACCGATATCTGGCCTGAAATCGGCCAGATATCGATTGTGCAGGTTAAAAAATTTAGTCGGATCGGGGACCGCATTGGCTCATTGATTCAGTCCCCCGGACCGACTTTGCCTATACCAGTCGTTATAATTCGATCGAATTAGCCTGGATTCTCCCGATTTTGCCCACCTGTACGTGGGGGATATCGGGAGAAGATCTGAAGGTGTATGGGCGCCTTCAATTCCTGGGTGTATTTGGGTCAATGGGATTGGTCCTTGTGTAAGTGATGTGTTTGTACTAATGCTTTTTGGGTGTGACCAGTCCTTTGTTCCTAATGCTGATTTAATTTGGGGCAGTCATCGCGCCACTGGGGCTCATTTATAGACATGGCAACCAATCAAACAGTTGCGTTCTTTGTTCTCCCTGCAGCTGACTCAAAAAGCCAATCACAAATTAGGTTGCTGCTCACGGGTAAATTTGCCCAGTGTTGATAAATGAGCCCCACCGAGTGCCTAAAAGGCCCATTGTGACCATGAATATTATTGCTGTATTGCTCCAATGATCATAACTAGAGGAAGCCTCCTCATCTGCTGATGCCTAACCAGATAAAAGTTTACTTTTGACTCGCCTGTCATATTGCAGGGGGTCAGTGAAACAGTCCCCGCCCCCAGAGGTGCCCCACATGCCCAAACAGTGAGGCCAATAATCTGATTATTGAACAACCTGGCTGATTTTGGAGTCACCCATATGTAATAAACCTCCATACAGTAAATACAAAACTGTTATTCATATACATCTAACCGTATATAACTATTGATATAGTAAAAAGATTTACCCACCACCAGCCCATGTTAGACCCCCCCCCCCCTTAAGCGGTTTCTATTTTATATTTTTAACTTTCTGTTTGTATTCAGAAAACAGATACTTTGGGCAAAAATCATTCTAACATTTGCACAAGTGAAGGGGCCCGGGTTCAGCGCGAGGGCCAGACAGGAGTCATTATTAATCAAGATCCTTCTGGTGCCGTGAAAAGTTCATATTTGTGTTAGTACCGGCACTCCCCTGAGAATCGGCCTACATCAAGGGGGTCCTTGGGGCCCCGAGGCGTTTCATAACAATGATTAACCCCAACCAAGGAATTTATTTTCACAATTGTTCTTAAGAAAGGATCTCCATGGAATCCCATACTGATCTCTCAGTTTTATTGCCGATGGCAAGGAGGGGGGGGGAGAACAAGGCTAAATTTGGGCTGGAAAAAAAGAAAAAGAATGGGCTTATTCCCTTCTGTGTGTTACAGCGAAACAGCTGAAAAGCGTGAACGAGCAAATATTTGCAGGGATGGATGGGACCTTTATGTGTTTGAGTGACCTCTCTATTTACACATAGGGAATTAAGTAGAAACCTTTCAGTGTCTGCCCTCAGTTATTCCCCCCAGATAAGTTGGATATGTTCCAGCTGGTGTTGAACTGCAACTGACAGCAAACGGATGCAGTTTAGCTGCAGCTTGGGGGCCACAGCTTGGGATTTTTGGGTACAAGGCAAAATGCGTGAGGCTTCCTAGAGATGTTTCACCCCATCTGCCATAAATATCTCCCTGCATATTATCCCCCCAAGCACTCAAAGTAGTCCTCTGGTGTTGGTGGAACAAGAAACCAAGTGACTGCAGGGGGCTAAAATATTAAGAGCCAAGTGGGCACATTAATGCTTACTTCTGAACAGCCACAGAAGATGACTCCAAATGTGACAAATTGGCCCTTTTGGTGCTGGGCAGCTGAGACAATTGCTGGCTAGCCCCACCCACTTTCACTTTTCCTGCAACTATCCCCTGTCCCATGGACCTTGCAGTCACTGTTATCAGTCCTGGGGGTAATGGCCCTAGCAATGGAGGATGTCCCACAAGGTATTGGAGAATATGACTATGAAGCTGCTTGGGATATCGGTAATAATGTACTTGTGGGTAAGTCGCCCTTAACATCTTTGTGCATATACCCCCGGAATAACAAACTGCCTGCAGTGCTGCCTAGATTGGGGTATAAATGGGATGTTCCTCTTCATAGCTGAGGTTTGAGTTCCTTGGGTTGATTCAGTAATGGGGCAACAGAGGATTTCAGGTAGAGGAAGGAACTAGGACACAGAAGGGACCTCAAAGAATTTGCCAGAGCTTGATTTTACCCATGGGCCTGGAGCCTCACCGGCCACTGCAAAAACTACATTTCCCAGCAGCCAGGGTTGAAGGGAGTGTATAGGAGCTAGCAAGTATGGAGGTTCAGAAGCAGGAGGCAGCTGCTATAGCCATCTACATGTTGCTTAAGCTCAGTGTTTGTGGAAGATATTTACAAAGACTCCCAGGAGAGTCGGGGTGTGAAGCTGAGCAAATGGTGCCCTGCTAAACCCATGGAACCAGTCACAGGTCCTCTGGAACCAAAATATACATTGTGAATCCTACACCCTGCCTAGCCCTGCTCATTCCCTTCTTGGGGACATACTTTATTGACAATGCATAAATACATTAACAATTCAGATGGGTGTTAGTACTCAGTGATGCTTGGCACTAACACCTGAATGGTTAATCCCAGGGGCAAATTGCATGCGGGGTTTCATGATTCAGCCCCCCCCCCCCCCCCGAGAAGGAACGTGTCCAGCTTACCCCAGTAGAATGTTTATTAAATCTGCCCCCAGTGTTTTTCCCTTCACTCAGCCTATGGCAATGTACACAGCCGTGAATGAAATGTGATCTCTGATTGTGTGCACAAAGCTCCATTACTCTCATGCCTGAGAAGCAAGGAATCTCAAGGGCTTCAGGGACCCTCGGAGAAAGCAAATGGCTTTCCTTGTAGCACCCAGGGTAACAGACTTGGGACAAATCTATAAAACTGGGCTGTTGTATTCTCATATATAGCAAGGCTAGGGAACACAAGGAAACACAACTACATTATGTGCGTTATCAGGCTCCACCCACAGGCTTGTTCTGTGCCAGTATGGCCCAATAGGGTTTTCTCTTGGGCACTACCCTTGGGCTTTCTCTTGGGCACTGCTTGTAGGATTTCTCTTGGGCACTACCCTTGGGCTTTCTCTTGGGCACTACCCTTGGGCTTTCTCTTGGGCACTGCCTGTAGGATTTCTCTTGGGCACTACCCTTGGGCTTTCTCTTGGGCACTGCCTGTAGGATTTCTCTTGGGCACTGCCTGTAGGATTTCTCTTGGGCACTGCCTGTAGGATTTGTCTTGGGCACTGCCTCTGTGGTTGGCCGTATGCACTGCCTGTGCTTGACTGATGGCAGGGGTATATACAGGAACCCAGCAATGGATGGGCACATACACAGCAAGCAACTGCTGGGAGGGTTGGGGCTCATAGGGGGCCCAGTGGGACCCAGACTTTTGCCAGTTCCACACCCTATAAGCTACAGACAAGACAGAAACACCAGAAATGTGACAGCTCTGTGGCAAATGAATCATTTTAACTGAAAAAGTAGAAGGACTATTACATACCAGTTACATTCTGTGTTCCTGTGTGATAGTATTTCTCATCTCCAGTGTGCTTTTTGGCACTGCTGCAAATAAACATTCACCCCTGACATCATAACTTTTCTGTGCAAAGAACGTTCTTGTTTTATTTGTTCCTCAGGGGGAACAGCAATAGAGCTGAGACATTGCCCATAGGCCACCACAGCAACAGCTCCCCTAGTGGTTATAAATAGATGGCTATCCAAACTTGGAGTTGACTTTTGACAAACAACAAAGCCATGGTCAGTGCATTCGTTTCACCCAGTGCCAGCCCTTTTATAACCCACTGGGGGTATTTAGCAGAACATGTAGCACCCACCGGCCCAATGGACTGTACTACTCTCTACACACAAGGAAAACCTTGAAGCCAAATATTGGTTAATAATATAGACTTGAAAACAAGAGTTGGATTTGGTACCACGGCATCTGCATATCAAGTCGTCACACTCCTGGCCAGGGGGCCAAATGTTGTTCTGAAGGTTTCCTGGGACCCAGAGCCTTTATGATCTGCACCTGTGTGTGGGTGTTGGCCACCCCTCAGCCTCATTATGCAACTGCTTTACAGTAAGAAGTGAAGATCCCGCGTTTGGCTTGGACAACAGGCACCTCTCCTTATTGGCTGGAGACATAGCCTGGCTGATCCCTGACTAAATGCAGCGCTTCTGCCAAAGCCTCCCCCGCCCTTAATTAGTGTGTAAATAATACGGCCATGAATAATAGCTAATAAGTCAATAGTCCGGAGTGATACTGTTTGTATTTATTAAAGGGAAAGTTTACCTTTACATGGTATTCTTTATTTTTTATTGTTTATATGTTTTCATCTGCTGGACTGACTTTAGGGTGAAGACTCATGGAGCTACTAGTAGCAGCTACTTGTTACGGCTACTAAAATAGACAATGCTGGTCATTTACTGATAATTGTCTCTACGTGTGTTTTAGCAGTGACAATTCTCAGTATTGTCGGGTATTTTCTGGTGTTTTGTAGCCGTGACTAGTAGCTGCTAATAAGTAGCTCCATGTGTCTTCACCCTTTTCCTCTCAAGGCAACTTCCGCGATTTCACTGAAATCGAGCCGCCGCGTATGCCATCCCACCGGCGATTTACAATTTCGCTGGTGGAATGGAATTTCGGGGAGATTAGTTGCCCGTGAACAGGGAGATTTGTCGCGGGCGACTAATCTCCCTGTGTGCCAGAGCCCTTAAGTGTCCGTTTTGGGCAATTCTACACCAGCTGGAAAATGTCGTCAGAGAATACGCCCCATGTGCCACAGCCTTAAGACTTTTTATTTTTGTAACTTGTTACTACAGGTATGGGATCCATTATCCAGAAACTCATTATCCAAAAAGTTCCAAATTACAGGAAGGCCATGTCCCATAGACTCCATTATAAGCAAACAATTCTGATTTTAGAAAATGATTTCCTTTTTCTCTGTAATAATAAAACAATATATTGTATTAAAGTTTCATGTTACAAAAATGTTACAGAAATGATAAATGAGGATATAGAATCACTCATTTAACATTCAATGTAAGGGTAACTTATACTGCAAATGCACCTTTACCATGTACGGCCCTTAGGATTGGGCCATGAATGGCTGGATTTGGCCAATGGGACTCAATAACAAGTTGCTTGTCTGTTCCAAGTGATGTTTTACTCTCTATAACTGATGTATTAGTTGCTACTCTTATTAGTTACTCTCTTTATTTTGTTTTGTAGGATGTAAATACAGGAGGGGAAGGCAGCGAATTCACTGACAGCGGCATAGAGGCTGCCACCACTGATACAGACATTATATCCAGAAGATCAAACATTACCACATCCAGTTACTCTCCCACGGCCAGCCGAGTGTTCATCGGGAGCGACAGCGGCAGCAGCTCGACCGGAGATGTTCTGCGTCAGGGCGTCTACGAGAACTTCCGCCGGGAGCTGGAGATGAGCAGGGCCAGTAGGGAGAACTTGGAAGAAGCCAGTTCGGCACTTAGCGATGAACAAAGCAGTGGCACTTTAAGTTCCCCTGGCCAGTCAGATATTCTCCTGACTGCCGCCCAGGGGACGGTGCGCAAAGCTGGGGCTCTAGCAGTCAAGAACTTTCTGGTGCACAAAAAGAACAAGAAAGTGGAACCCGCCACGCGCAGAAAATGGAAACAGTACTGGGTCTCCTTAAAAGGTTTGTACACCTGGGGTTATAACCATAATTTACAGTATAGGTCTACTTTCTAATTCAGACCTGGGGACCTGTGTGCAGTCGTGGATCCCCAGCTGAACAGGTGGGAGTGGGTGCAGTATCTGCCTACAAAGAGTCTGTTATACACCAGCCCCCAGAGTGCCCGGTCACCAGGCCCAGACTGGCATTCAAAATAAGCCCTGGCATTCCCAGTACACAGAGGCCCAAACAGCCCCCCAGCAGCCCAATAAATAGTGACTGTCTATGGCATCTTATAGCAGCCCCTCTGGCATTTGCCAGAATCCATAGAGTGCCAGTCCGGGCCTGCCAGTCACAAGACAGCATTAGTCTCCCGTGTGGGTCAGTTTGAGCCCCATCAGATGTTTGTAGACCCAAAGGAGACTAATTGCTGTATCGGCTTTTACAAGCAATCCTGCGGGATTTGTATGCCCCGTGCAGGATAAATCCTTCATGTAGCAGCCAAGGAGGATCGGTTGTAATTTAGCCTGCCGGGGGTTGCTAACACATAGCCAGTGGCTACAGAGAGTACAGTTTGTAGGGTATAAGCTGCATAATTAGCTGCAGACAAAAATATCTCTGTGTTCCTCCTTGCCCAGCAACACAGTTTCTCTGGGCCCAAGAACGCCCCCACTCTTATGGAATGATGTAAAGAATCAGTAAGCTCCAGGCAAGTGACAACCTTACTGTATGAAATATAGCATTAAAGGGCAAAATAACTGCCTCTGCTGCACACCAGGACCCAGGTGGAAAAGCTGGAGTGGCTGGGAGGGGAAGGAGTTAACAAGCAGTTGCTTTGATGTACAGATGCCCCTGGTTATTGGCAGATTCTGGAAGTTGTAGCCTGACAACAACTGGGGAGGGATAGGTTGCATTAAAAGCAAAGATGAAGAGACATTCAGGGCAAGTGGAGCCAGGTCCCAGAGAAGATGTGGCACAGCCCACTGGGTACGCCAACGTGTGTCTGCACGGGCCCCTATCCTCTTGCTTTTTGGTGACAATCCCCTTCATCTTCCTCACTGGAGGAGTTCTTATGGCTCTTACTGCGTTAATAAGAACGAGAGCCAAATAGGCACCTCCGGGGACAGCGAGATTCCTGTCTTTAGTTTGGCGTGACTCCTGGCATCACTGTATAGAAACAATATCTATCTGCAAGAGTTCACGCCGGGTTGTGAATACAAGAACAGATGTAGAGAGGCAAGGGAGCTGTAAGTGGAGCGAGGGGTTAGCGTGGGGTGCAGAATGATATCATTGCTTTGGACTGGACCATTGAGTCTTCACTCAGCAAAACTCCCACTGGTGTTTCACTAGTTCTGTGTCATCCCTTTTGCTGGTAAATAACAGCGTTGTTGACACAGGACTTTACTGTAAATGAAGTGGATGGAGGGGGAGCATTAC
Source organism: Xenopus tropicalis (assembly GCF_000004195.4). NCBI lineage: Eukaryota > Metazoa > Chordata > Amphibia > Anura > Pipidae > Xenopus > Xenopus tropicalis. The sequence goes on from NC_030678.2 coordinate 15,834,807, forward strand.
CACCTGCCCTTTCTTAAGGTGGCCCATACACATTACAGTTATGATCTTTCCTGCAACCATTGGTGCTTGTGTCCTCCACTAATGTTCAGGGCTGAATCCTTAGATATGGAGGTAGAAACAATCAGAATTTTACCCCTATCTGACAGTTCAGCCCTAAATGCTTGCTTTTGTTTGGACTCCTTCATCGGCGCCTGATCAAAAATTCTGTCCCGTCCAATCGGTGAGACGATATCCAAGGCTTTTGCAGTATTGCTCGCCTCGCCAATCCACCATACACGCACCGAATATCGTACGATAATGTCGGTGTGTATGGCCAGCTTTAGCTAACATTCCCATAACATAATGAAGGTTGTAGTTTATTTTTTTATCTTTTGTGTGTTATTTGACAAGTATTCTTAGACAGCCTTTAAAGATTCTATAAATGGAAAATAACTTTTACTTTCCCTTTTGAATGCCTTTTTTTTCTCTTCACCCTTTGTCCAGACGCAGGCAATCAATGGGAATCCATTACTCACTTGCCATTTTATGCTTTTCCCTTTGCAGGCTGCACGTTGTTCTTTTATGAGACGGACGGTCGATCTGGAATCGACAACAACAGTATCCCCAAGCACGCCGTGTGGGTGGAGAACAGCATTGTGCAGGCCGTGCCCGAGCACCCAAAGAAAGACTTTGTCTTCTGCCTGAGCAACTCTCTTGGGGACGCCTTCCTTTTTCAGGTTAGCGCTCTTCCATGTGTTCTACATGTGTCTAAATATGCCCCTTAATACGCCCCATCCGCTCTTCCAGCTGTCTCTTGCCCTTCAGGTCTACAGAGGAGGGGGGTACAGCATTGCTTCTCAATCATTGTATTATTCTCCTATCTCATACTGCTGAGTTGACCTTCCTTTCCCGCTGCTCTGGGGTCAAAGAATTGTTTATTAACGTTTATTTTGCCAAGTTAAGCACTGTTATAGTAATACTGTAGTACAGAGATACTATATGTACAGTATACAGAGGTACTATCCCTCCAAGAAAGGTGGATGGAAAGGATGAAAAGAGAGGAAAAAAAGTAAGGTGGGAAATGTGATTAGTTTTTGAGTAAGTTCCATATTTCCTAGAATATTTCTGGAATTTTCCTAGAGGTAAATGTTTGTATAGACGTAGGGTTGGCTCTCTCCAAAGAAACGTCTCCAAAATAAACGGTTTATAGAATCCCCCTGGGATTTCCTAGAGGTATATACAAAGGCAGTGCTGTCTCCACCAAAACTGAGCCACGAGGACAGAGAAGGTGATTATGGCCTTTCTAGGTTGTGCTAAAAAGCTAAAAGGAGAAGTAAAACTTAACAAAGAAGTAAGGTAGAAAATGATGTAGATCCGGCTGGAAAGTAGAAGTGTTACCATGTATCATTGGTGCATAAAGGGGTTAATAAGTTGCAGAATGTTGCACAGTACGTGATTGGCCGACCTTCCTTTACTGCAAGGAGATATTCCAAGTTACTGTCAGATTTCTGCCCTTATATTTCCAGGTTGTTCCTTCAGTGTATTTGTTCTGTCTCTTTAAATGTATCCTTGCCTGAACCTGGAGCCCCTTGATATCTGTAAAGCCTTTATAATAATATCAGCAATACCCGCATCCCCTCCCAGTAATATTTAGTCAAGGCCTAGGGGGGTTCCTCTGCCTGTTGAACAGCTGACAAATCAAAAATGCCAATAGCCATCAACAAGGATTCGCCCTGACGCCGCTAAATTTCGTACTTTGTGCCATATGCCTCCTGGATGGAGCTCGTCCTAAAACTCTGTGGCCCAGAAGGAAAAAGGCTGCCCGCACAAGGAATTAACATGCCCGTTCCACTGAGGACGATTGGCGCATTCTAACGATCGAGCCAAAGTGATTCAGTGTTTCCATGGCAACTGTCAGTCGGGTTCTCTGAAGGTTTCCTGCGCAATCGGTCTTTGGAGGAGAAAAAATCACGCAGAAGTTTAGAAAAGCGATTTAACGTTGGGCTTATGGCCAGCCATGAATCACTTCCCGTTGCCCAACTCGCAGAGAGCTATGGGCAAATCAGATAACAGGTTCAATGTTTGCTGGAGGCCTAGTGACCCATAACAATCTACCGACAGGTGTCATTTATATGTCTAATAAATGAAACCAAACATCCGATTGGTTGCAATGGGTTCCTGGTCTGGACCAGGCATTGTATCTGTTACTACATTGCCCAGTAGCACAGAGCCCCTGGGGATTGGGCCCTGATAACTATGGGGTCCTATAATTTCTAAGGCAGCTCCTGGCCATATACCCTCACATTTACTGCCAATTTGTGCTTAATATAGAGAAATGCTTATATTTTCATAGCTTTGTAATATCTCTATGGTTCAGGCCAGTGAAGCAAAAAGACAATGGCTGTTTATTCCAAACTAAGGTCGGGCCATTTTGGCCATTGTAACACTTTTAAGGAGACTTGTGGCAGTCGGATTGCTTCCCTGCCCCTGACATCTATTCTGGGTTATACAGGCCACAGATCAGGGCAAGTAGTAGGGCAAGTTGGCTTGTGTGCAAGCAAAACCTTTATAGAAATTAGGGAAAGACCTGCAACAGGGATATTTATACCCCTTCTCTTAAAGTTGGTGGTCCACAATGCTTAACTTTTGGTATGATGTAGACATTCATATTCTAATATTATTTGAAAAAATGTTTTGTGTTTTTCTGATTATTCAGCTTTTCATTCAGCAGCTCTCCAGTGTGGAATTTTTTAGCATCTTTCTGGTTGCTCGGCCCTAGTTTAACCTAGCAGCCAGGCAGGGAATAAAAAAAGAACCTAGGAAATGAATAGGAGAGGTTCTGAATAGAAGAATGAGTAGTAAACGGTAACAATAACAACAACATTGTAGCCTCGGAGAGCAATCGGTTTTTGGCTGCCGGAGTCAGTGACCCCCATCTGACAAACACAAATAATTTGAAAACTTTGAATGAACGATGAAGACCAGTTGAAAAGTTGCTAAGAAATAGGACATTCTATAACATACAAAAAGTTAACTGAAAGGTGAACCACCCCTTTAATACCTCTATTGCTGGTACAAAACTTTGTGTTAAAGACATATGGGCATGTTAGTTGCCATTAATGCTTCATGGGAAGCATAGCCGCCAGTTAGTGTGGGGCTGCAGTTTGATCCAGCACCTCCCCAGTGTGCCGGCGGCTGTGTAACCTGAGCCCATGGCTCTCCCTATAAGTCATGGTGGTCCCGCTCCTTGTGTAAATATTAGCGAGTGGAGATGGAATGCACCTTTTTTATGTTCAGCTCTTCATTTGTGGGACACAGCGGCCTCCCTTCTCAAACATCCACTTGACGCCCAGGAGCACAACTTAGCGCCCATTAAGCACTTGCCACTCGGAATGTGGCCCGTCAACTTCTCATCCTGCTGCCGTGGCCTAGTAACAATACCTGGAATTCCCGAGCCATTCCTCGCATGTAGTTAGAACCCGCGGTGCCGGAATGTTCTGTACCACATTTCTAATATAATGGGGAGAGGTTTCCTACTTACATAACCCAAACTGATACCAAGGCACCGCTACAACTACTCATAGGGTATCCGCTCTCCTTAATGGGAACTGCACCCAAAATATAAGTTTAGGCTATATGTATTTATCAAACATATTCAATAAATAAGTCATTTGTAAATGTAGTTGCCATGGAAAGCAGTGTTTAGTTTTATCCCCTACTTTTCTCTAAGTCTCAGTGTTTCAGGAGTCAGAAGCAGCAGAGCAGAGGATATCAGCAGCCAGGCAGACACTGATTTTAATAGCATATATATATATATATATTTACAAATGGGAAATATTTCATGAATGTATATTGGGACGGTAGAATGACATGTCCTTTCATGATGCACAGAACAGTTTTTGGGTGGCGTTCATCTCTAAATTCCAAAGTGACGTGGAGGCTTTTGGGCCCGTTCCTGTAAGTGGAGCAGCACGCCCTACAACGTGAGCTAAAGGTTCCCCTTCACAGGCACAACATACATTCCTTGAATACTTACACCTTTTTAAAGGAAGACTTAGCACTCTGCTGCTTATTGCTCTGCAGAATCTTATAGAACATATTACTATTGTACAGGGGATCTATTATCCAGAATACTTATAAGGGTGGGCAGGGGGGGGGAAGAGGCGACCAGGCGCCCTAGGCAACCCGGACGGCTACCTTGCCTCTGCACCGCTACAACGCCTCCCCCCCCCCCCCCCCCCCCCCCCGTGTGTTTTACGATACGAAGCGGCGCAACGCAAACTGTACTAGGGGTAGGCAGAAGAGGCTGCTGCCTGGCGCCCCCCAATCGTTGTGCCCTAGGCAGCTGCCTCTTCTGCCTAACCCTAGTTCCGGCCCTGAGAGTGGTTCACTTTTAAATCAGTCTTCATTTTCCTTTCTTTATAGTTTTTGCATCTTTCAGAAGGGGGTCACTGACCCCAGCAGCTGAAAAAACTTTACTTGTTATTACTTATCTCTCTATTCAGACCCTCTCCTGTTTATTTTCAAGCCATTCACATCACTGCCTGGTTGCTTTGCTAAACTGAAGCCTAGCAACCAGCCAGCTGCTGAAATCCCAAACTACTCTTGAACAAAAAACTGAAATTATTTGCAATTGGTCTTCGTTTTTTGGTGGTAGTTTTTGAATTGTCTTGGCATATCATGCCTACATCATATTAAAATATTAAACATTAAATATTAAACTATCCCTTTCTGTATAAGCTACCCTTTGGTATAATGGCACACAGCAAGATGGTTGACATGGCCATGGGGAACCTCTTTCCGGCCATGATTACCAATCAGCAGGTTGCATTTGCTGGGCTGCCGCTTGAAACAGAGCATGTGATTGGTCGGCAGAACTGGAGCACAGTGTGCCCGTATGGTCAGAAGGTGCTTGGTGCCTCTGCTCACAGACTTTATGTGTCCCCATGTAGACAACCAGCCAGACGGAACTAGAGAACTGGATCACAGCCATCCATTCAGCCTGCGCCACCACCGTCGCGAGGCAGCACCACAAAGAGGACACCGTCAAACTTTTAAAGTCGGAAATAAAGAAACTTGAGCAGAAGATCGACATGGACGAAAAGATGAAAAAAATGGGAGAAATGCAAATTTCCTCTGTTACCGACGCTAAAAAGAAGAAAACCATCCTGGATCAGGTAACAGTGGCCCCACGTATTGGGCCGTGCCATGCTTATAGCCCTCAGTATCGCCCAATATAAGGGCTAACTCCCCCCATTGTATTTCTTCCTGCAGATCTTTGTCTGGGAGCAGAACCTCGAGCAGTTCCAGATGGACCTATTCCGGTACCGCTGCTATCTCTCCAGCCTGCAGGGGGGAGAGCTGCCAAACCCCAAACGCCTTCTTGCTTTTGCCAGCCGGCCCACCAAAGTAGCCATGGGCCGCCTGGGGATCTTTTCTGTCTCCTCCTTCCATGCTCTGGTAAGGAACATTTACCCCATTTGCCCTATTCTCTCTATCCCAGAGATAAGTGAGAACTGTAGTGTTTATGTGCCTCAGGTTGCTAACATCTCTCCTAGGATACCAAGCATATCATGTAAATTGGTTACAATAACCTGCGCATCATCTCACTTTCACCCCATTATTTGAGCTGATAGTCTGTCTTTTTCTTTGTTCTCTCGTTGACACTCCCAACTCAACTTTCTTTTCTCTCCTTTGTCTCCCTTCTTCTCCCCTTCTCTCTTCCTCACTCTTTTCATCTTTTCTCCCTTTCTCTCTTCCCCTTTTTTCTTTCTACCAGCCTATCTCTCTCTCTTATCCCGTACTCTATCCTCTAGCACTCTTTCTCTTTTACCCCTCAGTCCTTTTCTCTTTCTCTCTCTACCCCCTTTCTGTCTCCCTCTCCTCTGATTCTCTCCCTGTCTGGCATCCTCCTCTGTCTCTCCCTTTTCCCTGTCATTCTCTTCTCATCTGTCTCTTTTTCTGTCCCTGACATTTTATCCTCCTCTGTCTCTCCTTCTGTCCCTGTGATTCTCCCTTTCTATCCTTCTTTCCCTGTGATTATCTTCTTGTCTGTCTCTCCTTCTGTCCCAGTGATTCTCTCTTTCTCTCCTTCTGTCCCTGTGATTCTCTCTGTCTCTCTTTCTGTCCCGTGATTCTCTCTTTCTCTCCTTCTGTCCCTGTGATTCTCTGTCTCTCTTTCTATCCCTGTGATTCTCTCTTTCTCTCCTTCTGTCCCAGTGATTCTCTCTTTCTCTCCTTCTGTCCCTGTGATTCTCTCTGTCTCTCCTTCTGTCCCTGTGATTCTCTCTGTCTCTCTTTCTGTCCCTGTGATTCTCTCTGTCTCTCTTTCTGTCCCGTGATTCTCTCTTTCTCTCCTTCTGTCCCTGTGATTCTCTGTCTCTCTTTCTATCCCTGTGATTCTCTTTCTCTCTTTCTGTCCCAGTGATTCTCTTTCTCTCCTTCTGTTCCAGTGATTCTCTCTGTCTCTCCTTCTGTCCCTGTGATTCTCTCTTTCTCTCCTTCTGTCCCAGTGATTCTCTCTGTCTCTCCTTCTGTCCCTGTGATTCTCTCTGTCTCTCCTTCTGTCCCAGTGATTCTCTCTGTCTCTCCTTCTGTCCCAGTGATTCTCTCTTTCTCTCCTTCTGTCCCTGTGATTCTCTCTGTCTCTCCTTCTGTCCCTGTGATTCTCTCTTTCTCTCCTTCTGTCCCTGTGATTCTCTCTTTCTCTCCTTCTGTCCCTGTGATTCTCTCTTTCTCTCCTTCTGTCCCAGTGATTCTCTCTGTCTCTCCTTCTGTCCCTGTGATTCTCTCTTTCTCTCCTTCTGTCCCTGTGATTCTCTCTGTCTCTCCTTCTGTCCCAGTGATTCTCTCTTTCTCTCCTTCTGTCCCGTGATTCTCTCTTTCTCTCCTTCTGTCCCTGTGAATTCTCTCTTCCTCTGTCTCTTACCCACTTTTCCTCTCCCTCTCCTTCTCTCTCATCAAACATTTTTTAGACAGATAAATTCTCTGTTGCCGGTGGAGGAATTTTAAGCAGTACATAAACTGTCTTCATATTGTTATATTTTTAGCCCTTGGTTAGCAGAATACTCGTTTCCCTAATTGTTGCCTGCCCGTGTAAGTGCTGCATTGGCAGTAAAGCGCAGGCTGTATGACAGACGTGCTACAGTTGTGCCGCCAGTCGATGTGCCGCGGGGACAGCATTAATATGAGCACAGTGTGTCTCCCTGCCAGAGGAAGCTGCTCTAATTAAACAACCAAAACTACCCTTACTGGGGGTTCCAGAACTGGGCAGATTGGGTATAAGTAGAGGAAATACCCCAATGCTAAACATTTAGGGGAATGGTGAGTCAATGGGGCTCATTTATCAACACTGGGCAAACTTACCTGTGGGCAGTAACCTATAGCAACCAGTGATTGGCTTTTTTTTGAGCCAGCTACAGGTAGAACTATGAATGCAACAATTTGATTGGTTGTCAAGGGTTACTGCCCACAGGCAAATTTGCCCAGTGTTGATAAATAAGCCCCAATCCAGGCACCGTGTCTTACAGAAAGGTGTCTCCTGAGCAACAGAGGGTTTTGCCATTTGTGCTAACGGAATTAAACCAATGCTCTATGGAGATGCTGCAGGCTTTTACCTTTTACTTTTGGTTTGTCTTGTAAGTTGTGATTATTTAACTTTCCCTTTACTAGTGCAGAGCGCTTGCCAGGAACAGCAGGTGTTTGAGTACACAGCGGTTAAATTGCCAGCTTAACTCCCACCGTCAATCTGCCTTCTGTTTCCTTCCACATGAAAGCCATTAGCATGGAATTCTATAGAACAGGCCGCATTAGGCTCTCTGCCTTCATTCCCTCCAACCAGATCCGCACACACACGGAAAGGGGTGGGGGACACGGGCAGAAAATCAGTTGCCTTCCGTGCCACGGCCTTATTGGGCGGATTTATATTGGGGCACCTGGAACGTGGCACAAAGCTACATTCATGAAATGAGGGAAATAGGAAGAGATTTTAAAATCTGTCATTTCCTGACAACTAATGACCCCAGTGCTCACAAACGTCATTTTCTGTTGACTGTGACCGAAATGAACTGCAGGTGGCGCTGTGGTTTCCCATTTGTTATATTGATCTTAAAATCGCTAACATCATGAAAACTAGGGGAGGGAACATAATGAATGTAAATTGCAAAAGTGTTTAGAAAAGCGCTAAGGGGAGCTGCCATACTGATCAATCTAATCTAACCTGCCTCCTGTGAGCACATTTCTAGTAGAATCTAAGTTCTAGACTGATAAGAAGTTTTATTATTATTTTTGATTGATTTTATGAGTAATAATGCATTATAATAACAACCCATCTCTGACCTAGGAGTATCCTTGTTTCTCTGAGCAGTAAAAGCTGTAATATAAAATAGTTCTATTCCCGACCTCTGTGTTTTCTTTCTTTCCAAAAATCCTAGAACTGAGTTGTGTTGCTAAATGCCAGTATGGGAGCATTTTTTCCCCCTGGTAGCATTTGCATTTGTATTGATTTATATACCAGTTTCATTTATATAAATATGTGTGGTTTATAGCTTCATATATACTCCTTCCTTTGTTGCTTTTATGTGTTATTTGAATGTACGGCAAGATCCCCCATGGGAACTTTTGTGCACTATCAATAATACCATTGCTAATAAAGGCTTCTGTGAACCTTTATTAGACAGCGCCACCTAGTGGGGGGAAATAAACATTTTCCTGCACCTACATGGTAAGAGGAGAAATGCTCCACAAACCCATCCAAGATCACCTACACTTTAAGCAGATTCTCCCTCTTGCAGTTATAATTAGAATAGCCGAGCAAATGGATGCCATGTTTGTTACAGGTGGCTGCACGCACAGGAGAGTCCGGGGTAAGAAGGCGGACACAAGCCATGTCCAGATCTGCCAGCAAGAGGAGGAGTCGGTTTTCTTCTCTATGGGGGCTGGACACATCATCTAAGAAGAAACAGGGAAGGACAAGTGTTACCCAGGTATTTTCCATTCTATTGGTTACTTTTGAATGGGACTTGCATTGTTACTGTTGGGTTAGTGTTCCATAGGTGGGGAGCGTATAAGCTATTTAGTAAAGTCTATGAAGCCTTGGGGTAGTGATGAAATAGTGTATAAGGCACTGGAGAGAAGGTTATGTTTTGTTTTTAAGCCCCCCTCCTGGGGGTACATATTTATTGCACATTTTTGCGTGTATTTCACCTGTACTGGAATGAAACCCTGAGGATAAAAATTTTTCATTTTTTGAAGGTGTTCAGTGACGGCTCTGAATCAGTCAAGAAGTCCCTGGAAGGCATTTTTGATGAGACCATGTCAGAAGAGAAGGTAATGGGATCAGACAGAAGGAGGCGCATTAATATGCATTTATATGGGTTATTTCCTGGCTTCTAGTGGCCCCCCCATTGAGTCAGACCTGCAGACCTGTGGCCCTTCAGCTAAAGTTGTACTACAGCAACTGAAAGGCCTATGGCTGGGTATAGTTTATATACAGTTACTGTTGCCATCTTACCAATGAGCAGTAATGCCGTGCAGTCCCCCCCGAATTCTCTGATGTGCTCTTTGTGCCTTTATTTGTACAGAAGGAAAAGGAGGTAGCACTGAGCACTGTCCATCCTCACAATCCCGACACCGACATCTGGGTCCATGACTACCTGACTCCATCCTGGGTTTGCCTGCCCAACGACCAGCCTGTGCTTATAGTCATACATCCCGATGACATGGCAAAGGATGCCTTGGAGATTATATGTAAGGTAAGAAACAGTGTTACGCAGTATAAGGCCGCAATCTGTGAGTTCTGGCAAATGCCAGAGGGGCTGCTGTAAGGTGCCATAGTCACTCACTATTTATTGGGCTGGGGGAGGCCTCTGTGTGTTTGCTTGAATACCAGTTCCTATTTTGACTCACAGTCTCTAATCCTTGGGCTTCAGGCGGCTGCCATAGTTCTGAGCAAACTGGCTTATCCCATACCAACTCTTGCATTTTAGCAATTTCATCATCACTGTCCTTTTCAGTGTATTTGTGTAGGCCAACTAACTATCAGATCAGAAGCTCCTATCAGCCACAGGGGGGCAGCACATGGTACTCTATAAACAGAGAAACTATTGGGATTATTTTATGGGGCTGAAAGCTCACTGATAACTAAAGGTTCAGTACAATTGCAGGTTTGTACTAAGTGATAAGGGTTCTAAGCTACGGGGCCTTTTGCAGCCTCAGTTCCAGGTATTTTGACAAGTGGCCCTGTCAGTTAAAGGGGAAATAAGGAATTAGTTATGGGAATAATATGTGATTTAACATTCCCCATCTTGGCATTGATTGAATCCCCCTTTTTGCTTTGCTGCAGACTCATCAGTTGGATTACACATCTTATTATCTCCGACTGAAATTCCTGATGGACAACCAGACGCAGATCTACATCCCCAAACCTGAAGAGGAGATCTATGAGCTGGTAAGTCACCTGTCCCTTATTACACATGGATTTAAGCGAGAGGCACAGGAGCTTTAGAGCCTTGGACTATACAGGGCAAAGGCTGAGCTTCCAAGACCTAGTCTGGCGTAGGAGACATGAGTTGGTCATTATTGTCTTAAGCAACTGTGCCCAACCTGTGCTCCCCCGGGCAGGCTTCCATGCAGCCCACGTTGGTACCATATGCAGTGCTAGTACTGCCAACTGTCATGGCAGAGTTAGAAACGCAGCGTAGCACTGTGGCACCTGGTGGGTGGGAGTCCCATGAGTAGGGTGCTAACTAATCCTGACGTAGAGCTGTACATTGTACAAGTAGAGGCATACGTCAGCAGCATCTGCATAGCCAATTAAGTGCAGGGTTATCAGGCTCTTTACTTGCCCTTTAGCTTCCATTTCTGGATAGTGCCATTAGGCAGTATATTTCAGAAGTCCCAGAAGTTGGGAGATTCCTGCCAAAATGAATAAACGGATGTTTTATCTTTTCAGCTATATAAAGAAATTGAAATCTGCCCCAAAGTCACGAAGCACATTCAGCTGGAGAAGGGAGGCGGTGCGTCGGAAAGCTTCGGTACGTTACCCCCGCCATTTTCTATTCACTTTAATATGGGCAGCAGCATTGCTATTACTTGTTTCACCTGAATCACAGCTTTCATTATCAATAGCAATGTGTCTTTTGAAATACTTACCCCTCCCCCAGACAATGCTGCTATATACAGAAAAACTCATGCACTCCTAGTGCCTTGTGCTACACAGGCATCTCATCCTAAAGGGCGAGCACATCCCAGGAACCTGAAGGAATACATGTGGCCTGGCCTTACTAATAGAACTCTGAAATTCACAAAATAAGGTCTTTGGCGCCATCTAGTGGCTATTCTGTCACTTTTTCATGTGCTTCATTACAGGCCACATCGGCTCATGGTACACTGGCCATACTGGAAAATGTATTTGCCATTTCTTTCTATCCAGGTCTATGGAAATTGCTTAAAACCAGTGATAGCAATGATTTTTCATGATTATCACATCTTAAGGGAACCCAAGATGGTTACTGGTTACTTGTAGCTTTTAACTAAACTTGTAGCTCTTACTGACCGCAGGGTTTAACTCTTTCTTCCTTTGTTTCCTTGGTGTAGGATTTGCTCTCTCTTCAGTGGAGGAAGATGGAAGGCATCACCTTTATGTCAATAACGTTAAGGAGTCGGGCTTGGCATATAAGAAAGGTAACTCCACTTGCAGTGGCATGTTGTACGATATATAGAAATTAATTACCTGTAAGGGACCCCCTGGTCGCACTTCATTTATGGAGTGATTATATATGTGTATAATTTGCCCCTAACAGTCAGCACCTGCTACAAGATGAATCCATAAAGGGTGCATACAGGTTCCTGGCTGTTAAATGGGTTGTTCCCCTTTGAATTAAATTTTAGCATGATGTAGAGAGTGCTATTCTGAGACAATTTGCAATTGGTCTTCACTTTTTATTATCGGTAGGTATAAACTATGTCACTTTTTGTTCCGCAGCTCTCCAGGTTGGAATTTCAGTAGTAACCTGGTTGCTAGGGTCTAGGTTACCTTAGTAACCAGCGAGTGATTTGAGAGAGTGACTGATATATGAATAATAGAGGGGTTGAATAGAAAGATAAGTAATAAAAAATAAAATTGTAGCCTCACAGAGGGATAGTTTTTGGCTGCCGGGGTCAGTGACCCCCATTTGAAAGCTGGAAAGAGACAGAAGAGAGAGGCAAATAATTAAAAAAAACAAAAAAAACTATAAAATGTAATAAATGGAGACCAATTAAAAACTTGCTTAGAATTGGCAATTCTATAACATATTATAAGTTAAATTAAAGGTGAACCATCCCTTTAAAAGTCCCTTATTCCTGACGACTGTCCTGTGTATTTCTCTTGCTAGTATTCAGTAGTCGCACACACACAGTGTATGGGGATGAAGGATCACTGAATCCCCCCAGCAGTGCACGTCTGCCCTTAGCGACTGCATGTTTAAGCTAACAACTGGTCTCTGCCTCCTTCTTCTTCTTTCTATTGGCTGCTATGTACCAATTCACCCCCTGCCTGTTCCTTACACCCTCTTGCTCTGCCCCTTTGCTCCAGGCAGCTCCATACAGCGACGGGTGGGTCAGAGAACAGAGAGATGACAGCTGACAGTAGAGAGAGAGATCAGGGAAGCTATGGCTCTTCTATGTCTCTTTACCTGCACCCTATAGATAAATACAGAGCATAGAGCTGCCGTACATGTTAGCACATAAACATATACTCCAGTCTTCCTTTGCTATGTCCCCTGCCTCCTAGTCACTGGCAGCCAATCAGCCACAAGGCAACTGGTACCGACCAGTGAACATCCCCACTGGGACCCCAAGAACCGTCGTCTGACATTTCCCCTCACGATTCTCACAAACATAATTTTCTGACCAAATGACCAGCAGGTGGCACTGTTGTATCATATTCATTTTATTATCTGTGTTATAACTACTAATATCTTGAATACAAGAAAAAATTGTAAATTGCAAATGCGCTGACGTTTCCAGGGTTTTTATTTGTTTTCTGGGCACTTTGGAACCTGTCGCCTCGTTGCTCCCGGGAGCAGAGCCTGTAGCTGCTGAATGTTACCCATTTCTCTCCTGCTTTGTATTTTCAGGCCTGAAGGTGGGAGATGAAGTGATGGAGATAAACGCCAAGCCAGCCCGTGAGCTGAATTCTTCTGTGCTAAAGAATATCCTGTGCAAGTCGTCCTTGTACCTGACTGTGCGCACGTGCCCAGACGCAGGAGACTGTCCGTTAGAAGCCCTGCCCCGGCGCTCAGACACAGACTGCAATGACTTTCTCCTGCTGAGCAATCGAGGTAAGCAAATCAAATGAACGCTATGATTGGCTGGTAGGACATTCAGCCCCTCCCATCTTCCTCTGATCCACCCAGTGAGTGAGATGGTGGCACAGTGTCTCTCTGGGATAGATCTGCAACTGTCTGAGGATATTGATCTGACACCTAGAAGGTTCTTGTCAGAGCTCCGAGACCCACAAGGGAACTTTTGTTCTCCCCCATTTCACTTCTGTAGAACTCTGTAGCCATAAACCCACCCTGTTAATGCTATTTCCATGCACTGGCATTGTTGGCCCCAGGGCCCCACCAGGCTGCGTGCAGGTCCGGCATTCTGCCAACACAGGAAGCTGCCAGGAGCAGCCAATAAATCAGAACATGGTGGGCTGTAAGGGACAGGAAGTGCGGGAGACAGGAAGAGCTTCATGTAAACAGACAGGAAGTGAGTGCAGGTTCGGCTCTGTTTACAAAAGGGATGGGGGGTGGTGATAAAGTTTAAAGGAATACTGTCATGGGAAAACAGGTTTATTTCAAAATGAACCAGTTAATAGAGCTTCTCCAGCAGAATCCTGCATTGTAATCTGTTTTTCCCATGGGGCTAGCCATATTCTTCATTTCCCAGGGTGCCACAGCCATGTGACCTGTGCTCTGATAAACTTCAGTCTCACTTTACTGCTGCGCTGCAAGTTGGAGTGATATCCCCCCCCCCCTCACCCCCAGCAGCCGATCAGCAGAACAATGGGAAGGGAGCAAGATAGCAGCTCCCAGTAGGTATCAGAATAGCACTCAATAGTAAGAAATCCAAGTCCGGCTTGGGACTCCTCCAGTTACATGGGAGTAGGAGAAACAATAGGTTAGCTGAAAGCAGTTCTAATGGGTAGCGCTGGCTGAAAGCTCAGACTCAGGCACAATGCAGGGGCAGTGCCATGGCCAGCGCTACCTTTGTGCTTTATCTCCCCACAGGACAGTCACTGCCGACTGCCGCTTACTGTCCTCACGGACAGCTCACTAGCCCAGGAGCTGGAAGGGAATGCAGGAGTGGGCCACATTGTAACGCGGGGGTGGTGATAGTGTTCCGGCTCCCCAACAGTCTGAGGGGCCATGATATGGCCCCTTGCTTAAGAAGTTTGAGGACCCCTGGTAAACAGTGTATTTTAGAAATAAATCATGACAGTATCCATTTAAGGAAACTATAATCGATAGAGATGGGTTCTGTTAACCCAAATGGACCCCAACAACAGTGTGGTGAGGGATTATAGAATCATAATGCTACAGTGATGCCCCCGATGTCTGTACTGTCTTAACTGGCTGCTGCGCATCAATGGGCCAGCAGGGGTCACTGTGGCTCTGTGTGTTTCAGCTGTCGGGGATGGCCAAGGCCCTATGCACCTATAATCAGCTCTCTGCGCTTCTGTTGCAAAAAAAAAAGAACAGATCCGGTGACACTTTTTAGCTCTGCTGTGGAGTTGATTTCCTTGCCTTGCAGATTTTTCTTACCTCAGTCACTATGGTATTTAAAGGGATACTGGTGCTTTTTAAAAGCTCATCACCATCTGGACCACATTTTCTGAGACAACAAACAAAACAACTTATCCTTTAGCACTATTAAGTGAGTCAGTTCTAGAATTCCAGGTGGCTGTACTGGGCAACACAGGGCAGGACTGCTGCTTACAATGGGGGGATCAGATAGGATCTGTGCCACTGTGACAGAATGCTCTGTTATACAGATAGCTAGAATCTCAGCCATAAAGCAGGGCAGGACTGCTGCTTACAATGGGGGGATCAGATAGGATCTGTGCCATTGTGACAGAATGCTCTGTTATACAGATAGCTAGAATCTCAGCCATAAAGCAGGGCAGGACTGCTGCTTACAATGGGGGATCAGATAGGATCTGTGCCACTGTGACAGAATGCTCTGTTATACAGATAGCTAGAATCTCAGCCATAAAGCAGGGCAGGACTGCTGCTTACAATGGGGGGGGATCAGATAGGATCTGTGCCACTGTGACAGAATGCTCTGTTATACAGATAGCTAGAATCTCAGCCATAAAGCAGGGCAGGACTGCTGCTTACAATGGGGGGATCAGATAGGATCTGTGCCACTGTGACAGAATGCTCTGTTATACAGATAGCTAGAATCTCAGCCATAAAGCAGGGCAGGACTGCTGCTTACAATGGGGGGGATCAGATAGGATCTGTGCCACTGTGACAGAATGCTCTGTTATACAGATAGCTAGAATCTCAGCCATAAAGCAGGGCAGGACTGCTGCTTACAATGGGGGGGATCAGCTTTATGGGTAACAGTGTGTCACAGCCATTAGGAACATTCTGTGAGTAGACCCATAATAGACTCTGTGTACCTGGAATCCATCCTATTATCTAAATCCATCGGAATGTTAATAATTATTAATAAACACATCTCGGCTTCAAAGCAAAAATAGGTAATTATATGTTTTGTCGCTTTCACCCACCCACAGTTCTCACTAATTATTTTTACACCAATACACACATTTATTGTAATATATTTACTTGCTGTTATACCTTCCCCTTTATTAGCTGCAATTAAGTCTATACCATTACCAAACCTGACTAAATGAAATGTATTTCCCAGTTTGGTAATGTTTGTTCCTTAATTGTTAATGTAGAAAACCCTCGTTCCTCTGAGCCTGCAGCCCCTATGTGCTGGGGGGGGGGGGGGTTACATTCCTACCATATGTGACTGTACATGTCTTAACAACTAGATTCCATCCCTTTCAAGTGATCATATTTCTATCTGTCAGGGTCCTAATCTTTGTTTGCAGTGGGGAAACTCATTTCTTTAAAGGTTAAATTCCACTGTCATGGAATCACTCCCATTCTCTCAGTAGTAACCCCCTACTGTAAATGATAAGGATATTAGAAGTCACTGAGGGGTTCTGTGCCCATATAAAGGCACAAGGCTGCAGGCTGAGTTATACAGGGAACTCTGAGTATCACTCATCATTTACAGTAGGGGGTACATTATCCCTTATAATACATGAGTGATACTCAGAGTTCCCTGTATAACTCAGCCTGCAGCCTTGTGCCTTTATATGGGCACAGAACCCCTCAGTGACTGCTAATATCCTTATCATTTACAGTAGGGGGTACATTATCCCTTATAATACATAAGGATATTAGCAGTCACTGAGGGGTTCTGTGCCCATATAAAGGCACAAGGCTGCAGGCTGAGTTATACAGGGAACTCTGAGTATCACTCATGTATTATAAGGGATAATGTACCCCCTACTGTAAATGATAAGGATATTAGCAGTCACTGAGGGGTTCTGTGCCCATATAAAGGCACAAGGCTGCAGGCTGAGTTATACAGGGAACTCTGAGTATCACTCATGTATTATAAGGGATAATGTACCCCCTACTGTAAATGATAAGGATATTAGCAGTCACTGAGGGGTTCTGTGCCCATATAAAGGCACAAGGCTGCAGGCTGAGTTATACAGGGAACTCTGAGTATCACTCATGTATTATAAGGGATAATGTACCCCCTACTGTAAATGATAAGGATATTAGCAGTCACTGAGGGGTTCTGTGCCCATATAAAGGCACAAGGCTGCAGGCTGAGTTATACAGGGAACTCTGAGTATCACTCATGTATTATAAGGGATAATGTACCCCCTACTGTAAATGATAAGGATATTAGCAGTCACTGAGGGGTTCTGTGCCCATATAAAGGCACAAGGCTGCAGGCTGAGTTATACAGGGAACTCTGAGTATCACTCATGTATTATAAGGGATAATGTACCCCCTACTGTAAATGATAAGGATATTAGCAGCCACTGAGGGGTTCTGTGCCCATATAAAGGCACAAGGCTGCAGGCTGAGTTATACAGGGAACTCTGAGTATCACTCATGTATTATAAGGGATAATGTACCCCCTACTGTAAATGATAAGGATATTAGCAGTCACTGAGGGGTTCTGTGCCCATATAAAGGCACAAGGCTGCAGGCTGAGTTATACAGGGAACTCTGAGTATCACTCATGTATTATAAGGGATAATGTACCCCCTACTGTAAATGATAAGGATATTAGCAGTCACTGAGGGTTCTGTGCCCATATAAAGGCACAAGGCTGCAGTCTGGGAATAGTAGAGTTGCCAGAGGGCTGCAGGGTTAAGGACTAAAAGCAGATTTCTTTGATCTCTGTGGGGGTTTCCACAGACTATATTCCAGCAGGGAATAATGTGACTAATTTGGGCACAGAGCTTACAGTTACCCACCTATTCCCACCTCTCATGTACTGTCCCCTAGGACAATGTAATGGGATATGTCGGGGGGGTTCTAGATCAGTTATAGGCCCCTCAAGGGAAGCCATGCATATAACCTTGTAGATAATTGCAGCAGGATACAGATTTTCCAAATCACTTCCTATAGGGCAGGCTTTTCTACACTTTGTGGATAATGTGGTTTTCCCTACTGAAAACAATGGAACCTATTTTTAGTTCCCTACGAGTATTGAGAATCATTCATGTAACAATGGTCAGGCGTAGGGCAACCGTACATCTCCTTTATATGGGTCAGTGGGGGAAACATGCTGCCAGGCATCTATTTTTGAGATATCCTTGCACCACTTCTGCTTAGTGCTCCCCTAATCATTTTATAAGGCTTTTGCTTGGGGCAGCATTGCAACTCTGTGCTCTTTTGGCACCAGTTCTAAGACTGACTGTACTCGGATATGAGTAAACAAGTTGTTCTGATAAACTGTCCCTAAACAGACATGCATGGAATCCATGACCCGGCACGGCTAATTAGCAATGATCACATAGGCACTCAGTATGGCTAGTATGGCACAGGAACCAGTGTAATCATGTGAATAAAGTCCCAGTAGCCACTGGCAACCTGCAGCCCCTTAAGAGCCTTAGGGAGAAGGTAACTATACCTTCAGACAGCGACAGGCCCCCATCTCTGATAAATATACAGGTGTAGGATCCCTTATCTGGAAACCCGTTATCCAGAAAGTTCTGAATTACGGAAAGGCCATCTTCTCCATTATAAGCAAATAATTCTAATTTTTAAAAATGATTTACTTTTTCCCTGTAATAATAAAACAGTACCTGTACTTGATCCCAACTAAGATATAATTACCCCTTATTGGGGGCAGAACAGCCCTATTGGGTTTATTTAATGGTTAAATGATTCCCTTTTCTCTGTAATAATAAAACAGTACCTATACTTGATCCCAACTAAGATATAATTACCCCTTATTGGGGCAGAACAGCCCTATTGGGTTTATTTAATGGTTAAATGATTCCCTTTTCTCTGTAATAATAAAACAGTACCTGTACTTGATCCCAACTAAGATATAATTACCCTTTATTGGGGGCAGAACAGCCCTATTGGGTTTATTTAATGGTTAAATTATTCCCTTTTCTCTGTAATAATAAAACAGTACCTGTACTTGATCCCAACTAAGATATAATTACCCCTTATTGGGTTTATTTAATGGTTAAATGATTCCCTTTTCTCTGTAATAATAAAACAGTACCTGTACTTGATCCCAACTAAGATATAATTACCCTTTATTGGGGGCAGAACAGCCCTATTGGGTTTATTTAATGGTTAAATGATTCCCTTTTCTCTGTAATAATAAAACAGTACCTGTACTTGATCCCAACTAAGATATAATTACCCTTTATTGGGGGCAGAACAGCCCTATTGGGTTTATTTAATGGTTAGTTGATTCCCTTTTCTCTGTAATAATAAAACAGTACCTGTACTTGATCCCAACTAAGATATAATTACCCCTTATTGGGGGCAGAACAGCCCTATTGGGTTTATTTAATGGTTAAATGATTCCCTTTTCTCTGTAATAATAAAACAGTACCTGTACTTGATCCCAATTAAGATATAATTACCCCTTATTGGGGGCAGAACAGCCCTATTCGGTTTATTCAATATTCAAATAATTTTTAGCAGACTTATGTAGAGATCCAAATTACGGAAAGATTACTTGTCCGGAAAACTCCAGGTCCTGAGCATTCTGGATAACAGGTCCCATACCTGTACCTGGATTAAGTGTGGGCATGAAGAGGTTAATGCTTGGCCCGTTTAGGTGAGCACCTGTGAATAGGGATCAGTGATGATTCCTTTAGCCTGGGCTAGTGCTCTGCGGGGTTGGTAGCCTCATTGCCTTAATGTGTGCCTCCCCTATCAGCTGGCTGCTAACAGCCCCTTTATCCCCACAGATTGCAGCGAGACAGACAGCTGCAGCGAGACAGCCCCGGAGGAGATAGAAGTGCAGCTGGACGCGCCCGAAGAGGCGGATTCCATTAATAAAGTAAGTTTTTTGTGTTTTTGCTTCTTTTTTGTGCTTAATCTGGGTGAAGAGATTCTGTTCTGTGCTGGGTCCGTGCTGATTTGGGCTTGGTGCTGCTTTGCAAGGCGGCGCCTCTTAGTAATTGGGTGAGATCATTATAAAAGCTGATAATTAAAGCTGGAAGAACATGAGAGAGGGTGGCTAGTATCCTGTGCAAGGTGGAGTTTAGATGTTGTTACCGGGTGGATTTTTTGTAACTAT
Source organism: Xenopus tropicalis (assembly GCF_000004195.4). Classification (NCBI taxonomy): domain Eukaryota; kingdom Metazoa; phylum Chordata; class Amphibia; order Anura; family Pipidae; genus Xenopus; species Xenopus tropicalis. Next base: position 15,854,637 of record NC_030678.2, read on the forward strand.
GGTTATTGCCCTTTTATGGGATTTTATTCTAAAGCAAAATTGTCAAAATGCCTTCTGTATTTGTAATGTCTGATACGGCTGCTAAAGTGTGTGTAAGGTGGGCCAGCTGGGGGGGTCGTATGGGTGCGGCAGGTCAGCGCTTTGTCTCCACTGGGCTGCTCAGTGCTCTCGGCCCACTCACATCTAATGCTTTGGGAGTTTCGTTAAAGGGACAGTACACACCTAAACACACCTTTTGCTACAAATTCGCACAATAAATAGGACTTGTGTTGAATGTACATTCTGCATATTGTTTTAATTTAAAAATCCATATTTATATATGTTTTTGGCATTATAAAGTACTAATATGAAGCATGGCAATTTGCTCAGAGCTCCCGATCTATTGACCAAACCTATTGAACAAACAAACACCTCTTTTCTCTAAGCAGCGGCTTTTGAGTAGCTCATTACCGGGGGGCTTCTGAGTGGACTGGTTATTGGTTGTATCAGCTCCCTTAATGATCTGCTGATTTAGTACTAAAAAGAAAAAGGCTTTGTATTCACGTTTGGAGCCAGAAATAACAGAAACCATAGATATTTTGTATTTAAAACGATAGGCAAAAAGTAAGTTTGGCACAAGCCCTACACTTTTTAAAAAGGGGTGTATACTGTCCCTTTAACCCAGGGATCCCCAACCTTTTTAACTTGTGAGCCACATTCAAATGTAAAAAGAGTTGGGGAGCAACACCAGCATCAAAAAGTCTTAGGGGTGCCAAATATGGGCTGTGATTGGATATTTGGTAGGCACTATGTGGACTGGCAGCCTACAGGAGGCTCTGTTTGGTGGTAAACCAGTTTCTTATGCAACCAAAACTTGCCCCCAAGTAGGAATTTAAAAAAAGCCCCTGCTTTGGGGCCACTGGGAGCAACATCCAAGGGGTTGGGGGCAACATGTTTCTCCCGAGTCACCCGTTGGGGATCACTGGTTGGATTTTAGGTGAATTATTGTGTTTCTCCCACAAGTCTTCATCGAAATGCCAAATATATATTTTTTTGTGTGCAAATAAATAAAGATACACTGGGAAGTTATGGATTTGAAAAGCGATATAGTTTTGTTTCAATGTGTGGTACCCTGTGGATGGAGAGATGCTCAGTTCCAAGTTTGCCATTTTTGTAATGAATCGGTCACCAGAGGGCACTGTTCAATTTTGTCTTTGTTGGCAGAACAACAGTGACTGCTTTGAGTGACAGTGTTCAAGCTTAATAACAGATAAATCATTATTATACGCAGCGTTATACAGAGATTATACATTATCCGCATTAGCCCTTGCCCCAGCGAAGCTTGCAATCTAAGGTCACGCTTGCAGTTAGGTCAGTTTCATCAGGAGCCAGTGAACCTGCCTGTATAGTTTTGGGGTGTGGGGGGAACCGGGGGGGGGGGCAAACAGATTGAAGTGCAGTGATTGGAAATGAAGCCAAGATCCCATAGTGCCAAATGGCAGTAATGCAACCACTGTGCCACCCTGAGCTGGACAAGGCAGTAAGTACACAAAACAAAGGCAAAAGAAACCCCTAATCCAATTTTTGTATATTTTCCCCTATTAAATGCCTGATCTGTTAGTTATATCACCTGGTTTAGCTAGAAGCCTCCATAAAAGAAGCAGTTTGGGGGGGGGGGGGGGGCGTGCATGGTATGGAGGGGTCCTTATTCATATCACTTGGCCGGGGATTGGGGTTCTGCCAGCTGAGTTGGTTAAAAGTTCTATTTAATTTATTCTGACATCTTCCCCTTCCAAATGAAAGAGCCCTGGGTGCAGTGAGGCACAGGGCACCTCTAGAACAGCTAATTACTCGTAATTTATACTTTAATAGGCGAGGATTAAGCTGCAGAGAGCTGATTTAATTACTAATGTGAAAAAAAGCGCTTGAGAGCCCCTTGATTATGGCTGCCGCCGCCGCTGCGCTGCCTGCTCTTTCACATGCCTGAAAAGGAAGAAATTGCAGCTTAGCGGAATGTTCCCGGATAAGATGGGGTTACTAGAGCGCCCCCCCCCGGGGCAGATACATGGCTGGGAACTGAGAGTGCAGCATATGGTGCTGCGTGTTGTTTATATGCGTTTGATATGGGGCTGTGAGATAGGGGGTGCATGGGAAGAGCAAAGACCCTTTATATAAAAGGTTATCACTGGGGGGGGAGGAAGGAAAAAGCTGTCCGTCTCTGCTTCCTGCTTGTTAAAGAGAAAGGAAACCTCCACTTGTTCTCATTGCTAGAGAGACAGTCAGGGCTGAGAGGCGCGGGGGAGAGACAGCTCCAGAAATGAACTGCCGTCTCTAACATCACACTGTAAGTAAATGGGAAGTGGGCAGTGCCATGGCTGTGGGGCACCCCCTATTGGCCCTATTCTCATACCCCCCGAAAGGCCTCAGTTATTGTTACAGCCCCTGGGCAAACACCAGACTCACAGCTAGGGATGCTGGGAGTTCTTCCAGGGGGAGTAATAAAAGCAGAGGTACTTTGGATGCTGATATATAGGGGTAACTGATATAGTGGGGCTCTGATATATAGGGGTAACTGATATAGTGGGGCTCTGATATATAGGGGTAACTGATATAGTGGGGCTCTGATATATAGGGGTAACTGATATAGTGGGGCTCTGATATATAGGGGTAACTGATATAGTGGGGCTCTGATATATAGGGGTAACTGATATAGTGGGGCTCTGATATATAGGGGTAACTGATATAGTGGGGCTCTGATATATAGGGGTAACTGATATAGTGGGGCTCTGATATATAGGGGTAACTGATATAGTGGGGCTCTGATATATAGGGGTAACTGATATAGTGGGGCTCTGATATATAGGGGTAACTGATATAGTGGGGCTCTGATATATAGGGGTAACTGATATAGTGGGGCTCTGATATATAGGGGTAAGTGATATAGTGGGGCTCTGATATATAAGGGTAACTGATATAGTGGGGCTCTGATATATATAGGGGTAACTGATATAGTGGGGCTCTGATATATAGGGGTAACTGATATAGTGGGGCTCTGATATATAGGGGTAACTGATATAGTGGGGCTCTGATATATAGGGGTAACTGATATAGTGGGGCTCTGATATATAAGGGTAACTGATATAGTGGGGCAACTACTTTGGGCTGGTGCCGTTGTCAGTGAAGATCATCTCCAACCTGAGATAAAAACCAAAGCATTTTTATGCTTTCTGGTTGTACAGCCCTGGTGTTGGCCATCTTGTGCCCTGGTGTTGGCCATCTTGTGCCCTGGTGTTGGCCATCTTGTGCCCTGCTGTTGGCCATCTAGTGCCCTGCTGTTGGCCATCTAGTGCCCTGCTGTTGGCCATCTAGTGCCCTGCTGTTGGCCATCTTGTGCCCTGCTGTTGGCCATCTTGTGCCCTGCTGTTGGCCATCTTGTGCCCTGCTGTTGGCCATCTTGTGCCCTGCTGTTGGCCATCTTGTGCCCTGCTGTTGGCCAACTTGTGCCCTGCTGTTGGCCATCTTGTGCCCTGCTGTTCCGCTCCTGTATATTGCCCTGCCTTAGTATGCAGGTATGTCCAATCTGGGTTCCTCCAACTACAATTATCTGCATCACTTGTGGGTTATAAGTGCAGTGCGGCAATGCCAGCGTAATCGTTTTTCCTGACCAGGCCAGGTTCCAGGCTTTCGGGCAGCTCCTTCCAGATCCTGTGCATCACGGCGCTGGATACAATGTATTCACTTTATGCCTCGGAGCCTTATCTTTTTGGCTCGGAGTTAGCGGCAACTGTTCTCCCAAATGGAAAGCCTGCTTCTCAGATGGTCCCTTTGTTCCCTATTGGCTGCAGCGCAGCAGCTGTAGGAGGGAAGGGGAGTGAAGCACTCGGTGTATGTGCCTACACGGCTGCAAGATGAATCAAGGTGCCCAGTGCAGAGCATTGCGTTGTGTATGGGCTGCGCAGCGCTGCCCTTTGTGTGCACTAAGTTAATAATACATTGCTGTGCGGCTGGGCCCCTGGGGGCTGTTGGGAGGCAGCAGTAATGGCACACACTCAGGGGGGCTGCGCGCTTCTCTGACAAGCAATCACCCGGCTGCTTCCACTTGGATAAATACGGCCTTTTTTTTTTCTCCAAACAATTCTTTTGGGAGAATAAGAGGCAATTCCGCTCGTGCTCTTTAGAAACCCTTGGAAGCATTAATAGCTTGAGCTGCATGAATGGAAGAATGTTCCTGTGTGCGTAACCCTCAATTAGCAGAGTGCCGCTGCAGGCTACATCAAGTTCCATCTTGCCTGCCGCACCTTCCCCGAGCCGCACAGACCCTACAGGGAGCCAGCCGGGCTCATTGCCACGCTGCTGCGCCAATGGATTCCCACTAAACCTCCAGGTAACACTGGTGCTTCTATGGGGGGCTCCTCTAACCCCCTTTCTATTTGGATAGATACCCTGGGCATACTGTTTAGGGATATTTGTTCTGAACCCCCTGCATCTGTTGAGGGCGACAATTGCAACCCCCCCTTCCCCTCCAAGCTCCCTGGTGTATTTTCTATTCCTTTGTCAGCTGAAAGGGTTAAAATAACGGTATCTTGAAATGCAAAATTCTGTAAATAACTTTTTTCCCCCCTTGTTTCCGTATGTTCCATGGCTGACTTGTTACAAAAAATTCTGTTATATTTTTACACTTCTGTCTGAGCATTCTCAGTAGCTTGTTTAATTATCATATGAAATGTAGCCGTCGGGCTTTGCACGGTCTATTGCTAGGTACTTATGGGAAAACGACTGAGGATGCTGAGAGTTGTAGTTTGACTGATATGTTATATTCCGAATTGGAGGATTCTTTGTGATTGGGCTGATTAGCCCCCTATTGCCACTCCCTTGGGTCAGTTCCAACTCTTTGAAGCATCACGTTAATTATCATTTATGGGGGGTTATGAATGATGGATACATAGGCCTTTGGGTTTTCTTTTCCCTTGTTATAGGGTTTTGGGGTTCATAAAGAACCCCACTAAATGACCAGAGTGCAGTGACTGGCATGTCTAACCGGCTTTAGCGTTGCCTTTTATCCGAATGTATTTTTCCGATCAAATTTCCGATGCCAGTTAGCATTTACTTGCCCGCCTAATGCCCCAATTCAGTACCTAAGAGCTAATAACAACCAAGGATTTCATTCATTCTTTTATTCTTTGAGAGTCACTAAGGCACGGGGTACATTGCGTCGGCATGTTTCAGGCATAAGCGGGGAATAGGGAATACGCCCCATTCGGTGCCCACGTGAGGCTGCTGTAGGGTCTCTCTGTACAACAGCTTGCCATAGACACCCACTGCTCTGTGTGCTGCTAATGGTTATACTGTCCCTCTGTGCCATAGCCGGCTGCTCCCCTCTCTCACTATATTCACTTTATTGTTTATTTAAAACTAAAGGCTGTGAGTCCCCTCCAGGAGTGAAAGAACAACTGAAGGCTCTCACCCCCCCCCCCCCCCAGCCCACAGCCTACCTATAAAGTACATATCACTGCACTGTGTAATGCGCCCCCAGCTGTATGGATCACAGAGGATTAGCGTGACAGTCACACTGGGGCTGAATGCAGAGACCGCCGGAAGGTTTTGTGAATGAGCCGGATCAGTTACAGAGCCACTTCATTGACCAGCTTTGTACATGGACCCACCCAGTTTGGCCCAGCTCATTTCCTGAGAGCATCCCATAATAGCTTCTTTTTAAACATTGTACTCATTCATCTCAGCAGGAAATGGTGTGTCTGTGCCAGGTGCTTCTGCCAGTATATGGAAGGTTTTCAGCTGTTTTGAACTATAACTCCCAGCACTCCCAGGGATTGCATACAGTAACTGCCACAGGCTCTGGTGGCTCGCCCATATAGCCACAGGCTCTCGCCCGTATAGTCCCAGGCTCTCGCCCATATAGCCACAGGCTCTCGCCCATATAGCCACAGGCTCTCGCCCATATAGCCACAGGCTCTCGCCCGTATAGTCCCAGGCTCTCGCCCATATAGCCACAGGCTCTCGCCCATATAGTCCCAGGCTCTCGCCCATATAGCCACAGGCTCTCGCCCGTATAGTCCCAGGCTCTCGCCCATATAGCCACAGGCTCTTGCCCATATAGCCACAGGCTCTCGCCCATATAGCCACAGTTTACCCACATTGTAGTAAGAGAACTCTTTCTGTTTTCTTCTTTCCCAGGCTGAGTCAGGTTTGTCGGCTTCTTTTCTGCACATTTCAGCATTTTGCTTTCCTGTACATGAGTTTGGCTCCTGTCATTATTGCTGCCTTTTTTTTTAATGTCCCGAGTCCTATACGTCTGTATGAAGAGCACAGGCCCGTGCCCAACAGTTTAAAATGGAACAGTATTTAGTTGTATTACCATCTGCATTAATCATTCAGACCAACACTGCCCAACTAGTCCCATGTAGTGACTAATTACTATAGTGCATGGGCAAGGGGAGGTCGGTTGAGCTCCTTAATAGCATGGGAGCCATACAGTTCTTTTGGAGGGCTACACCCGGCCCCTGGGCCTTCAGTTGGGCAGCCATGATCGAGATTGTAGCAATAATTCAGATTTTATTTTCCCAGAATTATGACACTAACACAATAGGAGGGCTAGGGGAGGGGATAGTAAAGCTTGTGGCCAGCCACACTATGAAACAATAGCACCTTAGACAATTCTAAAACTTTTATCTGGGGTGGGGGTTCAAAAAGGAAAAAAAAATAGTCAGCCCATAATATTTCCACTAGACAAATATAAAAGGTATAAATAATAACTACGTAGTATAATAGCCATCCTGCTAGATATTATGTGGTTTCTCTGGGGTTTTCTTTTCAGGATTCTTAGAAAAAACCCAGCTATAATAAAGTGGATACAGATATTCATGTACTAGAAATCTTAAAAATTACCCCCCTCCTTATAATGGAATAGTCCCGCTCTCCCATGCTGTCTGTGCTGTCAGACGTATTAAATAAGGAGGAGTTAATTATACACAGGGGGGGGGATTTACTCCCACTCTCCCTCCCATTGTGTAAACACTTAGCTGTGGGGTAGGTGGGAGGCAGTCAGTGCACAGTTAGAGTTTAAACTTTCTTTTCCATGTATTCTCCTTTAAATATCGCAAAGTATTGGGGTGTTGCTTATTCTGGGCCAAATACATTTCTAGCATTTCTGTATGTTCTAATCAATGTGCTGTTCTTACTAATTCTATTCACTCTCCAAAGACCCATCGGAACATGACTGGGTTGTGTTACACCGGAGGCAAACAGTATGGCAGCTTGTACTGCTGAACAAAAAGGCTAATACTCAGAGCGTTCAGGCCAAGCAGTAAATATAAGCCTCTCGCCTGTAGCATGTTCCTTAGCCTTGGTCTGATGGAGCCGCTCAGAGTAATGCCATGAGTGCGGGGGGGGGGGGGGGGGGGGGGAATTTGGCCCAAATTGGAGGGACTAATGCACAGTGGGGGTACATTTTGGCCATATTGTCCCTATGTGCATAGTGATAGGTGGGTGCCATGCATGTCACAGGATAGTTTGCCATCATGGAACCCAACTGTCAATAGCAATAGAGTCATTTAGAGCATTTGACAAAATAGATAGCCGTTCTTTCCTACTTGCCCTTGTTATACCATCCCTATGTGCCCCCCTACTTGCCCTTGTTATACTGTCCCCATGTTTCCCCCACTTGCCCTTGTTATACCATCTCTATATGCCCCCCTACTTGCTCTTGCTATACTATCCCCATGTGTTCCCCCTACTTGCCCTTGTTATACCATCCCTATGTTTCACCCTGTTGCCCTTATTATACCATCCCTATCCCTATGTGCCCCATTACTTGCCCTTGTTATACCATCCCTATGTTTCACCCTGTTGCCCTTATTATACCATGCCTATCCCTATGTGCCCAATTACTTGCCCTTATTATACCATCCCTATCCCTATGTGCCCCATTACTTGCCCTTGTTATACTATCCCTATCCCTATGTGCCCCCCACTTGTCCTTGTTATACCACCCTATGTTTCCCGTAGTTGCCCAGGTTGGATTAAACCCAGAGAATGCCACATACATGTATGGTTTCTCTTATTCAGCATTTGTGTTCATCCTTGTTGCCCCGGCTGCTGGGTTCCTAAGGGCACCGCTAAGCTACAGTGCGTAAAAGCCAAGTTTCTCACCAACGCAGTTCAATCCCTGTGATTGCCATGGATATTATAATCTAGAATGCCAAGCGCGAGGTTGTCAGTCAGTGTGAAAACAGCTTTTTTTGGTCCTTAAAAAAAAACTAAATCCAAAAGTGGGAAAGTGGATTTTGTAGCAGTACATCTGTCACTTCCAGTTGATGTGTGGTACCGGCGGTTCTGTTCCACAGCAATCTGGTTGCTAGGTTACGTAGTGCCTACACGCAGTTCTGGTATCCTGAAGAGCATAGAATATAAAGGCAGGGGCTCCTAACAAGCCCCACGTCGTCTGGATGAAGGAGGGGGAATGGTTGCCATATGGGGTTGTTAGGTGCACCGGCTCCATCCATCAGTCTGACGTTGACTCCATTTAGACATCTGTGGGGGCAGATAAGAGCACAAGCCTAGTAATTGTCTCTTGGAAACTGAAGAGGAATGTTGTTGAGATTGAAAGACCTGTTTTGCAGTGCTCTTAATATATGTATTAAAGGAGAACTAAAGCCCCAGAAATGCTGGGGCTTTTCAGCAGCCCTATACAGGGTAGGACTAGGCCATTAGGGCATTGGGGAAAGAACCAGATGGCCCCCGTCGGCCCATACCTGATCCCCGCTGGGGGGGCCACGTCTCCCTCCTTAGACGTGCTGAAGGTAAGTTTTATTTACGCACGCTCGGGGGGGGGGAGTCAGGGCACAGTTGGGGCCCATGGGTTGGCAGCCCCCAGTCTGACCCTGGCCTTATAACAGTAATGATCCAGGACTCTAAAGTTTTCCACTGCAGCCCCCCTCTTGGGTCTATTGAGGCCATCTTTTGTGTGTCAGTGGCACTGCACATGCTCAGTGTGCTCCGGGCTGCTGTTGGGAAGATAAGATTAGGGGTCGTCTGAAATCATCAGCACTAATGTGAATATTGTGAGTGGGTCCTGCAACTGGGGGGCACCTTCAGAGCTTGGGGCTTTAGCAGAACCACAAAGATGCAGCATTTATAGGATAATATTGTCTCCATTGATGTTAGCCTGGCAGTGCACTTGTGTTATAGCAATAGCCAAAAACGACTACGACTTCCAGATCATTCATAAACATAAAATGTGCAAATTTGCACCTGGGCAGTAACCCATAGCAACCAATTAGCATTCTGCTTTCAGTGTTAAACCTACGGCTGGCTGTAAAAATGTAATCACTGATTGGTCTTGGTAGAATAGATCAATGTACCAATATTTTGGGCTCCTAATTTAAACTTGCTGTGGGGGCCCAGTAACACGTTTGCCACTGCTGGTATATATATATATATATATAAAGTGTATATCATTTCTGCCTCTGACACTCGCTTTCCTGTCCCTAATTCTGTAGCTATGCCATTATAATGTATTCCATTCTCTCCTTTATTTTTTATGAAACCTGTGTATTTCGAGACCCCCCCGCACACACATACCCAAGTGGGGGTATGCAATACAAATACACCCGCTTGTGCATATATATAATTATACAGTACACACAAACCTGTGTATAAAAGGATTAGTCACGACTTTTCTATATGGGTGTTATTATTCCCCCCCCCCCCACTTGTTTTGCCGTTCGCATATCTGCGAGCTCGGCTGTTGAAAAGTGACAAGCACATCGGCGCTCCCTTCTTATGTAACATCAATCTCCTTCCAGAGCACCGAGCAGGTCGCTGCCTTGCGTCGCAGTCCACATGAAATGAATTCTCCCGACTCCTGCCTGTCTCCGTCCGAATTCGCCGGGCCAGCCCTCGCCACCATGAGACAGCTGACAGACGCCGATAAACTGCGCAAGGTCATATGCGAGCTCCTGGAGACCGAACGCACCTATGTCAAGGTACTTAGTGTTTGCCTCTGTGTCTCCTTGGGATAGGCGCTCTTGTGATTCCTAGGGTGCATTGCCTCCCTCTGTGTCCAGAGCTTTCCTCTTCTGTGTCCAGAGCTTTCCTCTTCTGTGTCCAGAGCTTTCCTCTTCTGTGTCCAGAGCTTTCCTCTTCTGTGTCCAGAGCTTTCCTCTTCTGTGTCCAGAGCTTTCCTCTTCTGTGTCCAGAGCTTTCCTCTTCTGTGTCCAGAGCTTTCCTCTTCTGTGTCCAGAGCTTTCCTCTTCTGTGTCCCGAGCTTTCCTCTTCTGTGTCCCGAGCTTTCCTCTTCTGTGTCCCGAGCTTTCCCCTTCTGTGTCCCGAGCTTTCCCCTTCTGTGTCCCGAGCTTTCCCCTTCTGTGTCCCGAGCTTTCCCCTTCTGTGTCTAGATATCTGTCCCCTTCCAGAGCTTTCCCCCTTCTGTATCTAGATATGTGTCCCCTTCTGTATCTAGATATGTGTCCCCTTCTGTATCTAGATATGTGTCCCCTTCTGTATCTAGATATGTGTCCCCTTCTGTATCTAGATGTGTCCCCTTCTGTGTCTAGAGCTTTCCCCCTTCTGTATCTAGATATCTGTCCCATTCTGTACCCAGAGCTTTCCCCCTTCTGTATCTAGATATCTGTCCCATTCTGTACCCAGAGCTTTCCCTTCTGCAGAACTAATTGTCTTTCTGTGTTTGCCTCTGTGTCTCCTTGGGATAGGCGCTCTTGTGATTCCTAGGGTGCATTGCCTCCCTCTGTGTCCAGAGCTTTCCTCTTCTGTGTCCAGAGCTTTCCTCTTCTGTGTCCAGAGCTTTCCTCTTCTGTGTCCAGAGCTTTCCTCTTCTGTGTCCAGAGCTTTCCTCTTCTGTGTCCCGAGCTTTCCTCTTCTGTGTCCCGAGCTTTCCCCTTCTGTGTCCAGAGCTTTCCTCTTCTGTGTCCAGAGCTTTCCCCTTCTGTGTCCCGAGCTTTCCTCTTCTGTGTCCCGAGCTTTCCCCTTCTGTGTCCCGAGCTTTCCCCTTCTGTGTCCCGAGCTTTCCCCTTCTGTGTCCCGAGCTTTCCCCTTCTGTGTCCCGAGCTTTCCCCTTCTGTGTCCCGAGCTTTCCCCTTCTGTGTCTAGATATCTGTCCCCTTCCAGAGCTTTCCCCCTTCTGTATCTAGATATGTGTCCCCTTCTGTATCTAGATATGTGTCCCCTTCTGTATCTAGATATGTGTCCCCTTCTGTATCTAGATATGTGTCCCCTTCTGTATCTAGATGTGTCCCCTTCTGTGTCTAGAGCTTTCCCCCTTCTGTATCTAGATATCTGTCCCATTCTGTACCCAGAGCTTTCCCCCTTCTGTATCTAGATATCTGTCCCATTCTGTACCCAGAGCTTTCCCTTCTGCAGAACTAATTGTCTTTCTGTATCCGGATAGGATTTAAACTGTCTGATGGAACGCTATCTGAAACCTCTGCAGAAGGAGCCGTTTCTCACCCAGGACGAGGTACAGTTATTTCTGCTCACAGATCCCAATGCCTTTTGCCGTTGTCATAAATGAAAAAAAAAAAAGCCCTGCATGCCTGGTAACCCTTTGTTCCCCGCAGCCGCTTGCTTAGAGTCCAGAGCCAATAGACAAAATACTGATTGCATTGCTGATCCTTTATGGGGCTTAATTAAAAGAGCAGTAAATGTATTTTCACTAAATTGGCTTTGACAGTTGTCCAAGTCGGCAGCTTCTGTTTATTTTAGCGTCGCAATTAAAAATCAAAAGAGCATTTTGTGGAGGGATCCGAGTGCAGAGGAACAGGATAATGTAGGAGAAAAAGCAAATATATTGAGGAATTGTGGGTTCTGTGAGCATTCTAAGCACCTTATTATAGATATATTTGTATGGTATCATTCCTTTAGCTCGACGTGCTCTTTGGGAACCTCACGGAGATGGTAGAATTTCAGGTCGAGTTCCTTAAAACCCTGGAAGATGGGGTGAGACTGGTTCCGGACCTGGAAAAGCTGGAAAAAGTCGAACAATTCAAGGTATAGACGAGAGGTTTCTCTGTTTTGTAAAGTCAAGGCTTCTGGCTTCTCTTTCTGCCTGGATACTAAGGGGAATCTGTCATAGGGAATTAAGCACGGCTTATTACGCCCATGCTCCTGAGTATAGGTTAGATGGAAGATTGCAGCTCATTACGGCTTGGGTGCCAAGCGTTGCTTTCATGTCTCACTGCCCTTTGAGTGGAAGAGACCGCTTCATGCTGCAGTGCAAATGCACCGGCCCGGGCCTCTTTAATAGCAGCAGCCATGCTTGCCATTAATGTGTTTGCTTGTGTGATTATTATTATTATTAATTACTATCATTTATATAGCACCGACATATTCTGCTGTGTTTACAGAGATTATACATCAAACCCATCAGTCCCTGCACCAGCGGAGCTTACACTCCCTATCACATTCATTCACACTTGAGCCAATTTTATCAGAACCTGCCTGTGTGTCTTGGTGGATAGGAGGAAATAGGCCAAGGATCAACCTTATTATTGGGTTATAGTTTTTTAATGTTTGAGGCCCTTTGCCCTTGCTGATAGGGCTACGTGTGTAATATTGTTCATGGTTCTGTGATTGGCACCTTTTCCGGTGCGTGGCAGCCTAATTGTTGGTAGAATGACCTGAATTTGCATTTTGCTTTGCAGAAAGTGTTGTTTTCTCTGGGCGGATCCTTTCTGTATTATGCCGACCGCTTCAAGCTGTACAGTGCCTTCTGCGCCAGTCATACAAAAGTCCCAAAAGTATTAGTCAAAGGTAAGAAATACCTGTACAAGAGTTGTTGGAAAGGGGGGCTGGCTTACCGGTGCAGATGAACGAACAATTAATGAATTAGTAGGGTTTATATTTGATACTAAGAAAAAAAAACTCTGTCTTAAAATTGCCCATTATTCGCCCCCATTTTTTTCCATTATGTGAAACCTTGGTAGGTTACGTCTAAATGTTTCCCTCCCATTCTATTGTGTGGTGACATATTGACTGTACCTGTGAGGTCTCGGATCAGTTGCAGGAAGCCAGAGCTCAGTGGATAGAAATCGGACGTGCCAGATGCCTATTAATGGCTTAAGGAAAGCGCTGGCTCCTGCTGTGCTAACTGCCTGGGCAGGACTAGGGGCAGGACTAGGGGGGTAGCTGCAAGCAGGATCTACACGCCATCTCTGCAGAGAGAAGCCCATAGAATGTCAACACTTTGAATAGATTTTAGCCAAGCATAATAAGCCTAATAGCTCTTAAATAATACAGGCGGCATTATAAATGCCAATCCGAGGAATTGGAAATTGAGATAATTCACTCGTCTGTTTCTCTTGCAGCCAAGACCGACTCAAACTTCAAAGCGTTCCTTGATGCTCAGAATCCCAAGCAGCAGCACTCCTCCACGCTGGAGTCCTACCTGATTAAGCCAATCCAACGCATCCTTAAATACCCGCTGCTGCTCAAAGAGCTCTATTCCTTGACTGACGCTGAGAGCGAAGAACATTACCATCTTGATGGTGAGCAGCAAATATGTCCACTATCCGTCACCTTGGTGTATGTAAATAATATCCTGTGGATGAGTTCTATTACCCAAAAACCTATATACGCAAAGCTCCACACACTGCCCAAAGCTGTGTTCATTACACACACAAGCTCACATATTATTCTGTCTTACATTTCTGTAAATTAGGGGTCCACTTCTAAATCACGGAGTAGGGCACAAATTGCTCAAATGAGTAGATTGTGGCTTCAAGTATATGAAATTAGAGATGTACGGTATCTAGGATTCAGTTTAGGATTTTGCCTGAATTTGAATCCAAGTGCCTGGCCGAACTGAATCTGGAAAAGGGTGCTTCAAAGAGTCTAATGCCAGTAAAAAAAAAAACAAAAACAAACAAACCCTAATCCTAGGAAGAAAAGGAAATCTTTGTGGACCAATAAGCTAGGGCAGGCACTGGTGCTTACCCTTATCTAGTTTAGCAATACCCTGTGCCACACCTCTCACAACTTTGGTCATGCCCATTCCCACACCTTGTGTCTCAACCCTTTCTCCTTGTAGATTGTAAGCTCTTTTGGGCAGGGTTCCCTTCACCTCTTGTATCGGTTATTGATTGCTTTATATGTTACTCTGTATGTCCCATGTATGAAACCCACTTATTGTACAGCGCTGCGGAATATGTTGGCGCTTTATAAATAAATGTTAATAATAATAATAATGTATATCACCATACTAGCAGGTGGACCCCCAAATAAATGGATGCCTGTACTTACTGTACATTGGTGCTGGGAGGCCGACAGGGAAAATGATGCAAAGATGGCTTTATCTAAGTTCTGTTACTGTGTCCCTCCTCCCCAATACGAGGTTCATGGTCATTAGGTCTTGTGATCCTGCTCTGCCCAAGGACAACAAATAACCCCCCAGTGTGTTTTTCAATTACGAGCATCTAATAACCTCAAGGTCACGTGCAGTGGATGTCACTAATTACTCAGTCCCAGAAGCCCACAGAGATTCAGGCGCTCACAAAGGAGACAGACGTTCCACCTTCATAGCATTCATGTTTATTAATGGCCACTTAATACCATCATAGCTGGCAGAATGCTGATACTACGGTGGCAGCTGCGGTTGGAACCACTGCCTGCAATTTTATTTTGCAAGAATAAATGACCTTGAGATACAGGCAGTTTAGAATATTTAGGAATCAAAACAAGCAGAACGTGGTGGATAATATTTCCTGCTGTTTAAACTAAAGCCCCCCCCTATACTGCTATAGTGCCAAATGGCTGCTATATATGAGATATCTTGTTTGTGCAGAGTTGTAATTCTTTGTTTGTTTGTATTCCCCAGTGGCTATTAAAACCATGAACAAAGTGGCCAGCCACATCAACGAGATGCAGAAAATTCACGAGGAATACGGAGCAGTGTTTGATCAGCTTATATCGGAACAGAGCGGGGAAGTAAAAGAGGTAAATACTGCTATATTTGTGCCTTTACTATTGGGAATATGTAGGAATTAGCCCAGGTAACCTTATTCTTATTGTATGTATTGCATCTATCACTTGGCCGCAGTCATGGTGAGAACTGGGTCACTTTGATTTCAGTCCCACTCATGACGACGGCCAAATTGCTCTGATCAGAGGGGACGACATGTTTGATTGCTCAGAAGAGCAGCCTGGGTCAGTTAATGGCCCCATGGGGGGTTATAATTAAGCTTGGTTTTCCCTTTTAACCAATGCAGTGTGGCAGCTCCTGTGGTCCATCCTTATAAGTAATATACACAGCCATAGGGAGAAAGAGAGCGCTACTTTTTAGTTTATATATAAACATTTACCCTCTTTAATTCTCCTTACAAATCCTTTGAATGTTTGGGTAAATCGTTCTTGCTATGTTAGTAGCATTGGGGTTAATATTTCCAGTGCAGGCAGGGAGCCCTGGGTTTGTAGCTATAAATGTACAACCCTGTTGCCCTTAGCAAGGGTTTGCAAGAGGGGGGGATTGAGTGGAAAGGCTGTAATTTGCGCGTCAGTGCCTCGCTGATTGCGGCTGCCTTTGTTCTCGCGCAGGTGGCAGACTTGTCCATGGGGGACCTGCTTTTACACAACACAGTCACTTGGCTTAATCCACCTGCATCGCTGGGAAAGTGGAAAAAGGACCCCGAACTGGCAACATTTGGTAGGTTAACAAGCTCATTTCCCATAATAAGCGCATCCCTTCCCAGGACTGGCACACACAATGGCCGCTTTATTAGCCTTCCGCACTCGGGCTTTTATGGTTCTGCTCCTCTGTTTAATGATTGACTGCGGTGGAAATTCCAATTTATGGTGTCGCTGATGAGTTTATGATTCAAAATCAGAACTAGCTTTAAAATGACACTTTCCATTTAGTGGGTGAATGTATGTTTATTCTCCTCTGTTTCCTGTAGCATCTAGGAAAGTAATAAAGGCTCAGCATTCGGTTTTAGCCTTTCCTATGGAACAGTTACGTCAGGGGGGCTGCACTTTTCCCACTACCCATAGTCCTCTTGTTATGCAATTTACCTACAAGAAGTTAGTGAGGGTACCGGGGGCACAGCCAGTAGAATAAAATGCTTTATTGCAAACCTCTGCTATTGAATTTCCTCCATTTTAAAGGGAATATTGTATACAACAGTGACCCTTTAATGCAGGGATCCCCAACCTTTCTTACTCGTGAGCCACAGTCAAATGTAAAAAGACTTGGAGAGCAACACAAGCACCATAAAAGTTCATGGAGGAGCCAAATAAGGGCTAAGATTGGCTATTAGGGGCCTCTATGCACCCTATCAGCTTACAGGGGCTTTATTTGGTAGTAAATCTTGTTTTTATTCAGACAAAACTTGCCCCCAAGTCAGGAATTCAAAAATAACTCCCTGGTTTGGGGGCACTGAGAGCAACATCCAAGGGGTTGGGGAGCAACATGTTGCCCCCGGGTCACTGGTTGGGGATCACTGGTTGGGGATCACTGCTTTAATGTAAAGAAAGAAAGAGGGCCTTCCTCCCACCCCCACTTAAGCTCCCATTCTATGGCTGGAGCGACTTGATCAGAACCTATAGAAAGGTGGGGCACCACATGTTAAAAAAAACAAATGTAGGGAAAGTCAGATGTTGGTGCCATTGTGGAGCAATATGGTGAAATTCCATAGATGCAAGATAAATATAATTGGTAATGTTTCCCACAGCAACCAGTCAGCAATGAACAGTTGGCAAAAGTTTGAAATCAAAAGCAAAGATCTGATTTGTTGCTATAGGCGATGGTGGCGGTGTTAATAAGCCCTGCCCTACAGTTGTTTGCAATATTGAAGTCATTCCTTGCAAACCAAAGCCTAATGTGAGTGAGCAAGGCAACTGGCAAACTCAATTTAGTCCTGGCTTCCAACAGGGCCCTGGGCCTAGGCCTGTGTTGTGTCACATTGGGCGCCTAGCAACCGATGCTTCTTAGTCACTTGAGACAGCCCTATGTCACCTGACTGTTGCTATGTGGAAACACTGAGTATTTTTTGATGTGTTTCCTGTTTTGTGAGGTGCTTCCTGTCATGTGAGGCACTGCAAGTGTTCCAGATGTTCAGGGCCCTGTTTGTACGAGAGGCCTGGTTTTATTAAAACGTTTTTGTCAATAAAAAAGGACATTATAGTGTTCAGCAATATCATGTTAGTGAGTGTAATTATATATAACATATACACCTTAATCCCTCACTAATATTGCTGGGGGCACCAGGTACTTCAGTGATGGAAACAGCAAGTTTCAGAGGATTTGTGACTGAGTTATAACGATAGGTAGAACATCCGCCATAAACTAGTTCTTTGTGAGAGAAAAGAGGCACAAATAAATGCACATTAATGTTTATATAAACTGTATACAAAAAGCCTGTGTATCTGGTGTGAGTGACCCCTCCTTCTCTCGATCCCTAGTCTTTAAGACTGCCGTAGTGCTGGTTTACAAGGACAGCTCCAAGCAGAAGAAGAAGCTGGTAAGTCCATGGCCTCAGGCTGTTTGGGGGGGAATCGACCCCATCGCTGCCCCTATTCTAACTCTCAGATGTAATGCTAGGGTGGCTCCCATCGAGCGTCCATGTTTGAAGATCGGGATCCGTTTCGCTTCCGTCACATGATTCCTACCGAGGCTTTGCAAGTTCGAACCATGACGACATCAGGTAAAGGTTTTGGTTACTAGGTTAAACTGTGCTAATTTAGTTATTTTTTTTCCTCCCTTAACGTCGCAGTATTGCAATTAGTCGTTCTGATTTAATTAAGTAGCCAATGCATGCCTATGGGGAATACTATTAGTGTTTGCTTTATCTGCCCAACTTCCTATTAGGGTGTTAGTGGCACATATTGCCTTAGCAGTGATTGGCTTGTTGGGTGGCCACAGCCTTTTTTTTATTGCCATCCCTAGACATGGGATAACATGGCCAGCCAACATGGCACTTTCCATAGCAGGGCCAAACTCCCCAAGTTGCCTATACAGAGAGATACCCTAACTCCATGTGATCCTGCTGTACTAATGGTGTACATGGACCTTTAAAGGAGCCTTCTCTGTAAGTCATGAATCCCGGCGCTACTTGGTCACATGCTCACATCCAATTCTTCACGCCTTTAGAGGAGACTGTCACCCCTTATTATATGCATTTCTCCAATCTCCATACTAATTTGTATCCTGCTCGGCTAATCAGACATCATTATGTTTTCTGTCTTTCGCTGTTAAGATGCCGAAACCAACTCTGTCTGTGAGATTGTTCATGTGAAGTCAGAGTCCGAGGGACGACCAGAGAGAGCCTTCCACTTGTGCTGCAGGTAAGCCTGATTGTTTTCTGCAGGGGGGTATCATGGGGGGGGCAGCGAAATATGGGTCTAATAATGGTTGGATTTACTGCCCTAATACCCTCTCCCCACAATACATGGATTAAAAGCATTACAGAATGTGTGTGTGCGCCGCGGATTGGTCCATTACTATTAGCCTCTGTTACTGATACCCTGCCATTTGAGGGGAGCGGAGCCTTATCTTTATTATCTTTCAGGGGAGGAGCCTTATCTTATCTAGATATGGCTGTAGCTGGTCACACATGGTCTGTGTCCTCCGCGATTTGGCCAAAGTGTCTGTATATTATCATCTCACTTGCACGCCAAAAACTCAATGGGTTACACTTGGATCTAAAGACATTGCACAATGTACCGCTCATTAAATTTGTTATTTGTTGGAATTTACCACCATTCTTACCCTGTCTGTGCCCCACAGTAACCCAGGCCGTAAGAAGGAGTTCCTGAGGGCCGTGCACTCCATTCTGCGTGACAAGCACCGGCGGCAGCTGCTGAAAACCGAAAGCCTACCCAACTCCCAGCAATACGTCCCGTTTGGAGGGAAGAGGCTGTGCGCATTGAAAGGTGCCCGTCCCACCATGAACCGAGCAGGTAGAGCAGTACGTGTGCTTCCTAATAGCGACTCCTCCTCACAGGAAAGCTCAGAACTGAGCCCTGTCCATAACGAACACACGTGATGTGTGCGCTCACTAGAGACTCCTCAGCTCTGCTCGGATCAGAGAACGTTTCCTTCAGAAGATAGATGCGTGCACAGTGTATTTATTTATTTACATTTATTAAAGCCTATTGCACTTTCCTCTCTGCCTGTGGTATTGCCCATTCATTTACTCCACCCATAAGGGATATCATGCAGATTAGTGCTGGTACTGAATGTGTCTGGCTCAGTATGATGACTTCATGCCCGGTGGTGCCACTGATCAAGGCTACAAACCAATAGCTAGTTAGTAGGCCTATAATAATATCAGGGAGTAGAAACCCAAAGGATATTTAGTTTCAAATGGGTTTCAGTTAATGCTACCTGCTAATTAGTAGCTATAGGATTTGAGCTAATGCAGATTTTGTTCTATTACCCTCATAATAACCCCCTGTGCGCCAATGGGAATTATGTGTTCGTTGCCCCTATGAGTATGAGGGGACAGTCGGTAGCATTCCATGGCAGCACCGTGTACATTGGATTCTGCAGGCAAGTTCCACTTCAGGAACCCTGATTTGAAATGCAATAATTTATTCCCAGGATGGTGCTGATGCCCCCCGCACCCTTTGTATGCCAGTGCACCAGTCATATTATGCTTTATTATATCCATCTTAAGTGTGAGTGCTCACTCTTGCACCTTGAACGCCAGCCATATGATATGAGTAAAGGTCTCAAAATGTGGCCCCCATAACTTTGTGATACTTTTAGCCTTCCCTTAGTGAGCCCACTGTGTTTTGGCACAAAAGCTTACACTCAGTACACAGCAGGCACCAAAGCACCTTGTAATGGTCACGTGTCTGATGACATCATAGTAAGGGGCTGGTCCAAAGAACAAGAATCTCTGTAGGTATAGATGGGATGCTGTATTACTGGAATACTACAGGAATACGTTGCCTAAGATACACTGCATTCTCCCCTGCATACACTGCATTCTCCAAGCTACTTGAGTGGGGCTGTGAGTAGTTCAACAGCATCTATAAAGCCTTATATCATTGCCTGTATCTAATGCCGATAGGTCACAAGTTCCTTATTGCCTCCCATAGACTTCCTGTTGGGTTACACTACCCTTACTAGTAGCTTGCAGGGAAATGGTTGGTGTTTATGAAGTCACTGGGAGCATGGCCAGATGAACAGAGCCACGATTACTCCCTAGATGTTACCATAGCATGTACAGATAGAAACCAGAACAATATGGCCTTCCCCTGTAGTGTAGTTTCCCTTTAAGAGAGAACGCACAGTTGCGTCAGGCTGCACCCACCCACCCCGGTGCCATGTCACGAAGCAGTGACTCACCCCAATTTTCGCGCAGATCTCTATTTAGTACCACATCATTAAACAGCCACGATTTGTCGCTGACAAGTAAATGTAAAACTCTCTTTTCTGCGTATTCTGCCTGAGGTCGGCCATTTTGCATTGCTCACTCGCCCTTTTCTCTTCAGTTTCAGCGCCCAGCAGGTCCCTCGCCCGGCGAAGGCGTCTCGTGAGAAACCGTTTCACCATCGACTCGGACAGCATCTTCTCAAACGACCCCGAGAAAGATTCCGACCAGGAGACGGAGCCTTCGCCGCCCCAGCAGTCGTCGAACAGCGGCGACACGGATCGCTGGGTGGAAGAGCAGTTTGACCTGGCGCAGTACGAAGAGCAGGACGACGTGAAGGAGACCGACATACTGAGCAGTGACGATGAGTACTGTGAGTCCATAAAGGGGGGTTCCATGGAAAAGGATCTGAGCGAGCAACTGGAGGCCACCTCTCTTTCTAGCAACCCAATGGGAACCAAAGTCCAGAACACAATGAATACGCACGCCTCCCGTATGGCTCAGCTGAAGAAACAGACCGCCTTTTCCGGAATGAACGGCAGCATCGAGAGCAACACGGACGAGGTCATATGGGTGAAACGGGAAGACTTTGTACCTGTCAGGAAACTCAACACCGAGATCTAGTGGAAGTGTTCAACTTGCCCTTTATCAGAATAGTTCCGCTGCACTGTGGGAAGTGATCCTTTAGAATGCACACTTGCACGCACAACATTGGCAGCTAAAACGGCCCAGAGGCCACATATCCGGGTTACGGCAACTGCAATTCTCAACAAACAAGCCCACAATCCCCCCCCCCCCCCCGCCCATCTGTAATACAGAAGGGCTTGCTAATCTTATTTATTTGTAAAGCAATCAGGGTTTGGAGAGAATGGCTAATGCCAAAAGGGGGTAAACGTTGGGTGGGAGTATGGTGCTCCCCGACTCTGGCCAATGAGCACAAGGAGCGAAAGGGAATATCCGTTGTGATCTGTGACTCCGTTCTTGGTTTCTGCTGCCTTTCACTCGTTCCTGAGAATGCAGTGTTCCCCCATCCCTCGGTGTCAGCCCGTAGCTTTGTATTTGGCGAGTGTTCCAGGGATAGGCTTTTATGTTGTAAAGCTATTCTTCTGATTTCTCCTTTTTATTTTTTGCTATATTTGCTGGTTATTTAATGGTTATGTTTGCGGCGCATACGTTTTTACATTTGAAAACAAATTCTAACGATGCCAAACTCTTTACTAGAGACCCAGAGGAAACACTTGAAAAAAAGAAAAAAAGAAAAAATATATATATCTTTTTTGTATTTATACCTTTTACATTCAGGGACACCAGGGAGCCGGGGGCATTTTACATTGTAAAGTTACAGGATAAAGAAATCTAGTCTTTCATAGGAGATAGGACACAGTAGTTTTGTATGCATATTATATAAATATATATATTTAATAAAGAAACATGCACAGGTCAACACAACCCATATCCCCATTTTATAAGTCATTCCTCCATGTATACATTACGCAGGGCTGGCCAACTAACAGACCAGGGGCCTCATTCGGGCCAGAGTATCTTTTTAATAATGTCAGCCATAGAGGTGTGGTTTGAAGAATAACTCCCATGGAAGTGGACAGCAACACATTCATCTGGACCACAGTTCAGAATGATATATATTGAAAATATAATTGTTTAAGGGTAATGAGATGACCCTCTGTCCCTTTTTAGAGGCCCAGTGGTGGCCTTTATTGGACGGCTCACTGTCCCTTTTTGGAGGCCCACCGGTGGCCTTTATTGGACGGCTCACTGTCCCTTTTTGGAGGCCCAGCGGTGGCCTTTATTAGACAACTCACTGTCCCTTTTTGGAGGCCCAGCGGTGGCCTTTATTAGACAACTCACTATCCCTTTATGGAGGCCTAGTGGTGGCCTTTATTGGGCGGCTCACTGTCCCTTTTTGGAGGCCCAGCTGTGGCCTTTATTGGACGGCTCACTGTCCCTTTATGGAGGCCTAGTGGTGGCCTTTATTGGGCGGCTCACTGTCCCTTTTTGGAGGCCCAGCTGTGGCCTTTATTGGACGGCTCACTGTCCCTTTTTGGAGGCCCAGCTGTGGCCTTTATTAGACAACTCACTGTCCCTTTATGGAGGCCTAGTGGTGGCCTTTATTGGGCGGCTCACTGTCCCTTTTTGGAGGCCCAGCTGTGGCCTTTATTGGACGGCTCACTGTCCCTTTTTGGAGGCCCAGCTGTGGCCTTTATTGGACGACTCACTGTCCCTTTTTGGAGGCCCAGCGGTGGCCTTTATTGGACGGCTCACTGTCCCTTTTTGGAGGCCCAGCTGTGGCCTTTATTGGACGGCTCACTGTCCCTTTTTGGAGGCCTAGCGGTGGCCTTTATTGGACGGCTCACTGTCCCTTTGTAGAGGCCCAGCGGTGGCCTTTATTGGACAGCCCTGCTACCAACCATACATTAAGTCCATTCCTTGCACTTGGTACATTTAAAGTGCAGGCTTGTTGACATCTTCCAAATTTTTTCCCCTTTGGACCAGTTTTGTTTGGAATCCTCCCCAACAAGGGGCCTTCAGCCTGTGGCTTCCCGGCTGCCGACAAGCTAAAACTTCATGGGAGTTGGCAGCTGGGCAGGGGTGCCACTGATATCCTTGTTTAAAGCCAACGCAAATTCTGTACGATCATGTTTTTCCGCTCTCACATGGATACAGAGAATAACTATTGTGCAATTCATTCGCCTTGAGAACTTCATGTTGACGGAAGCACCTCTGAACCCGCTCATTGCCCCGGGGGGAGGAGCAGCCGCTGTATAGGCGGCCCCGGCTGGGTCACAGGGCGACTTTCTAGCTAAGGTTCCATTGTGATGTGTAAGTGGCAACACCAACTGTTACTTTGCTCTTGTTCTTTGCTGCTTTGATTCCCAGTCCATCTGATTTTGGTTGGCGTGACAGTGAATATTGCAGTCCATGCACAAAGCTTTTTCTTTTTTTTTTTTGGAGAAAAATAAAATGAAAAAAATGATATCTATTTTATCCTTTGTAACTCTATTGTCATTTGGCACCTGCAGTTCACGTGTGTATGACCTACTCGATAGCCTGAGATAAGCAGTCTTGTCGTGTACTGTAGCGAAGCAGAATATGGTCAATTGTGAAAAACTGGAAAGTCTGGTGCTTTTAAAGGTACCGCACCCTGTACATATTGTCATGACATGTCTATGTCACATGTTCTTATATATTTCTTTTATAAGCTGAGAGAAGGTCTATTTTTATGTTTTTAGTTCAATGAATGAAAAGTTGTAAATGCCTGTCAAACAATAAAATATTAAAGAAAAGTAGCCGCCTCCATCATTGGCTGATTGAATGCGTCTGTAAATCCAATATGTCCAACGATGTCTGAGTGATTTCCACTACTGTACGTCCTAAAGGAGAAATGTGCCTAACATGGAAACCCAGTGGTTGTATTGATAAACCAGGTCATTTCATCCTGTACTTGGCAACAAGAACATTTTCCTTGGGGCCTAGGTTTATTGCTGGTTGATCTTTGTAATTACAGAGATCTTTAGGGCAGTGGCTGCACAAGGTGTTTTAATTTGCTGCTGTCGTCTAAGAGAAAACTGGGGCTGTCAAAATGCATGAACCATTGAAGTGCCCATACAGTAATAGTTGATTGGCCCATGTGAAATGATCTGTCAGTTGAAATCTGATTGGGCGTGTTCAGATACAGACCAGGCTGAACAAAACATCTGACTGTAGATATGTTCTGCAGATGGATGTCCACGCTTCCCTTACATTATCAACAACTGCTGGAGAAACAAACATGGATCTGGCTGATTTTGTCCACCGTGTGGTTTGTTGAATTAGCACTGCTCACTGGGGTAACTGTAAGTTTAGTTCCAGGGGTACCCAGGGCATAAATAAGCACTCACCCCAAATCCCCCCAAAACTGGCCTTCAGGCTGGGCCCCCTTAGCCCATAACAAGGTTACAGATATATAGAAACATTGGGGTAACAGTCACCCTGCTATAGTTCCAGGGGTACCCAGGGCACAAATAAGCACTCACCCCAAATCCCCCCCCTAACTGGCCTTCATGCTGGGCCCCCTTAGCCCATAACAAGGTTACAGATATATAGAAACATTGGGGTAACAGTCACCCTGCTATAGTTCCAGGGGTACCCAGGGCACAAATAAGCACTCACCCCAAATCTCCCCTAACTGTCTATAGGTTGTGCTGCAGAGTGAGGTTACAGAATTCCTGACACACTGATACAACAATCACTGCACTGTAGTTCTGTGGGTGTCGGGGCATCACATAAGCAAATACTGGCCAGATTGGCCTCCCGGCTGAATTCTTCTACTGCTGCTACAGGGACAATAAAGTTTATTCATACTGCTGAGTAATTATAATGTTCCCAAGTGTCAGACACTGCGTAATGTATAATTCATAGAGCCGCTTGGTCATTGTGTGATTGGAGACCTGTGACCCAGTTATGTTGGTTGGCTTTCCTGGAGAAGATGGAGGAACAATGCTAAGGATGAGAAGAAAATGGGATCAAACTGGAATCCAATTCAATTTAGGGAATGTTCCAAGACGGTCATCTTTAATTCTTTCCTATGACTTTTGGTCTAGTTGAGTTTTTTTAATACAACATTGGATTCAAAGCTGCTAATTGGTTGCTGACTGACCCGAGTAGCCAGGCCTGTGAGACGAGTAGGAGAGCGAGGTGAGAAGAAAGTAGTTTAATTACATTTTAATCCCAGCCCTGTGCTCTGGTCGCTGGGGGCGCTGGCCGGAATCTATTTACAAGTGGTGTAGGGAGAGGAGAATGTTACATTATACATTACAGAGAGGGCAGAATATATATTTTAAAAACCAGAGGACAAATAATCTGATAAACGAGCACTGACCTTGCCCTGCGTCTTGTTTTTATATGTACAGTTCGAGCCATGACGTTTTATTCCCCAGAAAGGAAGCAGAAAACCCTCACACACAGATATGGGCCCCATACTGCTAAGCAAGTCCATCCATTAGGGACACTAGCGCCAGGTATGGAGGCCTCGATGTTTAGTGGCCACACATTTTGAATCCTCGGGACATTCTGAAGCCCATGGTCCCAGCAACCCGGGTAGGAACGTAGCACTGACCCACATCTGTTTCAGAACAAGCCCGATGGCTCCGGCCCCACCAGTATGGCTCCATCTGATCCAGAATCCTCTGAATAACAGGCAATGATAACAGTGAAGTCCAAGCCCCAGAACCGTCACATGAGTTTCCCTGTACTCTACTCAATGATCTTTGTTAGGTGTATTTAGAGGTTAGCACTGTCTTTAGTTTGGGGCATTAAATGTGTGTGATCTATACCCCAGAATAGATAGTTTATATTATGTTAAGTGACCTATTAAAGAATCTCACAAACTGGAATATATATATCCGTAAATATTGCCCTTTTACAGCCTTTCCCTTGAGCCGCCATTTAGTGATGGGCTGTGTGCTCCCTCAGAGATCAGCTGACAGGAAGTGACAGCTCTAACTGTAACAGGAAGTAGTGTGGGAGCAAAAGGCAGAACTCCATTAATTGGCTGATGGGGCCTAGCATTAGATTTACCCAATGGCACATACTACTAAAAAAGTATATTTTTATTTAGGTGAAGCAGGGTTTTATATATGAGCTGTTTATGCAATATATTTTTATAGAGACTTACATTGTTTGGGGGTATAGCTATTTTTTTTTTTTTTTTAAACCCTTGGAGAACTTTGTGGAGCATTACATCTCAGGGTGAAGACACACAGAGTTACTAGTAGCAGCTACTTGTCGTGGCTACTAAAACAGACAATGCTGATCATTTACTGATAATTGTCTTTACATGTGTTTTAGCAGAGGCAATTCTCAGTATTCTCTATGGCAGGGGATTTTCTGGCATTTAATAGCTGTGAAAAAGTAGCTGCTACTAAGTAGCTCAGTGTGTCTTCACCCTTAAGCTGGCCCTGGAATGCATATGTGGGCAGTTACAGGAAGATACTAGCTTAATCCAGCTCTGTTTTTTGGGGCATAACATATAAAATTGGCATAGTTGCTATATATGTTCTAGTCCTTGTTCCACTCATATCCCTCATTTGTATGTTCTCTGCTACAGCCTCTGAGTAACCTCTGAGTAACCTGTGAGTAACCTGTGAGTAGCCCCTGAGTAGGCCGGAGCCCTCGCCTGATTCCCTCTGGGAGTATGAGTGTAAGTAGCTGCTATAGCACCGACTGCACAGAAAGCTTATGAATTGTTTTCTTTACATTTATTTGACACAAATATAAATGCTTTTCAGTTCCTGGTGGAATCCCTGAAGGTCGGTCAATTCTTTGCTCTAATAGGTTATAATTGGGCCGCCGAGGGAGATTACAGATTGCAGATGTATTCATGCATATTCCTTATGTTATAGCCTATGAATTAAAGCTGTTCCTCCAATCACAAGTCACCTCTGGAGGTCAGGGAGCTGCGAATAGGGCTAAAAATAACGATGTCTGTTATTGCCAAGTTCTCTGCCACTGAGCGTTTAGTCAGGGAGCGGAAGGTTCCGGCAAAGGGCTATTTTGGGCCATTTTTGTTCTTGAAAAAAACAATTAATTCACTATATTTTTATAATCAAAATAGACAATGGAGTCGGAAAGTCGGTGGTGCCCTAGAGCTCCCTCTGCTGCCGGACTAATGGCGTTTCCACCCCTGGGATCTCAGTCAGGAGAGCAGGACTGCACCCCACAGTCATTCAATAGAATAAACCAGACCCGCACTGGTACCCCAGAACTTCCAGAGAAACACTATGGAATACAGCAGCCACAGTGCATTTGCTTTGGCTAAAAAATGTTCTTTTCTAGTGTTTACACTGTTTCAGTTCTGCCGACTGTCCACAATTGGCAGAAAAATAAGTCAGTGAGCAGAGTAAAGTCTTGTGGTGTTTTTCATGCTTAGAACCGACCAGAGAAACCTCAGATGACTCTTCTCTGCTCTCTTACTGGAGCTGTTTGTTATATTACGGGTGCAAAAACTGAAGCGCCCCCAAACGCAAGGTTACATCAATTTGTTTGGAGGGTTTACATTTCCTTGCTTTCAGGCCGGGCCCCCCAACCATTACTGTAGGCCTGTGTACAATGAGCTAATGCCAGAATTTGGCAGGCGATGCTAAAAGCAGATTATAAAGATTATTAAGTCAAGCAGTAAATTGGACTGAAACTCTTTAATGGCCTCATATAAGGAAGGAGCTAGAAATGTATTTTGTCTGCCTCTTGTGCTATAGAAAGAAAACAATTGCCATTTATGAGCAACGTCTTCGGCTAGACTTTACTCCAGGTATACTCCATGGAAAGAGAGTGCTTGTTAAATGGGTCACGTCTATAAGATGCACATGGAGTGCCTCCTGAAGAAGCTGCCAAGCGGGGTTTCTATGTAGGGGCCACATTTAACCCTAGCCAAGACCCATAAAGCACTATGTTGGTGTGGCCTCTGTCATCCTAACTATTGAGTAACTCCAAACAGGGTAGAAGGAGATGCTTCCTATGGATCCAGTAAGCCTGGCAAGATGACCACTACCACAACAATATTTTGGAGGTTTCACTGGTCCCCATAGATTCATTGTCCTTCCATCAGTTGCAGGGTCCCGCCCTCTCTTAAATCAGTTGCAGGGTCCCGCCCCCTCTATTACATCCTCGGCATGTAGCACAGACTGTTGTCTATAGCCCATCACCAAAAAGAAGGCCAAAAATGTATATATTATTGCCTTAGCCCAATTCTTATGTATCGGCAATGTATTGTGTTTCCATCAACTGCCAGAGCAAGAGGAACACTTTTACAGCAGGGGATTGGTTGCTGTTGCAACATGAGTATGAGAAGTGAATGAGTTAACTAAGCTAAGTGAGGAACTAAGTAAAGTAACTAAACTAAGTGAGGAAGGGTATCTGTGCCCAGGGGAGGGATGTGTTCCCAAAGGCCCAGGGGTAGTGAGTGTACTTCCTGTTTCCTAGTCTATATAAGGTGATGGAACACATGGTCCTCTAACCTAGTGCTGGGGTGGATACTGCCGGGGAGGGGGCTTCAGCAAGAAGATATGTAAGGAAAGCTTTGGTGGTCAGGGTTAAGGGACCCCATGTATGAGGTAAAGACAGTGCCAGGTCAGTCCTGTTATACTGTAACTCTCTCGGAGAGGCAGACAATGTGGGCTAGTAAGAACAGCTTTGTGCTCCACCAAGGAGAGTTAGTGTGGGGGCAGTTCCCCAGGGGACACACTCCAACAGATTCTGTTATGATTTTTATGGAATAGTTTTTATTACTAAATTACACTATGCAAATTGCAAATAATTCATTGCACTTCTTAAATATGTATTCTTGAACCAATAAATGTATTTTTTTAGCTGTAATATTGGTGTGTAGGCGCCATCTCAGTGCATTGTGCCTGATCCTTTGCTTCTTAGAAAGAGCCAGTACTTTATAATGCAACTGCTTTCAGATAGGCTATTGTTTCTCCTACTGTGACTGGAGAAGCCATGACTTGACTTGGGTGTTTTACTATTGAGTGCTATTCTTATATCTACCACTAAGTGGGGCATGGGAGCATTTTTAGCAATGCAGGTGTCAGGGAGCTGTTTTCTTGTTACCTTCCCAGGCTTATTACCTTATAGGCTGCTAGGGGGGAAAAGGGAGGGGGGCTGATATCACTCCACCTTGCAGCATAGCAATAAAGAGAGACTGAAGTTTTTTAGAACACAAGTCACATGGCTTTGATCACTCATCACATGATTATAATCTCAATATTTGGCCTCACCCAAGTGCCAAGCGGATCCGCCCCCCCATATTTGCCCTGCGTGACACCGACGGCTCTGCCAACAGACGCAGCTCCGCTCTCCTCCCTCTCGGCCCCGTCCCGCATTATATGCCACAAACTGATACTTTCTGTCAGCCATTGTCTCCCATTTCCCAGTGAATGTGCCATTTAGCAGGGAGAGACGTTAGGAGACGGCATGTTGCTCGCTAAATACTATTCTCTTCCGTTTAATGTCTCTACTGGCGCTAAGGTTCGAGCGCTGCGCTCTGTAATTTTCCCATCACTGGAACAAGCGAGACAGCTTCTCTCTACGGATAATGAGCTCGCCCCGTATAAAAACCATGGAAATTGACTCTGTTATCCGATCCCTGCATTCCATGTTGGATAAAAGTGACTTTTTTCCCCTCATTGCTGCCAAACTTAGCTCCATCTGTCAGGCGGAGAGGCTATTTCCATAGCACCGAGAAGCTGCTCCATAGCGGAGAAGCACCCATTAAATGCCTTGCAGCACCAAGTGTCAGCGGAGCAGCTTGAAGGCACGGGGTTTAATAAGCGGAAAACAGGCGCTCGTGATGCCATCGGGCTTCTCACCACAATGACACAGGCAAATGGCTTCCTATTTTTAAGTCCTCCATTAAAGAGACACTAACAGAGCTGGGGCTGTACCTCTATAGAGCATAGGGGCTTCTGGGTTAGTCCCCCATAGAGAGAGTGAGATGGAACCTGCCAGGATAATGCAGGCGCAGGACCGGGAGTGCTAATTGGCTCGCTGGTGTCAGCTGATCCCGGGGTGTGTAAAAGGGATGGGATGAGTCTCCAGGGGTCATTTACAGCCACAAGTGCAGTCACGGGACATTTAGTGGTCACGCTAAAATGGGTGCAAATGTTGTGATTATTGGTGATGCCATTTATTAAAGGACATGTTTATGTATGTGAGTGTATAGATTGGTAAGTATAGGTTTGAGTATGCTGGGTTTACTTGGAAGGGTTGACCTTGATGGTCTTTTTTCAACCCTATGTAACTATGTAAAGTCTACATTTTCCTACCATGTATAAAAGTTGGGCACAGCTCCCCCCGCCCAAATAGCATCATTTGTTCTGTGTATCCTCCCTGTTTGCCAGCACATATTCACATATTCCTAAATCGAAGAGCAGCTTTCACTCGGCGGCCATTTTCCCTCTGACATCATCAGTGACATTTACATCTGAATGTGTGCAGTGGAGTTCAGAGAATGTGCTGGGCCCCCCCTGCAAGAACTTCTTTAGAAGGACCCAGCATGCACAGGTGCTTAGCCGCCGCCCCCTCCCCGTCCACTCTTATGTGTGTGGCACATAAATACTATATAAATATATGTGGGGGCCGCAGCGGTGGATCCTTGGAAGGTGTGGGGGCCCCTGGGAGGACTACCTCTGTAGGCCCTGCAGCCCCCAGTCTGACCCTGGCTAGGGTAATAGGCGCCAGGTAGTTACGCTGCTGGCAAGAATCACAAGATAGCGGGGCTAATAGTGTGCGGCATTGGTTCCCCAGACAACGGGGAGGTTAGTACTTTGGGAGATTAATCCACCAGAATATGGGTTGAAATATGTGGTTAGTGCCCTGAAGGAGCAATAAGAATATGGGAACCTTCAGGGTGGGCGTTGCCAAATTTAGAGACAGTCAGAGAGATTTGCGCCAACTACACTGGTGATATAGATCCTATATGGGGGTGTAAGAAATGCAACTAAAGGGGAAGCAAACCCTGCAACTAGCATGGGGAACTGGAGCTATAGGGGCTCTGGCTAAAGTTTCAATGTAACCCAAAGTTTAGGGGGGTCCTAAGGAGAAAAGGAAGGAAAAGGAAGAATATAACAAAGAAGAAGGGAACGAGCAAAGCAGAAGCACCAGGCAGGACTCAGCAATATCAATAGGGAAAGGCCCAATGGCTCCTTCCCAGCTCAGACGAACCTGCTAGGGGAATGGAACTGGAATATGTTTCTTTTTATATAATAGAAGGAAAACATTCTATTGGGTGGGGGGGTTTGGCAACTGGGAATTAATCATCATGTTATTATACGTTGGGATGATAACATTATAGCTCCGTGTAACATGATTGCCTGTAGGTGAAGGAACCCAGTGTTTTTTTCTCTGCTGCAAGGTGTTTATAGGGGCACAGAGGGTATTAATCTTGCTGCAAGAGACTGATGTGTTGGAATTATTGTGCCATTATATACTACAGTCACTGTGCCGTCATTGTGCCATACTGACGTTACTGTGCCGTTACACTCTGTGTCACTGTGCCCTCATTGTGCCGTACTGACGTTACTGTGCCGTTACACTCTGTGTCACTGTGCCCTCATTGTGCCGTACTGACGTTACTGTGCCGTTACACTCTGTGTCACTGTGCCCTCATTGTGCCGTACTGACGTTACTGTGCCGTTACACTCTGTGTCACTGTGCCCTCATTGTGCCATACTGACGTTACTGTGCCGTTACACTCTGTGTCACTGTGCCCTCATTGTGCCGTACTGACGTTACTGTGCCGTTACACTCTGTGTCACTGTGCCGTCATTGTGCCGTACTGACGTTACTGTGCCGTTACACTCTGTGTCACTGTGCCGTCATTGTGCCGTACTGACGTTACTGTGCCGTTACACTCCGTGTCACTGTGCCGTCATTGTGCCGTACTGACGTTACTGTGCCGTTACACTCCGTGTCACTGTGCCGTCATTGTGCCGTACTGACGTTACTGTGCCGTTACACTCTGTGTCACTGTGCCCTCATTGTGCCGTACTGACGTTACTGTGCCGTTACACTCTGTGTCACTGTGCCCTCATTGTGCCGTACTGACGTTACTGTGCCGTTACACTCTGTGTCACTGTGCCCTCATTGTGCCGTACTGACGTTACTGTGCCGTTACACTCTGTGTCACTGTGCCCTCATTGTGCCGTACTGCCGTTACTGTGCCGTTACACTCTGTGTCACTGTGCCCTCATTGTGCCGTACTGCCGTTACTGTGCCGTTACACTCTGTGTCACTGTGCCCTCATTGTGCCGTACTGCCGTTACTGTGCCGTTACACTCTGTGTCACTGTGCCCTCATTGTGCCGTACTGACGTTACTGTGCCGTTACTCTCTGTGTCACTGTGCCCTCATTGTGCCGTACTGCCGTTACTGTGCCGTTACACTGTGTCACTGTGCCCTCATTGTGCCGTACTGCCGTTACTGTGCCGTTACACTCTGTGTCACTGTGCCCTCATTGTGCCGTACTGCCGTTACTGTGCCGTTACACTCTGTGTCACTGTGCCCTCATTGTGCCGTACTGCCGTTACTGTGCCGTTACACTCTGTGTCACTGTGCCCTCATTGTGCCGTACTGCCGTTACTGTGCCGTTACACTCTGTGTCACTGTGCCCTCATTGTGCCGTACTGCCGTTACTGTGCCGTTACACTCTGTGTCACTGTGCCCTCATTGTGCCGTACTGAAGTTACTGTGCCGTTACACTCTGTGTCACTGTGCCGTCATTGTGCCGTACTGACGTTACTGTGCCGTTACACTCTGTGTCACTGTGCCGTCATTGTGCCGTACTGACGTTACTGTGCCGTTACACTCTGTGTCACTGTGCCGTCATTGTGCCGTACTGACGTTACTGTGCCGTTACACTCTGTGTCACTGTGCCCTCATTGTGCCGTACTGACGTTACTGTGCCGTTACACTCTGTGTCACTGTGCCCTCATTGTGCCGTACTGACGTTACTGTGCCGTTACACTCTGTGTCACTGTGCCCTCATTGTGCCGTACTGACGTTACTGTGCCGTTACACTCTGTGTCACTGTGCCCTCATTGTGCCGTACTGACGTTACTGTGCCGTTACTCTCTGTGTCACTGTGCCCTCATTGTGCCGTACTGCCGTTACTGTGCCGTTACACTCTGTGTCACTGTGCCCTCATTGTGCCATACTGACGTTACTGTGCCATTACATACAGCTCTAACTGTGCCATCATAGTTATCTTTCCCAGTCTCTCATTCACACTACTGCCTGGTAGCTATGGTAAATTGCACCCTAGCAACCAGTATGCAGCCAGGGCTGGATTTTAAATATCTGTGCCCCTATGCCCCTCAGGGGGGGTCAGTGACCCCCATTTGAAAGCTTGAAAGCGTCAGAAGAGGAAGGCAAATAACTCAAAAACTATAACAAATAAAAAATGAAGACCAATTGGAAACTTGCTAAGAATAGACCATTCTTACACTAAAAGTTAACCTGAAGGTGAAGAACCCCCTTAACTGTAGCACCCCTTTGTTGCCCCCTTGTGTCCATGGTACTTTCAGCAAAGTGCAGGAACTGCCTGGGCTAGCGGGACACCGGGAAAAAACCCAGAGGGCCCTGCCGACCCAGACCCAATCCCCACCTGGCTTCCCCCGTAGCAAAAGTGATTATAAGTTGTATGTATGAGGGGTGGGGGAGGGGTTGGCATGGGGGCCGCAGCGGGGGTGTGGGGGCACCAGTGGGCCTTGCTCACCCAGTCCGACCCCGGCAAAGTGTAAATCACCCAGCAATCTTAGTGCAAGAGGCATGAAGTGATGGGAGTACCTGGGTGCCCTGTATTGGGTGCTATGGGTATATGGGTGCTATGCCCCGCCCCCGCTGTTAGCGCTTCTGTTCTTCTATCTCTTGTTTCTCATTGTCACTATGCAAATGTGGCCCCGAAGGATGAATATGGGCTGAAATTAAACAAATTTGTACTTTATGTTCTGTGTTTAATTGCTTCTTATTAATCCTGACGCTCCGTGATCCCAATACCAGCGGCGCCTGTGCCTCGTGCTACAGAGAACAAAAAGTGCCGCTAATTGAGCAGAATTCAAAGCACGTACTCATTTACCTCTCTCTCTGCTTACGGCCATAATGCGCCTGTCATCTGAGGAAAAAGCAATCGGTTAACCGCTTCCCTTCCTCCAGTCCCGGGAATAAAAGCAGAATTACAGCCGTATTTAAGGCAAAGCGTTAATAAAGGACACGTCAAACCTCAAAACAATGAATGGAAATTGCTCAGATCACTCTATTGAACCCTTCTGCAATTGACATCAAATATATTTTACTAGTTTTCACGATAGCGGCAATTTTGAAACTGTTGATATAATAAATGTGAAACAACAGCGCCACCTCCTGGTCATTTTGGGTGACACTTGGCTGAAAATGAATGTGAAAAGAAATGTCGCTGAAGTGACCAGCAGGTGGCGCTGTTGTTTCACATTTATTATATTAGCAGTGTAAAAACAGTAAATCTTGAAAACTAGAAAAAAAATAGCCCTCATAATAGCGCTCTAAGTAGTTTTACATTTGTTTGTTTTGCAGGGTTACGTTTCCTTTAAAGCCTGTATCGGCAGAGACCATGGGCGTCATTTACAACACTGGGCAAATTTGGCCGTAGACAGTAACTCAAAGCAACCAATTGGTCCCTGGGTTTTTTCCAGCCACCTGCTGGTTGAACAATGAAAGTACACTTTTGATTGGTTGCCATGGGTTACCGCCCATTTGCAAATTTGCCTAGTGTTTATAAATGAACCTCCATGAGTTCTGGGGTCTTACTAGGAGCAGAGGAGTTGAATTCCTAATACTAATAGGACCCGTTATCCAGAATACTCGGGACCAAGGGTATTCCGGATAAGGGGTCTTTCTGTAATTTGGATCTCCATAACTTAAGTTTTTGGGATCAAGTACAGGTACTGTTTTATTATTACAGTGAAAAGGGAATCATTTAACCATGAAATAAACCCAATAGGGCTGTTCTGCCCCCAATAAGGGGTAATTATATCTTAGTTGGGATCAAGTACAGGTACTGTTTTATTATTACAGAGAAAAGGGAATCATTTAACCATTAAATAAACCCAATAGGGCTGTTCTGCCCCCAATAAGGGGTAATTATATCTTAGTTGGGATCAAGTACAGGTACTGTTTTATTATTACAGAGAAAAAGGAATCATTTAACCATTAAATAAACCCAATAGGGCTGTTCTGCCCCCAATAAGGGGTAATTATATCTTAGTTGGGATCAAGTACAGGTACTGTTTTATTATTACAGAGAAAAAGGAATCATTTAACCATTAAATAAACCCAATAGGACTGTTCTGCCCCCAATAAGGGGTAATTATATCTTAGTTGGGATCAAGTACAGGTACTGTTTTATTATTACAGAGAAAAAGGAATTCAGTTTTAAAATTCTGAATTGTTTGATTAAAATGGGGTCTATGGGAGATGGGTTTTCTGGTTTTCTTAGCAACCATTGCATTACAAGAAGTAAGCTTTCTGCATTGCTTCATCTCGTTAGGGGTCATTAACATAACAAAGGGGAAATCACAATCTGCTATGTAGGCACAATTAGCATTTTAACATGAATTATAAAAATTCAAGATGTTACTTGTCCAACACACTGCACCACAATACTCTTGTTTTCATTCAAAAATATGTTTTCCTATAAAGGGGCAGAACTGACATTATTTCATTTATAATCTTCTTCTGTGGGTCAGATTGTCAGCTCCTCAGCTGCCATGTTATATAGTGAATGCCCCATCTAGTAGCCTCTCATTTCATTGTAAAGCTCTATGGAGACTCTGAGCTCCTTGTGACATTCCCCCTGTACCCCTGCGCCTCTATAGGGCAGAAACCTGCATAAAGATGGCCCTTCCGACTATATTTTCTGAGCAGAACAACATAACCAATTAATTTTCTGCTGACTGTGTTCAGTCGGGCATAATGACCAGCAGGTGGTGCTATTTTATCAAATTCATTGTATAACCAGAGTAAAAACTGCCAATATTTTCAAAAATAAAAAATAAAAACAATTTATGTCAAATGCAAAAGTGTTTAGAAGAGCAATTTTCATATTTATTTGTTGCAAGGGTTTATATTTTCTTTCTAGTGCCATGGGGTAAGAGACAGAGGAGGAAGGAGCTCCCCCTTCCCTTAGAACCTACAACCCTAGCATTAGCAACAATTGATTGCAGGCAAGGAAGCCACCCACATATAAAACGTTGCCCAATAAACAAACAAACATGTCATTCTATGAAACCTTCCAATAATTCCAGGAATTAAACTATTACAGTGATTTCAGTTATTTCATTCATGTAATTGCCATAAAGCAGTGCTGTCTGTCTCTTGCTATACCTTGTCCTGACTCCCTGCACTCTTCCCCCCACCCATTCAGACGGATGACTCCCTGCACACTCCCCCCCCACCCGTTCAGACGGATGACTCCCTGCACACTTCCCCCCCACCCATTCAGACGGATGACTCCCTGCACACTTCCCCCCCACCCATTCAGACGGATGACTCCCTGCACACTTCCCCCCCACCCATTCAGACGGATGACTCCCTGCACACTTCCCCCCACCCATTCAGACGGATGACTCCCTGCACACTTCCCCCCCACCCATTCAGACGGATGACTCCCTGCACACTTCCCCCCACCCATTCAGACGGATGACTCCCTGCACACTTCCCCCCCACCCATTCAGACGGATGACTCCCTGCACACTTCCCCCCCACCCATTCAGACGGATGACTCCCTGCACACTTCCCCCCACCCATTCAGACGGATGACTCCCTGCACACTTCCCCCCACCCGTTCAGACGGATGACTCCCTGCACACTTCCCCCCACCCGTTCAGACGGATGACTCCCTGCACACTTCCCCCCCACCCATTCAGACGGATGACTCCCTGCACACTTCCCCCCACCCGTTCAGACGGATGACTCCCTGCACACTTCCCCCCACCCGTTCAGACGGATGACTCCCTGCACACTTCCCCCCACCCGTTCAGACGGATGACTCCCTGCACACTTCCCCCCACCCGTTCAGACGGATGACTCCCTGCACACTTCCCCCCACCCGTTCAGACGGATGACTCCCTGCACACTTCCCCCCACCCGTTCAGACGGATGACTCCCTGCACACTTCCCCCCACCCGTTCAGACGGATGACTCCCTGCACACTTCCCCCCACCCGTTCAGACGGATGACTCCCTGCACACTTCCCCCCACCCGTTCAGACGGATGACTCCCTGCACACTTCCCCCCACCCGTTCAGACGGATGACTCCCTGCACACTTCCCCCCACCCGTTCAGACGGATGACTCCCTGCACACTTCCCCCCACCCGTTCAGACGGATGACTCCCTGCACACTTCCCCCCCACCCATTCAGACGGATGACTCCCTGCACACTTCCCCCCACCCGTTCAGACGGATGACTCCCTGCACACTTCCCCCCACCCGTTCAGATGGATGACTCCCTGCACACTTCCCCCCACCCGTTCAGACGGATGACTCCCTGCACACTTCCCCCCACCCGTTCAGACGGATGACTCCCTGCACACTTCCCCCCATCCGTTCAGACGGATGACTACGAATCCCACAATGCCTTGTGAGGGTCTGTGCCCATCAGACCCAGGATGATGGAGAAAGGGACCTTCCTTGTAAGCCAATGAAATTGAGTTGATGAATGAGGCTTAGGATGAAGTTGTTATGGGCCTTTCCTGTGCACAGAACCCGTTGGCCACACTTTGCCATGAACCAAACGTTATTGCAGCTGTTCCTCAGCCATAAACAACTGGCACAACCCTCCCTTACACTTGCCCCACACTTCCCTGGCTATTCCTACTCCTTCCACCCTTCTTCCCTCTCCAACCCCTTATATAGTGTGACCCTTTGGCCCTGCTTACTAGCAGTTAGCCGTTCTAACCAAGGCCCTATCGTAGGCTTTGCTGCCACCTACTGATCAAATCGCACTTAATACATAAAACAAAAAAATTCAGCCCAATGGCCCTCCTCTGGGTGCCCCTGTAAATATCCTCTTTACTGTTGCTTAAACCCCACCCTCGTCTAAATAGTTAATTAATGGACCTAATTCGTTCCACAAAAACAAGCGCGTGGGGCAGATTTATTACGCCGTGAAAAATTAAATACACATTTCCAACATTACCGCAAGCTCTAATGAGTCTGTCAGTGTTTGTATGAAATCTGTACATTTGATCAATAACCATTTTCTAATATACAGTACAGCATAGTATGTTGGCACTTTATAATTAAGTGTTAATAATATTAAGCATATAATATCAGCTAAGTGAGAGAATCCGCTGCTGCTGCTGTTGCTGCTGAGCTTGGGTCTGGTGACTGGATTTTCCATGTTATTATATATTATATTTCTCTTCCTTTTCCTAACCAGCTAAGGAGGCCTGATGGTATCACTGTGTAGTTGCACTCTAGGACCAGTAGGGGGCAGCCTCACCTAACAAATACACAATACATACCTATTTCCAGTACCTGATATCTAATTGACAGTATTTTTCATGGTTAAAATGTTTCTTGCTTCCCCCACTAGTGCAAAATAATACATACTGAAAATATGTTCTGTCTCTCTGCCTGTAATTACAGAGCTACAAAAACAAAAGGGTATATTGTGCATAGGAACTGTAATTGCAGGTGGGGAGCGATGGGTGCGCAATGGAGAGAAGCTTGTAAAGCCATTTACACATTGCCCCTATGGGAGAGGTAGGGCACTCAGATTCTGCTAATAAAAAGCTTTATATAACAGGAGCCAAGAGAGAGTCCATAAAGGCAGCACAGTTGCACTTACAGAGCCGATAAGGCTCAGGGTATAACCTCTGCGGGGAAGTCTGTCAGTATAGGAACCAACACACAAATGCTTAAACAGAAAATATGAATAGGAAATATAAAATCTGACCAAAAAGGGAAATTAAACTAGAAAGTGAAGTTGAGCAAGTAAAACATTTGGTTTGATGAACTGTTTTTATATGTGATATAAAAATCCAACACATTCGGCAGTGCTGGGCAATAGAAGGCCGGATACAGACATACAAAAGAGAAACATGACCTTTACTGGGCGAACAGAGGAGCAGTGGGTATGAGATGGGCAAGAGCAGGAGGCAAAAAAGTAATTGCCCTTATCAGCTGGCAGTCACTATGGGGTCATACTCTTAGACCCAGGGTAGAAGTGCAAGAGCGCTAAGGGGTGCAGAGTCAGTGCCGGCGGATACAGGCCAACCCTTTGCTTTCTGCCAGGTAGTAAGTACAGAGCCACAGCTCTGCCTCTGCTCCTTAATTTGCCTGATTGATGCACAAGTCAGTGGGTGGGAAAGGGTTGTGCCCCCCCTGGTGCCCCCCCATGAATACAGTGCTGCCAATCGTGGGCATTGCTGTATTCATTGAGGCAGCCCCATGTCTCTGAGTCCAGATTGTTGCTCACAGACCTGCAGGATGCAAAAGTGCAATATGTGTTTTTTGCAC
Organism: Xenopus tropicalis; assembly: GCF_000004195.4. Taxonomy (NCBI): domain Eukaryota; kingdom Metazoa; phylum Chordata; class Amphibia; order Anura; family Pipidae; genus Xenopus; species Xenopus tropicalis. The sequence continues at coordinate 15,894,005 of NC_030678.2, forward strand.
ATTGTATGCCGCCTTCCCTCTTGTACATGGCCTCTTTATTGTATAACTACATTAACCGAGGGTAATCTTCCCTAAAAGATGTATTGTACGCAATATAAGGAGTTACAATTGCCCTACTGTGCAGGAAGCTCCAGGGGCAGAAATAGTAACTTATACCCATGCTTTTCCTCCTCTTTGGGCTCCACCCAGTACAGTATTAGAAGGTTGGGGTTAAGATAGACCCACAGTACCAGTGAAGATGGACAGTCCTTAAAGCAACATCACCTTAGTTATGGCTCTTAGTTCAATAAACCTCCATTCCCTGGTTAGGAATCTCTGTTCAGCTACATCACCTTTCCATCCATCGAGGGCTCGGCTAAGTGACAGGGTATAACACAAATACAGTGTTTGAAATCATACAAAACAGTACATTCCCCATAGTAATATCTGTAGGGGGCTCGGCAGCAATGAGCAAATCTATGCACCCAAAGAAAGTGAGTACAGCCACATGTTTAACTATATAACCCAAACCCAAAACAGAGATATTAGTGTGGTTAGAAATCCTGTAATAAGATCATATAAAGCCAAAGCACAGATTAGTGCAAGCTCAGCCCAGTTATATAAATCCCACAACATGGGGATCTGGTTTGAGCTATAGTAATAAGGAATTGGAACAAGAAGAGCAGCATCCAAACAAACAGTAGCACTAATACAAACAATATATATATATATATATATATATATATATATATAGCAATACATTTATTGTTATTATCATTTGTTTCTATAGCGTTGACATATTTTACATAATGCTATATATACAGAGATAATGCCTATATATACAGAGATAATGCCTATATATAGAGAGATAATAGCTATATATACAGAGATAATGCCTATATATACAGAGATAATAGCTATATATACAGAGATAATGCCTATATATAGAGAGATAATAGCTATATATACAGAGATAATGCCTATATATACAGAGATAATAGCTATATATACAGAGATAATGCCTATATATAGAGAGATAATAGCTATATATACAGAGATAATGCCTATATATAGAGAGATAATAGCTATATATACAGAGATAATGCCTATATATACACAGAGATAATGCCTATATATAGAGAGATAATGCCTATATATAGAGAGATAATAGCTATATATACAGAGATAATGCCTATATATAGAGAGATAATAGCTATATATACAGAGATAATGCCTATATATAGAGAGATAATAGCTATATATACAGAGATAATGCCTATATATACACAGAGATAATGCCTATATATAGAGAGATAATGCCTATATATAGAGAGATAATAGCTATATATACAGAGATAATGCCTATATATACAGAGATAATGCCTATATATAGAGAGATAATAGCTATATATACAGAGATAATGCCTATATATACAGAGATAATGCCTATATATACAGAGATAATAGCTATATATAGAGAGATAATAACTATATATACAGAGATAATGCCTATATATACAGAGATAATAGCTATATATAGAGAGATAATAGCTATATATAGAGAGATAATAACTATATATACAGAGATAATGCCTATATATACAGAGATAATAGCTATATATACAGAGATAATAACTATATATACAGAGATAATGCCTATATATAGAGAGATAATAACTATATATACAGAGATAATGCCTATACAGGTCCTTTTCAAAAAATTAGCATATTGTGATAAAGTTCATTATTTTCTGTAATGTACTGATAAACATTAGACTTTCATATATTTTAGATTCATTACACACAACTGAAGTAGTTCAAGCCTTTTCTTGTTTTAATATTGATGATTGTGGCATACAGCTCATGAAAACCCAAAATTCCTATCTCAAAAAATTAGCATATTTCATCCGACCAATAAAAGAAAAGTGTTTTTAATACAAAAAAAGTCAACCTTCAAATAATTATGTTCAGTTATGCATTCACTACTTGGTCGGGAATCCTTTTGCAGAAATGACTGCTTCAATGTGGCGTGGCATGGAGGCAATCAGCCTGTGGCACTGCTCAGGTGTTATGGAGGCCCAGGATGCTTCAATAGCGGCCTTAAGCTCATCCAGAGTGTTGGGTCTTGTGTCTCTCAACTTTCTCTTCACAATATCCCACAGATTCTCTATGGGGTTCAGGTCAGGAGAGTTGGCAGGCCAATTGAGCACAGTAATACCATGGTCAGTAAACCATTTACCAGTGTATCTAGTATAAATAAATTTGAAGCAACTGGACTTGTTTAGTAATCATTGAAGACGTTTCACTACTCATCCGAGCAGCTTCTTCAGTTCAACTGACTGGTATGGGAAGTCCTCAGCATATATACTCTTCCACTAATCCAATCACAATGGCACTATGTAACTCTTCAGAAAGGTGACATCTGAAACTCACAGAGGTGTGAATGCTGTGGAGTTACTTCTGCTGTTGAGATAACACCCTCAACAGCAGAACGAAACTCAGTCCCAACCAAGTATGTTTATTGTTAGATTTGTGCCTGAACACCACATACTTCAAATACAAGGACCAATTTTACAGGCAAAAACATGGCTGTGCAATGGGTTCACCAGTTTCTCCCATTGTAGCAAACTTGTATATGGAAGAAGTGGAAAGGAAGGCCCTACTCACATTCAATGGAACTACACCAAGTCACTGGTTCAGGTATGTAGATGACACATGGGTTAAAATCAGATCCAACGAAGTGGCGGCCTTTTCAGAACACATTAACTCAGTGGACAACAACATCAAGTTCACAAGGGAGGATGTCCATGAGAACAAACTTGCTTTTTTGGACTGTTTGATATCCATTCAAGAGGGGGGTATCTTGAAAACAGAAGTATACAGGAAACCCACTCACACGGATCAATATCTGTTGTTCGATTCCCACCATCCGCTGGAACACAAACTGGGTGTCATTAGAACTCTACACCACAGGGCGGAAAGTGTAACAACTGATACAGAGTCCAAGGACAAGGAATGTAAACATCTCAGAGGAGCACTGAAAGCTTGTGGCTACCCAGACTGGGCCTTTGTCAAAACAAGAGCAACTGAGCCCAACAGGAACACCAAAAGGAATAACCGTCCTGAGGCAGAGAGAAGACGCAATATAGTCATCCCATATGTAGCAGGAGTGTCGGAGAAACTCAGGAGAATTTTCAACAAACACCACATCCCTGTGTTTTTCAAACCTGGCAACACACTGAGACAAAAACTTGTACACCCAAAGGATCCAACACCAAAGGAAAAACAAAGCAATGTTGTATACGCAGTCCAGTGTAGCGAGGAGTGCACAGACCTTTACATTGGTGAGACAAAGCAACTGCTCTCTAAGCGAATGGCTCAGCATAGGAGGGCGAACACTACAGGCCAGGACTCTGCTGTCTTTCTACACCTAAAAGACAAGGGACACTCCTTTGAAAATAGCAATGTCCAAATTTTGGACAAAGAAGACCGCTGGTTTGAAAGAGGTGTAAAAGAGGCCATTCATGTCAAAGTGGAGAAACCATCCCTTAACAGAGGCGGGGGACTTCGACACCATCTGTCTGCTACATACAATGCTGTTCTAACATCTGTACCCCGGCAGTTTCAGAACTCTTCACACATCCATTCATGCAACTCTAACAAGTAACACCTGTTTGAAGAGTTGCATGATACTTTGGTAATCCTTTCAAAGTAACTCCACAGCATTCACACCTCTGTGAGTTTCAGATGTCACCTTTCTGAAGAGTTACATAGTGCCATTGTGATTGGATTAGTGGAAGAGTATATATGCTGAGGACTTCCCATACCAGTCAGTTGAACTGAAGAAGCTGCTCGGATGAGTAGTGAAACATCTTCAATGATTACTAAACAAGTCCAGTTGCTTCAAATTTATTTATACTAGATATACCATGACCTGGATGAATGAAAATCTTCATAGACATTTACCAGTGGTTTTGGCACTGTGAGCAGGTACCAGGTCGTGCTGAAAAATGAAATCTTCATCTCCATAAAGCTTTTCAGCAGATGGAAGCATGAAGTGCTCCAAAATCTCCTGATAGCTAGCTGCATTGACCCTGCCCTTGATAAAACTCAGTGGACCAACACCAGCAGCTGACATGGCGCCCCAGACCATCACTGACTGTGGGTACTTGACACTGGACTTCAGGCATTTTGGCATTTCCCTCTCCCCAGTCTTCCTCCAGACTCTGGCACCTTGATTTCCGAATGACATACTTTGGACCACTGAGCAACAGTCCAGTGCTGCTTCTCTGTAGCCCAGGTCAGGCGCTTCTGCCGCTGTTTCTGGTTCAAAAGTGGCTTGACCTGGGGAATGCGGCACCTGTAGCCCATTTCCTGCACGCGCCTGTACACGGTGGCTCTGGATGTTTCTACTCCAGACTCAGTCCACTGCTTCCGCAGGTCCCCCAAGGTCAGGAATCGGTCCTTCTCCACAATCTTCCTCAGGGCCCAGTCACCTCTTCTCGTTGTGCAGCATTTTCTGCCACACTTTTTCCTTCCCACAGACTTCCCACTGAGGTGCCTTGATACAGCACTCTGGGAACAGCCTATTTGTTCAGAAATTTCTTTTTGTGTCTTACCCTCTTGCTTGAGGGTGTCAATGATGGCCTTCTGGACAGCAGTCAGGTCGGCAGTCTTACCCATGATTGCGGTTTTGAGTAATGAACCAGGCTGGGAGTTTTTAAAAGCCTCAGGAATCTTTTGCAGGTTTTTAGAGTTAATTTGTTGATTCAGATGATTAGGTTAATAGCTCGTTTAGAGAACCTTTTCATGATATGCTAATTTTTTGAGATAGGAATTTGGGGTTTTCATGAGCTGTATGCCACAATCATCAATATTAAAACAAGAAAAGGCTTGAACTACTTCAGTTGTGTGTAATGAATCTAAAATATATGAAAGTCTAATGTTTATCAGTACATTACAGAAAATAATGAACTTTATCACAATATGCTAATTTTTTGAAAAGGACCTGTATATACACAGAGATAATGCCTATATATACACAGAGATAATGCCTATATATGATGCACCCATGGTACAAACATTCTGAAAAAGTCCACGTGAAAATACCAGTCTGAACATACCATGTGTATATCACGAGAATACTAATAACCATTGCAGTAGGTGGCAGAATCTGCCCCAGATAAAGAAAAGTCCAGACACAACCCTTTTGGACAACCCAATTTGACATGGAAGCTACATAGACACTCAGAATATGAACTGAAAATATTTGTAAAGAGGTAAATAAAACATTGTAAGCTCTTTTGGGCAGGGCTCCCTTCACCTCTTGTATCGGTTATTGATTGCTTTATATGTTACTCTGTATGTCCAATGTATGTAACCCACTTATTGTACAGCGCTGCGGGATATGTTGGCGCTTTATAAATAAATGTTAATAATAATAGAATAATTTATTTTAGTTTTGTAAATAGTTGGGTAATGCACAGGTTCAGCCAGCAGGTGGCGACAAACCCCAGGCAGTAGGCTATATAAGAAGGTGTATCAACTGTGCACTTTCTCTTTTGGCTTAGAACCACCTTAAGGTAGGACCAAGAATGACATGGCCATACAAACTGGGAGACTGACTCCTTCAGGGCTAGTAAGTGGTTAGCAGTGCGGTGTGAGTTCACTCCCTAGAGTGGTCAACTAGCGAGAAAGGACAGTCTGTTGTTCCAATGAGCAGTAAGTAATTTAGGGTAGAGCCCCAGAGGCGACTAGGGATAGGGAATTCAAGCTTTCAGGTGTAGGTTGGAGGAGAACCCAGAGTGAAACTTGGGCACAGTATGTGAGACCACCACAGAGAGATGGGGGGAGGGTTACAGTGAGAGGAGACCTCCTGTACAGCTAATGGCACTTTGCCTGTGTATCCCTACATGCCAGGGGGCCTGGAGGCTTCAGGAGAGGAACGTTTTGTGAGTGTGAGGAACACAGACAATGTGCAAAAGTATAGTGCCTTGTGTAGCTAAATGTCAGCAACCAGTGCCCAGTCTGTCACCAATAAAGTGTGCCTTTGTTCATCACAACTTGGCGAAAAGGCCTGCTTCTTACAGTGAAGGCCATCTGACTATAATGGGTGTCTGCCAGCCACAGGTAGCCCTGTTACAAACTGCTTCATCAAGCTCCCACACCACAAGGAGGTACAAATCCAGAATTATTATATGAGATCCACCAGTCCAACTTACCCCCTTCTCCTTCCAATCCCCCTCGTTTTTCATCTTTATTTCCGTTCCTTTAGGAGAGGGGTTGGAGTTCCACCCTTTTGTCAGTGGCCCCCTTTAGTTCCTGACAGGGTTACAGATAGAGGAAAGCATTGCTGTGCTGTATCAGCCATTCATACCAAGGGCAGATAATAAGTGTTCTCACCAAATCTCACCCTAACTGGCCTCAAAGCTGGGCTTTCAGATGTATCTAGGAAAGTAAATGGACATTCCCTCCATCTAGAGATGTTCAGGTGTATCTAGGAAAGTAAATGGACATTCTCTTCATGAAGATGTTCAGGTGTATCTAGAAGAGCAAATGGGCATTCTCCCCAATTTCACCCCTTACTGACCTTCGAACTTGCCTTTCAGGTACATCTAGAAGAACAAATTACCATTCTCCCAAATCTCACTCTAACTGGCCTTCTAGCTGGGTTTTCATTTGTATCTAGAAGAGTAAATGAGCAGTTACATGAAGGAGAACAAATTACCAAATTCTCCCAAATCTCACTGGTACCCACCATTACTGACCTTCTTTCAGGTACATCTAGAAGAACAAATTGCCATTCTGCCCAAATCTCATCCTTGCTGATCTTTAATTTGGGCTCGCAGGTGTATCTCGGAGAACAAGTGGACATTCTTTCCAAATCTCACCCTAATTAGCCTTCAAGCTGGGCTTTCAAGTATACTGTATGTAGAAGAGCAAATGGACATTCTCCCTAAATCTCACCTACAGGATGAGCCCCCTCACCCCTACACCAGCGCCTTCCTGGGGGACCAGCCTCACAGTACGAGAGAGTTTACATTGTAGTGTTTTACAACCCAACCAACAGTTTATGATAGCTTTGTTACCTCCAAGTGAAAGGTACCGGTTTATTAATACAGGTGAAAAAGAAATAAGTGAAAAAATAAGAATAGGAATCTATGGCAAATATCATTCCTGTATTTTATTACCTTCTGGATAATGAATTTGTGGATAATAGATCCTACACATGTACAACAGTTACAATTATACCAATATAAGGATATAGAAGTTGCTTCATTTTCACTCATTTTTTAGCCTTTATCTGATCGCGGCACTGGAAGTTACTAATATCCCTTCATTCCCCGTAAGCGCGACTACAGCTTTTATGACTCAAATGGGGTTTTGTAATAAAAGACACTAAGGGGCTGATTTACTAACCCACAAATCCGACCCGAATTGGAAAAGTTCCGACTTGAAAACGAACATTTTGCGACTTTTTCGTATGTTTTGCGATTTTTCCGGATTCTGTACGAATTTTTCGTTACCAATACGATTTTTGCGTAAAAACGCGAGTTTTTCGTATCCATTACGAAAGTTGCGTAAAAAGTTGCGCATTTTGCGTAGCGTTAAAACTTACGCGAAAAATGCGCAACTTTTCGCGTAAGTTTTAACGCTACGCAAAATGCGCAACTTTTTACGCAACTTTCGTAATGGATAGGAAAACTCGCGTTTTTACGCAAAAATCGTATTGGATCCGAAAAATTCGTACAGAATCCGAAAAAATCGCAAAGTACCGATCATTACGAAAAAAACGCAATCGGACTCCATTCGACCCGTTCGTGGGTAAGTAAATCAGCCCCTAAGTTTGCCCAGAAACCCCTAGCAACCAATCAGCAGGAAGCTTTTACTGGTTCCCAGTTTAAAAACAAACACCTGGCACTTCCCCATAGTATCTCACTGGCCGACACAGAAGGAGGAATTACTGCCCTTTCAGCCTCTTATTTTATGGTCTGTTTTGCTGTTTGACTTTCAGGAACTCGCTAGTGCAGTTTACTGATCATGTGATTCCCATGATAGTCTTGTATACTGAAAGGAAGGAGAACTAAACCTGTAAAACAAATATGGCTAAAATAGTGTATTTATATAAATTGTGCCCAAGAGCTCCCCATCTTGGATCTTGTTAGGCCATTTTGTGAGTATCAGTGGCACTGCACGTGCTCAGTGGGCTCGGGGCGGCAGTTAAGTTAAGCTTAGGGGTTTTTGCTCTCTCATTTGTGGGACCAGCCTTGCAGTGTAACAATATATAACTGGGTCCAGCAGCAAAATCTTTTCTTAAGGCCAATATATCTTTGGATGAGGTGATCTGTTTGCCAAGCATATTATGAAATTTTCTATTGGTCCAGCCCGATTGGTCCTTTATACTCTTGAACCCTCAACCGCATCTGGGTCTTCTTTGTGCTGTTACACATTTGTGCTGAATGGGCCTATAACCCACATTGAATGCTTAATTGATTAAAGAGCTATAATCACTTATACTGTATACATGTATCGGACCCCTTATCCGGAAACCCGTTATCCAGAAAGCTCCGAATTACGGAATGCCCGTCTCCCATAGACTCCATTTTAAGCAAATAATTCAGAATTTTAAAACTGATTTCCTTTTTCTCTGTAATAATAAAACAGAACCTTGTAATTGATTCCAACTAAGATATAATTAATCCTTATTGGATGCAAAACAATTAATTAATGGTTTATTGATTTTTTAGTAGACTTAAGGTATTGAGATCCAAATTACGGAAAGACCCCTTATCCGGAATTCCCTTGGTCCCGAGCATTCTGGATAATGGGTCCTATACCTGTATATCTATATATCTATTTATGCATACATGTTCATAGCACTGAGCTTAAACAGTAGAATGGGATCTGTTGCTGCAAGGCCGGTATATATAGAGTTAATACTCAGCCATGATTTGCTCACTCCCAGAATGGCGGGGCAGTTTGTAGCATTATTTGTGCTCTTTTATTGCCTGTCATATAAGCAGGCCAAGATTTACAGGAAGCTGATTATTTACTGAGCAGAACAAAAACCCTCTCTGCTTGGAAACAAATTGAGTTTCACTCTGTAAAATTCATATATAATTTTCTCGTGCCTCTATTTTACCTGTGTGGCAGCGGCGGCAGTTGTCTGCTGAATGGGCAGATCATTAGCTAAATTTGGCGAGGTGCATTATGGGTGATACTGCCAAACACATGGGCATATCCCCGCCACTTTATTCTTACAATATCTGCCCATAAATATTGCCCACCAATTTTGATCTGCTCATCAAACAACTGGAACATTTTGAAGCTTGTGTATTGCTGTAGCGTAGTGAATGAAATCTGCCCAGTCCAAGTGCTTAGATTTTACTGGGGGCCTGTGATTTGTGGTCCCTGCTAGTCACATACCTAGCGTAAACAACACAGAAACCCCTAACATAATGTAATCTGTTGCTTCAAAAAGTAGGAATAAATCCCATTTTTATATGCTGAAATCCAACTGCTAAACAGTTCTTCTCTTTCTGCATCATTTGAAATCCTGGCAGGGGAGGAGGGACTAAAACACTGATTACTACTGAACACTACAAACTGTTACAACTTCTCCACAGCTTACAGACAGCATGCAGGAATTACATAACCCACAATGCATTGCACTGGGATATTCCTTTCCTTATTGATATGATATCGCGTGTGCAGCAGGGGATTGTGGGATTGGGAGGATGCAGGCTGAAGGCAGGCTGAGCACAGGCGACTACTGTTTTGAGTCTCAAAGTAGTCAGCCAGATCAGCAGGGGAACAGGGGGCGGGGCAAAAAGCTAAAGTGATTGGGTGTATTTCTCCTTTAAAACAAACTTTGCTCCATCTGTAATAATCCCTCTATAGAGAGTGGGGGATGCTATGAGCCCAGATAGGACACTGTAATTGTTGTCCCAGTCTGCACTGCATGCCAGTGTACTTCCCAGCATGCAGTGTGATTTAACCAGCATGCAGTGTGCTAGTACCAGGGAGCAATCCAGTGCAGACTTGTGGTACCTCCAATGGAAGTGAAATAGACGTGTGAGAGAGAAAGAGAGGGACATGGCGCATTGTGCTCATAGAATGGTATTTACCTGCAGCACCATAAATATCCACAACAATATTTACCGACAATTTACTTTCTTTCTGTAAACACAGAAACTTCAGGTGACGTGTAGAAACCAGCCGTGGTTGATATCTATTGCCAGGAGCAACGGGTTGGCCGGGGAAGGTCTATTGCTTGCACTCTCCGTATTCCTGCGCTTGTTTAGCGCAAAGTTTACTGAAACAGAGAATGAAATTAGACCATAGAGGGAACATATCAGTGGGGATGAGAGATGCAAAACTGCCAGTAGCAACTAATCACATTGACTGATTGATTGAACCAATAGGGGCTGATTTAACATAATGCTGAAGGGCAATCAGTGCACCATGAACCCCAAAGCAGATCCTAATATGCAGGCTAGGAAGGGGCGGGGAAAATCATAAAGTCATGTGATTTTAATGGGTTCAGATTCGGTTTTCCAGGCACTTGGATTTGGCCAAATCATGAACTTGTTGCACTTATTAAAGGAGAACTAAAGTTTAAATCACTTGCGGCAGGGGGTGGGGGGGCAAAATGTTAGGCAGTCATTCAATTTCCTTACCTGATAGTCCGGCCAAGGGTACAGCTGCAGAACATCCTCACCGCCATCATCTTCCGATTGTTCCGTCTTCTTTTTGTTCCGTTCCATCTGGGGCATGTGTGGTAGAATAAAAGTCGAATCCAGATTCCAGAAGAGAAAGTTAGATTGAGCTGAAAAGTTCTTCAGATATACCCCGGGCCGGGGCAGTTTTCTCGTAACAGGGCCGGGGGTTTCAGGTAAGTGATTACAATCACTGGGGGTGCCTAACATTTCCCCCCCCCCCAGTGATTTAAACTGTCCTTCTCCTTTAAAGCTATTCATTAAATGTACTTGTGTCCAAGCGCACTCCTTGTACTTCCATATGGTTGAACTAAGCACCATTGGGGCTCATTAATCAGCACCGGGCAAATTTGCACATGGGCAGTAACCCATAGCAACCAATCAGCAAGTGTTTATTTTCAGCTAGCTGCAGGTAGAATTTTGATTGCTACAATTTGATTGGTTGCCATGGGTTACTGCCCACAGGCAAATTTGTCCAGGGTTGATGAATGACCCCCAATGTTGCGAATGAATCACGTGCAAGTGCGTTTGCAACTCCATGAGTGGAGTTTACTTGGGGCTATAAATGTCTTTTTGTGCCCCCCGACAAATTCATTAAACACATCAAGTTTATAAAAACAAGGGAAACAGTAGATTTAAAGCACCTTTTGTACTGCCACTCCGGTTGTTCAGAGGTTAATAGTAAGGCAGTATCCCCTTAATCACTTAGGATTCCTACTCCTCCTGTAACCCACTCGGCCCCCCTTGGGAGTTGACTTTGGCTCTTGGTTTACTGGGCATGCTCAGTTCTTCTCAGCTCAGGTTACTAAACACACCCTCCAGTCTAGCAGCCAATGAAGAGATGGCACTGCTGATTTCCATAGAAACTCTGCTCTTGCTGTGCAGCGAAACATGTTTTTTTTCTCCTAACCTCCTCTCCTGAGCTCAGTTTAACCATTACAGTGCTCAATCTAAGCAGGACTATCTATCAAAGTAGATTCTGCCTGTGTAAGCCTGCATGCAATGCACACATGTGCTGTTTGCAGATATAAATGTTACTGATGATGTCAGAGGGAAAATGGCAGCCAGGTGAGAGCTGCTATTTGTTTTAGGAAAATGTGATGGCACTGGCAAACGGAGGTACAAATGATGTGGTTTGGGTGGGGGAGATGTGCCCAACTTATATACATGGTAGGAAAATGTAGGGTTTACTTGGACTTTAAACTTCAAATCTGCATTTCTTCAAACGTATTTTTTTCATTCTTTTTGTGTTGTTTGAAATGAATAAATCTACTCCTCAGGGCTAAAGAGTTAAATATTCCGTCTCAGCATTTAATTACACTCTCCTGCATCCAAATGTTACATGTTAGAGAGCATTCAATAAAATATGATCCAAAGCCCCGATTCCCAGTCCCTACGCGCCGCTACACGGCCGACACAACTCCCCCGATGAACATTAACGTTCTTTATTGATCCCCCCATTGCCGCTTAACTAGGCTACATAAGGTCATATTTATCAGAGTCTCCCATTGGTCATTTTTATTGTGGTGCATCGGAGACTCACTAACGCTGGAGCTGATTAAACCACAGAACACAATTTAGGTCGGTTTCGTTCCAAATGTGACACGGAGGAAGGTTTAGAGGAATTCGGAATTCTGGCAGCGCCAATGCAATGGGATTAAATCACTGTTTCATTATCTGCCGCTGATAAAACTGCCCGACATTAGATTCCCAGTAGGATTATTGCAAGTGACGTTTATGTTAAGGGCTGAAGTTTCGTTTTCCCCAATATGAGATTTCCAGGGTTATTATTATTAACATTTATTTATAAAGCGCCAACATATCCCGCAGCGCTGTACAATAAGTGGGTTTCATACATTGGACATACAGAGTAACATATAAAGCAATCAATAACCGATACAAGAGGTGAAGAGGGCCCTGCCCAAAAGAGCTTACAATCTACAAGGTTAAGCAATTGAATGTATTCACCCTCAGTTTTAATGATAATATGTATAACACAATCTAGAGTCACTAAGTGGGAAAATACTCTGGGAAATCCCGTGAGCATTTGAGAACTAAATCCTGCTGCCCAACATTACCAAGGAGCTAAAAGAAGTGGCTTACTAGAAGATCAAGCGGCCATTAGAACCCACATTAACACCATTGCCTGAGGAAGGGCACAGGGAGAGGTGTAATGGAGAGGAGCCAGGGGGGCAAGTGGTGGTAGCATAGGGATAAATAGAAGGATGGTCAGATGGGGCAAGTAGTCCAGGTTCAGCAATGGTAACCAGGCAGAGATCCCAATAGGCATCAAGGTGTGGAGGTCAGGAACAATGTGAGTCAATCAGTATTAGTAAGGTATGCTGGGTAACAAGATCAGAACCAATTACAACAGGGATCCCCAACCTGCCAAGTGTTGTCAGGGCTGGAACTAGGGGTAGGTAGAAGAGACTAGGATGCAAGACTGGGAGGGGGGTGCTAGGTTGGCTTGGCACACCCCTGAGTGTTAGGGGCCACACAAGCATGAGTAAAGTTTATTGGGGATGCCAAATAAGGGCTGTGATTGGCTATTTGGTAGTCCCATGTGACTGCTGGCCTGCAGGAGGCTCTGCTTGGAGTAAAACTGTGTCTCTGGGCTTCCAAAACTTGTCTCCAAGCCAGAAATGTAAAAATGGCACCTACTGTGAGGCCACTGGGAGCAACATCAAGCCAAGTGCCTCTGCCCCTGCTCAGTCCAGGAAACCCTGGAGCTGCTGCCACCCTGACAGAGGGGTAATTGCAAGGTGCCCACCTTGTTAATGTTAATTAAATCATTGACTAGAATAAGCAAAACCAATCACATACAGACCAGTCTAGACACAAACTTAATCTGAAGTTGGATTTCAAGTTCCATTAAAGCAAACATTGCAGCACAGGGATGTAGCACTATGGTGTCCTGCTTTTGGTGGGGCAGCCATGTTGTCATGGAGGCAAGGAGGTGGCATGGCAAAGAGCCCAAGCAGAATATAGAGAAATAAACAATTACCGTCATTGACGGTCATTTCTAGAGACTGTTGCCGAGTAAAGTTACAATAATTACAGTTGGATTATTGATGTTTGCTTATGGCTAACCAAGACAAAGGGTTCCTGTCAAAGTCACTCATTTGCCTTTTCATCAATGTCTCTGCCTCCTCAAAGGAACCGGGGTTAAGCTTTGTGCGTCCCCATCATTCAGCCAGCCTCGCATGGCATAGATAAACAAGCGTCTCAGAAGCTCAAGTAAGAGAAAACCAGTCTCATATAAAAAAGTAAACAAGATCCTTCTGACCAATCCAAATGTCAACAACCCCAGTCCCTGTTGGTTTACACGGGTGTCGATCATGAAAGTAGAAATAGCTGTGTTTGCAGATTAGTGCTCTGCAATGATAGAGTAGTGCTTACAGGTCACAGAGTCCACAGAGGAATCATGATCCCTATACAGACCTGTCCCACCTACATGTTCTGAGGTCTACAGACTACTTACTAGACATCATGGGTATACACAGGTATAATACTGGGGGTAGTCTTCTCCCCAAATAGCAGACTTTCGGACTGAGGCAGAATAGGACAGGGTTTCTTAACTTATTTTTAATGGGACCCCAATTAAGTGAGGAATTCCACCTTGGGACCCAACTTTCAGTATAGATACTGTATAATGACATATCCACTGTGGGTTACAGAAAGAAATTGCAGGGAATCTCAAGGTCACACTCAAACAGCATAAAGACTCCACCAACCTATCACTTACGGTGCTTCCAAAGTAACAGCCCCTTAATATGAACAAAATCAGTTCCATTAATGGTTATTATTATTGTGGCAATAGCAAAGTCAACAGGCTCCAAGTAATCACAGAGACAATAAAGCAAGTTACAGAATATTTAGGGCAGGGGTCCCCAACCTTTCTTACAGTCAAATGTAAAAAGACTTGGAAAGCAACACAAGCACCATAAAAGTTCATGGAGGAGCCAAATAAGGGCTGTGATTGGCTATTAGGGGCCTCTATGCACCCTATCAGCTTACAGGGGACTTTATTTGGTAGGAAATCTTGTTTTTATTCAACCAAAACTTGCCCCCAAGCCAGGAATTCAAAAATAACTCCCTGGTTTGGGGGCACTGAGAGCAACATCCAAGGGGTTGGGGAGCAACATGTTGCCCCGAGCCACTGGTTGGGGATCACTGATTTAGAGCAATGGTCTATGGGAGATTAGTTGCAATAAAATGAATCACCAGTGGAAAGGCATTTGTGTCACTTTATTTTCCGGAGTCGCACAGTTTCCTGCAGGAGGCCTTAGGCTAATGGCCCATGGGGAGTTAAATCTCAGCTACTGATCTCCCCAAATGCCTTCCCATCCGCATTAAAGTGAATCGCTGGTGGGAAGGCAAATGTGTTGCTTTGTTTTTCAAAAATTGTGGGAAGTTTCCTGCTGCTGGTTGGCCATGGCCCTAAGAGTGCAATATGGACTGCAACAACATGATCTGGGCATAGTAGGACTGGAGATAGATTGACCTACTGCAGAACTGGCACTGGGTAGAAGAAGCAAAGGGGCTAATAGCCATTGCACCATTTCCCATAGCACCCAATCAGCAATTAGTTTTGAACCACGACTAAAGGCCCCCATACACGTTGAGATCCGCTGGCTTGGCGAGATTGCCAAGTGAGCGGGTGGGCGATATTGGGGAGCGTGTAGGTAATTATATTGGCGTCAATGGGGCAGTCGGTTCGGGGACCTCATCAATGAGCCGTTGTGGTCCCCGATCTGACTGAATTTTCTAACCTGGCCGATCGATATTTGGCCAATTTCAGGCCAGATATCGGTCGGCAAGGCCCCGCGTTTCTGCCCCTACACAGGCCAATAAGCAGCCGAATCGGTCCAAGGGACCAATATCAGCAGCTACTATCGGCCCGTGTATGGGGACCTTAAGAGTTAAATGAATGAAAGCAAAGATCTGATACTGATCTGATAATCTGCTTCTGGTACCTGCGGATTAGCCCCAATGATGGCAAATAAACCCTAGAGAGATGTGCATTTACCTATGTAAATATTTCATTTGATCTCTCGGAACGAATGGGCGCAGTTAATCTCAGCCATAACAAATATGTGAAATGCCGGCTGGTTTCATTAAAATGACAGACATTTTTATCATTGTGATGACATTGTCCCATTGTAATGTTTATAGGCAGGAAAGAGAGACAAATATGTGTCCGTTAGGCTCTTCCAGTGCATTGTTTAAACGTAGAAGGAATTCAGCAAAACTTGAAATCGGACTCACTGATTGGCTGAGTGAATCACTTACTGCTGGAAATGGACAGACAATGTTATTCTTCTTCATGTGTTCCCTGATGGGACTTGTTTGTCCACCAGAAATACACAACTAAACCCATACCTCCAAGTATATATATATAGCCAAGTAAATAATATATAGACATATATAGAGAAAGTGTTCAGTGATCAGAGAATTACCTAAAGCTTTAAATGAAATATCAGGTGCGAGGAAATGTTTCCAAACTGGTTTTTATGAAAATATACAGAAACTGCCTGCAACTGGATTTCTTTACAAACAACCTGTATAGTCAATGTGTGAACCTTGTTAGGAATGTAGGGAGGGTTCATCTGTAGCAATGGAAACATACCAAGGCCAGACTTTATATTGTTAATCTGAATACATTTGTTTCAAAGGTACTGTTGCCGTGCCACTTATGACCTATATTCGTCTGTTTTTTGCAGCAGGAGGACACTAAATTTGCAATTTATCTGTAAAAACTGATGATTGGTTGCTATGGGTTACTAGACCAGTGACCTAAATATGGCAGGCACTTTTTTCCATGTTCTCAAATGATCCTCCTCTGATTTCCCATAGGCTAAGAAGATAACAAGAACAGGCTTTGTCTGTGGGATACAGGTATAGTAGGGAGAGATGGTGCCTATAGTAGCAGTGGGATAATTGCCTCTGGGAAGGGACTGGGGCTGTGGGATAGCAGGTATAGTAGGGAGAGATGGTGCCTATAGTAGCAGTGGGATAATAGCCTCTGGGAAGGGACTGGGGCTGTGGGATAGCAGGTATAGTAGGGAGAGATGGTGCCTATAGTAGCAGTGGGGGGATAATAGCCTCTGGGAAGGGACTGGGGCTGTGGGATAGCAGGTATAGTAGGGAGAGATGGTGCCTATAGTAGCAGTGGGGGGATAATAGCCTCTGGGAAGGGACTGGGGCTGTGGGATAGCAGGTATAGTAGGGAGAGATGGTGCCTATAGTAGCAGTGGGGGGATAATAGCCTCTGGGAAGGGACTGGGGCTGTGGGATAGCAGGTATAGTAGGGAGAGATGGTGCCTATAGTAGCAGTGGGATAATAGCCTCTGGGAAGGGACTGGGGCTGTGGATAGCAGGTATAGTAAGGAGAGATGGTGCCTATAGTAGCAGTGGGGGGATAATAGCCTCTGGGAAGGGACTGGGGCTGTGGGATAGCAGGTATAGTAGGGAGAGATGGTGCCTATAGTAGCAGTGGGGGATAATAGCCTCTGGGAAGGGACTGGGGCTGTGGGATAGCAGGTATAGTAGGGAGAGATGGTGCCTATAGTAGCAGTGGGATAATAGCCTCTGGGAAGGGACTGGGGCTGTGGGATAGCAGGTATAGTAGGGAGAGATGGTGCCTATAGTAGCAGTGGGGGGATAATAGCCTCTGGGAAGGGACTGGGGCTGTGGGATAGCAGGTATAGTAGGGAGAGATGGTGCCTATAGTAGCAGTGGGGGGGATAATAGCCTCTGGGAAGGGATTGGGGCTGTGGGATAGCAGGTATAGTAGGGAGAGATGGTGCCTATAGTAGCAGTGGGGGGGATAATAGCCTCTGGGAAGGGATTGGGGATGTGGGATAGCAGGTATAGTAGGGAGAGATGGTGTCTATAGTAGCAGTGGGGGGATAATAGCCTCTGGGAAGGGACTGTGGCTGTGGGATAGCAGGTATAGTAGGGAGAGATGGTGCCTATAGTAGCAGTGGGGGGATAATAGCCTCTGGGAACGGACTGGGGCTGTGGGATAGCAGGTATAGTAGGGAGAGATGGTGCCTATAGTAGCAGTGGGGGGATAATAGCCTCTGGGAAGGGACTGGGGCTGTGGGATAGCAGGTATAGTAGGGAGAGATGGTGCCTATAGTAGCAGTGGGGGGATAATAGCCTCTGGGAAGGGACTGGGGCTGTGGGATAGCAGGTATAGTAGGGAGAGATGGTGCCTATAGTAGCAGTGGGGGGATAATAGCCTCTGGGAAGGGACTGGGGCTGTGGGATAGCAGGTATAGTAGGGAGAGATGGTGCCTATAGTAGCAGTGGGATAATAGCCTCTGGGAAGGGACTGGGGCTGTGGGATAGCAGGTATAGTAGGGAGAGATGGTGCCTATAGTAGCAGTGGAGGGATAATAGCCTCTGGGAAGGGACTGGGGCTGTGGGATAGCAGGTATAGTAGGGAGAGATGGTGCCTATAGTAGCAGTGGGATAATAGCCTCTGGGAAGGGACTGGGGCTGTGGGATAGCAGGTATAGTAGGGAGAGATGGTGCCTATAGTAGCAGTGGGGGGGATAATAGCCTCTGGGAAGGGACTGGGGCTGTGGGATAGCAGGTATAGTAGGGAGAGATGGTGCCTATAGTAGCAGTGGGGGGATAATAGCCTCTGGGAAGGGACTGGGGCTGTGGGATAGCAGGTATAGTAGGGAGAGATGGTGCCTATAGTAGCAGTTTTGTACCCTTCATCAACTTTAGTTGATTTGTGCTCACCTTCTTTCTTCTGTCTTCAGATGAAAGCAGATTCTGTTACTTCCCATTCTGTATATTTGTTTCATATTTAAGGCCAAGTTTCTCCTGGCCTCGTGCCTGGACTGCAATTCAAAACAGGCCCTGGCTTTCTATGTACACAGCCCCCCCAGCCCAATAAATAGTGAGTGTCTATGGCACCTTACAGCAGCCCCTTTGGCATTTGCCAGAATGCACTGATTGCCAGCCCGGGCCTGCCTGGCCCTTTCCTTGTCCCCCTTGATCTTTCCCTGCTGCCTGGGGAAGATGAATGTGCTATTGTGCTATTGTGTTGCCCTTTTGTTACGGTGAAGCAGCTTTCTTTAACTTCGGATTAAGGTGTGAGGCAAATCCCATTGATAGGAGCCCAGTGTCGCACAAGCCATTGTTGGAACGCCTGGGTGACCAGGAATGACCGTTGCTACAAGCGGATACGGGTAAGTATGGGTATTCCATCATGTCCTTTCATTTACACAACATTTCAGTGCCAAATGTGTGGGCACCTCCCTTTTCCAAAGAGCAAACACTCCAGAGAAGGTTTATTTAGTACTCGGCAAATACTCATTGAATGCTAACAAATCCACCCAGTTGTAAACAACCATTTCATGGAGTTAAAAAGAGACTCTCTTCAAAATACCAGACGCAGATTTGGGTGCTGTATCTTCCATTTTGGACTATATGATTTACTATTTGATTTACTAATATAATGAGTTTTTCTAGTCAAAGTCTGGTTTCAGGTACTTGTATAAGTGCAGGAATGTTTGTCCTCTACACAGGGTCGGACTGGGAAAAAACCCGGTTGGCCCCGGTGGCCCTGACCCGATCCCTGTTGTCGCTTCCCCTGGCTGCTGATGTCCTCCCTTGACACGTTTCACTTACGCGTGCACAGGAGAGGACAGGGTCGGACTGGGCTGCGGGACACCAGGAAAAATCCCGATGGGCCTCGGCCCTACTGGGCCCCGGCGTCCCAGACCCGACCTCCCCCTACCCAACTGCTCCTCCCCTGACTCATTAAATTTATGCGCGCTCAGGGGAGGACGTGGGGTGGGGGACCCTGTGGGGGGTTAGGGGGGGCCCCTGTGGGGGGGGGTTAGGGGACGCAGGCGGCAGGTCACTTCCAGGGCCCCTGGGGCAGGAGCCTTCACCCCCCAGTCGGAGCCTGGGAGAGGTTGTCGGGCAGGTGGAGGGGGCCCCTGCAGGGGATGTGAGTGACAGGGTCAATGGGGGCCCCTGCAGGGGATGTGGGTAACACAGCCGGCGAGGGCCCCTGCAGGGGATGTGGGTAACACAGCTGGCGAGGGTCCCTACAGGGGGTGGGCCCTATGCCCCCCAGTCCTACCCTACCTCTACAGCCCCACCAACTAGTGACTGTTGGACTGAAGTGAAATATCTGTAAATTGCAATGGCGAATAAAACATGATTGCGTTTGTTTTTTTTTACTAAATTCAAAGAAAATTGCAAACAATATGCTCCCATTTTTTAAATTCAGGAATTAGAATTAGAATTTTTGACATTTTTAAAATCAAAAAAAGGTTTTTATGTAAATTTGATAGCAGGCAAGAAAAACAAATCACAGAAAACTTTGATCAAGTTGGATCCTGATGGAAAAGGGAAAGATAAGGAATAAAAAGAAGCAAAGACAACAATATTGGAGCTTTACAGTAACCTCTACCTCAGCTTGAAAGAATTAGAAGAATGCAAATAATTAAAAAAATGGAATAGCACATTCTATAACATACTAAAAGTTAACTTTAAAGGGGAACTCCACCCAAACACTTTTTGAAAAGTAAACATAATTTCAAGCAACTGTGCAATATACATTAATTAAACAATATGCAGCCTTTGCATGATTGTTAATGTAATAATATGGTTTGGAGCAGTTCCCTAAGCCCCGCCCCCTGTTCCCCTGCTGGTCTGGCTGACTACTTTGCGACTCAAATAAACTGTAACAGTAGTCGCCTGTCCTCAGCCTGCCTTCAGCCTGCATCCTCCCACAATTCCTTGCACACGTGATGTCAATAAGGAAAGGGACATCACAGTGCAATGCATTGTGGGTAATGTAGTTCCTGCATGCTGTCTGTAAGCTGCAGAGAAGTTGTTACAATGTGTAACATCAGTGTTTTAGTCCCTCCTCCCCTGCCAGGATTTCAAATGATGCAGAAAGAGAAGAACTGTTTTGCAGCTGGATTTCAGCATATAAAATGGTATTTATTCCTACTTTTTGAAGGAACAGATTACAGTGATAGGTATATTAGGGGTTTCTGTGTTGTGTGGGGCTCTTTAGCAAACTTTGGTTCAGAACCCAGAGTTCCCCATTAAGGAAAACCAGGACCGAAACTATGGGTAGCAGAAGAGGGGTGTGGTTTGAGTGGGGGGGCGTGGTGACCAGCCTAGGGTGCCTGCCCAGCCTGGCCCAGCAATGAGGAAAATTAGATAGAAACCAGTCCCTACTTATCACATAATCTGAATTATACCTTTAATTTATGTTACGTAGGTTTCTACAGGACATGGAAGGAAACAGATGAATTACTTGGACAGAGAAATTCTGTGTAAATCTCTTTATGTCTCCCACGGCCAAAAGGTATCCGTATCCAATGTGTTTATTCTGCGCAGGCCGCGCCGTACGGCTGGACGTTGACTTCAATGAGAAACGTAGACGCTTCCTATTCCTACTTGAAAGTCGGGAGCAAATTCAATTATTCTAATGTCATTGATACTGATGTTCCCATTAACTGAACAAATCCCAATTTTCTTTTCTCTTTCATGCCTTTACTCAGGTTAACGGAAAGCTTAATTCCATAATGTCAATATTTTTTTGGTTTCTCCACTTCAAATTACATTTGGTGAGCTCTTATGCAAATACATTATTCTCATACCCGGCGTAATGTTCCTCACACAGCGTCCCGGGAAGCAATACGCAGTCCATCAAACAGACGCGCCGTCACTTTAAGGTCAGCCATTGTAATCGGGTTCCTTGTTTAATGGATATTAAAGGGTAAGATTAATTACTATGTGGATACTTTGTAGACGTGAATGGGATATTTATTTTGGGCATACACCAAATCAATATAATAATCGCTCTGTTGGGTTCAGCTAATTTCTTGAGCAGTAGGAATTAAATGAGCAAATAGATAACGGCCAGCCCAATGTGCCCTCTACTACAGAACGGTTCTTTATCAACATATTTTATTAAGGTTGGACTGGGGGGTGCAGGGGCCACCAGGGATGCTGCTCCAAGGGACACCTCATCCCAAAAGGCCCTTGCCATGGCACCTATACTCCCCAGGGGCCCCGCTTGCCCAACCTCCTGCCCAAGTGCCCAGTGGCCCAGGGGATCTCAGCTGGGATGTTGAGCTTTCTTTTTATTTGTAACCTTGCAGATATTGGTGAACTGCTATATAAGGCTAAATGGAACAAAAATGGGGCAATTTGAAAAAATGGAAGCCTTTTTGAGCCTATTGGTCATCCACATCGAACCTGTATTGACAAGGGATAGGGGTCATTGTTACTGGAGGCCCAGGGTTATTGCCATGTCTGCCTTACCGATACTGACAAGGGGGGAACTTTCTGACTGGGGGCCCAATTCCCTCTCTGCCGTACCTGTATTGACCAGGGTGGGTCCTTTGTGATTGTAGGACCAGGGTTAATGTCCTCTATACCGTATCTGTATTGACGAGGGAGGGGGGTCATTTGTGATAGGGGTCTCAGGGTTTATGTGCTCTCTGCCGTACCTGTATTGACCATGGATGGTGGAGGGGCTTTGTAACTGGAGGCCCAGGATTAATGCCCTCTATGCTCTACCCAGAAACCACATGCAATATATTAGAGTCAAGCACAGCAACATGGGTTATGACATCCCTTCCATTATATTTTATTGTAAGTTATACTGCGGCAAGCACAATGTGTAGGGGGGGATCCAGCACCTGTGGAAGGGAGCCAGGAGCCCCAGAACATTGTGCTTGCCGTGATATAGCTTACAATAAAATATAATGGAAGGGATATCATTCCCTATTGAAATGTCATCTGGCTTAGAGAGGCTTTTAGCACCTACAGCAACTTCAGCAGCAGCAGTTGGTGAGCGCAGAAAAGTTTAAGGATAATTTAACTATCTCAGAGAGAAATGTTGTTAAGAAATTTAGGTCTGACCCCTCCATTGTTATACGCAGTGCTGACAAGGGGGGTTGCATTGTTATTTTGGATAGGCCAGATGATATCAGGGAGGCAGTTAGGCAACTCTCTGATGAAAAAACTGAGTATTTATGTGTTGACTATCCTGTACCAAAAGTGCACAAAGATATAAGACCCCCAATAGGGCGACCCATCGAGGCAGGGATTGGCTCACTATGGCTCACTAAGGGGACCATTGTCTGAATTTGTAAATTTTCATCTACAGTCCGTGGTTTTGCAGTTACTTAGCTTTATCTAGGACAGTGAGCATATTTGGAATATAATGAGATCAGAGGTTTGGAGTAGTGCTTATAGTTGGGCTACAGTTGATGGCATCTCCCTATTCATGCATACCCCGTGAGTTGCGTTTACAAGCGATATCTTTCCATTTAAATGAATTCAGTACATATACTTCTTCTTGAAAAACATTTTCTATAGAATTTCTTCTCACTCACAATTTCTTCTCTTTTGATAATCAGTATAATTGGCAGAAGTGTGGAACAGCTATAAGGAAATACAGAGGAGTTCCATGACCATAGGAGTCACTTCCGATGTGCCAGGCAGGACGCAAAGTGTAAGGATGGATGGAATTCACCATGTGATTGAGCTTTGCACCCTGCCTTAGATTATAGAGCTGTGGCAGGAGACACTGTATTCATGGGACAATTTATGGGGGGTGCGTAGGTTCCATCCCCCACTTTTCCCTGCACGTCACTCAGCTGCACAAGTTAGGGGGTGCTGGCAGTAAAATACTGGCGAGGTGGCAACCATAAGCCCAGTCTGGGCCCGTTATTAGATAGGTCATTAAACTCCCAGGGGGACATTTTTTCTACACAAGGATTAATGAATCCCATGACACACATGATACTCGATACTGATTATTACATCACCGAGCAGCTTTTATAAGGATATTTTCTACAGGATATTCAAAACTTTTATGGGTTTTTATATCTTTAAATATAACCCCCCCCCCCCACAAGGGTATCATAGTCGCGGCAGGTTATTCTAACCTACTTAAGTCTGACTCTCGCTTTCTGGGTTCCGCATCCTTGATATTTAAGGTATTCATGCGCGTGCCAGGAGCCGAGGGAACAATAGCACAGCTAATGCCAAATTGCTCTCAGGTAGAACACAATACTGGCTAAACTGGTCTGCCAACCCCACAGGCGCCATCTGTCACGGGCAGCGGCATTTACTGAAACAATTATGTGTTTAAGTTGCTTTTGTGACGGAACAGAAAGACTGGAACTTACTCTCATTCAGCTTCTGCTCAAGGGAAAAGTCATTTTCGGAGAAGAAATAGATAAAAAGGGGGCACCCATACACTGGAACTAATCAAACGCCCATCTGAATTGGTATCATTAATGGCTTCTTTATCCAGTGGGACAGGGATTTAGAAATTCGACTACTGGACAAATATTCAATATCTTTCTAAAGAAGCAAAGGGGTCATTTACTTATGCCCGATGCAGGTTCTAGAGCAGTGATCCCAACCAGTGGCTCGCGGGCAACGTGTTCCTCACTAACCCCTTTGATGTTGCTCCCAGTGGCCTCACAGTAGGTGCCATTTTTACATTTCTGGCTTGGAGACAAGTTTTGGAAGCCCAGAGACACAGTTTTACTCCAATCAGAGCCTCCTGCAGGCCAGCAGTCACATGGGGCTACCAAATAGCCAATCACAGCCCTTATTTGGCATCCCCAAAGTACTTTATTCATGCTTGTGTGGCTCACCAACACTTTTTACTCACAAGTGTGATTCACAAGCAAAAAAGGTTGGGGATCCCTGTGCTAGAGCAATAAGGGGCCCAAGAATGCCTACATGCCCCACCCCTCACCAACACGATGGGAAGTGGCTGGTCTCTGTGCTCCAGAACTAGTGCAGACACCAGCGGAACACAGTGTGCAAAGTGCAAAAAATGGGCATATTCAACACTTTGGGACATTACCTGTGTACCTACTACTGCTTTTGCCCCACTGGGTATTACTGCACAATATACATGGGCTAGCCCCTGTGTTACTCCTAAAAATAGCTTATATATGATATAAACCTCAGCTTTATACTACTACTATAGATATCCAGGGGTGCTACCCTGGCCTGGTATGGTTTTTAAGAAGAGGAGCACCAGTCCTGTGTAGCAGCTCAGCAACTAGGCACTGGGGGCAGTTTCCTTCTTCTTTAAGTCCTATTGGACATTTCCAGATGGTTAGGTACATTCCAATGGCCGAGCTCTTGTGGCGTGACTTGTGCCCTGTGGCAAAAAAACCCCTTAGTTTTATTAAACCTATGAGTAAATAACAGGGCCCCTTGGGATACTGTCATGAGAATCCGCAGACAGCGTTGGACTCGGGATGAAATGAGGCGAGTGAATTAGTGAAATCTATCTGCGTATAAATCCAACACTTCGTGTCCCTTCAAAGTGGATTAAGTCTGAGGCTTTCATTAGGAGAGGAGATTAGATTAGGCTGAAATGCGCACGCTTATTCTTTAATCATTCCCTGCACATAACTAATTCATAGGGAATGACATGGAAGAGAAGCGCGCTAGTGCCAGCCAATGAGCGGGAACCTTTAATGGTACTGACATCTGTCATGTTGGGTTTCCTGGTGAAATGTGGGATTTGGATCGGCCACCCGGCCCTGCAGCTCTATTCACTCTCCTTTGTGATTATGGACTGAGAGTTATCAGAAGAGCAAAGGCCAGAAATAAGAATAAATCATTTCAAAAGTTATATATATTTTTGTGATTTTGTGCTTGAATTGTGGCCAAATGCTTAAAGGGGAAGGAAAGGTAAAAACTAAGTAAGCTTTATCAGAAAGGTCTATGTAAATACAGCCATAAGCACTCACAGAAACACTGCACTGAGTCCTCTATCTCGTAAACATGTTATTCAGCATCAGACATTCTCTAAGTGCACTTTGCACACACCGCAGGAGTCTGTACCTGCATCACATAAGACATATCCCAGGCAGCGCTATATTTATAGGAGGGATTGCAGATCTCTGCTCTCTGATTTGAGCGGCTATTTCTCACTGGTTAAGGGGATGGAAGGGTTAAACTATGAGGTGAGACTGTCGAGGTTGGGGTTGTTTTCTCTGGAAAAGAGGCGCTTGCGAGGGGACATGATTACTCTGTACAAGTACATTAGAGGGGATTATAGGCAGTTGGGGGATGTTCTTTTTTCCCATAAAAACAATCAGCGCACCAGAGGTCCCCCCTATAGATTAGAGGAACGGAGCTTCCATTTGAAGCAGTGTAGGGGGTTCCTCACGGTGAGGGCAGTGAGGTTGGGGAATGCCCTTCCTAGTGATGTGGTAATGGCAGATTCTGTTAATGCCTATAAGAGGGGCCTGGGTGAGTTCTTGAACAAGCAGAATATCCAAGGCTATTGTGATACTAATATCTACAGTTAGTATTACTGGTTGTATTTATAGTTTATGTATGTGAGTGTATAGATTGGTAGGTGTGGGTTAGGTGTGCTGGGTTTACTTGGATGGGTTAAACTTGATGGACACTGGTCTTTTTTCAACCCTATGTAACTATGTAACTATGTAACAAGGCAATTGTGCCAACTTTCTTGTACTTTGCACCCTACCCGGCACTAGATAACCCCTTGGGGCTCATTTATCAGTACTGGGCAAATTTGCCCCTGGGTAGTAAACCATAGCAACCAATCACTGATTGGCTTTTTTCAGCCAGCTGCAGGTAGAACAATGAATACAACAATTTGATTGGTTGCCATGGGTCATGGGTTAATGCCTACAGGCAAATCTGCCCTGTATTGATAATTTGACTCCCCTTATGTTTATTGATTAAAAACATCCACTGCCTGGGATTGGATTCCACCAAGGGTTTTTTGGCACCTAGTGCCACCCCTTTGGTAGCCTGAGGGACGCTGCTGCCTGAGGTGAGTTTCTGAACACCCCTTATGGCAGAAGCACCCCTGGATTCCACATTGAACTTAATACAGAGCTGGGACATGAGGTACTGCCACCCCCTTTACTTGCCCACCCTCCCACTACTGACCCCAAACAGCACAATTACCCCAAACCCATCACTCACCACAAAGGCCCCAGTTTTGCCACTGGTTCCCCATGGACCTGCTCCACTTCTGATCTCCCAGGAACTTGGAGCAAAGCAACAATGCATTCAGCGCAGCAGGAACATTCCTCTTTTTAAAGGGGAAACTATGCCCTCATCCCTCCCATTGCACCCTAGAAATGGGCCTCTTGTGCCTACCCCTAGTTTTGGGCCCTGGAATAATCACAGACCCCCCGACCTTCTAGTATGTGCATGGTCTTATCAATATATAAATATATAAATAGTACCCACATGACAGAAAATAATTGTTAATAATTCTCGATTGCTTTTTTTCTTTTTTAATATGCATTTGAGATGTGAATTTGATTTTAAGCACAAGAGTTTACTGATTCCATTCTATTCTGTCATTTTGTGCTGATATAATAAATGGAGAAATGCATGTTAAACTCACATATGCATTAAATAGCAGTAAGAATGTACATAAATGCAATATATGCATACATATAGGTAGATGTACAGTGTGTAAGGGCCATAAATCCATTTTTTTTATTCATACACAGGGTTTCTCCTAGTATATTCTCTACATGTGACTGGGCAGTTGCCCCCCTGTGATGGAAGTGGCCACAGGGCCAGCGGCTGTTTTGGGGTACAATCTGTTCTGTATTTATTCCGGTTGCAGCCGTGTCCTTCTCTGAACCTTCGGAAACAATCACATTAGTTAATGTAGGTGAACAATAACAGGAAAAACAAAGATAAATGCTGCTTTCATCTGGGTAAATACAGTTTCATAAATCATTACTCAGAATTACAGAGCTGAACAAATGATATAACCGGCACTTGTGAAATATGGAAATATACGGAGCATAAGGAACAGATTCTATTAGAGGCAGCAGAAGCAGAGCAGGACACAGGCTCACTCGGATTCCCACCCAAATGGATCACAGCTCCCCCATACGCCCCAGGGATCCCCCGGGATTGGGACTTCCCCAAGGTTTCAATGGTGTGAGTCTTTCTCCCAAGATTCCTGCAGAAGGGAAAGGACCTGTGGGCATTGTTTGTGCATTTATTGTTCATCTGTCACAGAGCTGTCAGGGGATCAATATGTCTTGCGCGAGCCAGGAAGATAATGAAGCAATGGCACTCTGCATGACAATGACATTCTGCTGTGTCTGTGGGACTGTCCTTGCCTGACTTCTAAACTGACTGCTCAGTCCAGGATTTCATAGTCCCCACGACTACTAACTAGCTGCCTGGCCCCGGCCCTCCTTGCTACATTGAGACTCATCTTATTATAGCAGGAGGTAACTTCTGCCACCCCATTGCTCTCAATAATAATTGGGCGCCAGTCCAGTGGCGTAACTGCTCTGTGCCGGGTCATAGTAACATAGTAAGTTATTTTGAAAAAAGACACTTCAAGTTCAACCTTAAGCCTATATATAACCTGCCTAACTGCTTATTGATCCAGAGTAATGCAAAAAACCCCTTCTAAAGCCTCTCTAATTTGCCACAGAAGGGGAAAAATTCCTTCCTGACTCAAAGATGGCAATTGGACCAGTCCCCCGCAGTGAAATCTTCACCTCGTCCACTTGTGTATAAACCTAAGAACCAGCCGGGAGTGGGGATTTATATGTGACAATAAAAGAAGCAGACCCCATGGCCCAGGCCCCCTGTCCCCCCAGATGATATATTCTAATTGGTCAGTATTTAGCCCAGCAGGACATTATTTACAGCCAGTAGAGGTAGAGCTAATGTGCCTCTCTATCTCAAGCACTTCAAAACCACCCACCTCCTCCAGTAAGTGTGGTCTAAAAGAACAGAACCACATGGTTAATCCCCGTTTAAAAACTAGGGGCATCCTTGGCCAACAGCGAAACTACCAGGGAACTTGAACCCAGAAAGGGAAAATGTTTCCCCCGACTTGGTAAAATTATCCAGCCCGGAGGTGGCATTTACACTTTACAGGACTTTCTAAAGCAGTGATCCCCAACCAGTGGCTCGTGAGCAACACGTTGCTCCCCAACCCCTTGGGTGTTGCTCTCAGTGCCCCCAAACCAGGGAGTTATTTTTGAATTCCTGACTTGGAGGCAAATTTTGGTCTAATAAAAACAAGATTTCCTACCAAATAAAGCCCCCTAGTGTGCATAGAGGCTGCCTAATAGCCAATCACAGCCCTTATTTGGCTCCTCCATTAACTTTTATGGTGCTTGTGTTGCTCCCCAAGTCTTTTTACATTTGACTGTGGCTCACGAGTAATAAAGGTTGGGGATCCCTGTTCTAAAGTATAGGGAACCGTAAGTATTTCTCATCTCTGCACTGTACTTCTTCTCCATGTGCAAATAATATACCCAGACCCGCCTCATTATACATAGTTATAAATGTGCTCTTGAGATATTCCTGTATTCCTCAGTAACATAAATATCTCGTTAGGCATTTGTTAAACCGACAGTGCATATTTTATTTGCCTTTATTCTTCTATCCCATTTTTAAAGTCAATTTAAAATGAAGTCAGGCAACAAGTTAATTGCGGTGTGCTGCAATTATTTCTCCTTAATTCATTTACGGGGGATGCGACACTGTTGGGGGAGACGCATGGCGGGCTGAGAAAGATGGCTTTGCAAGTCCATAGAATATTATAATTGAGATTTTATTTGAAATATCTGGAGGGAAATGAGCCCGTGGAGTAATTGATATATTCAAAGTGAGAGACTTGAGAGAAGCCCAGAGAAGGACAGATGGAGTGACATGAAACTGAGAGCCCTTGACTGCACTTATCAAGCTGTTTATCAGTAAGAATAGCGAGCGGTGACATCTGAGCAATGGCGGTACAGAAACGCCTTCGCTAATAAGTGCTTTAGGCTTTATGTGCTCTTCCCTCAGAACAGTGACCGTATAATCACCAAGCCTGTCCACGGACATCTGAATGCTTTGAACTTTATCATTCCTAAAGGAGGACCTTTTGGGGTTTTTTTTCATTGAAAGGCAAGCTATTATAAACAGCATTATTCTTTCGCTATTTGAATAGTTTGCCCTCCTATTGAGCTCCTCCCTAAGCTGAACTCAACAAGTACACGGACATTTTCATGAGACACCCTGGGACAGACTTTGTACAACTTTTTTTGTTTAACTATATAATTCGTCAGTGAATGCACCTTGAGTTTGACCAACTGGTGCAGTATAGCAAAATATTGGTAAAAGCATCATAGAACATTCTAAGGTTCTGTAGATTTACATATGATTTTCAGCTTTTCATTGAGTAATGGCCCTCATATGCTCCATGGAGCTCTTCAAATCAGACTGAAGGTGGGAGAGCTGATGAGAATATAACATTCCAGGAGAGGCTTAGATCTTTGACCAGCCACTGGTATAACTGGAAGCTGGTCTTGGGAACATGTTTTAGCACGCAAAAATGCACATACAGAGTTTATAGACACCCCTTACCATTCATATACATATATAACTTTTCCATGACACAGTGTCCATTATCTTCTTCACCTTTGTTTTCACTTTTTGTCTTCTATGGTGAAAGGTGGTGAAGGTCTTGAGCTCATGATGCCACATCAGGCCCTGGGACTTGGTGTTAGTTGCTTCCTCTACCCCTTAGAGTAATGGTGGCCATACACAGGCAGATTTCAGCTGCCAAGTCAGGTCCTTAAGACTCCCTGACTGGTATCTGGCCAAAAATTGCTCATTGATGTGGTCCTTACTCCAACTTTTCCTATGCCATTCATTGCAATGGGATCCTTTGGCCCTAGGCATGATATCACCAACCCAAGTTGGGCATATCAGGGGAAAGATTTGCTTGTTTGCCGACCTCACCAAATGAGCAAATCTTGCCGTGTAAATCTCACCTTTACACTGCCCTACTTATCTAAAGTGCATTTGCCCATGGCTTAACAACTGGTTCTTGTTAATCTATCTAATCCTATAAACACCATTTTTTTCGATGGCTGGACTAAACTGTGATCTGTACCTATTGCACAGGCATCACTGTGGTGCTCTTCCATTATCTCAGAAGTTTCTCACTCCAATAGAGACAGTTGGGCAGGTTGTTTAAATGTAAACATTCTAATTGTATTCATCCTGAGGCCAAAGTAAAAATGTTAGCATTGCATAAGTTCGGAATTTTTGGCAGGCTGCCATCTTACATGCCATAAGTGCAGCCCTTGGTCTCATATATTCAGAGTTTGCCATACACTGGCATATGTATATATATATATGTTATTATTATAGTAGCTGCAATTAATAATAAATATGGGGTTTGCTATTTGTGGAACAGGGACATATTTCACAACTCTCCAGACCTGTTACAAAACAAATGCTAAAATAGAACTTCTTAATACGGAGTCATTGCATAATCACATGGAATATCAGCCAAAGAAGACACCTATTTATTTGGAAGGCTTCCCAGATTAAATAACTCGGCCAAAAGTATAACACATAAATCCAGTTTTTTTAGCTGATAAAGAACACATGGAACTGATGTTTTAGTCTATTAAGCTATGGGACTGAATTCATATTGAAACTCCTACCATTAATACAGTATTAAACTGTTAAGGTTTCTTTTGGATACCATCTATCCCAGGCCTGGACTCGGATTCAAAATAGGCCCTGGCATTTCAAGTACACAGAGGCCCAAACTGCCCCCCCCCAGCCCAATAAATAGTGACTGTCCATGGCATCTTACGGCAGCCCCTCTGGCATTTGGCAGAACCCGGTCTAGCCTAAGCTATCCTACAACAATCCTGCAGGGTTGCTAATAGAACTTTTCTCATCAGATCTGGGTATGGGTCCCACCTGCTTCCATTCAGCTCCTTGGTGCAACTTAAACCTTCACCCCGACCCATTCAGCTTCATGGAAAGCAAGAGAACACTCTTCTTTAGATACAACCCAGCCATACAACTCAACCCTACCTCACCCTGTACAAGTAGCAGGGGTCCCCAAACTTTCTTACTTGTGAATCACAGTCAAACCTAAAAAAGAAACAGGGAGAAGCACAAGCACCATAAAAGTTCATGGAGGTGCCAAATAAGGCCTAAGATTGGCTATTAGGGGCCTCTATGCACACTATCAGCGTACAGGGGCTTTATTTGGTAGGAAATCTTGTTTTTATTCAACCAAAACTTGCCCCCAAGTCAGGAATTCAAAAATAACTACCTGGTTTGGGGGCACTGAGAGCAACATCCAAGGGGTTGGGGAGCAACATGTTGCCCCCGAGCCACTGGTTGGGGATCACTGCCTTAGACTGACCCTCAGTGTGCAGCCATTTATCCGAGCTGAACTTGCCATTGACATGCAGTGTGTCCTTTGATCTTTATTGATGATACCTACATACACATATATGTTTTCTTTTGAACATCTTAACTCTATCTGGCCTGTGCTTTTATATTCTCCTGGGTGCTCCACTATATTAAGTCTTATCCTGTATTATGTGGTGGGATTTACTTGGAGAAAACAGCATTAAACTATAGCAGTGCAATATTAACAGGCCATATGTTCATTAAGCTTGAGCAGAATCAGCTTAGGGAGGAAAGCAGCAAAGCCCCCTCTGATCCATCGACCTCCGGAACAAAGCGCAAGCACTAAATATATTTTGTGTCAGAGGTTTAGGGAGAGATGTTTATCGACTTTTATCTTTGTCAAAGAGAATTTATTTTGTACCAGTGAATTACAGGTCCTGTATTACAGAAGAGATTTACTGGTGCACAGGGTTGCTCATAACCTGGATAAAGCCCAGCGAGACATCATTACTCTTGTGCTTTACTATTGGTACTATTTACTATCAGAAGGCTCTTTATGATGTGTAGTAAATGAATTTGTATATATGGAACTCTTCAGGTACTGATTATGTTTTGGATACCTAAATAGATTTTAGTCAATGAGGTGCTGGGCACAAAAGCTTTTGCAAACCCCGTGCATTATATCTATGTTTTTTATGGCTAATGCAGATGTGGTGCTTTTTTTTAATGAAAATGAGGTTCAAGACAGAGCTCACCACGGCACAATAGCAATATTGTGCCTGCCTATTATTTTATTTTTTGCTCCTACAAATCCCATGCCCTGCCTGGATGGACCTTGAGTCAATATTAGGTGCTCATGTATGTATATAGCGTTGCACACTTTTGCAGGGACATTGGGAGACAATGGTATTCTGGGGAAAAGAACCATGGAAAAACCAGGAAAATTGTGCCATTTTTTTTGCACTAAACACTGTTAGTAAACAAGGCACTGACTCTCTTTGAAGATGCTAAAGTCTGTGGGCAGAAATTACCTCCCCAGGGGCATCCATTAATTTGGCCAATAGTCACTTAGACCCCTTGTATTGCTACCTTGCTGGTATTTCACCACCTAGCCAGTAACCAGCTAGGGTCAGCACTGGTATTACAAATATACCAGCAATGTTCTTACTGGTAAATTTGTAATGTCCTACAAACCCCAAGTAGGGCCCCAATGAAAAAAGATGGCCTGTGTGGCCATGTCCTGGGCTCTTCCCCGACTTGCCAAATGAGCTAAACCTCACATTCAGCCACCATATGTATAAACAAACCCCTTCCTTGCTGTCTGTGCTACAGCTTTTTAATTAAGGAGGGGACAATTATGCAGGTAGTTTAATTGGAAAGCTTAATTTGATTAACTACCCTCTCCTCTGCCAGTAGTTTTGAAGAATCAAGAAGGTTGGCTGATGTCTACACTGAAAGTAATTTTAAGAAGAAGACTATGGGGCAGATCAATAGAATGTGGGTGAGTTTTTAATGTATTAAGCTCTAAACTCACATTTTGATAAATCTGCTCTACTGTTTTCAATACAAGCCCTACATGAAACACATACGCTCAGATTGTAAGCTCTATGGGGCAGGGACCTCCTTCCTACTGTCTCATACCACATGGCACTTACTCCCTGTGTATTTATATATATTTATTGTACAGGTATGGGATCCCTTATCCAGAAACCAGTTATCCAGAAAGCTCCAAATTACGGAAAGCCTGTCTCCCATAGACTCCATTTTAATCTAATAATTCAGAATTTTAAAACTGATTTTCTTTTTCTCTGTAGTAACAAAACAGTACCTTGTACTTGATCCCAAATAAAATATAAATAACCCTTATTGGGGGCAGAACAGCCCTATTGGGTTTATTTAATGGTTAAATGATTCCCTTTTCTCTGTAATAATAAAACAGTACCTGTACTTGATCCCAACTAAGATATAATTACCCCTTATTGGGGGCAGAACAGCCCTATTGGGTTTATTTAATAGTTAAATGATTCCCTTTTCTCTGTAATAATAAAACAGTACCTGTACTTGATCCCAACTAAGATATAATTACCCCTTATTGGGGGCAGAACAGCCCTATTGGGTTTATTTCATGGTTAAATGATTCCCCTTTCTCTGTAATAATAAAACAGTACCTGTACTTGATCCCAACTAAGATATAATTACCCCTTATTGGGGGCAGAACAGCCCTATTGGGTTTATTTTATGGTTAAATGATTCCCCTTTCTCTGTAATAATAAAACAGTACCTGTACTTGATCCCAACTAAGATATAATTACCCCTTATTGGGGGCAGAACAGCCCTATTGGGTTTATTTTATGGTTAAATGATTCCCCTTTCTCTGTAATAATAAAACAGTACCTGTACTTGATCCCAACTAAGATATAATTACCCCTTATTGGGGGCAGAACAACCCTATTGGGTTTATTTAATGGTTAAATGATTCCCTTTTCTCTGTAATAATAAAACAGTACCTGTACTTGATCCCAACTAAGATATAATTACCCCTTATTGGATGTAAAACAATCCTATTGGGTTTAATTAATGTTTTATTGATTATTTAGCAGACTTAAGGTATGGAGATCCAAATTACAGAAAGACCCCTTATCCGGAATACCCTTGGTCCCGAGCATTTTGGATAATGGGTCCCATACCTGTATTTATTTATTATGACACTTGTCCTCCCTGTGTGTAATTGTGTATATTGTAAGATTGTACAGCGCTGTGTACCCTTGTGGCGCATTATACATAACGTTATACATACATACAAACATACATACCAAATGCCCCTTTAATATGCGTGTGCACTGAAAATAACCCCTACCCAATGATATAAGTTTGCCCAGTGGTATACTGGGGATAATAATTGTGACTAATGTAGATATTGTAGGAAACTGCTGTAAATAGCAACCAATATGATTAAGGATATTGTGCCCTGTTTAATGAAATACGGTCCCATTCCCATTGCTTGTGGGTATAGGGAGTTCTCTCTATGATTTGCATCCTATATTTCATTCATAGAAAGATCTAATCCCATTGTGCATTTCTGTCCATTTCTGGCACTGACTAATAACGCCTTCTTCTTGGCAACTAAACATTTATATCAGTAGGGTGTCAGAGGCTCAAGAAGAATAGTTTGCATTGAGAATGGAAGAAAATACGGCGGCAGTATCTAATTTCCTGGCACGTCACAAACCCAAATCTCTGCAATCACTCCTGGCCTCCTTCATTTTTATCTGTGTCAATACGTCACTTTGAAAGCTGATGAAGGTCTGTGCCAGCTGCCTCTAACAGATTCATCCGATTGCCGCAATTACTTGGCACCCATTCCCTAGCTAAAGATTGCTTATGGGTGCTCCTGTGTCAGAGAGGTGTAAGAGGCAGCAGCAAGGTTAAATGGAAAATTTATCCTATAAGAAAGGTTTAGCTTCCAATAATCTCCTCATAAACAGGGAATAAAGTGTGAGGGCATAGCTTACTGTGCATGGAACACTCCTGCTCTGCGTATATCAGTTAGGGCCAGCAGCCATATTGTTTGCCTTGGGTGAGCCATTAGTCATATAAAATCTGTGGGTCCCAAGATTAAGTTGTTAAACCCAATGTTGCATGGTTGATTAGTAATGTGAACAGCTGAATGAACCTTATACCTGTGCACTATTGTGCAATGTCCCTTGACGGCCTCATAAGTTCTAGGAAAACCAACCCTAGCTGGTGAGTGTCTGTTATTTTGGTAGGGAAATTGGATTATAAGCTCCACTGTGGCAGGGACTTATGTGAATAGTTTAACCTTAAAACTTGTGTAGACTCTACACAGAATAATAATACTTATAACACTAAAGGAAGGTTATGGATGTAATATGAATGTCTTTGACCTGTATAATTGGGAATAATGGAGGTTTAAGCAAGGCTGAAACTGCAAGCTGGGACATGGTAAGAGGGAATCAATTATTGTTTAGTGCTTAATTTATTTAATAAGACTAAAAGAGTTGAGATAGCTTCCCCTTATTATACCCATTCCAACAGGGATAAAGAAAGGGGCATGATGTTTAAATATAAGGGCTTTGTGCTTCGTTGTTATCAGATTCAGAAGAAAGACATGAGCACGGAGTTATATAGAGAAGAAGATATTGCTGAATATGCATTCCATTACATAAGACCAACCCACTGCCATTAGGCCACACCCCTATTATATCCTTGTCAGGATTATAATACTGCAGGAGGGCAGCCAGGAAGTATGGGGAAGCTGGAGGCTTAAGAAAGACTAAAAAGACATACATTTCTAAAATCCAGCTGTCAAAATACCAAAAATAAAATGCAGCCAGGTAGGGTTAGGTTTGCCACCTGGTCGGTGTTTGGCCAGCATGTCTGGTATGTCACCAGCTATGGCCGACACTGGTATTACAAATTAAGAGGCAATGTACTTGCAGGTACATTTGCAATGGCCTATATATCCATTCCTGACCTTCTCCACTACTCGTCACCGTTTGTAACTATGGGCCCAACTCTGTTTCGCCTATATAACCCCGCCCAGCCTGCCAATTTCCCCACCCCTTACATCATAGCTCTGCCCCCACATGACATCACACTCTACCCCCCTAACCTGAAGTCCAGTATTAGTCACAGAAATTGGTTGCAAACCTCGGTAGGGTTTATAGCAGCCTATAAAATGGCTGGGGGGCAAATAGTGTTGAGTTTACCTTGATAGGTTTTGGCTTTTATGATCATTGGAGAATGTTTATTGATTGAAATTTTTTGTGTGTGGTTGTAGCAATCTTGTCCAGATCAGTAGCCCTTCCACTATTATGTAACCAGCCTTGGAGTGCTCCAACAACCCCCACCCCATATTCCTCTGGGCTCTGTCAATATCCACAATGCCCTCTGTGTCTGTGAACTCAAAATGGCACCTCTTGTTTGACAGTCTAGAAGCCGACATGTGGGGCTTTGTGTTTGTGCTTCTGTTTATACCCCCATTAATACAGGACAACAGTGTCCAACCACTGGTAAACTCCCGGTGGCCCCAGGTGACAGTGGGCCCTCCTGCTTCTAATGGTATGGTCCTTTTTTATGGTCATTCTCTATTTCTGTATGGGAAAAAAGGAGCCAAAGAGAGGTGAGAATACATTATTGTATGCAAAGACAAACAGTTAGGAGAATAAAGAGATTTTCCCCCATAAATAAAAAAAAGACCCTAAGTTTTCCTTGGAGCAGTAATCCAAAGCAACCAAGAGGAGGCTCTTGTTTAAACAGGTGACCAGAAAATTCTACCTCCTGATTGGTAGCTATGGGTTACTGCTCCTGGGCAAATTTAGTGCCATTTATTACTGTTATTGAGGAAAGGAGAAAAAATTGCTTTGGAGAGTGGGGCTATGGTCTAAGGTTTTTGGGGGAGCCCAGTCATCCCACTCCGACACTGCAGGACACACAGAAATATGTATTCTTGCATGTGCTTTGTACAAGTTTGGAAGTTAGACTCTAGGTTTGGATGTTCTCTTCCATTAATCCTACATTTCCTTGCGGCCTGACAGCATTTCATTGTGTTGCCTTTTGCCTGACAAACCTTTTATTTTTCCATCAACATTGCAGGGAGAAAGACGACAAGTCCTCCCCCATGATCACGATTTATTCTCAGTCCTTTCCGGGGAGATTGACGAGCTGGAAGGGAATGACATAATTCAAATATTGTTGTTTACCTGCTGTTAGTAAACAGTCAGTGCTGCGCCAGAGGCGTGTTAGTGTCCCCAGACCGATGAGTATTTATAGATTCCCAGCAAAATATTTCATCTTGATTTAAAGAGACAATCTCAGGGGTTAACTCATTCCCGGTGTTTGTTGTTTATATAAGACAAATGGAACATTATGCTCAGTAAGAGCCCTCTAGTCACAACAGTGTGTGGGTGGCTTTGTATGTGATATTTCCCTTGGATTTCTAATGTGTCCCATGAATGATATTATAACAGAACCAACACAGCCCCCCTGAACACCTGACGAAGGGGCACACCACCAAAATGTTGTGGTTACTTTGTGTGACGTAATAAACACAAGGGGATTATCCCCCACTTGCATTACTTTGTGTGCCAGTTCCTTCTGCCTCGCTGGGGGAATGCCGTCTCCCCGAGTCTGTGCACCAGGTGGGATTGCTATGAAAGAGGCAACTTAGACCTCCTAAAATCTACATTAACGTATCAATTACAAAATATACCCCTAGATGTAACATGGGCTCCTCCTCGTTGTTTCCTCTACACCAGGGATCCCCAACCTTTTTTACCCGTGAGCAACATTCATATGTAAAAAGATTTGGAGAGCAACACAACCATAAAACATGTTCCTGGGGGTACCAATGATAACTGTTATTGGCTATTTGGTATCCCCTATATGGACTGACAGCCTACATGAGGCTCTGTTTAGCAGTACACCTGTTTTTTTATGCAACCAAAACTTGCCCAAAAGCCAGGAATTCAAAAATAAGCACCTGCTTTGAGGCCACTGGGAGCAACACCCAAGGGGTTGGGGAGCAACATGTTGCCCCTGAGCCACTGGTTGGGGATCACTGCTCTACACACTATTCATGGCTGCACATATCCTTTGGAATACCCTTCTCTGTTCCATTAAGCATATCCATTCTTGAATTCTCAGGCCTTTAAAGAGTAACTTAAATCCCACTTCTACATTCAAGCTTCCAATCTAAGCCTTTAACAATCTGCCTGCCTTTTATAACACAAACAAAGTTTCATGTATGGTGGCCTGCCCTCAAGGTTGGAGAGCTTACTAGTTGGCATGTGTATAATTGGCTTTACTCCAACACTAATTACTGCTTTCCTGATTTTTACTACACACTTAAGGTGCCCATACACGTGTGTATCGTTCCTGCCCCCTACCCAGGCCGATAAGCTGCCAAATCAGTCCAAGGGACCAATATCGGCAGCTACAATCGGCCCGTGTATGACCACCTTTACTACCTATATCTAAATTGGAAGGACCTCTATAACTGCCCAAATCATCTCCACCTTACAACTCATTCCACTTCACTCAGTTCTTTTGTGTTTGGCCCTTACCCTACAGTCTTTTAGCACTATACAAAGATGCCATTATTTATATGTCCAAACTGTTAGGTCTTGTACTTGTATCCCCCTGCTCTGTAAACTGCTGCGGGAGTCTAAGCTACTAAAACACTAATAATATGTAATGCAATACAGGATCTTTGTGTTCAGTGCTACTGATAATTTGACCATAAATCACAGAAGTAGCAGTATGTGTTTCTAT
This sequence comes from Xenopus tropicalis, assembly GCF_000004195.4. Classification (NCBI taxonomy): domain Eukaryota; kingdom Metazoa; phylum Chordata; class Amphibia; order Anura; family Pipidae; genus Xenopus; species Xenopus tropicalis. Next base: position 15,933,211 of record NC_030678.2, read on the forward strand.
TGCCGACTAAACCAGATTTAGGCTGAGAAGTTACAGCTGGATCTTTAAGGGATTAAATGATAATCTTACGACAAGACATTTTCCAAGAGGTTAGGGTATGATCTATGTCCAGTCTGAAGAATAAACGTCACATTAAATATCTTTTTTATCTATAGATGAAATAGTCACCCCACTATTATGTGTTCCCTGTGTGTGGCATTAATGTAAGCAACGTGAGTGATATATGGGGATGGGGAGTCTCCATCAATCTCCATAAAATATCAGGCAGGTTTATGGCTTCTTAAATTATTGAACGGATGGAAAATGCTAAATTTGTCACATCTATAGAGTAAGCAGGGCCAGGCGGTGGCTTTGTAGCACAATTGGCTCATTTTATTCATTTATACCTGATTACCTGCCTTCACACACTGCATTCAGAAGGCGCTATGTATTCAGGGAAATATTTATACACAGTGGCCAGCCAACCAATATAATCTCTGATCTCTGTGCCAAAAGACCAATGAAAGGTGTAAACCACCTATTATAGAGTACTCCTATCAATTAAAGCTCTATCAAGTCTCTAAGACCTTACGGTCCCCATACACGGCCCGATTCTAGTTGCCGATATCAGTCCCTTAGACCAGGGGTAGGGAACCTTGGCTCTCCAGCTGTGATAAAACTACAAATCCCAGCAAGCATTTTCCTTAATTAACCATGACTGTGGCTGTCAGACTCCTGCAATGCATTGTGGGACTGGTAGTTCCATAACAGCTGGAGAGCCAAGGTTCCCTACCCCTGCCTTAGACCGATCTGGCAGCTAAGCGGCCCGTGTATGGGGACTACCGATGGGCCTGCCCGACCGATATCTGGCCTGAAATCGTCCAGATCTCGATCGGGCAGGTTAGAAAATCTAGTCGGATCGGGGACCGCATCAGCTTGTTGATGTGGTCCCCGGACTGACTTTGCCTATGCCCGTCATTATAATTAGATCGTTTGGCCCTGAGGCCAAATGACCGAATTACCCTGGATTCTCCTGATATCGCCCACTCGTAGGTGGGGATATCGGGAGAAGATCCGCTCGCTTGGCGACATGTCGCCAAGCGAGCGGATCTTAAGGTGTATGGGCACCTTTACTCATTTCTTCAGAATCAAAAGAGGCTACTGTAGACTCAGCATTCAGTTACACAACAGCAAACTCAATATACTAGTAGGGCGAGTGCATCTATTTTCCCCCTACATTCCCCTTATGAAAGTTAGGACCCTTCTTGCCCATTCTAGCTGTCTTATGTATCTTGGTAATGGATCCCTCTAGGGGCTCAACCTTAAAACTGATCAAGCCCCATTGTGTACTTTACACAACTCTTTTTTTCTTGAATGGGCTACCTTGTATGGAAGTGTGGCTAGAATCCCTGTGCACAATTCAAAGCTGCTATTGGCTTTAAATTGCTACAGAATGTGGGCAGAGCATTGCTTGGATCCGCAAAAGGCCACAATACAGAACAAATGCCCATTCCTAGGCCGTAGCTTGTGTTTGCTACTGGGTCATGTGATCCAGCTGCTCCTTGCCAACATGTACATGTCAACAGGTTTCAATTTTAAGATTCTGCCGAGAGACAGATCAACACCTCTTGTCATGTAGTGGCCCTTTCTTCATTCAGTACAATGGTAACTTTGTGTAAAGGAATATCCTGACTGGTACAGTAACAAACTGTGCTATCTCCGGCTTTTAACCATTTACATTGTTAAAAGTAACAAAGTAAAGTGACACAGCTCATGCATTTGGAATTAGCGGGTTATTAATGGGTTATTCTTCCCCTGCATGGCAAGGAGGTCCCAGGCTTCTATACAGGCCAATGCACATATCATGTAACAGGTTTATCTACTTACATTTGGCGCTTCTAACAAAACAGCATCAGGTATTTTATTTACCGATGTTTATAAAGATTCCTTGATTTCATTAAGTGATATAATTGCAAATTTCAGAAAGCAAAGTCTTTCCCTAATCCTCTTCTTACCCTCCTGAGCATTGGAAACTCATTTTCAACCAGAGAAACACAACACGGGCTGCTTGGGTAATAGTCTCCAAATCAGTTCCACAGTAAGTGAATCTCTCGTTTGCTGTTCAGGGCAATTAGAGCGCACTAAACATGCAAATGCTGCCTGCCTCTCGCTGCTCATTACCACTATAATTTACTGTATGATAGTAACACAAGTGCAGTCTCGCAATTTGCTCAAGCGTTCCGCATCATGTCGGCTGCTCATTTGGTCATAATTCCTTTCCAAGGGGCCAATCACTTTTCACTTTGCTCAACAGAAAAATAGGATGTAAGAAACTCCATGGAACTTATGGATCATTGACATAATACAGAGATTATTGAGTTGCTGGGCACTAAACATCATGTAGGTCTAATGCAACATAATATAGATAGAGGCATCAAGGCAAGGTGCTAAGAATAAATAAATGGAATATGGTTACAATATTTTGCAGACTTGCCAGACTTTTGCCCCAAATGCATAGTCTGATTACTAAGTATTGAATTAGAAAGATGGCCTCTGTCATGCTTCTATAGAAAAAAGCAGGCAGCAATCTGACTTGCTCTATGCTATACAGACTATGGCCAGGAGATTGAGGGACTATAGCTTGGGGATGGCATTGCTTCAGTTTCAGTCTTGATTGGTTTCCCTTTAAAGCATGTTATAAAATAGTCTATTCTTAGCAACTTTGCAATTGGTTTTCATTATTATATATACTGTAGTTTATGTAACCCCTATTTGGCTGTAAATCAGTCAATTCATGGCTAGTGTAGGTTTTAGAGCATGTGACACATGTGACTCAATCCTTCAGGATGGGCCTTCGCTATGTGGAAGTGACCAACGGAGCTAGGGTGTAGTGCAACTACAACTCACTGTAGCTGTGTGCAGCGCAATGTAACAATAATGGGGGCCAGAAGGTTCTTTGTGGTAAACCAGAACGTAACTTGTTTATTGTCCAAGACAAAGATCCACTCACACAGAGGAGATGTCTGGCAATTGCACAGAAGGTAGAAAAATATGGTGTTCACCAGTGTAGCCCATCTCAGCCGAGGGTGGGGAAAGTAAGGACCACCAACCAGCACAGCCTCCCTGTGGAGAGTAGCCCAGGCAAGTATTTGTATCCTCAGGGTGTCCCTTAGCAGCCAAGGATCCCTCACAGCTGACTATGGATCAGGGATAGGAACTGACCTGATACCTGCGTCTTAACCATGTCCTGCTCTAAGGCAACAGTGCCTGTAGGGAAGAGTACTCCCAGCTAATCTCTCCTGGTTGGAGCCGAAACTGCTCTTTCTAGCTAATCTCACTATCTCACTTTCCTAGAAAGTGCTTTTATAAAGTATCCTGACACTTACTATTCCTCATTAGCTTGTTCCATGTTCCCCGACTTCACTAGAGTTAGATGTTGCCTCTATGTTACTCACTTTACTGGGGCCCTGTTGATCCCAGGCTCAGTGGAACTTCCACCTGGGTCAGCAGATGCAGCCAAAGAGGCAGACCCACCCCCTGCTAAGCACTATATTGGAGTGCAAAGGGAGTGGTCTCCCTGTAAACCAATAAGGCACATGTGCAAAACTATAAACTGATACATGGGTCTTTGCCCAGTAACAGCACAAACTAAGGAAGTTGCATAGGGACATGTTAACCCTATGGGTCCCTACATTTATTTAGTTTTTTTTAATTATTTGCCTTTCTCTTCTGCCTCTTTCCAGCTTTCAAATGTGGGTCACTGACCCCAGCAGCCAAGAAACACTCCGTGAGGCTACAATTTTATTGTTACTCTTTATTATTTATCATTCAGTCTCTCCCCTACTCATATTCCCATTTCTTGATCATACCACTGCCTGGTTGCTAGGGTAAATAAGCAACAAGATTGCTGGTGAAATACCATCCTAAACATGAAGACCAATTGCAAATGATCTTAGAATATCAATGTCTACATGATACTAAACATTAATTTTAAGGTGAACAACCCCTTTAGGTAAATGAAAGGGTCCAGCTAACAAGAGCTTACAACCTAAATGTTAGGGGCGCAACTCATACATAAGCTTTTTGGGGAAAACATTTAGTTATTCTTTATGGTATGTTTAGACTTTAGAGAATGCAGAGTGTTTGGGAACGAATGTCCATTTCACCTTATCCTCTATATCAGTGCTCTCCAACTTATTAAATGTAATGGGCTGAGTTTTTCTTATATAACATGTTTGAGGGCCGGATTTAATTAAAGGAGAAGGAAAGGCTAATAAAGAGTTAATCCCAAGCTGCAGGCATACCTTCAGTTCTCTCAATAGTGCCCCTAAGTCTCCCCATATTTCTCCCATTCAGATGATCAGAAGCGTCATTGGAAAAAAACACTGAGCTCTGTAAAGAAAGTTCCCATAATGCCTCGCTCCTGCACCAAGACCAAGACCGGTGTTCATGCTCAGTTAGCTAGACTATGAGTCAGCTTCCTGCTGATTGGCTCAGATCCAGAAGGGGGGTGAGTTCTCAGCATTCTTGAGGGAGGGGGGAGCAGGAGAGAGCAGAGAGCTGTGTGTCTCAGTGTGGCACAGGAAAACAGACACAACTAATCTTTTGACAGAGAACTCAGTGCAGCATTTCTGTGAGTGCTTATGGCTGTATTTACATAGACCTTTCTGATAAAGATTACTTAGCCTACTTAGTTTTTTTATGTCACCTATGAGCAGACTGGGGGGCCATAAAAATCCTTTGGAGGGCCATATCCACCTGCGGGCCTCCGATTGGACAGCCCTGCTCTAAATTATTATGTCACAAGTTATCAATTAAACAATTTGGCAACTGTACCCATATCTAAAATATATATATATCTAGCAGAATGTTCTGCACACAGGATTGGCTGTGCCCTCGTATTGAATTGTTTTCATTGTATCCAGCTGGGTGGCCTACCATAGTCCTCCTATTTTGTTATAATCCTCATGAAAGAAGCTAAAGGAACTGTAGTCTGATGTTGCCGGGGTCATAGCCAGCTCAGCATCAATAGCCACAATTAGCACAACCATATGGAAGTGCAACAACCCTGGTTTGATCCCATTACCCTTACTGAATGGCGACCGCACTTGTTACTGCGTTTGCAAATCACCCATTGATAATGAAGTCCTTGCCAGCAATGCAGATGCTGTGTCATTTGGCAGGGAAAGGGTTAGTTGTTCTCTGTGTAATATATATTATACCTAGAAACAATGATGAGTAAAAATAAAGGAAACAACTTTATTTCACTGAGACTGAGTAACTTTATGCACCTTCAGAGGTGTAAGGCTATAAAACTAATATTCAGCACTTTGCCTATATATATATCTCGTGATGGATTAACTGCGCTACGAGGAGCCCGGCTGTCACGCTGAGGCGCTTACGTTTATTGGTTGACCAGCGTGTTTTCTATACCCCAGTAATTCACATCTTTTTTAATAATGGATTGAGATCACTTGGTGAATAGCTTGATACTGTGGTTCACAAGGTCTCGGCGGGTGGTTTTTATGTTGTGGAAATTGCTTTAAGAAGGCAGAAATAGGATTACAGATATGCATTTAGTGCAGTTTCAGACCGCTGCCTTTCATTATTTGCCTTCAGACCTAGAAGCAAAGGTTCCGAATATTTCTTTCCAAGTGCCCTATTCATTTCTGGAATATAAATGAGAAGGAAATAGGGCTGAAAAACACAATGACGTGTTTTATTTATGGCCACCTTGTATGAAGTTAAAGGAAAACTATACCCCCAAACAATGTAGGTCTCTATAAAAATATAAACATATGGAAAACCCTGCTTCATCTAAATAAACCATTTTCATAAAAATATACTTTTTTATTAGCATGTGCCATTGGGTAATCCTAAATAGAAAATTGCCATTTTTAAGAATTAAGGGCCGCCCCCTGGGATCATAGGATTCACAGTGCACACAAACAAGCCAAGGCACACATACTGCTAGGCCCCATCAGCCAATGAACAGGCAGAGTTCTGTCGTTTACTCCCACAATATTTCCTGATTTTTGGCACTGGTTCCATGTGCAACAATTATAAAAAGTTGCAATTTTTATGCAACAGATCAAAAAATGTGCTATTTTCTGTGACTTCTCCTGCGCATACTTTTTCATTTCAGTTTTTTCTATAAATGTCTGACATTCGCGGAGTTTATTTGAATTTTTAAAAATAAATATAATTAGGAAAGTTAGAATTTTAGTAGATGTGCCCCTATTTGATCCCTTATGAACCTCAAAGCCCAGTTTAAGGTAAATTAGGTGAGATTGGGGGAGAAAAACTATTTGATCTAGATAAGGGGTCCCCAACCTTTCTTACTCGTGAGCCACAGTCAAATATAAAAAGACTTGGAGAGCAACACAAGCACCATAAAAGTTCATGGAGGAGCCAATAAGGGCTAAGATTGGCTATTAGGGGCCTCTATGCACCCTATCAGCTTACAGGGGCTTTATTTGGTAGGAAATCTTGTTTTTATTCAACCAAAACTTGCCCCCAAGTCAGGAATTCAAAAATAACTCCCTGGTTTGGGGGCACTGAGAGCAACATCCAAGGGGTTGGGGAGCAACATGTTGCCCCTGGGCCACTGGTTGGGGAAATTAGGGTGAGATTTGGTATAATAACAAATCCAGTATCCAAGATATTCTTGGAGCTGTGGTTGAATGGCTGATACATCAATGTTTTTGTACAACTGTTACCCTGTTACAAGCAGGGGGGTGGCTGACCAAAGAAGGGATCTCCATGCAGGGATATGAAGTCAAAAAGTACCAAAAACAACCACAGATGTAAGTTCTACAATAGATTCAGATTTCTAAAGAATAAACTATAAATGTATCTTCTATTTATTTGACGCGTATGACCAATTGAATTGTAGCTTATTGTGTGCATTCTGCTTGCCTTGATAATAACAGTCTTATATAACATCTTAAATAAAAATAAATGAATCTGGGTGTGAGATCTGGGTGTGTGAGGTTAAGAAAGAAACTTATCCAGAAAAAGTAGGACATACATTGGCTGATACTCTATGGCTGTGAATTCCAACCAGTGACTCGGGGGCAACATGCTGCTCACCACCCCCTTTGATGTTGCTCCCAGTGGCCTCACAGTTGCTGCCATTTTAACATTTCTGGCTTGGAGACAAGTTTTGGAAGCCCAGAGACACAGTTTTACTCCAAGCAGAGCCTCCTGCAGGCCAGCAGTCCCCATGGGGCTACCAAATAGCCAATCACAGCCCTTATTTGGCACCCCCAGAGAACTTTTATGCTTGTGTGGCTCACCTACACTTTTTACATTCCGAAAAAAGGTTCGGAATCCCTGCTCTATGGTGTCCCACCAACTGTGCCGTGGGACTAATGGACGGACACATTACAAGGAGACCATACATTTTGTGGGCACATTCTGTTCTTATATTTGTCTGGTTCAACAGCCTGATCTTTACGACCAGTTTTCTTTAACAATAATTACAACAATGAACCATAACATTTGTTTTATATTAATCTAACAAGACTCCATTTAAATCCAAACTCTTTTGCCTTCAGATTTTGGTGCAAACCCTAAATAAATCTAAGAAAGCAACATGGGTCCTCTGTATCTGCATCCTTTTTAGGCCAGGCTACAACAACATATCCATAATATGAATAATAAGTACTTTAAAAATTCCCTAGCATCTATGGTGTCTCTGTAGCCGTGCACATCAGAGAGCTGATAGCCGTTTCATGTTAGTAGATTATTTCCACCAAAGATGTATGCCCTTTCATAGGCGGTATTGCATTCGCCATTGGCAGGGAGAAGCCTTTATATGAAATGCCACCTCTTTCTTTTTCATTCTGTGCCTGTTCCTGTATCAGTGTGGCCTTTTGAAGTCAAGACTTGTCTTCAGCAAATGCTACTCTGGTCAGTGGCATTATTGTGTTTTTTTAAGATTTGTTTCTGACAACTGCGTTTTTTGAAAGGCATTTTATTACAGTGTTGCTGGATGTGTTCTGAACACAGGCACAAAAGAAGTGATAACGTGTCAGTTGATATTTGCTTGTAATCGTCGCGGTTTTATTGATGTAAGTTTTGACTTATTAAAGAGAGATAAAAGGAGGACGTGGAGGATGGCAGTTGGGAGAATACTAAGGGGAGAATGCGTGTCCGCTGTTTGCGTGGCTCCAGAGGCAGCTTGCTTTAACCCAGTAAACCTGCAGCTGTTCAGATCTTGTTAACATTAGTCTTCCTGGAACCCCCATTAACAGCCAAAGGCGGCCGGAAAGTGATGGGAGTTTTAGTGCAACAACTTGTGGAGACAACAGTAAATAATCTTATGTCTTACCATAACCTGCTTTGGAGTATAGCTGGAGTATACTGCAATGAAGGAGTGACCCATGTACTCCATTTCTTTTAAATGGAGACTTTATTTTTTTAATGGTAGTAGAAACTGAATATAAATCAGAAAATTATTTTTTCTATATATAGAAAAAACTTTCATTTTTAAAAGAGAAGAAAAGGTATAATTCAAATTGATTGGCTCCCCAGTGATTATAGTAGCTTACCTATAGAAGCGCCATGTTGCAATTTTGTTCCATTTCTTGGATCCATGGCACATGTGCACCCCGGCTGGACTGTAATGAATCCAGAAAAAAGAAGACAGTGCTCCTATAGAAGTACCCCAAGTCAGTGCAGTTTTCAGTAAACAGGAGCACCGGCCTCATGTAAGCAATCATTATCACCATCAGGGCTTGGCATTTCGGCACCCCCCAAGTGATTATACCTTTTTGTTATTCTTTAAAGCTGCATTTGTCTTATTTGATGGAGTTGGTGCTTGCCTAGTCTTTAGAAAGTCTTCCCTTTTCTGCATTCTCCTGCTAAAGACTTCTTCTGGTCACATTAAGGCTGCCATCTTGTCCAGTATTTAATTGGCGTAATCAGTATAAATGAAGGCACTTGGTGCCAATGGTGTTAACAATAAAGGTGTCCATACACGGGCCAATTCTTATCGGGCCGTGTATGGGCACTAACGACGGGCCTGCCCGACCAAAATCTGGCCTGAAATTGAGCAGATCTCGATCGGGCAGGTTTGATTTTTAGTTGGATCGGACTGCATCGGCTCATTGATGCAGTGTCTGAACCGACGGACGCCTATACCCATCGTTCTAATTTGAACGTTTGGCCCGATATCGCCCACCCGTAGGTGGGGATATCGGGAGAAGATCCACTCGCTTGGTGACCTCGCCAAGCAAGCGGATCATAGCGTGTATGGCCAACTTTACAGTATGGGTAGAGGAAAGAGGTAGAAATATCTGTAGTTTTTCCTAAAAAAGGTGGGATTGCCAGGTGTGATCATGACAAGTCTATGGAGGCAATAAGATCAAGGCATTCTAGTATTGTTTATTATCTATAGGGGGTTAATAAGAGCGGTGGTTTCATCAATATGGAGGCCATTTACTAATGGTCAGATTTTTTTGCCCGAAAGAAAGTTGCGACTTTTCCGAGATTTACTATGTGACAATACTGTGACAATTCTGAATCTGACAATTCGCCAAAAAAACAACTTGTCGAGATCATGTAGAAGTCAATGGCAGATGTCTCTTCGCTAGAAGATCTTTCTTTGCTTTGAAACTTTAGAGGTTTTCGCATTTTTGACACTGGTTTTTGTGTGACAATTCGAAAAAGCTGCAGTTTTCAAGTCGACTTTTCTGCGACTTTTCTCGCACGTGATTTTTCATTTCAGATTTTTTGACAAATGTCAGAGATTCGAGGAAAGGAGTTTTTTTTAAAATAAAAAAAATTAGAAAAGTCAAAGGCTTAGTAAATCTACCATGTGATGCATCTGGTGTAATGTCATTAGTAAAGGATTCCAGCTGTTTTTTCACTAATGTCACTAATGTTCTCTAATGGCACCATTTAATTATTTGATTTTAATTAACTAGTGTTTACATAGTGCTACCACATTTCCACACTTACACACATAAACACACATACTAATACATGTAGTGAGATAAAATAAAAAAACATTTGGTAATATGCAGTTATTTTGTACTTTAATAGCTATTGATCTAAATAAATATCATTTTTACTTATTGTATGTTTAATTGTACATTTAAGTTAATTTATTATATTTACCAATTGTATTTTATAACTCAATTACTTGCTAATTTGATTTATTTAATATTCATCATTAATGAAAGCAGTTTCTCTTTCTTATATTAAACCCACAGTAGATGTGCCCAGGGACTTGCCTATAAGGTACAGTACCAGGTTATTTTACATTACAAACACAGCAACATAGTAAAGAACCAATCTCTAGAGCCATGATGTGTTTGGTGGATCTAGCCTTGCTTCCTTCAGTATCATATTGTGATTGGTGGATATAGTCTTGCTTGCTCCAACATCATAATGACTTTGCTGTATCTAGGCTAGTTTTCTCTGGAGCCATGATGTGTCTGGTGGATCTAGCTTTGTTTCCTTCAGTGTCATATTGTGATTGGTCGATATAGTCTTATTTCCTTTTCCTTCATATTGAGTCTGGTGTATTTAACCTTGTTTCATCCAGAATTATATTGTGTGTAGTGGGTGTGGCCTTGCTTCCTTCAGTATCACATTGTGATTGGTGGATACATCATATTGACTATGGTGTATCTAGCCTAGTTTTCTCTAGAGCCATAATGTGTTTGGTGGATGTAGCCTGGTTTCCTCCACATATTATGTCCTTCCTTCCTCCAGTGGCATATATTGTGACTGATAGATATAGCTTTGTTTCAACCAACTGTATACTGGGATATTTAGATCCTCCAGTTGTACATTGTATCTGGAAAATGTAGCCTTGTTTTGCATACTGAAGATTAATAATCAGATTTTATTAAATAATTCCATATAATAGTGCTGTTGAGCTGTAGAACTACTGGCCCCTAAGCTGCTAAAGGGCTCATTTGACTTCTTTGTATGATTTCATTATTGTGCTATAATCCAACCAAAGAATACTTGGTTAAGTGGATTCATGCTGCTAAGTTTAGAGCTGAACCATCGTAATGTTATTCTTCAATGATTACGCTGTATTATATGTGTGCAACTGTATGTCCATGGCCCACAGTCACTAGGAGATGCTGAATTGACCACGGTCTGTAAGGCCACATTTGGTGTCCACTTTGGGAAAAAAACGATCCAGAACAGCACCTCTTGTCTTTTAAATTAAAATTATTTAAAAGACAAGAGGTGCTGTTCTGGATCGTTTTGTACATGGATATGCCGATGGAAAGTGGCCATTGGGGAACCTGCACTGCTACAAATTAAATACAAGGTGTTGTGCTGACTACTACTTCTAAAGTCCACTTTGGGAAAGACAAGTAGTAAAGGTGGCCATACACAGGCCGATTGTAGCTGCCGATATCGGTCCCTTGGACCAATTTGGCAGCTTATCAGGCTATTTAGGGGCAGAAACGACAGCCATATGGGCAGGTTAAAAGACTCAGTCGGATCGGGGGCCGCATCGGCTTGTTGATGAGGTCCCCGAACCAACTGTGCCATTGCCGCCGGGTGGGCGATATCGGGAGAAGATCCGCTCGCTTGGCGACCTCGCCAAGCCAGCGGACCTTAACATGTATAGGCACCTTTAGTCTTAATGCAGTACAGGTATCGGACCCCTTATCCGGAAACCCGTTATCCAGAAAGCTCCGAATTACGGAATGCCCGTCTCCCATAGACTCCATTTTAATCAAATAATTCAAAATTTTCAAACTGATTTCCTTTTTCTATGTAGAAATAAAACAGAACCTTTTAATTGATCCCAACTAAGATATAATTAATCCTTATTGGATGCAAAACAATCCTATTGGGTTTAATTAATGTTTTATTGATTTTTTAGTAGACTTAAGGTACTGAGATCCAAATTACGGAAAGACCCCTTATCCGGAATACCCTTGGTCTCGAGCATTCTGGATAATGGGTCCCATACCTGTACTTAAACTTTGCTTAAAAATAGGATATTTTCCATATAAATCCACATTGTGCTGAGTTTGAACAATCCCTTTTGCTGTGTGGCAGTAAGCCATCAGTTCTGTCAATGTGTTCTTTACTTTGTGATTAAGACTATACTTAAGGCAGGCTCCTTAGCCGTGTTGGAATTAGCACATTCTTTTTATCTCTCGTTCTCTGGCCTTTTTTTAACTACAAATCCATCTGGAGTTTTGCATTATCTCCACAAGACTTGTGGCGGGTATCAAAGCAGCCAGCGGGGCTTCTAAATACAGATACGGAGCTGTCTATGCATGTAGTCAAAGAAAAAGAATGGAAATGTATTCTTTGTGACAGTGTCCCCGGTAAAATCGTTCCACTTTATCTGCAGTGCCAAGAGATTAGTTAACAGCTCACTGTCTCGGCAGATTGTGACGTACTGTGAATAATGTTCCACAAACTCTCACAGCCACATTACTTATAATAGCAGAAAATATTTAAGATTCTGTAAGAATCCATCAAGAATTTTTTTTAAAGTTCCTAAGTTGATCCTTTTTCAGTTTAAACTTTAAAGGAGAACTCCACCCAAACACAACTTAAGTAAACATAATTTCAAGCAACTGTGCAATATATATATCAGTTAATAAATATGCAGCCTTGTCATGATTTTTAAATAATAATATGGTTTGGAAAAACAATGGATTCTGCAACCTGGACCTTTTCAGTTCAGACTTTTTAGTAAATGTAAGGCACAGTAGTTCCAGGGTTCCCACAGTAGCTCCAGGGTTCTCACAGTAGTTCTAGGATTCCCACAGTAGTTCCAGGGTTCCCACAGTAGCTTCGGAATTCCCACAGTAGCTCTGGGATTCCCACAGTAACTCCAGGGTTTCCACAGTAGTTCTAGGGGTCCCACAGTAGCTCCAGCATTCCCCCAGTAGTTCCAGGGTTCCCCCAGTAGTTCCAGGGTTCCCACAGTAGCTCCAGGATTTCCACAGTAGCTCCAAGATTTCCACAGTAGTTACATGGTTTCCAAAGTAGCTCCAGAGTTCCCACAGTAGTTCTAGGGTTCCCACAGTAGCTCTGGGTTCCCACAGTTGTTGCGGGGTTCCCAAAGTAGTTTCAAGGCTCCCACAGTAGCTCCAAGATTTTCACAGTAGTTCCATGGTTTCCACAGTAGCTCCAGGGTTCACACAGTAGTTTCAGGGTCCCACAGTAGTTCCAGGGGTCCCACAGTAGTTTCAGGGTTCCCACAGTAGTTCCAGGGTTACCACAGTAGTTTCAGGGGTCCCAGAGTAGTTTCAGGGTTCCCACAGTAGGTAGTTCCAGGGTTCCCACAGTAGTTCCAGGGTACCAAAGCCAGTTACATCAATAAGCACACCAGACTTGCACGACAGATTTTCCGGTGGCAAATTTTTGCTGAAGTTTCGGAAAACAATTAGCCAATGGCAAAATGCGGAAATTCGCTGCGATTCCATGCCTGCCAAAACATTTGCTCACTAGATATCACCCCAACTTGCAGCACAGCAATAAAGTGTGACTAAAGTTTATCACATGGCTGTGGTACCCTGGGAAATGAAGAATATGGCTAATGTCAAAATTAAGTATAAAAAAAATCAGATTACAATGCAGGATTCTGCTGGAGAAGCTCTATTAACTGATGGGTTTTGGAAAAGAAATGTTTTCCCATGACAGTATTCCTTTAAGTTAGTCAGCAGAAGAAAGTCGTGTGACGCTCATTTCAAAGAATGAAGTTAGTGAGCAGAGAAGAGCCATGAGATATTTCTCTGGTTGGTGGGCTTCAGAGGTAGTCAGCAGCTTTCTGTTTTCCTGGATTTCTTTACAATTGATTCCTAAACGTTTGAACTGGCCCATTAGGACTTTGGGACTGAAGATCAGGTAAGGTAAACATTGAATTGAGTTGCTTCTTCTGCAGTACATCATGGAGGTTTTAATGCCAGCTAAGGGGATCTTTGCCCCAACGCTTCTTAATTGTCTTGGATATTCTTGAAACTATGTCAGAATGATATGAAAATGTTTTTAGACATCTGTAATCTTCAGGGGGTCTTAACCATACAGTGAACCCCAAAACTCTGAGCAGCACTGCTCTGTATTGTGTTTATAAATGACTTCTACTGTGTCATATCTGCTGTCTATTTCATGCCAAAGGGAAGGACTGTAAAGTATATCTGCTGAGAGCTTTGGTCTGAATATATTCCTGTGCACAAAACTATGAATAACAGTGTCTGTGAAGATTCTCAATTATCCAGGTCATGATATACAGTGTCGAGTATAAATACGTCTAAAGCTACTGAGTTTTCGCAGCTGGGGTATTTAACAATGATAAAAGAAAAGGCTCAATAAAATACAGTCTGGAGTGCACATAAGGAGCATCAGAAAACATTATCAGCAATTAAATTATGGACATTTCCCATTCTCAGAAGTCAGCCCTCGAGCTGAATACTCCAAAGATATGTTTTATTTGCACGTATTGATCTGATTGTTCTGCCTCGTGAAACATTGCAATGAAAGTAAGAATTTAATATTCTATATTCCCAGGTGGTGAGATGAACTAAATTAAAAGGCAGGAATAGAAAGATGAAAGGAATCTTTGCTACTGTTGCTGTTTTTTTTTTAAACATTAATTATGCGGTGTTGAGGCTGATAACTCTGGAAGGGATCCTGAATTCCGATGTTGTGTAGGAACAAAGGAATCGTGTGCCTGAGTTCATAACAAGCAGAAGTGATACCACAAACAGTGATTGCTTCTTGGCTCTAAACGTCGCAGAGTATTTCTCAGTAGTAACATCAAAACCTCCATGCTGTTCAATGAAAAGAACCAAAAGTAACTCTCTGAACCTCTTCCTGTGCCTGAGGCCAGGGCCACATGGGGAAGGGGAGATGATCACAACAATTAGGCCCACACTACTGAAACAAGAGTTTTGTGCATCATTTGAGTGGCCAGGGAAATTAAAGTGTGGTGTTGGCAAGTTAAACCCCAAATAGCAAGGTCACCTACTACTCAGAATGGCCTGTCTTCACTGCTATCCAACACAGTAACATGATAAGAATTTATTAAAACAATAGCATCAGTGTACACAACCAATACACAATCAATCCAATAGATAATCACAAATGTCCCCTGCATAAGGGTTGCCCTCGAGAGATCTCTGCTATCTCAGGCGACTAACCACTCCGAAATGGCTTTCCACCGGCAACAATAGGAGTCGCCAGTGGAAAGCCCTTAACATCACTTCATTTTCCGAAGTTGCACAACGTTACCTACAGGAGGAAAGCCATTTTGGAGTGGTTAGTTGCCTGCAATAGCAGAGATGTATCACGGGTGACTGAACCGCTCCATGGATCCTTAGCCTAAAGCTGTAACTGGGCTGCTCATAGGGTGCACAATCAGTGCTGGACTGGCCCACTGGGATACCAGGAAAACTTCCGGTGGGCCCAGGTTTTTAGTGGACCCTCCTGCTCACCCAACCATTTGCCCTGTATGACTTTACCATGGCCATCATTCATTTCTGAGAAAAAAACAAGGAAAGGATAGATAATACCTGCTCTCCCACCCATCCCCAGCTCTTCATCAGTTCTCTTTCTCTTCAGCCCCTTTCCTTAATCTCTGTACATCACTACATGCTTCATTCTAAGGCTTTAAGCCTAGTAGCCACCTCAAAGATCAACAGCACCTTTCTCCAGCCTTGTGTCTGTCCAGCAGTATGCCTGCACAGTATGGGGCATATTTATTATAGTGTGCAAGTCAGCATCAACGGTGACGTTGCCCAAAGCAATTAGAATTGAACAGTCACCTACAATTTAGAAAACAAAAGCAAAGATCTGATTGGTTACTAAGGGCAACATAATCAGTAATGTTAGTAAACACACTATAATAAAAATGGCCCTAAGGGCTCTGGTACACGGGGAGATTAGTCACCCGCGGCAAAACTCCCTGCTCGCGGGCGACTAATCTCCCCGAGTTGCCTTCCCCCTGCCATCCCACCGGCGAACATGTAAGTCGCCGGCGGGAAGGCAGACGCGGCGGCACGATTTCGCGCAAATTGCCGAAAAAGACTCGCGAGGCTTTTTCGGCGATTTCCCGAAATCGCCCCGCCGCGTCTGCCATCTCGCCGGCGACTTACATGTTCGCCGGTGGGATGGCAGGGGGAAGGCAACTCGGGGAGATTAGTCGCCCGCGAGCAGGGAGTTTTGCCGCGGGCGACTAATCTCCCCGTGTACCAGAGCCCTAATGGGGGGAATGTAATAAGTGTGAGGGCACATTGTCCCATTTATAATTTGTAACAGTGGTGAACATTATGCTCTAAATTAGAGATAATATAACTTGATATTTCATCCTCAAACACTGAGCCAATCCACAGACTATTTATATAACTCCATATGGTAATAACAGTAACATCTGTAATGATAAGATGCTTCTTTCTCCTTTCGTAACCTGCCAAGAATACTTGGCAAACATTGTGTTATGATTGTGTAACCTGGTGCAAATGTTGCAGGTATTGACGGCTAGGAGATATTTCTCTTTAGAGCAAGGTCACAGTATAGAGGAGCCCATGGAACAGGCAGAAATGTTTTGGGCTGGTTGGACCCAGACTTGTTCTTAGATTCATAAGTTGGTGGGGCAACTTGTGTAGTAGCTTTGGCCAACCTATACTTACCAATCTATACACTCACATACATAAACTATATATACAACCACTAATACTAACTGTAGATATTAGTGTCACAATAGCCTTGGATACAATGCTTGTTCAAAAACTCACCCAGGCCCCTCTTATAGGCATTAACAGAATCTGCCATTACCCCATCACTAGGAAGGGCATTCCCCAACCTCACTGCTCTCACCGTGAGGAACCCCCTACGCTTCAAATGGAAGCTCTGTTCCTCTAATCTAAAAGGGGGGCCTCTGGTGACTTGATCGTTTTTATGGGAAAAAAGAACCCCCTCCCATCTGCCTATAATCCCCTCTAATGTCCCATCGCAAGCGCCTCTTTTCCAGAGAAAAGTGTGATGTTAACCTTGTTGAGAAACAAGCTACTAAATGTAAACGGCACTTTACATGAACAGAACATGTTGAGATGCCCCTCAGATGCCAAAGCAGGTACCCTGGAAAGACTACATGCCATCAACTGTGCTGGTCTATGGCAGTGCTGCCCATCACCCAGTCCGAGTAACCTAAAAGAGAAAGGTGCAAGACTGGCAGCTATCAAACCAACCAACCAGAGCAAATACATAAAACAAATATAGATCATTATATGCATATATTCACTGGAATGTTCCTATCTCTCAAGAAGCAATAGCGCCGCTCAATAAAATGACGACAAAGAAAGATCTAGGAAGGGCAGATCTGTTTAATAATGTACTCTGTATTTATAACACTTAGGGCATGGCAATGTAACTGGTGTTTTATAATTTAGGGAGTTTAAATGTTAACTAGCTCTTTGCAATAGAAAACAGTGTCATATAAAACTTTCTGCAAGACAAAGCCTTTAATTTGTGCTGCTAAATGCTATTATTTGAATTTATGGGACACAAAGCAGCAACCGCTAAATCTTTAATCCCAACACATAAAGTTAAAGGAATGCTGTCATGGGAAAACATTTTTTTTCAAAACTCATCAGTTAATAGAGCTTCTCCAGCAGAATCCTGCATTGTAATCTGTTTTTCCCATGGGGCTAGCCATATTCTTCATTTCCCAGGGTGCCACAGCCATGTGACCTGTGCTCTGATAAACTTCAGTCACACTTTACTGCTGCGCTGCAAGTTGGAGTGATATCCCCCCCACCCTTCCAGCAGCCGATCAGCAGAACAATGGGAAGGGAGTAAGATAGCAGCTCCCAGTAGGTATCAGAATAGCACTCAATAGTAAGAAATCCAAGTCCGGCTTGGGACTCCTCCAGTTACATGGGAGTAGGAGAAACAATAGGTTAGCTGAAAGCAGTTCTGCGCTGGCTCCTTCTGAAAGCTCAGACTCAGTCACACTTTACTGCTGCGCTGCAAGTTGGAGTGATATCCCCCCCCCCCCCAGCAGCCGATCAGCAGAACAATGGGAAGGGAGCAAGATAGCAGCTCCCAGTAGGTATCAGAATAGCACTCAATAGTAAGAAATCCAAGTCCGGCTTGGGACTCCTCCAGTTACATGGGAGTAGGAGAAACAATAGGTTAGCTGAAAGCAGTTCTGTGCTGGCTCCTTCTGAAAGCTCAGACTCAGTCACACTTTACTGCTGCGCTGCAAGTTGGAGTGATATCCCCCCCCCCCCAGCAGCCGATCAGCAGAACAATGGGAAGGGAGCAAGATAGCAGCTCCCAGTAGGTATCAGAATAGCACTCAATAGTAAGAAATCCAAGTCCGGCTTGGGACTCCTCCCTAGGATGAATACTTAACCAACATCATATTCATTTGTCTAATAAAAAATCTGGCCAAATGGGAATATATATATATATCAGTAAATATTGATTTACATCTTTTCCCTTGAGCAGCCATTTTGAGATGGTCTTTGAGCTTCTTCAGGGATCACCTGACAGGAAATAATGCAGCTCTAACAGGAAGTGGTGTGGGCGTAAAAGACATAACTCTGCCCATTCATTGGCTGATGGGGCCTAGCATGTATGTGTGCATGTATGTGTTTGTGTACACTGGGAATCCTATAATCCCAGGTGGTGGTCGTTAGTAAGACCTACATGGTTTTGGGGGTATAGTTTTCCTTTAACACACACAAGAAACATAAAGTCTATCCTGTTTTCAGCCACATTTGCTGCCAAATAAGCTGCTGGCATCTGATTCATAGTTATGAACATGAATTTTCCAGTCAGTGGTTAATATCAGCGAATGTGCAATCAGGTTTCACACTGGAGCCAAATGGTAGGAAAAGAGACACTGCTGCCGCTGAGTATTTATATTGCGTGCCATGAACAGTTACGAAAAATATCTTTTAAGAAAAATGACTAATAAAATGCACTATATTGCCTGGATTTATTTTCAAAGAATTAAGGATCTAATCACAGCAAAAGCTTTTAAAGCTCTGGGAATTTAGGCGCGCACTTTATCATTACCACTTAAATCTGCTTGAATGTTACCACTTACACTTGGGGTTTTCTGGCCTGAATAATATGTGTTTATTCTGGATATATTCTCACTAAAGAAATAACTAGGGAAAAGAGAGACACTGGGCATTCATATGGTTCTCAGAGCCAATCAAAATGCCCTACCATTTAAATAAGAAGTTTGCTTACTGTAGGACACCTCTGATACAGGCAGGTATCACTGCCTATGTGGGTCTTATAGGAACCATGTTGCTCACAGATTGTGGGGTGCCATAAGCTTTATAGGATGTGTTTAAGGCTGCCATCAAAAGCATATCTTCTATTAAAATGTCAGCAGAAAAGGATTAATTAGATAGCTGCGAGGCAGCCTTGGAATCAAAGAAAAGGCCTGAGTACCAAGTTAAAGTAAGAGCTGCAGGTTGTTGCCCCAGGAGCACAAAGGGAAGAGTTGGGTTGAGGGTGAGTATAGGGCTGAATTAATGGGGAGCCAGTACAGTCACCCTGAGGCCTAGACCACTATAACAAAGCAAAACTTTGTGCACTCTGTAATTAACTTTGCCTTTACATTATAGTAATCCAAAGTGTCCTCACTTACTCGTTCAGGTTTTGCCCAACTATGCCTTTAGTTTTTATTTTCCCATTTATTTTTGACTAATGGAAATATTAAAAGTGTGATTATTGTCCTTGTTTCTTGTCCCCTGGGAAGGTGTTACTGAGCCATGTTGCAATTCCAGCTTTAGCTAAGTGACTATTATCTCAGGGTGTCTGCTCAAAACCTCTCCATTGCCTCCCACAGCTCTCCTATTCTGCTATAACCCCCAAACAAGAATCCAAAAGGGAAGAGGGGGGGGGGGGGGTATGAATATCAGCCTCACGCAATTAGCATTGTTGGGCCAGGTAAAATAAGTCTGCTAATTTAACTCTATATACAAGGTTTTTGAGGGTACAGTATCTATTTAAAGATTTGAATTACCCCTATTTCCCCCTGATACTCTTTGTATTAGAAATAATCAGGGCACTTGCTTACAAGCATTTAATGCACCAGGGATCAACTGCATGGTATTAGGGTGACTTGATTGGAACATTCATGCAGTGCCATGGCAGGGGGGACAACAAATGCCCTTGGATACAGGCCTTTATGAAGAAACAAATCACCTCATACATCATCAATATATTGACACTGAGTTTGCAAACAAAAACAACTAAGGAAATCTAAACAAAATATAGCAAAACCCAAAGTTCACTTTGGTTTAGGGGAAGACGATCTCAAGTTTGGTGGCGAGTGTGCAGATTGCAGCAGTGGGCATCTCAACTCACAGTCTCTTAATTCTTAGAAAACAGATTTCTTTAATTCCTTTTATTCCCTGAGGGCAGAGGAGCTAAATCACTTTCAGGCTGCTCATAAACAACATCATGGAAACCGAGGGCTATTAAAAACTGTACCCAAAGGTACGAGTGGGTGTGGTGAAACTATAGGGCAGAATGCTGGCAGGCGAGGGAGCTCATATCTCATATCTGTAACGTGCCTGCCATTCAGTTATGGGGGACTTTCCCTATTAAATAGACTCCTGAACAACCAACACTTGCTTCTTATTTAGGTAAATATGTTTTTTCTTATTTTACATAGATGCATGATGTGTGGAGCTAGGCACAAAAAAAAATTAAAAATTAGGGAGCGCAGTCTTAGTGTGGTATTTCAAAATAAGTGAGTTCAGGCACACATTTATGGCAACCATTTGTTATCAGACAAAATTGTAAAGGGGTGGGATTCCATCCCCACAACTGCTGTTTTTTTGCTTTCTTGTTTTCTGCAAGCTATTATATTATATTATATATTATATCAGACCTTTTAACAGGGCCATTGAGTCTTGAAATGCTGGGATCATTACGTCTTGAAATGCTGGGGCCACTGTGTCTTGAAATTCTGAAGTCACTACGGGGTTTGGAGATAAATATCTTCGGTGATGTTGCCCACAGCAACCAATCAGCAATAAGATTTGAACAGTCTCCTACAAGTTAGGCATCAAAGCAAAGACTTTGGTTGCTATAGGCAACATTGCCGGTGATATTTATCTCCATTCTTAGTATACATACCCCTTAGTCTTTAAATGATGGGGTCACTATGTGGCACGTTTACTAAGCTTGGAGATAAATATCACTGGTGATGTTGGGCTGTAGCAATCAGGGCTTTGCTTTTGATTTCTAACTTAGGTGACCGTTTAATTCTAATTGCTTATTGGTTGCTATAAGCAACATCACTGGTGATAGTTATCTCTAATCTTAGTAAACACACCCCTTAGTCTTGAAATGCTGGGGCTGCTGTGTCTTGAAATTCTGGGGTCACTATGTCTTTAAATGATAGGGGTCACTATGTCTTGAAATGCTGGGGTCACTGTATCTTGAAATGCTGGGGTCACTGTATCTTGAAATGCTGGGGTCACTGTATCTTGAAATGCTGGGGTCACTGTATCTTGAAATGCTGGGGTCACTGTATCTTGAAATGCTGGGGTCACTGTATCTTGAAATGCTGGGGTCACTGTTGTCACATATAGCTAGGATTACTATGCCGTATACAGTTACTGCACTTGTGAAAATGTGCCCACTTTTATTGAACATGAGTTCAGCCCCAGCATTAGATGACACTGTGGCCTCAGCGTTTCAGGGTACAGTGGCCCCCGTATTTTTTGACCATCAATATATGACACTGCAGTCCCAGCATTTGAGGACATAGGAGCCCTTAGCAATATACAGTAGGACACTAGTTGGCGTATGTAAAAGGGCGGTATAACCTTTTGTTAAACATGAGTGCAATGAATGGGGCCTGGGCTGAACATACTTCTTGCCTATTGTTTTAATCACAAAAAAATGTATGGTTTATGTTATCTTTTAGATATAAATACGTCAAACAGGGGAAACTGAGCTACTCCATGTTTGGTCCTTGCAAGGCAGATAATTACATTATCATCTAATTATATACCTCACAAGAACCAAACATGGAGTGACTTCAGTTTCCCAGTTTGCCATGTTTAGCTCAAAAAATAACAAAAACGGTAGATTTTTTGTGATTAAGACATTAGGCAAGAAGCATGTTCAGCCCAGGCCTAATGCAAACTCGCACATCATTTTACCAAAAAGCAAGGGTGCAATTATAAAGGGCAACAGACCCTGCAACCACTGGGTGGTACCATTAACTAGCTGGGGCCCAGTGAGACAGGGATAAGCAGCTGTGATATACATTTCTGGAACATCTTGTTCCCAAAGTTTTGGTAAATGGATCCCAATATAAACAGCTGACGCTACTCTATAATTAGCAGTTTATATAAAAAGCTCCATAAATTAATGTGCTAATAAGCCAGTTCATTGGGGGTCAATGGAGTTCACACTAATTTAAACCCTTCCCACCTACCTGCCCCTGTCACACTGCTATAATTTATCATGGCTTGTTACATAAGCTACTTAAGTTTCTATGTAAGTTACACAAGATTCTAAGTTTTAAGTACAGGTATGGCGCCTATTATCCAGAATGCTCTTTCTGTAATTTGGATCTCCATACCTAAATTCTTACTGAATCAGATAAGAGTGTAGGACTGGCCAGACCGGGGGTGAGTGTAGGACTGGCCAGACCGGGGGTGAGTGAGTGTAGGACTGGCCAGACCGGGGGTGAGTGAGTGTAGGACTGGCCAGACCGGGGGTGAGTGAGTGTAGGACAGGCCAGACCGGGGGTGAGTGAGTGTAGGACTGGCCAGACCGGGGGTGAGTGAGTGTAGGACTGGCCAGACCGGGGGTGAGTGAGTGTAGGACAGGCCAGACCGGGGGTGAGTGAGTGTAGGACAGGCCAGACCGGGGGTGAGTGTAGGACAGGCCAGACCGGGGGTGAGTGAGTGTAGGACTGGCCAGACCGGGGGTGAGTGAGTGTAGGACTGGCCAGACCGAGGGTGAGTGAGTGTAGGACAGGCCAGACCGGGGGTGAGTGATTGTGGGACAGGCCAGACCGGGGGTGAGTGAGTGTGGGACAGGCCAGACCGGGGGTGAGTGAGTGTAGGACTGGCCAGACCGGGGGTGAGTGAGTGTAGGACTGGCCAGACCGGGGGTGAGTGAGTGTAGGGCTGGCCAGACCGAGGGTGAGTGAGTGTAGGACAGGCCAGACCGGGGGTGAGTGAGTGTAGGACAGGCCAGACCGAGGGTGAGTGAGTGTAGGACAGGCCAGACCGGGGGTGAGTGAGTGTAGGACTGGCCAGACCGGGGGTGAGTGAGTGTAGGACAGGCCAGACCGGGGGTGAGTGAGTGTAGGACTGGCCAGACCGGGGGTGAGTGAGTGTAGGACAGGCCAGACCGGGGGTGAGTGAGTGTAGGACTGGCCAGACCAGGGGTGAGTGAGTGTAGGACTGGCCAGACCGGGGGGTGAGTGAGTGTAGGACTGGCCAGACTGGGGGTGAGTGAGTGTAGGACAGGCCAGACCGGGGGTGAGTGTAGGACAGGCCAGACCGGGGGTGAGTGAGTGTAGGACTGGCCAGACCGGGGGTGAGTGAGTGTAGGACAGGCCAGACCGGGGGTGAGCGAGTGTAGGACAGGCCAGACCGGGGGTGAGTGAGTGTAGGACTGGCCAGACCGGGGGTGATTGAGTGTAGGACAGGCCAGACCGGGGGTGAGTGAGTGTAGGACAGGCCAGACCGGGGGTGAGTGAGTGTAGGACTGGCCAGACCGGGGGTGAGTGAGTGTAGGACAGGCCAGACCGGGGGTGAGTGAGTGTAGGACAGGCCAGACCGGGGGTGAGTGTAGGACTGGCCATATATATACACACATATAAATATATGTGCGTGTGTGGTTCTGGCTGTGGCTGAAAGCATGAAGCTATAGTGACATAGTTATTATGTAGAACAGGAAAGGGTCAGCAATACTTTCTTTTTATTCATTTACTACACTTTTCAAAAGAAATTGCTGCAGCCATTTGTAACTACAAAAATAACAAAAATAAAAAGCTTTGCGGATACTCTTTGAATGGATGCAGCGCTTGTTATTATTCTGTCTCCTACATTACCTTGCTATTAAACTGCAAAGATTTAGAAAGGAACAGCAAATTGCATGCTCTGTATCCCTGAGATGGAACAGGGCAACACCATGTACTAAAATTAAGTGCAGACCTCTGTAATTAGCACTTCAAACCTAAATCAAAGCCAAACACATGTTGTTTATAAGGTGCTAAAATAACATTTCCATTATGTAGTCAAAAGTGCTGGAAACTTTGTGTTTGAGGCTGGTGTGATGCTGATGTGGAATAGCAAGAACACAGCAGTATAAATGATTGCGTTTATGAGACACACATCTTACACACACTTTTAGTGAATCGTGCGTTAAGACGTTAAAAATTAGACGCAATAAAAATTTTAACGCATGCTATAAATAACGCACGTTTTAACGCACTTATACGTCTGAATAATGGCGACCCATCCCCTTTGAAGAAAAATAAAAGTTCACCCAAGAATTAGGCTAAAAATGCTACACTGTAGGGTTGATTCACTACACAATAAGGGGCTGATTTACTTACCCACGAACGGGTCGAATGGAGTCCGATTGCGTTTTTTTCGTAATGATCGGTATTTTGCGATTTTTTCGGATTCTTTACGAATTTTCCGTTACCAATACGATTTTTGCGTAAAAACGCGAGTTTTCCTATCCATTACGAAAGTTGCGTAAAAAGTTGCGCATTTTTCGTAGCGTTAAAACTTACGCGAAAAATGCGAAACTTTTCGCGTAAGTTTTAACGCTACGAAAAATGCGCAACTTTTTACGCAACTTTCGTAATGGATACGAAAAACTCGCGTTTTTACGCAAAAATCGTATTGGTAACGAAAAATTCGTACAGAATCCGAAAAAATCGCAAAACATACGAAAAAATCGCAAAATGTTCGTTTTCAAGTCGGAACTTTTCCAATTCGGGTCGGATTCGTGGGTTAGTAAATCAGCCCCTAAGTGTTATCGCATGCTTTCTTGCATTAAAATTGATGCAAAAAAACTACGCGATTCACTAAAGTATTATCGCATGCGTTAAGTCGCATATTGCGTGCATTAATTAGTGCGCAACCGCATGCGTTAATTTTACCTCATTGCATTAATTCTCGTGCAGAAATAACACTAACGCATGATTCACAAACAGTTAGACGCGCTAAATATTGCATTAGTTTGTGCGAAAATTAACCCCTAACCCGGTAATTATAGAAAAGTACAGTTAATGAGCTTTTGGCAACACAATATGGACTTTGCAGGGGGATTTATTCAAGTCTGTGTTGGACCCAGAGTGATGCAGCCGCCAGTTTGCAGGGAAATGGGCATTTTTAAAAAAAGTAGTTTTATGAACGTAATGCTGTGTATGGCTAATATGGCGTGCGCGCGAAAAGTAGCACACATGTGTTAATTAGCGTGCGCGACAAGTAGCGTGCTGCATTAATTAGCACGCGTTGCGTCAAATACCACACAAAAATAGTCTTCGCGACTTAAATAACGCAAACAGCATCGCGTCTAATGTGAAAATGTAATGTAAGATGTGAAAAATTAGGCGCGATAAAATTTTTAATGCATGCTATAAATAGCGCTCGTTTTAACGCTTTTAGTGAATCAGCCCTTGTGTATCTTAGGTACTTTGTGTCTTCTGGTGGCGGTTGTGCTTAACAAATGCCATTTTCTTTGAATTTTAGGCACATTGTTTAATTTATATTCAGTTGAGTGCTTACTATATTGGCTAAAGATATGGTTCAAAAGCTAAACCAGGTAAAGAATGTATTGCTAGCCATTCCTTACATGCAGTACCTAGGCTTGTAAATCCCAACCTTGCTCTGTACAATATGTTTGTATGTGGGAGCGCAATGGATAGAAACCCAGAGAACAAGCACACACAATGCACGACTGAGAAATTACAAAGCCTCGGAGTTTCTGCCTGCCATCTGAAAAATGAAGGCCAAGAACGCAACGCCTTGTTTACTGACAAAAAAGAAGTTTTTATCAAAACACAATAATTTTGAAAGCCAAGCAGCAGCTAAAAATACATAGTGCATTTACGGAAAAGATCTTTTAAGGGACAATATAATGCAATACTATATAGACACTGCACAGACTCCTAATGTTTTTATCAATTTATTCTGTTGGGGGGGTGGTTAGACTATAGCAGTAGTTCTCTGTGAGGCTAATCCCCTATGAGTGCCTGAAGCAGCGCATTGGGTTAGGGAAAGCCAGTTTAAGCCATGCACAGCCAATTTGTAATTGTGGTCATCTCAGAAAAACCTGTCAACCCTCCTGAATTTTTAAAAACTTACCACTATTTATACCCACGGGGGTTGAAGAAAGGGATATGGTTGGGATGTAATACGGCATTTCCAAAAGGTTAATGCCTCTGTTCATGGTGGCAGAATTTTGTGCTCTGTTGAAGGTAGCAAGATGGACAGGGCCTGGCAGAATACTAGAAAAGAGACATCTATAGTTATAGAACCTTCCAATATCTTGGTAACTGTTGTAGTAGTTGCGAGGGGCATTAGAAACCCACGTAGACCATTCAAATGCTTCTTTCGAGGGCCACTGTTTGTGCAGAATCTGATTCAGCCGTTCATGTGTACAGAATGGCCCTCCTGTCTATTGCTTCTGGGATACAGCATTCGCAGTTGAATATTAAGATCCCCCCATGTCTCTAGCTACTGCATTACTGTTACTGGCCCTGGAGTTCCCAAGCAGGACATCTGCTCTTTAACAGTAACAGTGTGTTTGTATATACATATATATGTGTGAGTGTGTATATAAACATGGTCGTCAGGGTCACTGACCCCAGAAACCAAGATAACAACTACAGGCATTTACTTTTCTTCTTTTTTTGTTAACTTTCTGCTCATGTAACTGCATGCTGCAGACTGCACTGATTCAAAGAGCTACAGATACACACACTAAGCTTATACTTTGTACATACATGTGACGTTTAAGGCTTTTTCCATAACAAACAAAGAAGCTTCAATGGTTGTGTACAGTATTTAAATAGAAACCTATGCAGCCAAGGCACTGGACTAGTGAGACGATGGCAGTTGTACATGTGGAACAAGTTATCTCAATTGTTTATACAAAAGCAGCAGTCACACACCCAAGGGGACCGTGCCCAAGAGAGAAAAAGTCAGCAGCAGTACTTTACTTGTTTACAGCTGTCTTTCTTACTTATATATATAAATCATAAAGGGTTTTTTCCCCATAGAACAGGACGAGTGGCAGGGATGGGAAGCTCATATTTGAGCCAAGAAGCTCCATATTTGAGACAAGAAAGCTAATGAAATAGGGGGCTGTCCAACCTGTTGGCCTCAAGCTGTTGGACAAGTAGCCCTTGGGCGTATGATTCCATTAGAATTCTTAATCCATGGGTCCGAACCCAAATACACTTTACCATAATGGTTAGGGAGTCCTGGGCTTCCCTGAATAAAGTACACATACAGCAACATTCAGATGTAGCCTCCAGCCCTCCAGTGCTCTCAGCTGCATCTGCCTGACCCAGCTTTGGAAATGAGCACACAAGATACCTTGTACCATGTGTGGTTGTTTCCAATGTTCTCCTCAGTGCTGATAATATGTTCCTTTAAAGGAGAAGGAAAGTCAATTTGACATTTTACTGCCAATAGATTTGCCACATTAGTGCCACCTAGAACACTATATTTATTCTGCAGAAACCATTACCATATCTGAGTAAACAGCTTTAGAAGCTTTCTCCGTTTGCTTAAGATAGCAGCTGCCATTTTAAGTAGCTTCCTGCTCCAGCTCTAGCTGTTATAGCTGAGATCACACATTCCTAAGGGAGGGGGGAGGGAGTTCTTAGCATTCTTATGGGAGGGGAGAGCAGGAGAAAGGAGAGAGCTGCTCAGACTCAGGCCCCGGGACTGAAGGATTTTTCGAGAGAGGAAGTCAGATACTGAAGAACATGTTTACACAAAAGAAGACAAGAAATCCTGTGTTTTTGACAGAGGACTCAGTGCAGCATTCCTGTACGTGCTTATGGCTGTATTTACATAGACCTTTCTGATAAAGCTTTCTTAGTTTTTACCTTTCCTTCTTCTTTTCCCCAGCATGCCATATCTGCATGATGCCCAAAAATGCTTGCGTTGGGGGACACGTTGTGCCCACAAAAAATGGTTAGGACTTTTTAATGATTTAATAAACAGGAGTAGCATAAATTAGTACTATATTGGTACTAAATTAGCTTTGTATTTCTGTATGTTATCCAAAGTTGAAAGAAGGACGTCGAGCACCTCGGACGCTAGGAATCTGTTAAAATCCGAACTTTATTTCATCATGTTTAAAAACAAAGAGTGCCTGACGTGTTTCGTGCGTTTGGAGCACTTATTCATAGGCAAACATCAGTCTCTGATACTCACTGATGTTTGCCTATGAATAAGTGCTCCAAACGCACGAAACGCGTCAGGCACTCTTTGTTTTTAAACATGATGAAATAAAGTTCGGATTTTAACAGATTCCTAGTGTCCGAGGTGCTCGACGTCCTTCTTTCAACTTTGGAGTTAATTCCCTTCAGCTGCGGGTTCGGGGCCTTGAGCACCCGGACCACTGCCGGACCTTGGTGAGCATGCTGATTTCTTAGATTCTAGACCAGGGGTCGGGAACCTTTTTGGCTGAGAGAGCCATAAACACCACATATTTTAAAATGTAATTCCGTGAGAGCCATACAATATGTTTGGCTGCAGATGCTGCGGGGCAAGGTAGGGTGGATGCCGGATGTGATGCAGAGGAGGGCATGGCCTGCGCTCGGCAGATAGAAGAATTGTTCTAAGGCTTAGAACACGTGTTCTATCTGCCGAGTGCAGGGGCAAGGTAGGGTGGGTGCCAAGGATGCCGGATGCGATGTGGAGGAGGGCGTGGCCTGCGTTCAATGGATAGGGTGGGTGCCAAGGATGCCGGATGTGTGGCTTAGAGCACGTCTTCTATCCGCCAAGCGCAGGCCACGTCCCCCGTTAATTTTTTTATTAAAGATTTGGCAGAGAGCCAGATGCAGCCATCAAAAGAGCCACATCTGGCTCCCGAGTCATAGATTCCCTACCCCTGTTCTAGACCATTCGAGTGATTAACTTGTCTGAATTTCAAGCGGCGGGCTCGGGGTTTGAACACCCGAGCCTTATTTGATTATTTGGTATATATACTGTATAACTTGTTCTATTTATTTATCTATTTTCCGTTCTATTTTGTTGTCTGAGAAATTTGTTTGAGATCTGCTTGTTGAGCGATCTCTCTTTCCTCTTTTTCTGTATGTTATGTCTAAGACCAGTGCTTTAAAGAGATACATGGCTAGCCAGAAATGGAGAGAAACAACTAAACTGGCTGATTTTGCATATGTGTGTTTTGAGTTTTGAGTGAGGGCAGTTATAAGGCAAATGAAGCTGTAATAATAATACATTCTCACTAGGCTCTAACCTTTACCCCAGGAAAAGCAAAGCCTGTGTAGAACATATGTCACAACCTGGATTTATTATGTCACATTAACAGACTGTGCCCTTGCCTGGTTACTTACTGATCCGAGAAGAAAAACATTTACTGCCCTGGTGGTGAATGTCGTTATTCTTCTACATGGCACACGGGTTCTATATACAGCTGGTTCTTAAATAGGTAGGTATTGGTGCGGGACTCTAACAATATGTTTCATCTTTCTCTAGAATTTTTTACCTAACCTTGAGAGAGTAAATATAATCTATTATATTCTCATGAAATGTTTGGTAAAATGTATGGGCATAGCAGAGTATTTTTCTTTTTTTTGGGGGTTCCAGCCACCAATTATGGTCCAATATTTTGTTGTGCGGGTTAAGAACCACCAGTGCTCCGTGTCCTGTTGTCAGTGACTGTTGGAGTTTGGGTATAGATGTAACAGCAGGTGAGATGTAAGTTTGGTATTGTCACCATAGGGGTTTTTGCATGATTTCCATGTTAATGTTTAAACAATACAATAAAAAGTTATGAGCTGCCTTCTTCCAATCAGTCACATGGTTTCCACTATTATAGGCAATACAGGCATGATTGTAGAAAATAAAATATCTTTTTAAGGCTGTGTATGCCTTAAAATGTGTGCCCTTTGATAGAGTTTCAAGAAAAATGTATTGACATAAACAGTTATACATATCTAGTAGGGGTAAGTAAAAAGCAACTGGAGAATATCATAGATAAAATAAATGATGCAGGACCAGATGTCCCTAAAGACTCTGGCCGGGAACTCTGGGCCTATATTGGCAATAAAACAATAGAAAAGGGCCAGTGACAGTAGTTCAAGCAGAATCCAAGCAACTGGAAGTCTACTAATACTTTAACAGTGGGATAATGAACCAATGGATGCTGTAACATTAGGCACATGGAACAGCTGATGGAGACCTGAAGATCATGGACTTTAACTATTTGACTTAGATCTCCCCCATGTACCATACTCTTTAATACCTAACTCACAGGCTTGTAGACACTCATACCTTCATCCTACCAACACCTACGAACTACTCCTTACCTACCCAATAAATACATTTTGCAGGTACCATTTGCTGGGCCAATTTGAACACTGTGAATTTTTTTAAATCCGTACAGCAAATAAATCTTAACATACACAATACACTCATAAGCTTAATTCTCCATCACGATAAGTTTGTGGGCTTAGAGAGATGTATAGACATTTTTTCATTTGTCACATTGACTTTTCTTTGGCTTACTGCTATCATATCTGACATTCTTTTTGTCAGCCTTCCTGAGTGCAATTGTAGCAAGGCTAGTATCTTGTTTCTGTGGTGAGACAGGGAGTTGCCTTTGTTTTAGTTGCTAGTAATAGTAACATAAGGTGGGGAAAACTCTATTATGTTCTATTCCACAACTAATAAATCATCCTGCAGGAATTATCTGTGCTGCCCATGTTCCCTGTAGTGCCTCCATAGACACAGTATGCAAAACATAGGAAACAGAATTAGCAAGAAATGCAAATAGCTTTATATACTGATACTTCCCATCAGCTTCTCAATGCCAGGCCTCGGTGCCCACAGACAGGACAGATGTTAGAGATATACAGTACCCTCTAATGCCATGGTTCCCAAACTGGGGTTCAGGATTCCCTATAGGGGTTTGGAGGAGTGGCAGCCAGAAGGCCAGTTAGGATAAGGTATAGGTACAATGCCAATTTTATTTCATAGATAAGTCCAGCTCAAAAGTAACCTATGATTTGGGGGTGAAAACGTTGCTATCTTAGATATTGTCGGATCTGCGGGTGGCCAAATGGCAGATATACCAATATTTTCCTATATCTGTAACATGGTTAAGAGGTAGAGGGATGCAAAGTTGATCCAGGGTCTGGTCCAATTTCCCACCTGGGAAAGGCAGGTTTCACAAACAAGTTGAACTTAACTTTCACCCTCATCTACAATGTTACTATGTATGCAAGCTACTATGTCTAGTATTTCATAGCAACCCATCGGATATTGCTGTCAAACATCACACAAGTAAAAGAACATTATTTCTCTTATATATCAGTGGGAGCAGCCATGATTATTCTGACAGGATAAGCTCATTCATTGACCCAAGTATACCCAAAGCCACTATTTAAACACTATTTAAAACCCACTCCTCACTGAATTGTACATTTTGCAGCTTGGCTGGTCATATTTCTGAAGGTTATTTTAACTTTTCATATCATTGTTTTTCAGGTAATGGTTTTTTCTAGGAAGGGAGCTATCAGGTCACACCAAGTGGAGGTGATTGCTCAAGCAAGGAGACCTGTGTGTGTGTGACTCCTGAGCACTCTCTCCTGTTTCTCTTTTGCAGACTGTAGCTCTTGGACTCCCTCCATCTACCTGAAGTGCCTGTTGCTCAGTAAAGCAAAATAGAAATTGTGCTAGAACTTGCTCAACCTGCCAGCTGTTATGATCTAGTGCAACGCCAGGCACATATATTACAGTTCTAGCAGTAAAGAATCTATGTTGGTATAAGCACACCTCTTTAGACTATCATATCATTGGCTGGGAAAGCTGTCAGACCTGATAAACAAGCACTTCTGTCTCCTTCCAGTGGAATTTAAATTTTGGAAAGCGGAGCATATAAAATTCCAACCAGCCCGTACTGGGTTTCATTGGTCCTTGATGTTTGGGAACTAAGAGTCACTTTCTTGAGCGAAGAGTAAGAGTTTCAGTTTGCTGCACATACAGGACTGATCCCTGTACTGCTGAGCTCCATCCGGGAAGACAATATGGCTTTGCAACTTGTTGGTCTGGTGTTGGGAGGCATTGGCTTGATAGGAACTTGTGCTGTCACCGGCATGCCCCAATGGAGAGTGACTGCCTTCATTGATAACAACATTGTGGTGTTTGAGGCACAGTGGGAAGGATTGTGGATGAACTGTGTCAGGCAAGCCAACATCAGGATGCAATGCAAGGTATATGATTCACTGTTGGCACTGACACCTGACTTGCAGGCTGGCAGAGCACTGATGTGTGTGGGTATCTGCTTGACATTCCTTGCTTTCATTATCGCCGTCATTGGCATGAAATGCACTGTGTGTGTTGGAGATAATACGAGAGCAAAAGGTATTATACTTCTGGTAGCTGGCATAACATTCATCCTTTCTGCGATTGTGGTTCTGATTCCAGTATCCTGGACTGGTAATCAGATAATCAGGGACTTCTACAATCCTCTTGTTCTTCCATCGCAGAAGAGAGAACTGGGTGATGCGCTGTACATTGGGTGGACCACAGCATTGCTTTTATTTGTTGGAGGGCTAATCCTTTGCTGTTCCTTCTGGATCGGTGAAAAAAAAGTCAGATACAGCCTGCCTCCTAAATTGGTAACCGGTGCTCCCCCGCCTAAATCAGCAACCAGTGGTCCACTACGCCAGCCATCAAGCCTCTACTCCAAAAGCCAATATGTGTAGAAAAGGTTACTTGGCACAGATATCAGTGGCCGCCTGCAAAGAGACCCACTGCAAGTAAATATTGCAAAGAACTGACATGGTTCTTGTAGTGAGCTTTGCTTGTGTGGACATTTTGGTTAAGGGCATTCCTACTGTTTTGCCATTTGTCTTATGATTCACTGTCCTGTTCTTGTTTCCCACCTCCTGTCTAAGCCTTGAGCAAGTAAGGAGCAGGCCAGTCTTACCTGCCTTGTTATAATAAATGTACCAGAAGTACAACTGCTTCACCTGAACTAACACAGCAGAATCATTTAACCCACTGCTATCCAAGCAGTTTATCTCAGTTCTGACAACTGAAGCCCTTTGAACTGCAGAATGGGAGAGTAAAATATGGAGCCTTTCAAAGACTGTGAACATTGGTCACTACAGAGTGTTGAGATAACACTTGACTTTGTGCAAGATTAAACCCATGTAAATGGGACAAAGCCCATGTAAATGGGACTTTTCTAGGAGCCTTAAGGAATTTCTTCCCAGAATCCTGTTATGACTTATTTGCATGCGTATGAGACGGTCTCCTCAATCCTTTTAGCTTGTTCGTGAATCCCCACTCCTGGCTCTACCTAAGCTGATCAGAAAACCCTGCGCTACACTGATGAGCCCCAAAAAGGGCGAAACCGGTCTGTAGTTGGGAATGTGATCAGCTATTATCCTGGCTTCTGCTTTAAACCCAGTGGGTGAGCTTTAGCCTATAGGATAAACCCATGTAAATGGGACTTTTCTAGGAGCCTTAAGGAATTTCTTCCCAGAATCCTGTTATGACTTATTTGCATACGTATGAGGTGGTCTCCTCAATCCTTTTAGCTTGCAAGATTTAGGGATTGTACTTGTGGTTTTGGGAGCAGATGCCAAGAATCATGTGCTTATGGACATTTGTAACCGAATTTAGAAAGATTTTATTGGGTTTAATTGCCGTGCAAGTGACACCGGGTGTCGGAGAAAGATTGACTGTAGAAGAAAAAGTGGCTTCAGTGGCATTATAGGGCACCATGCAAGAACTGCATTTGAGCACCCCCAGTTTCCACCCCCCTCTGATGGCTTCTACTGGAGGAGTGTGCCCGGGTACAACTGCACCCACTGCCCCCTGAATAGTTACACCACTAAGCGGCTTTAACTCAACTCTTGATCTTCAATACAATTGTAAGCTCTGAGGGTAACCTACAAAATCAAGCCATCACATGGGAATGGCCATTAAACATCTGCGGTAGGGCAGGGCCTTAACAGGTTCTATGTATATACACATGCTTATATAACTCATTATGTCATTTAATAATAAATACTTCAAAGCATCCATTCCTGCAGCTGCCAATGTTCTCTGCTAATAGTGTTTATACTTTTACTATTTTTCCTGAAACACAGTGTATACAACATAAACAGTCATACTATTTCTGATCTTAGATGTGTCAGAGCTACCATATTTTTGGTCTCAGCTGAGACATTATCCATCAACAGATATAAGGACAGCAGCAAATACAGCTTACGGAGGAGGGTATTTTTAAAAAAATATAGGGCAGTGTTTTAAAATAAGAATACTTTGAATAATTCCCTTACAGTGGAATAATATAATTCTATGGACTAAAACTAGTTTGTGTTTTAACGGACAAAATCCAATGGACAGATTTTTTCCCATTTAGAAACCCATAGCAATCAGCAATTAATGTTTCACAAGACTTAGCTAAGTGGTTATAGGTTGGCCATTGTAATTGCCAGTGAGTTTGCACAATGGCAGAGGGCAAAGCATCTATACATGGGGTGCCCCTATGTAAACTGAATGCACATTGGTAGCTGTGGTTGTATTGATAACATTGCTCTGAAACAGTGAGCTGGAGATTGGCCCTCAACTGTTAGGGGCTCATATTTTCAAATTAACTATTCTTAAAAGAGAAGTAAACCCTAAAAGCATTATGGGGTCCAAATGCCAAATTTCATATACTGAACTTACTGCACCAGCCTCAGAATCTCAATAACAGTAATGATCCAGGCCTTTGTAGTTGTGCATAGGGGGGCACCATCTTGGATTATGTTAGCAGCCTCAGTGGCACTTACATGTTTAGTGTGGTCTGGGCAGCTACTGAGAAACTAAGCTTAGGGGTGTCACAAATAATCTAGCAGAAAATGACATTCATCTCTCATAAAATCTGATGCTACAGAGCTGATTATTAAATTCCTATACAAATGATACTAATCTGAGCTGTCATGTAATGAGAATCTGAATAAATAACTAATCAGCTTTGTATAGTGACTTTTATTTTATTTTTTATTTTTATTTTATTTTTATTTTATATTTATTTTTATATACAGTATATTGTCAGTCCCTAAGCTCAGGTAACTGACAGCAGCACTGGGGCCTATCGGAAGGCAAATATCTTTACTGTGGGGCTGTGGGGGCCTTGGGCTGGTACAGAAGCCCATAATGTGCAGCATTTCTAACCTACTTCTTTGTTGAACTTTACTGCTCCTTTAAAATGAGTTTCTGAGCAATACCTAAGCCCAACCTTCTATTGTTTTGCATTTATTTTTTTTTTTGTTTTGCATTTTTTTTTTATCCAGAGGGATAAGATGAACATGTTTATTTTACCCCTCACACATGAATACGATGAGGATCACCAGGTCCAACCTCAGTGACACTTTCTGGAGACTTTGAATAAATGACTTTTTCCCCTTTTCCCATCCCAGACATAAACTTGCTGCCTCCAAAGCATTGAGTTCCCAGGGTACAAATCTCACCTTTTTATAAGAATGTGCTCTTGTGACTTTAACGCAATATTAAAAAGTTTACTGCTTCTAAAGGCCAGAAAGTGCAAAATGGGGAAATTCATTTTTGATGTCTTATATATTTTTATTTATTATTGTGTATAAAATGCATTGGTATATACAGGCAGGGGCATGGTTTTATTATTATTTAAAACAGACACACTTGTTAAGTTAAAGTAATACTGTCATGGGAAAACACGTTTTTCAAAACCGATCAGTTAATAGAGCTTCTCCAGCAGAATCCTGCATTGTAATCTGTTTTTCCCATATTCTTCATTTCCCAGGGTGCCACAGTCATGTGACCTGTACTCTGATAAACTTCAGTCACACTTTACTGCTGTGCTGCAAGTTGGAGTGATATCCCCCCCTCCCCCAGCAGCCGATCAGCAGAACAATGGGAAGGAAGCAAGATAGCAGCTCCCAGTAGGTATCAGCACTCAATAGTAAGAAATCCAAGTCCGGCTTGGGACTCCTCCAGTTACATGGGAGTAGGAAAAACAATAGGTTAGCTGAAAGCAGTTCTAATGACAGTATCCCTTTAAAGGTAACTGCTTTACATTTTAAATGCTATCCGGATTCATACGCTTTCTTTAAGGCTGTAGCAAATGCTTCATAGTAATTAATTAAAAGGAAACTATCCAAGAAGTATCACCACATTCCTGCTGAATGGAGCCCTTCCGTGTTCATGTATACATGTGTTTTGAAATATCTAGACATCCAGTTAAGATAAATACAGTCAGTCTTACAATCATGTTATGTTTTTTGGAAAGCGGAGAAATTTCCTATATTTCTATGTAAATGTAAAGATTTTTTTTACGATAACAACCACTGGGGCAGGGACTGATGTGAAAGAGAATGGGAAAGAAATTATCTCTGTTAAGTTGTCTGTAAATGTTTTGGAACTTTTTAAATAAAGAATAATAATTACAACCTTCATGAATAGCTTCTTGTGTACATAGTGATGTTCATTTCCTTCCCAGTGCAAAAGAACAGGTACCCCCCGGTGAGGGTGTTGTCTAAAGGATAGGGTGCCAAAACTACTAAATGGCGAGGCCCAAGTTGAAGTCAGTTATGGTAAAATTTGAGGCACAATATTGGCTTTATGCTAAGGTTATGCATTTGGGAAGTAGAAATACCCAGCCACTTATACTCTGAATGGGATTAAGTTAGACACATCCTTAACAGAGGTTGGGGTACTTGTGGATAATAAGCTTAGCTGTGGAAGCAAAGCCAGTCTGCAGCAAAAAGGGCCAGCAACGTACTGGCTTGTATTAAAATGGGTATAGATTAACTAGAGAAGAGGGTCCTACTCACTCTTTACAAAGCACAGGTCAGACCCCATCTAGAATACACAGAGCAATTTTAGACTTCAGTCATTAAAAAGGATCTAAATGAAATAGAGAAAGTCCAAAAAGAGCTACTAAGCTGGTAAAGGGAATGGATGGTCTTAGTTATGAAGAGAGGTTGGGTAAGTTGGGGTTGTATTCACATAAAAAGCATTTATGGGGGGATATGATTGGTTTGTTTAAATATACAAAGGGGACCGTACAATAAACTCTCAGGTGCTTTATGCACCAGCAGCTCCTTCCAGCAGACATTCCGGTTAGAGAAAAAGAGGTTCCATGTTAAGATGCAGAAACTAAGAGCTGTGAAGTTGTGGAACTCTCTCCTGAGGTTGTTGTATTGGCAGATACATTAGATAGTTTTGAGAAAGGGTTGGATGGCTTTTAAGAAAGTTACTAAAATGAATTCTGCGTGTCTTTATATAATGAAAAGGAATGAATTTAAAAGGTTTATATATACCTTTTTTGTAACTAGGGTTCACATTCACTCCATTTTACCTAAATGTTCTGTAAAACATAATGACATAGCTTATTCTGTATAAAGAACATTATTTCTCTTATACATCAGTGGGAGCAGCCATGATTATTCTAACAGGATAAGCTCACTCATTTACCCAAACCCACTATTTAAATGCAGACCCACTCACTGAATTGTACATTTTGCAACCTTGCTGGTCATATTTCTGAAGGTTATTTTAACTTTTCATCATTGTTTTTCAGGGAATAGTTATTGCTGTGTTTCGAGGAAAGAAGCTATCAGGTCAAACTATGTCAGTGATCCCCAAACAGTGGTTCCTGAGCAACATGTTGCTCACCAACCCCTTGGATGTTGCTCCCAGTGACCTCAAAGCAGGGGCTTATTTTTGAATTTCTGGTTAGGAGGCAAGTTTTAGAGGCATAAAACTAGTTGTACTGTCAAACAGAGTCTCCTGTAGGCTCCCAGTCCACATAGGAGCTACCAAACAGCCAATCACAGCCTTATTTGGCACCCCCAGGAACATATTTAATGTTTATGCTGCTCCCCAACTCTTTTTACATTTGAATGTTGCTCATGGTTACAAAAGTTTGAGGACCCCTGCCCTAAGTGGAGGTGTTGACTCAAGCAAGGAGACCTGTGTGTGTGTCACTCCTGAGCACTCTCTCCTGTTTCTCTTTTGCAGACTGTAGCTCTTGGATTCCATCCATCTACCTGAAGTGCCTTCTGCTCAGTAAAGCAAAGTAAAAATTGTGCACATTCTTCTAGAACTTGCTCAACCTGTCAGCTGTTATGATCTAGTGCAATGCCAGGCAAATATATTACAGTTCTAGCAGTAAAGAATCCATGGTGGTATAAGCACACCTCTTTAGACATATCATTGGCTGGGAAAGCTGTCAGACCTGATAAACAAGCACCCCTGCATCTTTCAGTGGAATTTGAATTTTGGAAAGCAAAGAACATAAAATTCCAACCAGCCTTTACTGGGTTTCACTTGGTCGCAGGTGTTTAAGAACTAAGAGTCACTTTCTTCAGCGGAGAGTAAGAGTTCAGTTTGCTGCACATACAGGACTGATCCCTGTACTGCTGAGCTCCATCCGGGAAGACAATATGGTTTTGCAACTTGTTGGTCTGGTGTTGGGAGGCCTTGGCTTGATAGGAACTTGTGCTGTCACCGGCATGCCCCAATGGAGAGTGACTGCCTTCATCGATAACAACATTGTGGTGTTTGAGGCACAGTGGGAAGGATTGTGGATGAACTGCATCAGGCAAGCCAACATCAGGATGCAATGCAAGGTATATGATTCACTGTTGGCACTGACACCTGACTTGCAGGCTGGCAGAGCACTGATGTGTGTGGCTATATGCTTGACATTCCTTGCTTTCATTATCGCCGTCATTGGCATGAAATGCACCGTATGTGCTGGAGATAATACAAGAACAAAAGGGATTATACTTCTGGTAGCTGGCATAACATTCATCATTTCTGGGATTGTGGTTCTGATTCCAGTATCCTGGACTGGTAATCGGATAATCAGGGACTTCTACAATCCTCTTGTTCTTTCATCGCAGAAGAGAGAACTGGGTGATGCGCTGTACATTGGGTGGACCACAGCATTGCTTCTAATTATTGGAGGGCTAATCCTTTGCTGTTCCTTCCGCAGCGGTGAAAAAGAAGTCAAATACAGCCTGCCTCCTAAATCAGTAACCAGTGCTCCACCGCCTAAATCAGCCATCAGTGTTCCAATACGGAAGCCATCAAGCCTCTACTCCAAAAGCCAATATGTGTAGAAAGGGCTACTTGGCACAGATATCAGTGGCCACCTGCAAAGAGATCCACTGCAAGTAAATATTGCAAAGGACTGACATGGTTCTTGTAGTGACCTCTGCTTGTGTGGACATTTTGGTTAAGGGCATTCCTACTCTTTTGCCATTTGTCTTATGATTTACTGTCCTGTTCCTGTTTTCCACCTCCTGCCTAAGCTGAGAGCAAGTAAGGAGCAGGCCAGTCTTACCTGCCTTGTTATAATAAATGTACCAGAAGTACAACTGCTTCACCTGAACTAACACAGCAGAATCATTTAACCCACTGCTATCCAAGCAGTTTATTTCGGTTCTGACAACTGAAGCCCTTTGACTGCAGAATGGGAGAGTAAAATATGGAGCCTTTCAAAGACTGTGAACATTGGCCACTGTAGAGTGACTTTATTGTGTCCTATTAAGGGACTGAAATAATACAGGACTTAAGTTTGTGCGAGATTTAGGGATTGTACTTGTGGTTTGGTGGAGCAGATGCCAAGAATCATTAGCTTATGAACATTTGTAACTAACAGAATTTAGAAGGATTTTATTGGGTTATATTGACGTGCAAGTGACAATGGTGTCGGAGGAAGATTGACTGTAGAAGAAAAAGTGGCTTCACTGACATTACTGGGGCACCATGGGCCCCCGTGCAAGAACTGCATCCGAGCACCCCCAGTTTCCCCCCCTCACACCGGGAAATGTGCCAGATGTCCACTCTGTTAGATTTTCTTGTAGTGTACACATCACCTTTGACGGCTTCTACTGGGGGAGTGGGCCAGGGTGCAACTGCACCCACTGCCCCCTGAATAGTTACACCACTGAGCGGCTTTAACTCAACTCTTGATCTTCAGTACAATTGTAAGCTCTGAGGGTAACCTACAAAATCAAGCCATCACATGGGAATGGCCAATGAATATCTGCGGCAGGGCAGGGCTTAAGCAGGCTCTATGTATAAATGTACATGCTTATATAACTCATTATGTCATTCAATAATAAATACTTCAAGGCACCCATTACTGCAGCTGCCAATGTTCTCTGTTAATAGAGTTTATACTTTTACTATTCTTCCTGAAACACAGTGTATACAGCATAAACAGTCATACTATTTCTGATCTTAGGTGTGTCAGAGCTACCATATTTTTGGTCTCAGCTGAGACATTATCCATCAACAGATATAAGGACAGCAGCAAATACAGCTTACGGAGGAGGGTATTGTTTTAAAAAAAATAGAGCAGTCCTTTAAAATAAGAATCCAAGTCCGGCTTGGGACTCCTCCAGTTACATGGGAGTAGGAGAAACAATAGGTTACCTGAAAGCAGTTCTAATGACAGTATCCCTTTAAAGGTAACTGTTTTACATTTTAAATGTTGTCCAGATTGACATGTTTTCTTTACAAATGCTTTATATTGATTAATTAAAAGGAAACTATCCAAGACGTATCACCACATTCCTACTGAATGGAGCCCTTGCGTGTTCATGTATACAATACTGTTTTGAAATATCTAGACATCCAGTTAAGATAAATACAGTCAGTCTTACAATCATGTTATGTTTTTTGGAAGGGGGGGAAATTTCCTATATTTCTATGTAAATGTAATGTTTTTTTTTTTATGGTAACCATCACTGTGGCAGGGACTGATGTGAAAGAGAATGGGAAAGAAATTATCTCTGTTAAGTTGTCTGTAAATGTGTTGGAACTGTATAAATAAAGAATAATAAATAATTACAACCTTAGTGATCTTACAGTTTGAGAATAGCTTCTTGTGTACATAGTGATGCCCATTTCCTTCCCAGGGCAAAGAATTTTGGCCGGCACAAAGGGTACAGTGCAAGTGGGGCTTACCCTAGTGAGAGTGTCTAAAGCATAGGGTCTCAAACCTACTAGATGGCGAGGCCCAAGTTGAAGTCAGTTATAGTAAAATTTGAGTGCTTATTTGTGCTCCTATAAACCCCCATTACCAGGGTTCAACATTTTGTGTCCTAGATTTTTTCTTAACCATAGTACAATGAAAGACACCCTATTTTTATTGGTGCCCTTGTCAAAAGATGGACCACAAATGGTGCTTGAACCCAAAAACTATTCAAAAGACTAAGGGTGAAGACACACTGAGCTACTAGTAGCAGTTACTTTTTCACAGCTACTAAACGCCAGAAAATCCTCTGCCATAGACAATACTGAGAATTGCCTCTGCTAAAACACATGTAGAGACAATTATCAGTAAATCATCAGGATTGTCTAT
This sequence comes from Xenopus tropicalis, assembly GCF_000004195.4. Taxonomy (NCBI): domain Eukaryota; kingdom Metazoa; phylum Chordata; class Amphibia; order Anura; family Pipidae; genus Xenopus; species Xenopus tropicalis. The sequence continues at coordinate 15,974,767 of NC_030678.2, forward strand.
TTTTGTAGCCATGGCAAGTAGTTGCTACTAGTAGCTCCGCGTGTCTTCACCCTAAAAAGATGAACTGCATACAAACATGTCAAATGGACTTAGAAATGTATTATAAGAAATAAAAATGTGTAAAATGTGAGGACAATAGAAATGACCTTGGCGTTATATGGCCTTTATTAAAGCATTCTGTCTATGGCCTTGTGTTTTTATAAGGTCTTGAAACGAGACTTCTATCTTCCCAGCAGATTTTCGTAGTGAGAGCACCAAAACTAGCAACCAGATCTCAACCTGAAAATTCCACACTAAATTAATTACAGTAAACAATGTATGGAATGTTATAGGTGTGGGATGAGATACCTGGAAGAAACAAGGCGACACGTGGCATTGCGGATAAACCATGATAGAGAAACTGGAAAGCCAGAATTATATCTATGGTTTTCAGTCCAGTATCATTTGGAGACATAGGAATTTGCCTCTACCTAATTTTATGGGTTGTAAAAGACTATTTAAGCTCATTACATAATGGGAAACATTCTAAATACCTTGTTAAGGTAAAGTGTACCTTTATTCTGGAGTATATATTTTTTTCTACTCCTTGCTTAGGAAAAATAGGTGTTTACCCATAAGGGTGAACTTCCGGCAGGGGCTGGATCTGTAGTGCGTTGGAGGGGGGTGACTTGACAGTAAAGGAAATTCCAAGGTTCAGCCTTTTTGGACTCTGGTGGGGAGGGGTAGATAGTGCTGAGGAGCCTGAGGCAGGAGATCTCAGAATGAGAGGAAGATCTGTAAACAGAGCTCACCACAGTTTGCAATAGTGCAATTTTACAGTTCTCTATTCATCTAAATAGGATTTTTCACCTCTAAGGGCTATTAGTTGCTGCAACTTTTAATTAAATCAGTTGCGGCGACTAATCGCGGCAACTTTTTTACCATAGTGTAGAACAGGAGTCTCTGCGACTAATTGCTTGCGAGTTTTGCACTGCACAGATCAGTCTCTGCAACTTTTTAAAAAGTCGTGGCAACTATTCGCACCATAGGGCTGATTCACTAAAGTGTGTTAAAACATGCGTTATTTATAGCATGCGTTCAAATTTTTATCGCGTCTAATTTTTCGCGTCTTAATGCACGATTCACTAAAAGCATACTTGCGTTAATTTACATGCGATATTGCTAGCGTTATTTTAGTCACGAAGACTATTTTCGTGCGGTATTTGACGGAACAAGCGCTAATCAATGCACCGGGTATAAATAGTTGCCGCGTGCGAAAAAACGCACGCCATGTTAGCCATACATGCCAATACGTTTGGAAAATTACTGTACTGAAAATGCCCATTTCCCTGCAAACTGGCGGCTGCATCACTCTGGGGACAACACAGACTTGAATAAATCCCACTGCAAAGTCCATATTGTGTTGCCAAAAGCTCATTAACTGTACTTTTCTATAATTACCGCCTGCCTCAAGTAGGTGTTAATTTTCGCACAGCGAAATTTAGCACGTCTAAGTGTTTGTGAATCATGCGTTAGTATTCATTTCTGCGTGCAAATTAACGCCTGCGTTAAAATTAACGCATGCGATATGCGACTTAACGCACGCGGTAATACTATAGTGAATCGAGTGTTAATTTTTTTAAAGTCTATTTTAACGCAAAAAAGCATGTGATAAAAATTAACGCACTTTAGTGAATCAACCCTCATATGTCTTTGCCCTAAAAATCCCATGCAAGTGAATAGAGACCTTTGAATTTCCCCTCTGTTGGACGGTGGCAAGCTCTAATTCAGCCTTGATAAGGGAAGCTTGATAGGATTAGGATAGTTAGTAGAGCAACTAGAGGGTCCACCAGAGTGTCACAAGTGGATAGGCTCGGTATAGTGAGATCCCATCGGGATGGCATTGTTTTGAGGGGTTGGGCAGGTGTTGAGTAAGAACTGTCACTGGTTGTAACTAATGCCCTGGTAACTATATAAAGCTGAGTGTGCTGAGAAACTGCCTTAAGCAAAAAAGAGCATTACATAGACTTAAGGCTGATGCCACACGTGGCGTTTTTACGCTGCGTATTTTCTAATTCTCTCGGCGGCTGAAAAACGCACGATATCATCATCCATAGAAATAACTTGAAAAGACTCGAAGCAAACCACACAATGCGTAAATACACTAGAAAACCCCACAGTGATTCTAAACACTTACCTAGTATCCCTGGGCTTTTTTTTTCCTTCAAAAAACACACAATTTTCTGCAAGGTTGTACTCATGTGCGTTCAGAGTTGTGGTTTACTTTGCGTTTCATCACATTTTTTTTTAAAATGCAACAGGCATGTTCTTGTGCTTGATGCGAGTTCAGAAATCAGTAGAGGGTTGCATTTTGAAGTGGCAAAAACGCATATAATGCATATAAACGCAATATATGCATTTTTTTGCACTCAGCATGCGTTTATAAATACATAAAGAAACATCCTGACAAACGTTTCTTTTCTGCGTTACCCTGCGGTGCACTTCAATGATTTCCACTGCAGGGAAGCGCAGGAAGGAACGCATCCTGTTCTTCCTAATGCACCCATACTCACACAGGAACGCTCGTCAGTATGAGCCCTAATGAATGTGGGTCCCTGGGCTGGGTGGCTGCTAGGCTCTGATATATGCTTGCCCTTACCAGCAGTGAATCTTAGCTACTTATTACATATTGCTATAATTCCTGGGCTGGGTTGTATCCATGTCTAATACATCTACATCTAAATGTCTCAGCCAAATGCATTGCTCCTGGGATACAATATTGCTTTATACCATACATTTTTACAATGCACTAAACCATGTAAAATAATGTAAAAATAGAAGGAAGTGCTTTTATTTTAATACCTTTGGGTTCAAATATGTCCATAACTGCTTGAAAACTGTGCTCTACCCAGACCTTGTGCCAGCTTCCGGTTTAGACTCTTCAGTATGTGGCTCTGAGCCCTGATAGACTTCAATGACACAAACTCAGCTACTTAAAGGAACAGTAACACCAAAAAATTCAAGTGTATAAAAGAAATTCCAATATAATGTACTGCTGCTCTGCACTGGTACAACTGGGGTGTTTGCCTCAGAAACACTACTGTGGTTTATATAAGAAAATATGTGCAGCTGTGTAGCCATGGGGGCAGCCATTCAAAGAGAAAAGGCACAGGCACATAGCAGATAACAGATAAAACACCATTGTATTCTACAGAACTTATCTGTTATCTGCTATGTAACCTGTGCCTTTTTTCCAGCTTGAATGGCTGCCCCCGTGGCTACACAGCAGCTTATTATATAAATTATAGTAGAGTTACTGTAGCAAACACCCCAGTTTTACCAGTGCAGGGCAACAGTGCATTATATTTCTTTTACTTTAAAACTCTTTACTTTTTTGGTGTTACTGTTCCTTTAAAATGCAGTGAATATGCATAGAGTGGGTGGGGCTTAGCAATGCCACAGGGGTTTCCCTGCTGCTGAGTAAAGCCTGTCAGTCAGTGCTGTGACCACTTCCTGTGGGAGACTGAAGGACACTCCCATGTTTCATTTGGCTTCAAAATATCTTTTCTGCATCATTTCACATTTTGAGGGAGGATGAATATTATAGCTGAATAGGAACTTTATATAAAATGTCTCCTTTAAGCAACAAAAAGCATTTATTTCACATGGCAGGGTTCCTCCCTGCGGCAGGAATGTTTTATAAAGGGTCTAGTCTAGATACACCCAGCAGGAATGTCTGAGGCATGAATGTTACAAGGTTTGCTTAGCTAGCAATAAAACTGCAGTTATTTATTATTTACCACAGTGTTAGGGGCCATTGGCTGTAAGGAACAGATTTACTAAAACTCTAACATTTCTAATTTTTTTTTTATTTTAAAATTCGAATAAACTTGTTTCCACGAGTGTCTGGCATTTACTAAAACATCTTAAATGAAAAAGTCCATGCGGGAAAAGATGCAGAAACTGGGACTTCTTTGAATTGTTGCACAAAAAACAGCTTTAAAAATTCTAGTTTAGAAATTTCAAAGCAAAAGAAGGATCCTCCAGGGAAGGGACATCTGCCATTGTCAGATTCTGGCAGTTTGTATTCTACAGGGCTTACTGTTCCTTAGTTTAAGGTATTAAAAATACCCTCCCATTAAATCAAAATAGGAATTGTTTGCCCATATATTCAGGGCCGGATTTCTACTTGGGGCGCCCCAAGGCCGCCCCCATTCGGCGCCCCCCCACCCCCGCCGCATAAACGCGAATGCGCATGTGCCTAACTTGCGCATGCGCGAACAACCCCTATCGCTAATGCGCATGCGCAAGCGCCTAACTTAGAACTCCCATACGGAGCAGTGGGGAGATGTCCCCATTGCTCCGTATGGGAGCAAAATGTTAACATTTGCTTGCGGCGGGGTGGCATGCCGCCCCTGTGTATTTGCCGCCCTAGGCCCGGGCCTTTGTGGCCTCGCCACAAATCCGGGCCTGCATATATTGCAATATATACAAGCTGGCCAACTATGTCACAGTCACCCCTGGTCTGGCCAGTCCTACACTCACTCACCCCCGGTCTGGCCAGTCCTACACTCACTCACCCCCCGGTCTGGCCAGTCCTACACTCACTCACCCCTGGTCTGGCCAGTCCTACACTCACTCACCCCCGGTCTGGCCAGTCCTACACTCACTCACCCCCGGTCTGGCCAGTCCTACACTCACTCACCCCCGGTCTGGCCTGTCCTACACTCACTCACCCCCGGTCTGGCCAGTCCTACACTCACTCACCCCCGGTCTGGCCATTCCTACACTCACTCACCCCCGGTCTGGCCAGTCCTACACTCACTCACCCCCGGTCTGGCCATTCCTACACTCACTCACCCCCGGTCTGGCCAGTCCTACACTCACTCACCCCCGGTCTGGCCATTCCTACACTCACTCACCCCCGGTCTGGCCAGTCCTACACTCACTCACCCCCGGTCTGGCCTGTCCTACACTCACTCACCCCCGGTCTGGCCTGTCCTACACTCACTCACCCCCGGTCTGGCCTGTCCTACACTCACTCACCCCCGGTCTGGCCTGTCCTACACTCACTCACCCCCGGTCTGGCCAGTCCTACACTCACTCACCCCCGGTCTGGCCATTCCTACACTCACTCACCCCCGGTCTGGCCAGTCCTACACTCACTCACCCCCGGTCTGGCCAGTCCTACACTCACTCACCCCCGGTCTGGCCTGTCCTACACTCACTCACCCCCGGTCTGGCCTGCCCTACACTCACTCACCCCCGGTCTGGCCTGCCCTACACTCACTCACCCCCGGTCTGGCCAGTCCTACACTCACTCACCCCCGGTCTGGCCTGTCCTACACTCACTCACCCCCGGTCTGGCCAGTCCTACACTCACTCACCCCCGGTCTGGCCAGTCCTACACTCACTCACCCCCGGTCTGGCCTGTCCTACACTCACTCACCCCCGGTCTGGCCAGTCCTACACTTACTCACCCCCGGTCTGGCCATTCCTACACTTACTCACCCCCGGTCTGGCCATTCCTACACTTACTCACCCCCGGTCTGGCCATTCCTACACTTACTCACCCCCGGTCTGGCCAGTCCTACGCTCACTCACCCCCGGTCTGGCCTGTCCTACACTCACTCACCCCCGGTCTGGCCATTCCTACACTTACTCACCCCCGGTCTGGCCAGTCCTACACTTACTCACCCCCGGACTGGCCAGTCCTACACTCACTCACCCCCAGTCTGGCCAGTCCTACACTCACTCACCCCCGGTCTGGCCAGTCCTACACTCACTCACCCCCGGTCTGGCCTGTCCTACACTCACTCACCCCCGTTCTGGCCTGTCCTACACTCACTCACTATTATTCCTCCTCTTCCAGGCTCCCAGCAACACCCTCCCTGTATATCAGGAACAGGAAGCCAAAGAGGAAGTGCCAGTCCTCTCCCAGCACCCTATCAAAGTGTGACAGGAAGTGGTCACCCTACCTGCTATCCAATAGCATCCATATGTACATGAACCCTAGGGCTCCCTACACACAATCATGTTAACTAAATCTTATGTTTGTGGGCTTAGAGAGATATTTGTAGTCATCAGCATTTACTTTTCCTTGGCTTACTGCTACTATATCTGACGATATACTTTTTGTCAGCCTTCCTGAGTGCAATTGTAGCAAGGCTAGTATCTTGTTTCTGTGGTGAGACAGGGAGTTGCCTTTGTTTCAGTTGCTAGTAATAGTAACATAAGGTGGAGGAAACTCTACTGTGTTCTATTCCACAACTAATAAATCGTGAGATCGCTAGTGCAGAGAGCGCAATTGCGCTCTCTGCAGTAGAAGAGCCGAATTTCCGGTTTAAAAACCAGAAATTCGGCTCTTAAAGTTACCAGGAGCGGCTTTTTGCCGCTCCTGGTAACTGGGGCGCTTCTGCCGCCTGAGGCGAGTTTCTCAACTCGCCTAATGGCAGAAGCGCCCCTGGATGCAGGCATCCTTAAACTATGGCCCGAGGGCCGGATACAGCCCCCCAAGGAAGGAAGCAGAGGGGAGTGAAGCAGCGGGGAGCCGGAGGAAGCAGAGGGTAACCGGAGGAAGCAGAGGGTAACCGGAGGAAGCAGGGGGAAGCCAGAGGAAGCAGCGGGGAGCCGGAGGAAGCAGAGGGTAACCGGAGGAAGCAGGGGGAAGCCGGAGGAAGCAGCAGGGAGCCGGAGGAAGCAGCGGGGAGCCGGAGGAAGCAGGGGGAAAGCCAGAGAAAGCAGGGGGAAGCTAGAGAAAGCAGGGGAAAGCCGGAAGAAGCAGCGGGGAGCTGGAGGAAGCTGGAGGAAGCAGCGGGGAGCCGGAGGAAGCAGGGGGAGCTGGAGGAAGCAGGGGGAGCTGGAGGAAGCAGGGGGGAGCCAGAGGAAGCAGAGGGTAACCGGAGGAAGCAGCGGGGAGCCAGAGGAAGCAGCGGGGAGCTGTAGAAAGCAGAGGGTAACTGGAGGAAGCCGGGGGAAGCCAGAGGAAGCAGCAGGGAGCTGGAGGAAGTAGCGGGGAGCCAGAGAAAGCAAGGGGAAGCCGGAGGAAGCAGGGGAAAGCTCAAGGAATCAGCAGGGAGCTGGAGGAAGCAGAGGGGAGTGAAGCAGTGGGGAGCGGAGGAAGCAGCGGGGCGCTGGAGGAATCAGAGGGTAACCGGAGGAAGCAGAGGGAAGCCGGAGGAAGCAGCATTTAAGGAACAGTCACTTGACACCAAATAATATTAATAAGCATATCTCTCTATAATGAGAAGGGATTAAGTTAAAAGGTATATATCTCTCTATAATGAGAAGGGATTAAGTTAAAAGGTATATATACCTTGTTTGTAAGTAAGACTTAAGGGACACAGAGAAGGAAGTCTTAACCAAGGGACTAAACGTTGCCGCAGCCCCATGGTATCAATACCTGGGCTAAAGAAAAGAAATACAAGGAACTTTATTGATACCCAGAGAAAAATCAAGGTCAAGCAAAAAAAAAAACCAAAAAAACAACAACAGACAAAAACAAGAAACCTAGAGTCGAAGCAACATAGTCTTTCTATATGTGACTGGAACATCAGGAAAACAAACTTTGCATACCTGTGTTTTTCAAACCAAGCAACACCCTGAGACAGAAGTTGGTACACCCAAAAGACTCTACACCAAAGCACATGAAAAGTGATGTGGTCTCTGCTGTCCTGTGTGGTAAAGAGTGCTCAGAACTATACATTAGGGGGGCTAAACAACCTCTTATTAGGAGAGTCCAATATAGGAGGGCTAATTCCTCAGGACAAGACTCAGTCTATATACATCTAACAGAAAAGTGAACACTTTGAGGACAGCAATGTGCAAGATGTGTGAAGGAGGCCATTTATTCCAAACTAGCCATGTACACATGGTGGAGGCTATGTTGCACTGAAGTTTCCCTGTTTACTTTAAGCCTGGTCCCATGGCTGACTGAATATAGGCAGGGTACCCATACAGTTACAGTGTGATGTGTCTAACCAGTGGCAGGTTATTAGGGTAAGAGGGACTCTAGGAACCAGTTAAAAGTTATAGAAAACTAGAGAGTTGCAGAACAAAAAATATAAAAAATTAAAAAAATCACAAAACTGTCATCATCAAGGTGAAACCCACTACTTAAACACAGACCGTACATTTTATATCTTTTCTGTTCATATTTCTGAAGGTTAATTTAACTTTTCATAGGGAATAATTATTGCTGTTCTTCAAGGAAGGGAGCTATCAAGTCACCCTAAGTGGAGGTGTTTCTGCAAGCAAGGGGACCTGTGTGTGTGTGACTCCTGAGTCTTCTTGTGCGCATTCTTCTACAACTGGTTTGTCTTGTCAGCTGTTATGCTCTAGTGAAACGTCAGGAAAGTGTATTATAGTTTTAGCAGTAAAGAATACATTGTTGGTGTAAGCACACCCCTTCATATAATTGGCTGGGAAAGCTGTCAGACCTGATAAACAAGCACTCCTGTATCTTTCAGTGATGTGTGATTTTTGGAAAGCTGTGCACATGAAATTCCAACCAGCCCGTGCTGGGTTTCACTTGGTTGCAAGTGTTTAAGAATTAAGAGTCGCTTTCTTCGGCAGAGAGTAAGAGTTTCAGTTTGCTGCACACACAGGACTAATCCCTGTACTGCTGAGCTCCATCTGGGAAGACAATATGGCTATGAAACTTGCTGGTCTGGTGTTGGGAGGCCTTGGCTTTGTAGGAACTTGTGCTGTCACCGGCATGCCCCAATGGAGAGTGACTGCCTTCATCGATAGCAACATTGTGGTGTTTGAGGCACACTGGGAAGGATTGTGGATGAACTGCATCAGGCAAGCCAACATCAGGATGCAATGTAAGATATATGATTCACTGTTGGCACTGCCACCTGACTTGGAGGCTGGCAGAATGTTGATGTGTGTGGCTATCTGCTTGACATTCCTTGCTTTCATGATCTCCATCTTTGGCATAAACTGCACTGGGTTTATACTTCTGATAGCTGGCATAATATTCATCCTTTCTGGGATAATTGTTCTGGTTCCAGTGTCCTGGGTCGGTTATCGGATCATCCAGGACTTCTATAATCCCCTTGTTCATCCATCTCAGAAGAGAGAACTGGGCGAAGCACTGTACATTGGGTGGACAACAGCATTGGTTCTTATTGCTGGAGGGATAATCCTTTGCTGTTCCTTCCAGAGCAGTAAAAAAGAAGTCAGATACAGCCTGCCGCCTGAATCAGTAACCAGTGTTCCACCACCTGAATCAGTAACCAGTGTTCCACCGCCTGAATCAGTAACCAGTGCTCCACCGCCTGAATCAGTAACCAGTGTTCCGCCACCTCAATCAGTAACCAGTGTTCCACCGCCTGAATCAGTAACCAGTGCTCCACCGCCTGAATCAGTAACCAGTGTTTCACCGCCTGAATCAGTAACCAGTGTTCCACCGCCTGAATCAGTAACCAATGTTCCACCGCTTGAATCAGTAACCAGTGTTCCACCGCCTGAATCAGTAACCAGCGTTCCACTACAGAAGCCTTCAAGCCTCTACGAAAGCCAAGATGTGTTAAAAGGATTACTTAGTACAGATATCAATTGAAACCTACAAAGAGATCAACTGGGATCAAAGCAGGAATTGCAAAGGACTGACTGGTTGTGACTGAAACTGAAACTCTTTGCACTGCAGAATGGGAGAGTAAGATAGTGAGCCATTTGAGATTGCTGAACATTGGTCACTACAGAGTGTCTTATCAAGGGATTGAGATAACACAGGACTTCATTTTGTTCAAGATTTAAGGATAGTACTTTTGGGGAGCTGATGCAATAATTATGAGCCTATGGACATTTGTAACTAACAGAATGGTTTTATTGTTTTTTTTCTGCACCAGAATATTTCCTTTCAGCTGCCGTGCAAGTAACACCGGGTGCCAGAGAAAGAAAAAGTGGCTTCAGTTGTAGAACTAGGGGGCCACAGGCCCAGGGGCACCTAGGCCCTCCCTGTCTGCCTAGCAATTAATCAGCAATCAATGTTTCACGAGACAAGTGCAATTAAAAATAGTAAAAACCAAAATAAGCTAAGTGGCTATAGGTTGGCCATTGTCATGGCCAGTGAGCTTACACAATGGCAGTGGGCAGAGCATCTATAATGGGGGGGGATGTATGCGTGCTTAATGCATGTTGGGAGCTGTGGTTGAATTGATGACGTCTATCTGAGACAGTGAGCTGGAGATATGGTGATTACTTTTTAAAATGATTTCATGAGTATTAGTGAGAGCCCACCCCTTGGCATTTTAATACATTTTTAAGAGGCAAAAAAGTACAGAGGGATAAGATCTACATTTGTATTTTAACCCCAAAACATAAGAATGGATACAAATGAACATGATGAGGAACATCAGGTCTAATCTTGGAGCTGCCCTCTGTTGACTTTTCCCCATTTTCCCATCTCAGCCATAGACTTGCTGCCCCCAATGTATTGCTTCCCCAGGGCAAAAATCACACCTTTTTATTAATGCAATGTTAAAAACTTTGTTGCTTCGGAAAGCCAGAAGTGGGAGTCATTTTCGATGCCTTATATTTTTTTTATAATTGTGTATAACATAGTTGTGTATAACTTATTATTGGGTATTAGCATTACGTCTTCAGGTTCCAGTACACAATTCCGCATCTCCCAGCATTCATAGTAAGGCAGCTCCCAGCAGCTTTCAGCTACCATAATCATGGATAGTCATTGGCAGGAGATAGCTCTCCAATCAGTATGTTGTCTTGCTGTTGCTGAACTACTCCCATCACCAAGTTAAAGGTCCCTGCTATACATTGTGAATGCTGTACGGATTCACTGAATTACACTGTAGCAAATGCTTTATATTAATGGTTCAAAAGGAAACTATCCAAGACTTTTAACCACATTCCTATTGAACGGGGCCCTTGTGTGTTTTGAATTTTCTATCCATTTAGTTAAGCTAAATGCAGTCAGTCTTACAGTGTTTTGTTTTCATGTTATTTTTAATGGGGAGAATTTTCTATGTTTCGATGTTAATTTATTTATATGTTTTACATGATAACCACCTGATGTAAATGAGAAATGATCTCTGTAAAGTTATCTGTAACTGTGTTGGCACTGTATAAATAAAGAATATTAAATAACTGTTAGCTGTCAACCCAATTTTGGCACCCCCTCCCTTCTCCCTACATCCAACCGCATTCCCCCAATTTTTATGATTTCTGCTGAATTTTCCTCTTTTTTTCTGGCTCGCATACGCAGTAAGCGTTTTTGGCAGCCATGTGAAGTGTGTGTGTATGTGCAGGTAGTGGCTTCAGCTGGGCAATCATTTATTGAGTGCTTAATGAATAGATTACACATACAGCGTGCAGTTGAGATCCAATTCTTATTAATTAAATAGTTCCCATTCCTTACTCTGCTTTCTCTCTTATGCTTTTCATCTCACGCTCTGTTCCTGCCTTCTTACCGAGCCTGCCTTTCTGCTTTATAGGAAAACTAAACCCCCAGCATGATTACTTAACCAACAGATAGTTTATATTATCTTAAGTGACCTATTAAAGAATTTCGCCAAACTGGAATATATATTGGTAAATATTGCCCTTTTACATCCTTTCCCTTGAGCCGCCATTTAGTGATGGGCTGTGTGCTCCCTCAGAGATCAGCTGACAGGAAGTAATGCAGCTCTAACTGTAACTCTAACTGTAAGTAGTGTGGGAGTAAAAGGCAGAACTCTGTCCATTAATTAATTTTAGATGATGCAGGGCTTTAGGCTGATGCCACACGTGGCGTTTTTACGCTGCGTATTTTCTCAGCCTAAAAACGCCGCACAAGCCACACTGCCCCTGACTATGGCGTATTTCAGCCTAGTACTGGTGACGTAGCAAATCCTGTTGCCATGGTGCTAATAGTGCGAAATAGCAAAAAACGCCACGTATTTCCGCTAGGTCTAGCAGCTGCCTTTGTGTATACATAGGAATAGCTTGCTGTGCAAATAACGGCATATTTCGGGAAACGCTTGAAAAATCCGTGGTAAGGCGTTTTCTAGTGTATTTACGCATTGTGTGGTTTGCTTCGAGTCTTTTCAAGTTATTTCTATGGATGATGATATTGTGCGTTTTTCAGCCGCCGAGAGAATTAGAAAATACGCAGTGTAACGTGTGGCATCAGCCTTACACCTAAGCTGTTTTATGCAATAAACAAAATATATAAATAATATAAAATTATTTTTAATAGAGATCTACATTGTTTAGGGGTATGGTTTTCCTTTAAAGGTACAATGTAACTTAAATACACAGATACTACATCATCCCCCCCTTTACTGCGTTTCAACATGCATAAACTCCAACATTAATATAACACGGAGTCCAACAAAACTAATAGGGAATGGAATTAAGCAGATTTGCTTATATGTGATTTATCTTATTTAAGAGATTCAATCTCTTCAATCAGTCTTTATGTAGGGCAGCTTGGCCTTCTACGATACCACTGGTAAACATGGTTTCTCATTTCCTGAGGTCCACCATCTCCCTTTTGTGAGGAAGAAATATCTGAACATATGTCTGTTCCACTAGGCAATTGTTCAGTTTCCCGGGGTGGCGGAGTACAATGATGCTCCATTCTTCCTCAAAGACATACCCAGTGGAGGCTTGGAAGAGTTAGGTACCAACTGGAATGCAAAAGAGTGCTTTATTGTATTCTTAACACACTGGTCCAAACTTTATTTTGCGCTTACAATTCCAAGATGGCCATAATGAGCAATGTTGAATATGGATTGACAAAGACACACAGGAGCTACAAGTTTAGTTCCCCTAAGAACAAAATAGTCCTTGGAGTGATGGAGAGAATTCTCCTCTGACAGTTGAGAAGGACTTTAGTTTACAAATATCCAGGATATGGAAATTTGAGTCGATGGGGAAAGTTTGAGTTCATGTTATTACCAAAACAAAATCTGAAGTATGAAAATCAAAAATAAATGCAGCAGTGGATTAATTAAAAAAAAAAAAAAAGTAAAAAATATTTAGGACATAAATAGTCTAACGCGTTTTGTGCCTAGCAGGGCACTTACTCATAGAGGCTAATTTACTAATCCACAAATCCGAATCCCGAATGGGAAAAAATCGGATTGGAAACTAACATTTTGTGACTTTTCCGTATTTTTTGCGATTTTTTCGTGAATTGTCGCGACTTTTTCATAGCCGTTACGACTTGCGCGAATTGTCGCGACTTTTTCGTAGGCATTACGCTAGTAAACAACAGGCAAACCTTTCCAATTTTTTTCGCAACGGCTACGAAAAATTTGCGCAAGTCGTAACGGCTACGAAAAAGATGCAACAATTTACGAAAAAGTCGCGACGGCAACGAAAAAATCGCAAAATACCGATCATTACGAAAAAAACGCATTCGGACGCTTTCGATCAGTTCGTGGATTAGTAAATCGGCCCCATAATCTATGAGTAAATTCTCTGCCTTAACAGGTTAGGCTATTTATGTCCTAAATTGATGATTTTTAAAAAAATCCACTACTGCATTTACTTTACTTTTGATTATTCTTACGCTTCAGCTTTTGTTTTGGTAATCACATGTAACCCATAGATTGGGGCCATGGTTGTGAGATCAAATGGTACTTTAGCCATTTAGGCTTTTATCATTGAATACTTTGGACTAATATATACTTATATTACACGTTAAAAGTTTAGTTTAATTGTCAATTAATAGTCAGTTGTAAGTGCCTTTGATACAGCATGGCCTATCATAAAGTTAGTATGATTCCTACGCAAAAGACTTTGGGGAGACTTCAGACTGAGCCTTCAGATCAGTTGGATGGTGTGAGATGTCAGCAAGACTGTTGCTTTTGCTTGGTCTGTGAATGATTTGGTAGTCGTATCCTTGTAAGTGTGAGCCCTTTCTTACAATCTGTGCAGACATTTTTGCTCTTGGATTCCAAAAGATAATGATAAGAGCCTGATGATCTGTGATGATTGTGAGTTGAGCTCTATAGAGGAATGGGTGGAAGAGCTCACATCTGCAGACAATAGTCAAACTTCCTTTTTCTGCATTGGAATATTTAGTTTCTGTGGTTGTTAGACTTCAGCTTTATATGAAACAATGTGTGTGGCTGTGTTATAAGGTTTATATTGCACTAGGATCTCTCCTAATCTCACTTGACTTTCATCTACAATGAGCTCAGTTCTTAGTGAAGGATCAGCATAAGCCATGGTAGTTATGGAACTCATTTCTCAGTTGATTGCATCAAATGATTCTTGGCATGAAAAGTACATCCTTCTTTGGTGAGATCTCTCAATGGCGCACTGATGGAAACGGAAATAATATCTAGGACTAGTGATGAGCAAATCTGTCAAAAAAGTTGCATGGTAGTCACATCTTTGTTATCCTCCTATGGTTAAAATAATATCTAGGACTAGTGATAAGCGAATCTGTCAAAAAAGTCGCAAGTGTCATAGAGGCTGCACGATAGCCACGTTTTGCAATTTTTTTTACAGTTCCGCAATTTTTTTGGGCAAATGGCCAAAAATTTGCTAAACTGGAAAAAAAATCTTGAAAAATCTATAAATTTGCGAAACATGGCTGTCGTGCAACTTTTTTGACACTTGCTACTTTTTTGACAGATTCACTCATCATTAGTCCTATATATTTTTTTTACCATAGGAGGATAACAGACACCCTATTTTCATATATTTGTGTCCTTCATATGAGTTATTGGTGCCCTGGTTAAAAGTTGGACCACAAACGGTACTTGAACCCAAAAACTCTTCAAAAGACTAAAAAGACTTTGTTCATACAATAGGCCACATGGTACAGGTATCGGACCCCTTATCCGGAAACCCATTATCCAAGTTCTGAATTACAGATAGGTCATCTGCCATAGACTCCATTATAAGCAGATAATTCTAATTTTTACAAATGATTTCCCTTTTCTCTGTAATAATAAAACAGTACCTGTACTTGATCCCAACTAAGATATAATTACCCCTTATTGGGGGCAGAACAGCCCTATTGGGTTTATTTCATGGTTAAATGATTCCCTTTTCTCTGTAATAATAAAACAGTACCTGTACTTGATCCCAACTAAGATATAATTACCCCTTATTGGGGCAGAACAGCCCTATTGCGTTTATTTAATGGTTAAATGATTCCCTTTTCTCTGTAATAGTAAAACAGTACCTGTACTTGATCCCAACTAAGATATAATTACCCCTTATTGGGGGCAGAACAGCCCTATTGCGTTTATTTAATGGTTAAATGATTCCCTTTTCTCTGTAATAGTAAAACAGTACCTGTACTTGATCCCAACTAAGATATAATTACCACTTATTGGGGCAGAACAGCCCTATTGGGTTTATTTAATGGTTAAATGATTCCCTTTTCTCTGTAATAATAAAACAGTACCTGTACTTGATCCCAACTAAGATATAATTACCCCTTATTGGGGCAGAACAGCCCTATTGGGTTTATTTAATGGTTAAATGATTCCCTTTTCTCTGTAATAATAAAACAGTACCTGTACTTGATCCCAACTAAGATATAATTACCCCTTATTGGGGGCAGAACAGCCCTATTGGGTTTATTTAATGGTTAAATGATTCCCTTTTCTCTGTAATAATAAAACATTACCTGTACTTGATCCCAACTAAGATATAATTACCACTTATTGGGGGCAGAACAGTCCTATTGGGTTTATTTAATATTTAAATAGTTTTTAGCAGACTTAAGGTATGGAGATCCAAATTAGGGAAAGATCCCTTATCCGGAAAACCCCAGGTCCCAAGCATTCTGGATAACAGATCCCATACCTGTGTATTGAAAACAGAAATGAGTGTATGTCCTTTAAAAATAAGCACTCTATCCTTGGCCTCTATCTGTCATATGGTCATGAAGTTATGCTTCTGTCTTCCCCACAGTCGTACCTGCTAAGGACACCGAAACTAGCAACCAGATCTAAACCTGGAAATTCCGCACTTAACTATAGTAAACAGTGTGTGGAATGTTATTTGTGTGGGTTGAGATACCTTGAAGGCAACACGTGGCATGCTTATAGCAGATATAATATTATATAGAAACTGGAAAGCCTGGTTTATATCTATGGTTCACCATCTAGCATCACTTGGAGACATAGAAACTTGCCTCTACCTATTTTCATGGATTGTGAAAGACTGTTTAAGCTCATTAAGTAATAAGAACCCTAAACATCTTGCTTAGGGAAAACATGAACACCCTTCTACACTCAATCAGAAAAAGTGACAATGCATTTTTTCTGAAGTATTATATTTTTTTTCACGCATAAGGGTGAACTTCAGGCAGGAGCTGGATCTGTAGAGTCTTGGGGGTTGGGGTTTCTATGACAGTAAGGGAAATTCCAAGGTTCAGGCTTTTTGAACTGTACTTGCTCGAGGGGGTAGGTGGTGCTGAGAGGCAGTAGACCTCAAGAACAAGAAGAAGACCTGTAAAGTAGGACTAGGTAAAGAGAGGGCTAGATACTCTTATAGTTCACTCTAGGGGGCATATACTGTATATCATAGGGGGGAACAAAGTTCATTAAAGTTGGCAAGAGTGCAATTTTACAGTTCTCTATTCATCTAAATAGGATTTTTCTCTTTTACCTCACAATCCCATATATGTGAATATATGTGGTGTGGGATCCCTTATCCGGAAACCCATTATCCAGAAAGCTCCGAATTACGGAAAGCCTGTCTCCCATAGACTCCATTTTAATCAAATAATTCAGAATTTTAAAACTGATTTCCTTTTTCTCTGTAATAATAAAACAGTACCATGTCATTGATCCCAACTAAGATATAAATAATCCTTATGGATGCAAAACAATCCTACTGGGTTTAATTAATGGTTTATTGATATTTTTAGTAGACTTAAGGTATGGAGATCCAAATTATGGAAAGACCCCTTATCCAGAATATTGAATTATTGATTTTTTTTAGTAGACTTAAGGTATGGAGATCCAAATTATGGAAAGACCCCTTATCCAGAATATTGAATTATTGATTTTTTTTAGTAGACTTAAGGTATGGAGATCCAAATTATGGAAAGACTCCTTATCCAGAATACCCTTGGTCCCGAGCATTCTGGGTAACGGGTCCTATACCTGTATTATTAGGGTAGTTAGTAAAGCAACCGGAGGGTCCACCAGAGTGATACTCATGTGGATACCCTTGATTATAGTGAGATCTCAAATGATGCACTGCTGTGATGGCATTGTTTTGTAGGCAATGGGCAGCTGTTGGGTCAGAACTGTCACTGGTTGTAAGTAGCACAAATGTGGGCTTAATAACATCAGTGTGCTGAGAAACATCCTAAGCAATAGAAGTACCTCAACTGGTACCCCTGGTTCTATTTTTCCCCAAAACACACAAGCTTTAGAGCTGGCTTGCAGTGAATGTGCATGCCCAATATGAAGGGAGAAGCTAGAGGAGCAGAAGAAGAGTATTATTCATAACCATACTGAAACTGCTTATCAGTCAGCGTCCCAGTGTTCTCCCTTTGCCTCCTTGACCCCTCAGTAGTTTCAGGGCCTGGTTTCTCTGTAGTTACACCTCAGATTTTATCATTGGTACTTTAGCCAGTTTTATGGAAGGGAAAAGGGGGTCCCTAGCTTTATATACCACCTGTGGAAAAACCATTTGCTTTCAAACATTACACAAGCAAATGTTCAAGACTAATTGGTTGTTTATGTAGCACCAGAAATGGAGTAAATGTTGCATTTCTTATGTCTTATGTCTTAGTCTTATGAGTTAGTCTCAAGAGATACTTGCCCTTCTTTATACAAGTATATCTATCAGGAGAGAATAGTCACTTAACACCAAAAGGTATTTATATACATGTCTCTTAATAATGTGAAGGGATTAAGTTAAATAGTATATATATACCTTTGTAAGGCTATGGTAAAATAAGGCTACCTGGGGCTCTAAAAGCCAGTTGCTTTAACAATAATCTCCTCTGATGAGACTCTCTTTCCCGGGTGTAAGCCCTCAACTATGAGGTTGAATTAGCAATAATGAGCGTCAGCTTAATTCACTTGATCCATTTAGGAGTACTTCAATATCAATTAGTTGCACAGGTGTCAGGCCTATACTCACAATTATACGTTCACACAATGCTTTGCCCTTCAATGTCAATCAGTACACAACAGTATACTCAATGATGGGTCATCCCCAGCTTTCAGGATCTTCTCTACAAGTGGAACCTAGGTGAACTCTCTTTGTCCCTATGTTTGTACACTTTGTCCCCACTCTGAGCAGTAGTGCACCTGGGATACTAATCCCACTAAATCTCCTTGTTGGAGCCTCCGGTTGCTCTTCTAGCTAAGCCCTAAACCATCCATCACACCTAATGTGATCTATGACACAAGTCATAGGTCAAGAGATGAGTCATATGAATATATCCTGACACTGTCTAGGCCCAAAATTCATCTAGGTTCCACTTCTCCCTAACCTGCTTGCTCAAGTGGGATTCTCGACATGGACCCAGAGGAAATGGAGTCTTCAGCTTATATACTTAAACAAAATGACATCTAGTGGCTAAACTTTGGATCTGCAACTTTGACCCAGGAAAGGGAGCTCACTTCCCTTCTAAATTACCCCTTAGCTCTCAAAATCAGTAAGGGGCTGCCGGGGAAAAGGGGTAGCAATTTTACAAGTCTCCTACACCTTGTTTGTAAGTAGAGTTCAGATCCAATTCATTGTGCCTAAAAGTTACAATATTTTTTTTGGCGATCAAGTTGAAACACACAATTTAAATGCAGACCCACTCCTCACTGACTTTTCAACAACTTGGCTGGTTATATTTCTAAAGGTTATTTCAACTTTTCATATCATTGTTTTCAGGGAATATTTATTGCATTGCGCTTTGAGGAAGGGAGTTATCCGGTCACACCAAGTGGATGTGTTTCCTCAAGCAAGGAGACCTGTGTGTGTGTGTGACTCCTATTTCTCTTTTGCAGACTGTAGCTCTTGGATTCCATCCATCTACCTGAAGTGCCTGCTGCTCAGTGAAGCGGAGCAAGAATGGTTGCGCATTCTTCTACAACTTGTTTGACTTGTCAGCTGTTATGATCTAGTGCAACGCCAGGCAAGAATATTACAGTTCTAACAGTAAAGAATCCATATTGGTATAAGCACACCTCTTTAGACTATCATATCATTGGCTGGGAAAGCTGTCAGACCTGATAAACAAGCACTTTCAGTTGTGTTTGATTTTTGAAAAGCGGAGCACATAAAATTCCAACCAGCCCGTGCCGGATTTCACTTGGTCGCAGGTGTTTTAGTCACTTTCTTCAGCGGAGAGTAAGAGTTTCAGTTTGCTGCACACACTGTACTGCTGAGCTCCATCTGGGAAGACAATATGGCTTTGCAACTTGTTGGTCTGGTGTTGGGAGGCATTGGCTTGATAGGAACTTGTGCTGTCACCGGCATGCCCCAATGGAGAGTGACTGCCTTCATTGATAACAACATTGTGGTGTTTGAGGCACAGTGGGAAGGATTGTGGATGAACTGTGTCAGGCAAGCCAACATCAGGATGCAGTGCAAGGTATATGATTCACTGTTGGCACTGACACCTGACTTGCAGGCTGGCAGAGCACTGATGTGCGTGGCTGTCTGCTTGACATTCCTTTCTTTCATGATCGCCATCATTGGCATGAAATGCACCGTGTGTGTTGGAGATAATGCAAGAACAAAAGGGATTATACTTCTGGTAGCTGGCATAACATTCATCCTTTCTGGGATTGTGGTTCTGATTCCAGTATCCTGGACTGGTAATCAGATAATCAGGGACTTCTACAATCCTCTTGTTCTTTCATCGCAGAAGAGAGAGCTGGGTGATGCTCTGTACATTGGCTGGACCACAGCATTGGTACTTATTGCTGGAGGGCTAATTCTTTGCTGTACATTCCGGAGCGGTGAAAAAGAAGTCAGATACAGCCTGCCTCCTAAATCGGTAACCAGTGCTCCACCGCCTAAGTCAGCAATCAGTGTTCCAATACGGAAGCCATCAAGCCTCTACTCCAAAAGCCAATATGTGTAGGAAGGACTACCTAGAGCTGGAGATCCCCTGTAGACAAAGTAGGACTTGCAAAGGACTGACTTTCTTTGGACTACATAATGGGAGAGTAAGAGTGAACCATTTGAGAATGTGTACAGTGGTCTTAACACAGGACTTGTGGTTTTGGGGAACAAATACCAAGAATCATGAGCTTATGGACATTTGCAGCTAACAGGAAAAAGGATTTTTTGTTTTTTTTTCTGCACCAGAATATTTCCTTTCAACTGCCATGCAAGTAACACCGGGTGTTGAAGGAGGATCACAGACTGAAGACAAAGTGACTTTAACTCAACTCTTGATCTTCGGTACAATTGTAAGCTCTGAGGGTAACCTACAAAATGAAGCCATCCCATGGGAATGGCCGTTGAACATCTGCGGTAGGGCAGGGCCCAAGCAGGTTTTCTGTATGTGCATTGTAAGGTAGCGTGAATTCTTATAACACTCATTATGCAATTTAATAATTAGCACTGCAGGGCACCCATTCCTGCAGCTGCCAATGTTCCCTATTTATAGCGTTTACTTTACACTTTTACTGTTTTCCCTGAAATGAATTGTTAGGAGCTTATCATTTTTCCTTCAAATTATACTTTAAAATGATTTTCTGAGCATTAGCTAAGCCAGCCTTTCTATAATTTTGTAGATTTTTGTAGAAGTAAAGAGTGATAATGGTCTAAATTTTTATTTCAACCCAAAACATCAGAGGAACACCAGGCCAAACCTTAGTGCTGCCTTTTGGTGACTTTGAATAAAAGACTTTTGTTGCCCCTTTGCCCATCCCAGCCGTAGACTTGCCATCCCCAAACCATTGAGTTCCCAGGGTAAAAAAAAAATCACACAGTTTTATTAGTAGGTGCTCTTGTGACTTGAAGGCAATATTATGAACGGCATAGTGGGGAGTTATTTTCAATTTCCTATATATTTTTTTTTATAATTGTATATAAAAATGCATTAGTATATACAGGCAGGGGCATTACTGCTGTTTAGATTATTATTGTAACACAGGCACACAATATACAATTTACTATTGTATTATAATATAATGCAAACACTTATAATTGGTTAATAACAATAAGTCTTCAGGTTCCAGGATACATTGGATTCAAACTCTGTCTGCAGTGAATTAGGCTGTAGCAAATGCTTTATATTGGAAACTACCCAAGACTTATAACCATTCCTATTTAACGGAGCCCTCGGGTGTTGCTGTATACAATGCTGTTTTGAAATATCTATACATCCAGTTAAGCTAAATAGTCAGTCTTCCTATATTAATGTAAATGTGTTGAAACTGTATAAATAAAGAATAATAAATAATAAAAACCCTTATAACCTCACAGTTTGAGAACAATTTCTCGTGGTCATAAAGATAACAGTTTTGCTACTGAAGCCTATGGAAAATCCTTCAGGGAAGGCAAGCGGTATGATAACTCTCTCTGGTTTGTAAGAAGGAATCTGTGCTTTTTCCAGTGTATTTTGGTAAAAATATTGAATCCACCCTTTACATTTTTGTAGGCACAGGGGGCAGCTATGGATCCGAGAGAGCTGCATGAGAAAGCTGCCCATTTCCTTCCCAGGCCAGCACAGCTAGCAAGGCGGAAGATGCCTTCAACGAGTTAGTTACTAAAATTTCTGGTTAAAAAAACCTTCAGTGTAGGGAATGAACCCCTGTGATATCAGCCGAGGGGAGGATTTGAAAAGCCACAAAGAGCACCTGATGCCTCCCCTGCTCCCTTCCTGGAGCCATTGGTTTTATTTCTCAATGAACTTTCAGCTCAGGAAGTGCCCTCAGTGTCACATTTTCATTGGGTGCCGGAGTGGGAAAAGTATTGTCTAAAGCAATGGCCCCCAAATAGTGGCTCAGGGGCAACATGTTGCTCACCAACCCTTTGGATGTTGCTCCCAGTGGCCTTATTCCCAGCAGCTTATTTTTGAATTCCTGGCTTGGAGGCAAGTTTGGTTGCATAAAAACCAGGTGCACTGCCAAAAAGGGCCTCCTGTAGGCTGCCAGTTAACATAGGGGCTACAAAATAGTGTTGCTCAGCAACTCTTTCTACATTTTATAGTGTCTCACAGGTATAAAAGGTTGGGGACCCCAATTCTAAAGTATACGGTCCCAATCCTAGTGATTTGGAAGGCCCAAGCTAAAGTAAGTTATGTTACAAATTGAGATGAGTGCTTATTTGTGAACCCATAAACCTCTGTTACTGGTGTTTTACACTTATTTTGTGTCCTATATATTCTCTGAGCCATAGTAGGATGACAGACACCCTATTTTTATGTATTTGTGCTCTTCATATAAGTTAATGGAGCTCTGGTCAAAAGTTGAAGCACAAATGGTCCAGATCTCAACCTGTAAATTCTGCACGGAGTGAATTACTGTAAATAGTATATAGCATGCTATGAATGTAGGCTGAGATACCTTGAAGGCACAAGGCAACACGCAGCTTGTTCATTGCAGATATAGCATGATACAGAGGGTTCTTCGTCCAGCATCTCTTGGAGACATAGGAACTTACCTCTGTCTATTATTATGGATTGTGAAAGAGTATTTAAGCTAATTAATTAATGAAAAAAAAAACTAAAGCTCTTGTTTATACCCAATCAGAAAAAGGGACAATGCCGTTTTTCTAGATTAAATAATTTTTTAATCTCTTTACCTAAGGGAATAAGGTTCATCCATAAGGGTGAACTTCAGGAAGGTATCACCATTTCTTTGAAGAGCAGGTACTCACTGAGCAAATCTACAGGCAGAATTCTTGGTTACTCTTATTGTTGCCTGTGGAAAGGAATTTTGGAGCGGTTAGTCGTTCGCGGTAGCAGAAATCTATTATGGGTGACATTAGCCTTATAAGGGAAGTAACTATGTTATGCCTGGGGCAAGTGTGGCCAGGGTCGGACTGGGGGGTGCAGGGCCCACCGGGGCTTCTGCCGGCCGCGCCTCCTAAACCCCCCCAGGGGCCCCCACCGGGCATCCTCCCTGAGCGCATTTAAATTAAACGTGTCAGGGGAGGAGTGGTCAGACTCAGGGAGCGCAGCAAGGGTCGGGTCTGGGCCGGGGCCCACCGGGATTTTTCCTGGTGTCCCGGCGGCCCAGTCCGACCCTGAGTGTGGCCTTAATAATATCAGTGTGCTGAGAAACTGTTCTAAGCAATAGAAGTACCTTGCCTGCAAAAGAGCGTTACATAGACTTAAAGAAGAAGCAAAGGCAAAGTCTATGGGGTGCCACACTCTTAGCTGATAGTTGGCCACAGTGTTGGACTATGGAAAGCAAGGCTATGTGGGGTAAGTTTTAGGGCAGGGAAAAGGGCCCCCAAGCTTTAAATACTGCCTGTGGGAAAAGAGCAGGGTCCAAAGAAGGGTCAGATTTGCCTAATGCCAGTGCCAGGGTTCCTATCATCTCTAAACCTGGCATTGACGTGCAGCCCATTAATGGAAGTCACTCAGGCATAAAAACATTAGGAAAAACACTAGTTCTGCTAATACATTCCCAGCGTAATGCTCAATTAACATTTAAAGTGATCCGAATATCACACATCAATCCTCTTTAGCCTGCCAAAGGTTTTATTCTCACGTTGCACCTTTTATGCAAAAATCTCCGGCAAAATGATCTAAAATGTGTAATGGTTTAATGCTTTTGGCTGTTCCCTGTCATAGCGGCGGGCAATGCGAGCCATTAGGAACAGAACCATAGTACAATCTAAATGTAAAGTAGCTGGAAGGCTTTTCAGTCTTTCCCACCTTCTCACACAGCAATAAAACATGAAATTATCCCATAAAGAGGTTGGAATGTACAAACAAAGGTCAGGCCAATAATGGGCTCCGGCACATTCGAGCCTTCACGTACAGAACCTGTTGAAGCATTAATGAACTTTCCAAGGCAGTGTTTCCCTGCTTCTGTGTAACAGTGTATATGTATCTCTCTTATTACTATATTCAGCTTGAAGCTTGAAGAGTTGCTGTACTTGGAACCATCAGAGTCAAAGAGCTAATGTTGAATACTACCAAATAGAATACTGTTTCAATAGGAGTTACATGTCTAAATAACTTTAAAGAGAATGAAAGTCAAAGTTTAAAGAAGAAGGAAAGTAAAACCTAACTAAGCTTTATCAGAAGGGTCTATAAAAATACAGCCATAAGCACTTACAGTAAGTCCTCTATCAAAAGAAACACTGGATTTCTTGTCTCTTTTTTTTGTAAACATGATGTTCCAGTGTCTGACTTCCTCTCTCAGAAACAGCCTTAATTCTTGCATCTTGTGCAGCTCTCTCCTCCTCTCTGCTCTGCTAAGAACTCCCTCCCCCCCTTAGGAATGTGTGATCTGAGCTATAACAGCTAGAGCTGGAGCAGGAAGCTACTTAAAATGGCAGCTGCTATCTTAAGCAAACTGAGGAAGCTTCTAAAGCTGTTTACTCAGGTATGGTAATGGTTTCTGCAGAATAAATATAGTGTTCTAGGTGGCACTAATGTGGCAAATCTATTGGCAGTAAAATGCCAAAATGACTTTCCTTCTCCTTTAACCAGGGGTCCCCTGTACTGGCCTATTCCTCCACTGGATTTCGCTCCTTCATACCACTGGGAAAAACTAATTCTTCTGGATGTAAGTAGTTCTGCTTCTCCATCACCCCCTTTAGGAAACCCACGACAAAGGCATAGACTCTTCATAGGACTGAGTCTTTGTTCAGTTGCCTAGTTCTTCATCGGGACATTTGGCCAATGGACTTGGGGTGAATTTTGTCAGCAACAAAGGCATAGACTCTTCACAGCACGGAGTCTGTTTTTGTCCAATTGTCAAATTCTGCATCATGAAATTTGGCCGGTGGACTGGGATAAAAGGTTGAACTTGATGGATGTGGAGGAGCTACTAAAATACAAACTCACAAGCTATAGAAACTAGAAGGAAACTAAAGGCCACTACCCTCCATGTAGGGTTGCCACCTGGTATTTTACCAGCCTAGCCAATAAAATACCAGCCAAGGCCGGGCCAGTGCTACAAATTTTAATGGTTAATTAGTAATTACTAGTCCTCTGTCCTGGACCACCCTGACCTGCCTCTGAAACACCCCCGCCTGGCTGTGGCTGGTGATGTCAATGACCCTCCGATGTCATTGACCTGCACTCTCGTAGACACGCCCCCATCCTGGCCAGTATTAGAAGCTACAAAAGGTGGAACCTTAGCTCTGTGTGCCATTCTGGCCCCTAAAGCCCCATGTGCCGATCTCTCCAACATGCCCCACTGGTTGGAAGCTCTTCGAATTAAAATGAGCATGAACTGAAGCACTCTCCCTCATTCCCAGCCTGCTGCCTACAGATACTCCTCCTTTTCCCCTCAATTTAAGTCCCGGTACAGCTGCACAGGGATTGGTTAGGATGCAAGTTTCTGTGTCTGTTTGGGAGCAGAATACTATCTGACCAATTGGCCAGCAGCCTGGATATTGTGAGATTTGGCCATGCATGCAGCATGCCAATAGCAACTAACCTTGAGCCCTTTGTATGGGCCAATGGCATTTAAGCGGAAATAAAAAGGAGCTGGGGGTCCTCTTGCTTTCATATCTACCAATACCCCATCTGCCTGCCAAGGAGAACCATTTGCAGAATATATTTTCCGGATGGACAGAGCAATAGGATTGCAGGATGGTCTGTAGACAGGGATGGCCAAGCAGCTTAATTGAAATAGCCAATCAGATCAGGACAAATTTAAAGATTCCTTAAATAGATTGGCTGGCCATGATTTTAGGTTGTGCATTAAATCAGATGCTAGATGCCCTATAGAGCATTTAATGAACAATTGGGCAGAAATTATTTATATAAAGCTGCTGTCTGGGCTCAGATGAGCGAGAGGGTTAGAGTGTTGGGTCAGTCTGATAGCATAGGGACCTGCGGGTTTAGTAACAGCTCAGACAGGTTGTGTGAAACCTGTATTTATATACAGATATATATAGATATGGCTTAGGTCTGACGCTGGTTTCTATGGGCCGGCTGCAGAATACAGAAACTTTGCAGTGAGCCCTGCAGCCGTACCTGCCTGTTATTGATGGTCATGTGTTGTGCTGAACTGGTTCCCCCATCTGATCGAGGGTGGGTCGGACATGGGTAGAAAAGTCACAAGCAGGGGAAAGGTTAGGGAGGTGCTGGTTGGGAAATTCCAAACCCGTAATACTGCTCTCCCCATTGTCTGCTTCACTTCCTCACTGCACCTCAACCCTGCGTTTTGCTTATTCAAATCCCATCAAGCACCAGTGCATTTCTTTACATACAGATCATTCAATACATGGGAGACAAGTTTTGGTCCTGTAAATAGTGGCACAGGAGAAACCATGACAATCTACCATACAATTACACCTCCTAGGGGAGGTAATGGGGGTTCATAATTGCAAATTACAATGTTATTATATTATATAGTTGCCAAGCTGGGTAAAAAGGTAAGAGCACCCAAAGCAACTTGGTGCCACCAATAAACACTCCCCCGACTCCCCACTCACCTGCTGATACACAGAACTGAATATACAGAAGACAGAAGAGGTATGTTCCAAGGGTCCTAATGCCCCCTACCCCCCACTATTGCACCCCAGGTTTATTTTTATAGTGCTGTCACATGCAATCTAACTACCCACCATGCACACAAACAGGTTAGTTTCATTGGGAGCTGCTGTATGTTTCTGGCAGATTCCAGACAAATTCAGGGAGAATGCACATAGTACCCAGGATGAAACCTGTAGGAACCCATAGGATTAATGTCTCCCTGTGAATTTAAATCCCTATGTTTCCTTATTCCTTGTTTACTAGGTAGATCTAATTTCCATAGCTCTATTTTGGGATTTATGGTTGGGCGTTAAAGCTTGTGCTGCTTCCTACTGACATCTAGTGAGGTGCACTGGAACTACAGAAGAAGCTACTGGGTGGTGCCCACAATGAACTGTGGGAGAAACATTATTGTTCTTCATATGGAAATGGGTGCTGCTCTGGTGCCATGATGTAATTAGATATGGGAATAAAGTATTGGAAAACATATAATTATATTCAACGTATATTTGGATTAAGGGTTGTTGTGTAATTTAAACATTAAATAAAACACTATACAATTGTTTTGGCACCAACATGGATTTATTCAGCTTTGTTAGATGTTTCGCTTTGTAAGGATCTGAGTAAAGGAGAAGGAACGTTAAAACCCCTTGGAGTGCCAAGTTGTTAGGAACCCCCAGTGATTCTAGTTGCTTACTTGCTCTCCTGGGATGGGGCTCCTCTTCTTCAAAAAGCCCACTAGCCCAGGCTTTGAAATGCTGTGCCGCCATCTTGTTCCGGTGTCCCAGGCATCTCCTGTGCCTACTGAAGGGGGGTACACAGGCAGCACAGAAACCATCATTGAAGTGACAATGGAACAGCATGGTGCGGCTAGTACTAGATCAGGGGTCTCAAACTCGCGGCCCGCGGGCCATTTGCGGCCCTCGGTACAATATTTTGTGGCCCGCACCAACGCCGAATAAATGGATCGCGATTTTTATTGCGATTCAAGGGATAATGCAAGGCACGGCGGGCGGGAGCTGCTGATTGCGGAAATGACGTTATGCCATCATAACAGTTATTATGGGAAGACGTTAGCAGCTAATTGTGCACACAGAACGTCTTCCCATAATAACTGTTATGATGGCATTACGTCATTTCCGCAATCAGCAGCTCACGACTTTTTTTTGTGAAATCCCTTATGTGGCCCAGCCTCATCCTGACTTTGCCTCCTGCGGCCCCCAGGTAAATTGAGTTTGAGCCCCCTGTACTAGGTGATCATTGTAGCATGTAAAAACTAGAGTTACTGAGGCTACCTAACAACCCACCTTGTGATTTTACCTTTCTACACTATAGAACAGGAAAAAAACCCTATGTAACGCAACCGGAAAAGCAAAAAAAAAAATTAGAGAATATGACCAAGAAAATAGTTGACATTGTGTAATATGCTGTTTTAAGTAGATTTTGTTATAGAGAATGGATATTTATATCAGACCCACTGCTACAGCCTCCCCTTTGTAAGGTAATTTGTCACATTTAAGATGATTTTAGTTGATGCCTGTGATCTTTTTGAAGGTATCTACTTATCCTCCCATTACATTTGCTGAATTTCCATTTACATGAAATATCCTAGAGACTGAGCCTTGCCCACCGGCTTTTATAGCACAACCAGCTCTGGTTCTGGATTTAAATCTTCTACTGCCGGACTGTCCCACTGAAGGCCCACGGGTATGGTTGCCACCTGGCGGTGTTTCCCAAGCCTAGCGGGTAAAATAGCAACCAAGGCTGGAGCCGATATTACAAATTTATCTCCAATGTATTTGCCCGTAAATCTGTAATGCAATAAAATCCGCCCCTGGCCTGTCTCCAATCTGGCCCTTTATCCCTAGCATTCCTCCTAGCATTCATACTCACTGAACACAGCTTCACAATAAATCCCCTCTTGATTGACCTGCCCCCTTATGGTCCCTCCCCCAGGTGGCAACCCTACTTGTGGGCAGGATGTGGCCCTCCAAAGATTTTCGTGCCCCCGTTTTGAGCCTTAATTGGACAGCGCTGTTCTACTGAAATGCTATTCTATATACTTTTTCTAAAAATATGTGCTTCCTCTCTCCACCTCCTAGTAAATCCTTTCATTCTCCACCAATAGTGATGAGTGATTTTTTTTGCCAGGCGTGCATGGGCGTCCGCAGAAAATTTTCCAAGGGGGGGCAAGTAAGCTAGCATCATCCTGCAACAGATAAATATATATATATATTTTTTTTTTTTTGCAGGATGATACTAGGGGAGGCTAAATATGGCCCATACACAGACTGACCTACAGCTAATGTGACACTTAGTGGATTCACTGCTGACGTAAAAAGTTAACCTCCCAACTACCTCTTGCCGTTCCCACTGACTCCCAGGGATACTGTACAAAAGTGCGGGTGGGGGTGCTTTTTTTTTTTACCCTAAAATGTTTAGTATGTAAAAGTATTCATACGTGCACTTCTGTTAGGGGATCTGCAAACATTTGTGTTTGGGATCAGTTAGCTTAAAGGGGTAGTTCGCATTCGAATTCACTTTTATTTTTAATGGTTTTTCAGTTATTTAGCTTTTTGTTCAGCAGCTCTCCATTTGGTATTTCAGCAGCTATCTGGTTGCTAGGGTCTTATTTACCCTAGCAACCAGGTAGTGATTTAAACAAGAGATGGGAATATGAATAGTTAAGGGGCCTACTTGGAAAAATAAGTAATACAAAATTATAATAATAATACAATATTTTTTGGCCCCCATTTGAAATCTGTATAGAGGCAGAAGAGAAAGGCAAATTATTCAAAAAAATTAATTAGGAAGACCAATTGCAAAGTTGCTAGGAATAGGCCATTTTATAACATACTAAAGGTTAACTTAAAAGTGAACCACCCCTTTAGATGTGTTTATGTTAGTTTTATAGCAAGAAAGGCAGTGGGTACTGACTCCCCATTATATACAGTGAGACGCAGTCCGTATTTACAAACCCAGCACATTATATGCCATGAGGAGCAGTGGGTACTGATGGCAGATATTCAGGCCCTGGCACTATAACACTGGCACTGATACACAGCATTGGCTCCACTGTAACTTACTATAAATGAACAAAACAATGACAAAAAAAAAAAAAAAAAATAGTAAGTGCAAAAAACAACAACACATTTATAAACTCACAATGAGCTTTTTCAGAGGGAAAGAGTTAACTTACCCTCCATGTGTTAGGGTAGGGGATAGATTATAAATTGAACAATTTAATGTCAGCTAGTGATTCTTTAGAACTGTATAGTACCTGTGTATAGTACCTGGGTATAGTACCTGTGTATAGTACCTGTGTATAGTGCCTGGGTATAGTGCCTGGGTATAGTGCCTGGGTATAGTGCCTGGGTATAGTACCTGTGTATAGTACCTGTGTATAGTACCTGTGTATAGTGCCTGTGTATAGTGCCTGGGTATAGTGCCTGGGTATAGTGCCTGGGTATAGTGCCTGGGTATAGTGCCTGTGTATAGTACCTGTGTATAGTACCTGTGTATAGTGCCTGTGTATAGTGCCTGTGTATAGTGCCTGGGTATAGTGCCTGGGTATAGTGCCTGGGTATAGTGCCTGGGTATAGTGCCTGTGTATAGTGCCTGGGTATAGTGCCTGGGTATAGTGCCTGGGTATAGTGCCTGTGTATAGTACCTGTGTATAGTGCCTGTGTATAGTGCCTGTGTATAGTGCCTGTGTATAGTGCCTGGGTATAGTGCCTGGGTATAGTGCCTGTGTATAGTACCTGTGTATAGTACCTGTGTATAGTACCTGTGTATAGTACCTGTGTATAGTGCCTGGGTATAGTGCCTGGGTATAGTGCCTGGGTATAGTGCCTGGGTATAGTACCTGTGTATAGTACCTGTGTATAGTACCTGTGGGATGAAAACTGCAGCAAAAGTTGAGAGTTGGTTCTTAGGTAAAGTTACAGCTGCAGATTCATCTTTTCAGTCTTTATTTCTGTTTCCAGTTTGCAAAATCTCCCGATCCCTGTGTGCATCTGTGCTCTGATTGGTCAATTTTACTGTCTGTCAAGGAAGCTGTGCTCTGATTGGTGAATCCACAAGAAGAAAGATCCAATCGGAGCACAGCAAAAACGGGCTTGAGGGGAAAGTGCAGAAACGGAGTAAGGTTTTTGTTTTTTTGCTACTTTTCCAGGGGGGGGCAAGTGCCCCCTCTTGCCCCCTTCTGTGGACGCCCATGCAGGCGTGGATTTACAGCAAAATTCCATATTTCGCAATTGATGATTCTTTTGTGAAACCACAGAAAAAATTGGAGCATAAAAAATGATGAGAAAGATGAAAAAATACTCTAAGCTGTCCTTATATGCTCCATGTTTCTATTCCTTTCATTACCCATTACTTTCCTGGTGGCTGGATAACTCTTGGGACTGATCTATGGTCAAAAGTGCCAGTAGCAACCAATCAGGTCTTTGCTTTCATTTTCCAGCTTGCAGCAGGCTGTTCTAATTGCTGATTGGCTGCTATTGGCAACTGCATTAGCCCCTTTCTCTGCTTAGTGATGAGCGAATCTGTTCCGTTTCGCTTCGCCGAAAAATTCGCAAATCTTTCAAAAGATCCGCGAAACGGCGAAAAATTCGCGAAACGGCAAAAATGGCGTGCGACAAAAAAAATTGTCGCGCGCTGTTATTGTTTTGTCGCACGGCTATTGTTTCGTCGCACGCGGATATTGTTTCGTCGCCCCCGAACAATTGAAATTTTTTAAAAAATTTGCGAATCTTTCCAAAGATTTGCATAACAGCAAAAAAGTCTCGAAAAGGCCAAAATATCGAACTTCAAAAAAAATTGTTGCGCACATAATTTTTTTGACGCGCCGCAGCAATTTTTGGATGCGCATGTCAAAAAATGACGCAACCATTTATCTTGCCGAGCAGCGTTGTTTTGAAGCGCAACATTTTTTTACGCGGGCGACAATTTTTTGTTGCTCAGCGGATATTACCACAGCAAATTTTTTCGGGCATTTCGCAAAAAAATCCGCCAATGGCGAAAATTGCTGCCTGCCGAAAAATTTTGCCTATCATTAATTGTTATGACTGATTCTATATCCAAAACCCATTTTGGTGGGCAAAGGGGGGTCCTGCTCAAATAGTATTCTGCCCAAATAGTGCAAAATCAGCATTTTAGTACAGGTATGGGACCCCTTATCTGGAAACCTGTTATCCAGAAAGCTCCAAATTACAGAAAGACTATCTCCCATAGACTCCATTTTAATCAAATAATTCTAATTTTTAAAAATGATTTCCTTTTTCTCTGTAATAATAAAACAGTACCTGTACTTGATCCCAACTAAGATATAATTACCCCTTATTGGGGGCAGAACAGCCCTATTGGGTTTATTTAATGGTTAAATGATTCCCTTTTCTCTGTAATAATAAAACAGTACCTGTACTTGATCCCAACTAAGATATAATTACCCCTTATTGGGGGCAGAACAGCCCTATTGGGTTTATTTCATGGTTAAATGATTCCCTTTTCTCTGTAATAATAAAACAGTACCTGTACTTGATCCCAACTAAGATATAATTACCCCTTATTGGGGGCAGAACAGCCCTATTGGGTTTATTTAATGGTTAAATGATTCCCTTTTCTCTGTAATAATAAAACAGTACCTGTACTTGATCCCAACTAAGATATAATTACCCCTTATTGGGGCAGAACAGCCCTATTGGGTTTATTTAATGGTTAAATGATTCCCTTTTCTCTGTAATAATAAAACAGTACCTGTACTTGATCCCAACTAAGATATAATTACCCCTTATTGGGGCAGAACAGCCCTATTGGGTTTATTCAATATTCAAATGATTTTTAATAAACGTAAGGTATGGAGATCCAAATTACGGAAAGATCCCTTATCTGGAAGACCCCAGGTCCCGAGCATTCTGGATAACAGGTCCCATACCTGTACAAGCCATAAATGGATGAACCACTAGAGGGAGCTGTAATAATGCCTGCGCTAAAGCAGGAGCATTTTCCCTCTCAGCCCAGACACTTGCTGCTGTCAGGGTTATATATATTATATGATACGAGAGACAGATCTTGGGCAAGTCTAATTGGATACACCTTGGAAATTCAAGGCTGCAGAAAAATGTTGAAAAGTTGTAAAAACGTCAAATCACATGAGGAGCGGAGCGGCGGCTCAGCCGGCATCTCACGGATAATTCATGTACCAGTTTGGGAGCTTGGCCGGATCTGCTGGGGGAAACGCACAAAGTCAGCTATTTTGGGCAACTTCAAAATGTTAATATTTGACAAGGCGTGCAACTTGGCTCCTCTGTGTAATTGCTGATCCGGTGGGTCCGCCCTGGCAGGCTTCCCGCTCCTTATTAGCATGCTTTCTCTGCAAACGCTACACCATGCTTGGATGTGAGCTTAAAGGACAAATACGCCTTTATTTTGTATTTTCTCTATAAATTTGCCTTATGGATCTAATATTTCCCTCCCATTGTTAAGTGTTACTAGCTCACCTTGCAGCTTGATTTGTACCTAAATTGTCTTGGGCTGGCAACAATCCGAGCAATCACCCCCATAACCCTCCTGTGGTGTTACCATTCGTTTTACAAGCTCTCAACAGGGGGTGTGGTCTACTGGTTAAGAGCAAAATTCAGCAGGAACAGCTCCTTATTTAGCTCACAGACTGTACAGAGAGATACCATAAAAGTATGGCAGTATATGTATTCCCCTGTACTAAGCACAATTCAGCAGGAACAGCCCCCTAAGTTTGCTCATAGCCTGTAAAGAGAGATATCATAGAACTATGACAGCATAGGGATTCCCCTGTACTAAACACAATTCAGCAGGAACAGCCCCCTAAGTTTGCTCATAGCCTGTACAGAGAGATCCCATAAAACTATGGCAGCATAGGGATTCCCCTGTACTAAGCACAATTCAGCAGG
Source organism: Xenopus tropicalis (assembly GCF_000004195.4). Classification (NCBI taxonomy): domain Eukaryota; kingdom Metazoa; phylum Chordata; class Amphibia; order Anura; family Pipidae; genus Xenopus; species Xenopus tropicalis. Next base: position 16,008,235 of record NC_030678.2, read on the forward strand.
AACAGCCCCCTAAGTTTGCTCATAGCCTGTACAGAGAGATCCCATAAAACTATGGCACATAGGGATTCCCCTGTACTAAGCACAATTCAGCAGGAACAGCCCACTAAGTTTGCTCATAGCCTGTACAAAGAGATCCCATAAAACTATGGCAGCATAGGGATTCCCCTGTACTAAGCACAATTCAGCAGGAACAGCCCCCTAAGTTTGCTCATAGCCTGTACAGAGAGATACCATAAAACTATGGCAGCATAGGGATTCCCTTGTACTAAGCACAATTCAGCAGGAACAGCCCCCTAAGTTTGCCCATAGCCTGTACAGAGAGATCCCATAAAACTATGGCAGCATAGAAATCTGTTTACTAAGTACAGTCGAACAGGAACAGCCCCTAAACACAACTCAACAGCCTCCCAAATTTGCTTATAGGACAATCGTAAAACGATGCTAACAAAAAATTCCCCGTGAGGCAAATATATTTGTATCAATTTGATATAAAGGTTTATAGGTTTCTGATCAGGGTGAGTTTATAAGACAGGGCCTAAACCCCCTTTTCCCATGAGCCTCTAGAATCAAATTCCTAGCAGATAAATGCACAAAGCACATTATATTGTGTAAATGCTTTTTCCGTAAGTACAACAGGGATGCCAACCTGGGGCCCTCCAGCTGTTACAGTCCCCCTGCATCCCATGTAAGTGTAAGGGCTACCTGGGCCCATTGCGGCTGTAATATAACCAGCCATCGAGCCATTAGCAGTTTTCACACGCCGTATGCGGCTGCCAAACCGACATGTCTGACACATTATGAGCGGAAAACTCATTTCACTTGCCCTTAGTTTGTGCAGCGCCTCTCGGAGCGTTTGGCCAATAAGTCAGATGCTGCTCTGGGCTCTGACAGACGGCGGGATTTGCTACGCAGGCGGGTGATTGCCAGGGCTCCTTCCCAAGAGGTTACGCAGCAGCTGTGGCCCTCAGCACCGTGGCCTTGGGAGTCACAGCACATATGGACTAAAGAAAAAAAATATTCAAAACTTTTATTAAAAGAAGCGATGCTAGCGTTCTCTGATAAGGCATTTCCATGGCAACAGAAATAAGATTAATTCTATGACTTATCGGCTAGTTTTTTTGCCTAATATGCGCTCGTGTTGAATCAGATTAAAAGCAACAAGATTTATGTTTCCACAAAGTTACAGAACAGATAAAGCAGATTTCCAATGTAACGCTGATTCTAAGGGCAACAGCATTCCGCCTCTGATGATACAATTTAGCGTTGAAAATATTTAATTCAAAGACCATAAAAGTGAATAGGCGGGGTCTCAAAGGGGAACTAAAGGCTTCTAAAAAATGTTTTAAAAATTTTTTTTTTAAAATTTTTATATGACAGCAGGGTCAGACTGGGCCACTGGGACACCGGGAAAAATCCCGGTGGGCCCCGGTGCTAGTGGGCCCCCGTGGCCCAGACCTGACCCTTTCTGGCACTCCCCCTGCCCGACTGTTCCTCCCCTGACACGTTAAATTTACACACACTCAGGGGAGGACGTCGGATGGGGGACCCTGCGGGGGGTTAGAGGGCACGGCCGGTGGGGGCACTCCCCTGGCACCCCCCAGGCCAACCCTGTATGACAGTGTGGAACCCATTGCCGCACCCAAGGCACCCTAAGAGAGTGGCAACTGAGAAAAAGTTGGGCAGGGGCTGATGGCAAAAAACGGGCGTAACTACAGAGGAAGCAGACCCTGTGGCTGCAGGGGGGGGGGGCATAAGGTATAGGGGGGCAAATAAGGTATGGGGGGCCCATGAAGCCCTAATTAATAAGCAACTTAAACATATATTGGTAGTGATGAGCAAATTTTTTCGGCAAACATGGATTTGCAGCAAATTTCCACATTTCACCTTTGGCGAATTGCTTTGCGAAACTTCCGTAAAATCTTGCTGCAAAAATTCTGGGTCGCGTAGAAAAAAAGACACAGTCACGGAAAATTAGGCACAGTCGTGGCAAAAAAGGCCCAGTTATGTAAAAAAGGCGCAATCGTGTCAAAATAGGCGCGGTTGCATTTAAAAAGAGGCGCAGTCGCATCAAAACAGATGAACGCCACCGGCATTTGCTAATTATTTGCCTTTTGCTCATTTTTCCATAGTTTTTAGAATTTTTCACTATTTTGGGACATTTTTGGGGCCCAGTAACATCTAGTTAAGCCACTGGCAAAAAGAACAACCCCCATATGTAATAAAAGGCAGTAAGTTTACCTAGGGGCAGTAACCCATAGCAACCAAGAAGATGTGTGCTTTTAAACAGGTGACCAGTAAATTCTATCTGCTGATTGGCTGCTATGGGTTATTGCTCCTAGGCAAACTTAGTGCCTTTTATTACATAACCCCATTACAAACCACCCCCCAATGGGTTCCCAAGGAATAATCACCATTGTTACAATTTTAACAGTACTCTCATATCACTTATGTCTTTCCTTTAGGTTTTTGGTAAAATAAATGTAAATATCCATCTTTCCAGGCAGGATCATATTAATATATGGGTGAAAGATGTTGGGGTGTATGTATTAATTGCTACTGCAGCTGCACCCTAACTCTGGAATAAATACGGCTGAATGGCACCTACTGCCAGAACCTTGGCCAGGAATGAATTCTGCAACAGCAGGAGAGTTACAGGTTGGCTACAGTTTAACTCCAATAAAAATATGAATAATAATTCATTAATGTGGACTTTACATTAAACCATAAACCATTTAGAATTCATGACTAAATAAACCTTGAGCTTATTTATTTTTTTTAAAATAAATTTATATATAAAATCTGCTTGAACACCTGGTCATTTTACTGAGTCAGGGATATTTTCACTTCATGTGGTGACAGCTACAGCCTACAGTAATCTAACTTTTGAAATAGTTACTTGGCAAAGGCATCAGTGCAGGCAAGTAGGACATAGCTCAAATAATTTAATAGGTACCCTAAAATTTGCTTTTCTTTATTTTCTCAACTTACCCCCTGGAAGGCACTATGACTTAAAATAGTAGGTATAGTAGGGAGAGAATTTTATTAATATATATATATATATATATAGTAGGGAGAGATGGTGCCTATTGTAGCAGTGGGGGGATAATAGCCTCTGGGAAGGGACTGGGGCTGTGGGATAGCAGGTATAGTAGGGAGAGATGGTGCCTATAGTAGCAGTGGGGGGATAATAGCCTCTGGGAAGGGACTGGGGCTGTGGGATAGCAGGTATAGTAGGGAGAGATGGTGCCTATAGTAGCAGTGGGGGGATAATAGCCTCTGGGAAGGGACTGGGGCTGTGGGATAGCAGGTATAGTAGGGAGAGATGGTGCCTATAGTAGCAGTGGGGGGATAATAGCCTCTGGGAAGGGACTGGGGCTGTGGGATAGCAGGTATAGTAGGGAGAGATGGTGCCTATAGTAGCAGTGGGGGGATAATAGCCTCTGGGAAGGGACTGGGGCTGTGGGATAGCAGGTATAGTAGGGAGAGATGGTGCCTATAGTAGCAGTGGGGGGATAATAGCCTCTGGGAAGGGACTGGGGCTGTGGGATAGCAGGTATAGTAGGGAGAGATGGTGCCTATAGTAGCAGTGGGGGATAATAGCCTCTGGGAAGGGACTGGGGCTGTGGGATAGCAGGTATAGTAGGGAGAGATGGTGCCTATAGTAGCAGTGGGGGGATAATAGCCTCTGGGAAGGGACTGGGGCTGTGGGATAGCAGGTATAGTAGGGAGAGATGGTGCCTATAGTAGCAGTGGGATAATAGCCTCTGGGAAGGGACTGTGGCTGTGGGATAGCAGGTATAGTAGGGAGAGATGGTGCCTATAGTAGCAGTGGGATAATAGCCTCTGGAAGGGACTGGGGCTGTGGGATAGCAGGTATAGTAGGGAGAGATGGTACTATAGTATCAGTGGGGGGATAATAGCCTCTGGGAAGGGACTGTGGCTGTGGGATAGCAGGTATAGTAGGGAGAGATGGTACCTATAGTAACAGTGGGGGGATAATAGCCTCTGGGAAGGGACTGGGGCTGTGGGATAGCAGGTATAGTAGGGAGAGATGGTGCCTATAGTAGCAGTGGGGGATAATAGCCTCTGGGAAGGGACTGTGGCTGTGGGATAGCAGGTATAGTAGGGAGAGATGGTACCTATAGTATCAGTGGGGGGATAATAGCCTCTGGGAAGGGACTGTGGCTGTGGGATAGCAGGTATAGTAGGGAGAGATGGTACCTATAGTAACAGTGGGGGGATAATAGCCTCTGGGAAGGGACTGGGGCTGTGGGATAGCAGGTATAGTAGGGAGAGATGGTACCTATAGTATCAGTGGGGGGATAATAGCCTCTGGGAAGGGACTGGGGCTGTGGATAGCAGGTATAGTAGGGAGAGATGGTGCCTATAGTAGCAGTGGGGGGATAATAGCCTCTGGGAAGGGACTGGGGCTGTGGGATAGCAGGTATAGTAGGGAGAGATGGTGCCTATAGTAGCAGTGGGGGGATAATAGCCTCTGGGAAGGGACTGGGGCTGTGGGATAGCAGGTATAGTAGGGAGAGATGGTGCCTATAGTAGCAGAGGGGGGATAATAGCAGTATCGGACTGGGACCCCAGGGGCCCACCAGAGAACCTTAGGCCCTAGGCCCACTCTCCAAACTATTTTTCCTCCTTTCCTCACCCAACCTTCTCCTAGTCCCTTTTATTTACATGCTAGTATCTATTCTTCCATCTATTTCCCCTCTCTCTTCCCATTCAGAAATAGGGAATAACCATGAAACAGGCCATATGGTCAGGAGAAGGAGGAGGGCCCACTGACACCTGGGCCCACCGGAGGTTGTCCTGGTATCCTGGTGGGCCAGTCCGACACTGGATAATAGCCTCTGGGAAGGGACTGGGGCTTTGGGATAGCACAACCTGTGGCTTTTTATCACACATAGATAGATTGATAGATTCTAACTGTTGGCATGGTCTGAGTTGTACTAACATAATGAATAAAGGGTCACCAGTTCCTACTTTTTATAACACAATCACCCTACTTACTCGCTAGTGCTGTACATGGCTAGTTGGCTGTGCGTCAGGTATTTAAGACCAATTAAAACCTCACTGCACTTTTCATGAGGAATTATTCAGACTCAGTAGCACTGCTTTCTGCCCTGCACGTGTAGACTGCAGTAATTATCCAATAACTCCTTAAATTGACAGTATAAAATGATCTGCTGTGGGTTTTTTTCATTCCTTAGCGTACACACACTCATTAACAGAGCTAATTAATTTATATGTAGCCTAGTACAAAGTAGCACAACATTTGGGCGTGCTCATATTATATTTTCATTATAGTTTCATGAACCAGTCACAGCGAATTGGACAAACCAGAAAGAGGTAACGTCCGTAGGGAGTGTGGCCGTAACCATGTTCTGACAATGCGCCAGATTCAGTTTAATGAGAAAACATTATTTTATGGATAATCCTGTGAAAACGCATCTGTGAGATTCAGAGAGAAACTACTAATTCGGTTCTAGTTTGTTCCCATAGACTTCAATAGAGTCTTCATATGAAGAACAGTGAGATAAGTTTTTCACATTGAATTGCATCTGGTCAGGGTTGGACTGGGCCGCCAGGAAACCGGGAAAAAACCTGGTGGGCCACGGCGACCCAGACCTCCAGTGTTCCCGCAGGCAACGGTGTTCCTCCCCATACGTGTTAAATTTACGCCCACTCAGGGGAGGAGTCAGGAGCTATTTGGTTGCTAGGGTCCAAATTACCTTAGCAACCAGGGAGTGGTTTGAATGAGGGACTGGGATATGAATAGGAGAGGGGCTGAATAGAAAGATAAGTAATAAAAGTAACAATAACAATAAAATTGTAATCTCACAGAACAATAGTGTTTTGGCTGCCGGGGTCAGTGACCCCCATTTGAAAGATGGAAAAAGACAGAAGGGAAATAATTTGGAATGTATAGAAAATGAATAATGAAGACCAGTTGAAAAGTTGCTTAGAATTGGTCATACTATAACATATGAAGGGGCAGATTTATCAAAATGTGAGATTAGGGTTTGCCAAAAAAATGTACCCACATTCTATTGATTCCTATAGGATTTATCAATGGGTTATATTTAGAGTTCACCAAAAATCCCATAGGAATGAATAGAAAGTGGGTGAATTTTTCTGCTGCAAACTCTGATCTCATATTTTGATAAATTTGTCCTTAAAAGTTAACCTAAAGGTCAACAAGGGGTCTTAGGGCAAAGACACACAGAGCTACTTAGTAGCAACTACTTGTCACGGCTACTAAACACCAGAAAATCCCCTGCCAATACTGAGAATTGCCTCTGCTAAACACACGTAGAGACAATTATCAGTAAATGATCAGCATTGTCTATTTTAGTGGCTACGACAAGTAGCTGCTACTAGTAGCTCCGTGTGTCTTCACCCTTAACCATTTTTTACCATTGATACCATTTAACAATTAATATTTTGCCTCAGTGTTAAAAGTTATTTAAAGAGGTGGAGCAATTCCATTTGTTTTCACTGATTATTTTTATTTAATTCTATTTGTAGGTCCTACTGTGTTCAGACCATAGCAAAACTCATAATTACTTCAGAGTCAGTGCTGTGAAATGCACATTGTAAACAGACTGTCTATTAAATGTTTAGGGAGTGTCCCCATGAGGAGAAGACAGTTGTTTGTAATGGGATGCTTACCGTGGGAGTCATGGCAATTAGAGAATATACTGTATGAATGGCCTGGTAGCATCTCGTATGATACCTGAATTAGTGACTCGGAAGTATCATGTAGGATCTGAATATGCTTAAAGAGGCTTTAGTGTTGAGACAACACGGTTTAGAGAGTGGTTAAACATGAGTAACAGAGACACGGCACAGTGCAGGACCAAGATAAAAGAGAAGTAAAGTGATGTAACAGGTCTATACCCAAATATTTTCGTACGACCACGATGCGATCTGAAATTTTCGTATCTAATAAATCAGCCCCCAAGTGTGTTATATTCCATATCAATATAAAATATATATACAGTACCTCCAGGTGCCAGTGGTCTCACCAGTTGGAAGTTGTGTGCTTAATTGATGGTAAAAGATTTCTCACAATTGGCAGCAGGTGACTACAAAAATAATGCTCATCAACATCCTTTATATCTCTGACTTGAATCATGGGGTAGTACAGCCTGCCTCCTGGTGACCCATCTCCATCACTAGGCGAAGCCCACAGAAGTGAATTGCTACAGGATCTAGCTAATCCTGAGCCTAACTACTTGGGTACCTACAATGGCAGCAGGGGTACCGCAGGAAACTAATCTCCACTCATCTCCTTGTGGAGCCTCAGGCTGCTCACTAGCTTCTTGTTAACCTGTCTTTCACTCTTAGGGGTATATTTATCATCCTGTGTAAAAAGTGAAGAATTATCGGTGATGTTGCCCAGGGCAACCAGTCAGGAATTAGATTTCAACAGTTAGAAAACCAAAGCATCTGATTGGCTGCTATGAGCAACATCACTGATAATGTTTTACTTCACTTTTTACATAGCATGATAAATATACCCCTTAGAGTGAACTATGACAAAATCTGACCTGACACTTCCTATCTCCTATACTGGGCCTATCTCTGCCCAGGCCCTCTGAAGCTTCTCCTGTGAGTAGTGGCACCCAAAAGAGGTAGAACTAAAGGTGCCCAAAGGTGAGGGGTAAGGGATCATGTCGCTCGGTGGAAGTGACATCACATACATGATGTAGGAGTATGATGTAAGCTGAGGTATTTAGATGCAGAAACCACACATAAGTTTAGGAACTCACGTGGAAATGGAACCAAATGCTCAAGCCCAAGATACAAGCATTAATAAATCAGCCCTTAAATCTACAGTACAGAAAAGTGTGGGGGTGGAGGTTTGGTGGGGATATGTCATTTATAATAATAATAAATAATAAAATCATGTTCTTGGGACTCTTCCGGCCCATTGATGACATGTTGTTAGTATGAGTTGCTGCATATCTGAGATGTAGCGCTCATGTTGGCTCTCAGATCAGGGAATTTCTGGATACAGTTGGCACTACCCAGCTATCCGGAAGCAATCATTCACCTGTATTACTGCCAGTCAAGTTTAGTATGAGTTTCCTTGAATTATGATAATGAAGATAAAGTATGTATATATGAACCTCACACACAGGTATTATGAATATGTCCCACACATTTTTACGTGATTAGATTTTTCCTTATTACTGTACACAAAGATACAGAGTTGGATTAAAATCAGAGTTTAGACTTTGTTTCTATTGTCACACATTGTCTCCACTGTTCTATTACTCTTAAAGTCCCCATACACTATAAGATCCGCTCGCTTGGCGATGTCGCCAAGCGAGCGGATCTTCACCCGATATCCCCACCTACGGGTGGGCAATATCGGGTAGCAAGTATCTAGGGCTAAACGATCGGATTACATTTGCGGCCATGGGGCAGGCGGTTCGGGGACCGCATCAACAAGCTGATGCGGTCCCCGATCCGACTGGATTTTCTAACCTGGCCAATCGAGATCTGGCCAATTTCAGGCCAGGCCGCTCGGTTCTGCCCATACACGGGCCGATTAGGGACCAATATCGGCAGCTATAATCGGCCCGTGTATGGGGACCTTTAGTGGGAAATGTCCAAAACCTGCTGTGCTGCGTCCTGTTGAGGATAAAAGAAAACGCCTGTCACCAATGACTTACTGGAGGATATACAGTATATATGCTGCGGAGAAAAAACATCTTGTGAGGCATTATCTAAAAGACTGTGATGTAGAACAGCTAATGGAATGTCTCATTCAGCAGTTATTTCTACTGAGGTATAAATCCATCCACAAGTCTTAATTGGCTTGGCCCAAAAATACAAGGGGATTGTGGGTATACGTAATACATAGTAAATATACAAGATGTTCTACATGAAAAGTGACTTAACCCAAAAATACAAGAGGGTTGTGGGAGCACTCCAAGGATAATAAATGTAAAGTTAATAGTTTAGCTCAGATCTTTTATTAGCCCCATAAGAAAATTATACAGTGGAATTAAATTATTGTGTTTCTCAGCAATTATACAGGTATATGCAAGCAGTTCTGCTTAAAAAATAACCCAAAAATACATGGGGATTGTGGGAGCACACCAAGGATAATATACGTAGAGTTAATATACAAGATGTTCTACGTAAAATTGATTTTACCCAAAAATACAAGGGGATTGTGGGAGCACACCAAGGATAATATACGTAGAGTTAATATACAAGATGTTCTACGTAAAATTGATTTTACCCCAAAATACAAGGGGATTGTGGGAGCAATTTGTAATTTAAGCTGTGACTAGTACACATTTGTCCTAGCAGTCAGGAAGTAATATGATCAACAAAGTGGAAGATAAATAGTAGAGGCACTATATAGATATATAAGCAGTAATAGCTATGCAGCCTAGCCCACTGTAGCTACTGAGTCTGTTGTATGTATTGCTACACCCACTGTTCATTTATAGATTTAAAACAGCTGTATTATGGGTCTTAAAGACAGGCTGGGGGTTGTTCCCAACTTGGAGCCCCAACTAGAACGCCTTTGGTTAAGAACACTGCTCTAAACACTGCCACATGTATGTATATATCTGTTTTGTTTTCAATAGTCTATATCCCCCCTATATTATAGTGCATGTATAGTTTGGCTGGTTATGCCTCCAATAATGTACTGCCACAGCCCTAATAATGTTACTCATGCCCCTACTTGTTTTATAATGGTTTTATTAACACAATAAGAGCCCAGTGGGAGATGATAAGAAACTTGAGGCCAGCCTTCCACTTAAGCAAGGATACAGCTGCAAGCTGAGCCATTAATAACTTTACAGAAGCTTGGGAAAAAAATCAGTTAGTTAAAACCAAATAATAAATTAATATATAATAGCCCTTTAAAGGTTATGCACCTTAATATAACCACAGAACCCCTCAGTGACTGCTAATATCCTTATCATTTACAGTAGGGGGTACAGTATCCCTTATAATACATGAGTGATACTCAGAGTTCCCTGTATAACTCAGCCTGCAGCCTTGTGCCTTTATATGGGCACAGAACCCCTCAGTGACTGCTAATATCCTTATCATTTACAGTAGGGGGTACAGTATCCCTTATAATACATGAGTGATACTCAGAGTTCCCTGTATAACTCAGCCTGCAGCCTTGTGCCTTTATATGGGCACAGAACCCCTCAGTGACTGCTAATATCCTTATCATTTACAGTAGGGGGTACATTATCCCTTATAATACATGAGTGATACTCAGAGTTCCCTGTATAACTCAGCCTGCAGCCTTGTGCCTTTATATGGGCACAGAACCCCTCAGTGACTGCTAATATCCTTATCATTTACAGTAGGGGGTACATTATCCCTTATAATACATGAGTGATACTCAGAGTTCCCTGTATAACTCAGCCTGCAGCCTTGTGCCTTTATATGGGCACAGAACCCCTCAGTGACTGCTAATATCCTTATCATTTACAGTAGGGGGTACATTATCCCTTATAATACATGAGTGATACTCAGAGTTCCCTGTATAACTCAGCCTGCAGCCTTGTGCCTTTATATGGGCACATAACCCCTCAGTGGCTGCTAATATCCTTATCATTTACAGTAGGGGGTACATTATCCCTTATAATACATGAGTGATACTCAGAGTTCCCTGTATAACTCAGCCTGCAGCCTTGTGCCTTTATAGTGTTATAAAACTTCTCAATGACTTTCTTATATCCTTACATTTTACGGTAGGGAGTATATTAGTGATGAGTGGGTCAGATGTTTTTCAACCCAAACCAGACCCTAACCCACTGCTTCCCAACCCTCCCCCAAACCAGCCTGATGTCCTTTTCTACTTAATGTACCGCACCTAACCCAACTCCCCTCCAATGATTCATATCTGGGTTGGGATCAGGCACCATAGGGGAGGGGTCAGCGCTTTTTTATCACCAAAAAATAGAAGCCCTGCTTGAAGTTTCATCCAACCACCCAACCAAACCTGCACCTTGGACTCACCTTCTTTGTCTAAACCCATGAAAACCAGTAGTACACCCATAGGTTTGACAGGTTTCAGGTCAACCCACCTATCACTAGAGTACATTTGCCAATCTCAGTTTATTATTATGAGCCATATTTATGACCTAATTTTATACAAATGCGCATGGAATATAATGACTTTGACCAGCTCAAGAAAACATTTATATGTCACATTTGAAATCTTGTTAAAGCATAAAAATCATTGCGGATATATTCATTGATAGTGATGGGCGAAAAGTTTCGCCAGGCATGGATTCGCGGTGAATTTCCGCATTTCGCCATTGGCGGATTGTTTCGTGAAACGGATGAAAAATTTCGCTGCGGAAAAATTCACCGCACATCCAAAAATTGTCGCCGGCGTCAAAAAATAATGGCCGCGGGTGACAAAACAATAGCCGCGCGACAAAATAATAGCCACGGGCGATGAAACAATAGCCGTGCGACAAAACAATAGCCACGGGCGACAAAACAATAGCCGCGGGCGACGAAACAATAGCCGCGCGACAAAATAATAGCTGCGGACGACGAAACAATAGCCGTGCGACAAAATAATAGCCACGTGCGACTAAATAATAGCCGCGTGCGACTAAATAATAGCCGCGTGCGACTAAATAATAGCCGCGTGCGACTAAATAATAGCCGCGTGCGACTAAATAATAGCCGCGTGCGACTAAATAATAGCCGTGTGCGACTAAATAATAGCCGTGTGACAAAACAATAGCCGTGGGCAACGAAACAATAGCCGCGCGACAAAATAATAGCCGCGGGCGAAGAAACAATAGCCGCGCAACAAAATAATAGGCGCGAGCGACAATTTTTTTTGTCGCACGACATTTTCACCGTTTTGCGAATTTTTCGCCGTTTCGCGGATCTTTTGAAAGATTCGCGAATTTTCCGGCGAAGCGAAGCGGAACAGATTCGCTCATCATTATTCATTGATATAACAAAACTTGAATAAGAACAAACGTTTTTCAATGTATTTTAATCCAGAAAAAGCACTCTTTATGTTGGCATATCAGTGAATACAGACTGCATTGAAATGCAATGAACCAACACAAAAGGTAGAGGGGGGGGGGGCGATTGTTTAATGAGTGCAATAGCATTTGCTAAATTATCCATCCATGGATGCATTTCTACCTGGAAGAGCAGTCAATGACCCTTTCTCTGAGAAATTGACTCAAAACTGATGTTATGTTGAAGATAGAACTCCCAGACACAATGACCCAATGGCGCTCACATTTATATAACACAAATGGAGCAGGATAATTGTTCTGAAGAAATAAACTCAGCAGTTACTGATTCCATTAATATCCCATGTTTTAGGCTCTATCCAGAAATATTTATGTCAGAAGTTCCTTGTAAATGAAAAAAAGAATTTTTAGAATGAATCTAAATGACTTTACAATGTCAGGTTCACTGCCAACACAAACAATCTGCTCAAATGTTAAAACATGAACTCAATTCATTGTTTTTGCCCCGCGGCGAAGCAAAAAGCACATAAATGTCAATCACAGAATTAATGGCTATTGTGTAGTAACACAATGGGCATTTCATCTCCATGGTAAGTAGGTCATTGGCATAAATATTGTAACTGCATTACCATACTGTTTTGCCAGATACAATCCAATAAGAAAAACTCATCGTTTATCTCATGAAAACTCAATAGACGTCTATGGGAACATTTGAGATTGAATTAGGAGATGCACTTTGGCTCTTCAGTAGAAGAAGAAATTTGGGAAAAACGGAACTGATCAGCTTTTCTCATTGAATTGAATCAGACCCAAAGTTTTCCCATTAATTGGAATCTATGAGAAAAATCGAATTCAATTTCAGATTTCCCCATAGACTTTGAGTTGCCAAGCCAGATTCAATTCCATGAGAAAAACGTACCTCCTAATTTAAATACAAAGTTACACATAGGGGCACATATACTAATCCACGAACATCCGAAAAGCGTCCGAATGCATTTTTTTCGTAATGATTGGTATTTTGCAATTTTTTTCCGGAAATTGTCGCAACTTTTTTGTAGCGTTACGACTTGAGCGAATTGTTGCAACTTTTTCGTAGCCTTTGCGCCGAGTACGAAAGTTTGAAAGTTTCGGATTCATTCAAGCTTCAGTATCGAGACTTTCCTTGGCCGGGTTGGAGCTGCAGAGTGCCATTGAGCCCTATGGGAGACTTTCCTTGGGCCGGGTTGGAGCTGCAGAGTGCCATTGAGCCCTATGGGAGACTTTCCTTGGGCCGGGTTGGAGCTGCAGAGTGCCATTGAGCCCTATGGGAGACTTTCCTTGGCCGGGTTGGAGCTGCAGAGTGCCATTGAGCGCTATGGGAGACTTTCCTTGGGCCGGGTTGGAGCTGCAGAGTGCCATTGAGCCCTATGGGAGACTTTCCTTGGGCCGGGTTGGAGCTGCAGAGTGCCATTGAGCCCTAAGGGAGGCTTTCCTTGGGTCGGGTTGGAGCTGCAGAGTGCCATTGAGCCCTATGGGAGACTTTCCTTGGGCCGGGTTGGAGCTGCAGAGTGCCATTGAGCCCTATGGGAGACTTTCCTTGGGCCGGGTTGGAACTGCAGAGTGCCATTGAGCCCTATGGGAGACTTTCCTTGGGCCGGGTTGGAGCTGCAGAGTGCCATTGAGCCCTATGGGAGACTTTCCTTGGGCCGGGTTGGAGCTGCAGAGTGCCATTGAGCCCTATGGGAGACTTTCCTTGGGCTGGGTTGGAGCTGCAGAGTGCCATTGAGCCCTATGGGAGGCTTTCCTTGGGCCGGGTTGGAGCTGCAGAGTGCCATTGAGCCCTATGGGAGACTTTCCTTGGGCCGGGTTAGAGCTGCAGAGTGCCATTGAGCCCTAAGGGAGGCTTTCCTTGGGCCGGGTTGGAGCTGCAGAGTGCCATTGAGCCCTATGGGAGACTTTCCATGGGCCGGGTTGGAGCTGCAGAGTGCCATTGAGCCCTATGGGAGACTTTCCTTGGGCCGGGTTGGAGCTGCAGAGTGCCATTGAGCCCTATGGGAGGCTTTCCTTGGGCCGGGTTGGAGCTGCAGAGTGCCATTGAGCCCTATGGGAGACTTTCCTTGGGCCGGGTTGGAGCTGCAGAGTGCCATTGAGCCCTATGGGAGGCTTTCCTTGGGCCGGGTTGGAGCTGCAGAGTGCCATTGAGCCCTATGGGAGACTTTCCTTGGGCTGGGTTGGAGCTGCAGAGTGCCATTGAGCCCTATGGGAGACTTTCCTTGGGCTGGGTTGGAGCTGCAGAGTGCCATTGAGCCCTATGGGAGACTTTCCTTGGGCCGGGTTGGAGCTGCAGAGTGCCATTGAGCCCTATGGGAGACTTTCCTTGGGCTGGGTTGGAGCTGCAGAGTGCCATTGAGCCCTATGGGAGACTTTCCTTGGGCCGGGTTGGAGCTGCAGAGTGCCATTGAGTCCTATGGGAGGCTTTCCTTGGGCCAGGTTGGAGCTGCAGGGTGCCATTGAGCCCTATGGGAGACTTTCCTTGGGCTGGGTTGGAGCTGCAGAGTGCCATTGAGCCCTATGGGAGACTTTCCTTGGGCCGGGTTGGAGCTGCAGAGTGCCATTGAGTCCTATGGGAGGCTTTCCTTGGGCCGGGTTGGAGCAGCAGAGTACCATTGAGCCCTATGGGAGATGTCAATGCGAAAAAATCGCGACTTTTCGCGCAAGTCGTAACGGTTACGAAAAAGTTGCGACTTTTCGCGCAAGTCGTAATGGTTCAGAAAAAGTCGCGACAATTTCAGAAAAATCGTAATCGTAACATTTTCCAATCGGAATTTTTCCAATTCGGATTTGTGGGTTAGTAAATGTGCCCCATAGACTCCTATTAAGTTGAGTTGCCACATAACTCCCATTGAGTTTCTATTTACGCCCATATGAGAAAGACTTCTCTCTTTGCTTAATTCCGTATTGTCCTATATAACAGTCTGGAATTGAATGAGAAAAACTTCTCACTATTTATGACATGAAAAAATCTGTTGAATTCTATCAGAAAAGAACTGTAAGTGAATTAGGAGGAACGTTTTATTCTTCTACAAGAATCTTGCCCATAAATTTTCAGATCAATAAGAAAATGTTATTTTATAATTCAGCATGTAAAAACTTGTGGGTGAGATTCAATATGAGGAGAAAAAAAATGTTTCTTCCAATCCAGTTACAGTTTTTTCCCTTAGACTTCAATAGAGTTTTCATGTAATAACCAGTGAGAAAAGCTTTTCTCATTTAATAGCATCTGGCTCAATTGGAAAATCTGGAATTGAAATTTGAAAATCAGATAAACTCAGTGTGGGACTGGCCCCCCAGGATACCAGGGAAACTCCCGGTGGGCCCAGGTGTCAGTGGGCCCTCCTGCTCCTGACCATTTGGCTGGTTTCATGGTCATTCCCTATTTCTGAATGGGAAGAAAGAGGAGAAATAGATGGAAGAATAGATGCTAGCATGGAAATAAAAGATACTAGGAGAAGAAAGATGTTGGGTGAGGAAAGGAAGAAAAATAGTTTGGAAAGCGGGCCCAGGGTCTAAGGCTTTCTGGTGGGCCCCGGGTTCTCAGTCCGACACTGGATAAGCTTTTCAAATTCAAAAATCAAATTGAATCTGGCTCTTAATACCTAATGTCCGGTAGACTTCATGAGATAAACTTGTGGGCCAGATTCATTTCAGTGAGAAAAAGTTATCTCAAGGTTTATCACATGAAAACATATGGACAAGATTCAATTTGAGGAGTTCCATTCAGTTCCGTTTTTCCCACAGACTTCAATAGAGTTTTCACTTGTTAAACCCTGAGATAAGTTTTTCTGAATTGAATTGCATCTCATATTGAATCTCGTCCATCAGTTTTCACATGATAAACATTTTTCTCATGAATTGAATCTGGCCCAAACCTTTCTCATGGAGGTAAATCTGGGCTTACATATATCCCTGTATTCCCGGGGCTATAAGAAAGCTTTTATTATGCAATTGAATCTGTACATGATACACCATAAAATAACATTTTCTGAACAGACTGAATCTGGTCCACCATTCAATGCTATAAGGGTACTCTATATCCACACTGGCAATAGGGATGTATGTATGTATGTATAACTTTATTTATAAAGCGCCACAAGGGTACGCAGCGCTGTACAATCTTACAATATACACAATTACACACAGGGAGGACAAGTGTTATAATAAATAAATACAATAAATAAGTATAAATACACAGGGAGTAAGTGCCATGAGGTATGAGACACAGTAGGAAGGAGCTCCCTGCCCCATAGAGCTTAAATCTAAGTAGTTGGGTAACAAATCGTTCACAAAGGATTTGGGGTTCGGCCAGATCCTAAAGTAGTGGATTCGGTGCATCGCTAATTGGCAACGAGAAAGTTTTTATTACTTCCAATTACTTGTATATCTGCACTCATGGAATTGCCTATTGGCACAAACCGTTTCAATTAAAATGAAACTCTAAATAATTTTGATGGCCAATAACGAGCAAATGGCTCATCTACTCTTCATTAATGTATTCTCTAGGTACCCTCTAGTTAATTGAAACTGTTTCGGATCTATAATACTTTCTAACAAGAACAAATGCAGAAACATAACGTGATACACAGCCTGAAGGAGATGCTTTTTGAACTGCAATAAACTACTGGTGATTCTCCTATGGAATTCTAGGGCTCACACAGCATATTTACCCATGTTAATATCAGCTATACAATTCTTTTAAATACACTATCTAGTAGAATTAAGTCTAAAACAACTGGACTTTTCTGAGTTTTTCCTTGAAAACATTTCACCACTCATCCAAGTGGCATTTAAACCTTTGATGGTAGTACAGTCACAGACATCCAATCATAATGGTTCCATTGAACTTGTTCAGTTAGCTGTTGGCTGAAAATGACAGGTGTAAGAAGGTATGATCCAATCACAATGGTACCATGATTCTCATTGATGCATGGGTTAATCCTTCAAAGTACATGCCTTGACATGTGAACTGTTGTGAAACCGCTGGGGTAAGGATGTCAAAGCGGCATTGTATGTGGTTGACAAGCGGTGTCGCAGGCCCCCTCCTCTGTTCAGGGATGGTTTTTCCAGGCTGGCATAAATGGCCTCTTTCAAACCATCTATCCTCTTGGTCCAAAATATGCACGTCCTCAAAAGAGTGACCTTTTTCTTTGAGGTGTAGATAGACCGCTGAGTCTTGTCCTGAGGAGTTCGCCTGCCTATGTTGGGCCATTCTCTTACAGAGAGGTTGTTTTGTCTCCCCAATGTATAAGTCAGAGCACTCTTAACTACACTGGACTGTATAGACCACATTACTTTTCAATACAGATCTCCTGGGGCATTTGTATTGTGTTCATAGTTACCAACCCGCTACAAGAAATATAAAGAGCAAAGAAAATAAACAAGAAATAGGCAATACAACAATTAGATTTAATATCAGAATGGGAATAATCTGCTAAAAGAGAAATGTCATAAAAATCACTATCCTTTTATACATTTCCAAATATGGACTTGCAAGTAGTGATGAGCGAATCTGTCCCGTTTGCTTCTCCATAAAATTCGCGAAACGGCAATAAAATTCGCAAAACAGCAAAAAATTTGCAAAACGCATTTGTCGCGCAATTTTTTTGTCGCCCAAGTCTTTCTTGTCACCTGTGTCTATTTTTGTCGCCTGTGTCTAGTTTTTTTGTCAGCCGTGCGTTTTTGATGGGACCATGCCTTTTTTTGACACGACTGCGCCTTTTTTTACATGACCGCGCCCTTTTCTGATGCGACCGCACCCAATTTGATGCACAACAAAAAAAATTCAGTGCAACAAATTTTTTTCATGAAACCATTCGCCAATGTCAAAATGCAGAAA
Organism: Xenopus tropicalis; assembly: GCF_000004195.4. Lineage (NCBI taxonomy): Eukaryota > Metazoa > Chordata > Amphibia > Anura > Pipidae > Xenopus > Xenopus tropicalis. Next base: position 16,026,121 of record NC_030678.2, read on the forward strand.
TTCGCTGCGAATCCATGCCTGCTGAAAAAATTCGCTCATCACTACTTACAAGTTTTTAAAAGTGTGGAAAATTTATTTTTTTTTACACTCTTTTCCTTCTCTGGCTTCTGGACATTTGGAAGATGATTCATTTTCCAATAGGACAATGATCTTAAACATGAATGAGGGCTATGACTGGACTATTGCATCTATGGCTGGAGGATGAGGCCTCTTAAGTTCTTTTTCCCTTTAGAAAGGGAAAAGATAAAACCCTATAACATAACGAGACCCTATGGTAAAAGAGAACCATATAGTAATACAATTATGTGCACAACATTATATAATAAAAAACAGGGACACTCTGCATTGGGCAGGGCTATAAGAAAATGGCACAAACCAGAAAGAACAAGAGATCAGGGTTAGTGTGTATGGCTGCATGCAGTATATAGTCATGGCTACCAAACAGTGGGAATAAAAAAAACAACTGATGCAAATGGGGCAAATGGTGGCACTCAGGGTAATAAAATAAGTTTCAATAGCATATAACATATACAACTAAAAATGCACAGCTCTCTCCTTTGACTGAAAATTTTACTAATTCTTCCCTAGGCATGAAGGCATTATAAAGCTCTTTGGTAACAAAGGAATCCATGGCCAACCCACATGACGTCCATAATGATGGGATTGCAAGTTACGTGATATATACAAACAGGCATTTTACTGCATTATACTGGTACACAGTTTAACACCATACATATGATTGTTGCTATGGGTTACTAGACCTGAGCAAACTGAAATTCATTGTATATGTGTCTGTGCAAAGCTAATGTTTGTAATGCCAGAGGGTATTCTTGTCAATCAAGTATATGTATTGGAAATTCATTGTTCCTTGAAGTTGTATTAATATTCTACCAAACAGGGATATAAAAATGTCTGAATAAAACTGGCGTTATTGGCAATGACAAGAAATATCCCCCCAAGAACCAGACACAGGTACATTCAGCATATGCAAGACATTAGTTATTCACTATCTATTGATGGAAAGAAACAATTGTTTTCTGTATGGTAATGTGTGCTAACTGTATATAAATATACCTATATACAATAGATAGGCTTGTACTGGCTTGAAACTATTAGTGTTGCCCTGTTGTCCATATAGAAACAGTGAATTGTACAAAAGCACATTCCTTGGAAGTGGTACTGTCAATGTTGTACTTAGACCCCTGCAAAAAAAAAAAAATTTCGGAGGGTTTTGGCACGTGACGTAAGCCTTCCCTGCTTATTCTCTGGTAGGACAGAGGTGTGGTTTTTCTAAAGCTATAGAGCAGAGGTGGCCAGACTTTGTCCATCGGCGATCTACTGTTGACTCCTCCCCCAAGAGGCAGTGTACGTACGCAAAGCAGTGTACGTACCCATTCATGCCGCACTTCTGCATCTCCTAGCATCGTCGCGGTCCACTAGGAATCCACGGGCAAATGACTAGTGGACTACGATCGACGTTTTCGCCACCCCTGCTATAGAGGAAGCAGACCTTGCGGTTCGGTCCCCCGGACCCCCCCCATCCCCGTAGGGTCTGCTTCCTCTATAGTTACACCACTGGGTAATGTATTGCCAATAGGAGCACAGTATTTAGAAGAAGCGGGACAGATGCAATGGCACAAATATAGCAGTATGCTTGGATAAGTAGCTTTAATGAATAGGGTCAATAAACATAATATTTGTGTCTATTTTAGTCTGAGCTGTTTAGTTACATTACCCACAGAATTACATTGACTCCAGAGAGCTACAAACTACTCTTCGTTGTATCAAAGATTACATAGTAAGCTATGTAATCTAACATTAGACATACTGTATATACTCGAGTATAAGCCTAGTTTTTCAGCACCCAAAATGTGCTGAAAAAGGTCACCCTCGGCTTATACTCGAGTTGGGTGCCATGGGTCCCTCCAGACTAGCACCCTCTCTTTTGATTTGATATTATGGATGGATATTATGTTGTGTTTTTTTAAAAAATGCAATATTGTTGCTGTATAATGACCTGATAAATAAAAATGCCTTTTTAATTATAGTACCTCCCTGAAATATTTTTTCTGGTGTGCAGGGTTTAGTTGAGGGTTTGTTGGTATATATAATCCTCTTATGGGGGGATTTTGGAAACCCTAGCACCTGGATTTTTGTATATATCTATATATATTTCTTTTGGATTTTCTTTAAAGGGCAAGTGTACCTTAAACACGGAGTGCCCTCCACTATACTAAATTTTATAGATAGAATCTAATAAGCCAGACCACTGACAAACATACAGTTCTCTTTGGTTACACTGAGCAACGACAACAAAAAATGTGTAATTGACAGCACGGGTCAGTCAGAAGTAGCACAAAAGCTTAAGCACTGCAAAGGCAACTGAAGCTCCCATATCACTTACATCCCATCCGTTCATACAGAGAAAATGTCTTCAAAACCTCACTAATACCAAAAGGTTTGAAGGTTTCATTTGACCTGATTATGTGCAAGAACTGTGCAAATCTTTAATACTAATAAATATTGGTATTTACCACCTGGGGTTGTTGCTATAGTGACTATAGCTGCTCTTGCTTGATCGGTAGTTCAGAGGATTTTATTTGTGACTCCCACGGGTTTTCCTGGGGCGACACAATTGTTTTGCGAAACTTCGAAAAATGTGTTGCTTGTCAAAAAAATGTTGTGGTCGTGTAGAAAAAGTAGAAAAGTCCACACTGTTGGAATTGTGGATAAAGACATGCAAATTACTCATCATGGTACTTTTTTTTACTTTAATTGCAACTAAATGACCAACATACTCATAGCAATATCAAACGATGATTTGTATATAGTGCAATAGAAACTGTGAGTGATAAAAATGAAGGTTGGCACAGCTATTTATACAGTAGACAGTCTGAAGTTGACAAAGTGCATGTAGAATATTATTACAATGACCTTGCTATGATGGAACTTAACATCTAATGGTGAGACAAGGCTTAGTTATTTATAGGTCTTCTCCTTCTCTATAGTCACATGTTATTGTATGGTTTCTGGGATAAACATTCTAACACACATTACAAACCAGCAATGGTCACAAGGGATTGGTGCCACATCTCTTAAGGGTTCTTTTTATTGGCCTTTGGGTGACTGTTGTCTGTGTGTGTGCTCAGTTTGTGTTTGTGGGTTATCATTTCATCTGTACTAGCCTGGGGCCAGTTGGGCCTCTTGTTTATCTGATCAGTTTTTAGCCTAGTAGGGCAGATATTAGGTATTTGGGAATGTGTCCCACTTGGTATCTTCTATCTTGGTAGAAGAGTTCAGTAGAGCAGTGATCCCCATCCAGTAGCTCAGGGGCAACATGTTGCTCCCCAACCCCTTGGATGTTGCTCCCAGTGGCCTCAAAGCAGGGGCTTATTTTTGAATTCCTGACTTGGGGGCAAGTTTTGGAAGCACACAGGCACCAGTCCACATGGGTCTACCAAATAGCCAATCACAGGCCTTATTTGGCATCCCCAAAGAACTTTTTTCATGCTTGTGTGGCTCACCAATACTTTTTCCATCTAAGTATGGCAAGAGAAACCAGTATGTATAGGAGCACAAGCATTTCCTGGATGTATCAAAACATGACTAAGCCAATGAAATTCCAGTGCAGCTGAGCAAGTCTCCGCATGTCAGATTATAGGATTCCTCATACTGAGCCATAAACTGGAGGCATGTATTTTTTTTATAATCTAAAGTACCCTAGTTAAAATGCTTGTCTTTTTATGATATTGTAATAAAACATGAGATTAAACTGCTGTCGGGTATAATTGACGTTTTTTATTTCAAAGGTTCCTGAAGAAAGCAGTAAATATGTGTATTTCCCCTTATGAATCCAGGTGACCAACCTGTTGCCATGTAATTATGAGCAAACCTCAATGAAGAACTAGGAATTTGTTGAAAGTGTATGTAGATGCTCCGAAGCTTTAACACTGTGACCCACTTTGAATGGTTTCATCTACAGAGGAATTTTAAAGGAGCAGTCTCTGTTGGACAGCCTTGCGCTTCTTACCTTCATATTCAGAAGCAGTTATGGGTGATTGTCAATTAAATAGATTAGGGGACAGCAGTACCTCCTTACTGGTCTGGACTAACCACCAAATTGCATCATCTTTGACATTACTTAATAAATCAAGAATACATACAGTATAGAACATCCAGCTGTCACTCAAGTTCAGATTCTTCCTAGTCTACACACATCTATGGATCATGTTAAGGCTAAAGGTGGCCATACATGGGCCAATCTAACTGCCGATATTGTTCCTTTAGACCAATTTGGAAGCTTATTGGCCTGCTTATGGACACTAATGACGGGCCGGCCCAACCAACATCTGGCCTCAATTCGGGCAGATCTTATTTGGGCAGACTTGTTTTTTTGTCGGATCGGGGACCACATTTGCTTGTTGATGCAGTCCTTGAACCGACAGACGCCTATACCCACCGTTCTAATTCGATTGTTTGGCCCCAGGGCCTTTAGACCGATTTGGCAGCTTATCGGCCCGTTTATGGGCCTGCCCGACCGACATCTGGCCTCAAATCGGGCAGATCTTTATTGGGCAGGCTTGTTTTTTTGTCGGATTCGGAACTGCATCGATGCAGTCCTTGAACTGACAGGCACCTATACCTGCCATTCTAATTCGATCATTTGCTCATACAGGTATCGGACCCCTTATCCGGAAACCCGTTATCCAGAAAGCTCCGAATTACGGAATGCCCGTCTCCCATAGACTCCATTTTAATCAAATAATTCAGAATTTTAAAACTGATTTCCTTTTTCTATGTAGAAATAAAACAGTACCTGTAATTGATTCCAAATAAGATATAATTAATCCTTATTGGATGCAAAACAATTCTATTGGGTTTAATTAATGTTTTATTGATTTTTTAGTAGACTTAAGGTATTGAGATCCAAATTACGGAAAGACCCCTTATCCGGAATACCCTTGGTCCTGAGCATTCTGGATAATGGGTCCTATACCTGTACTTTGAGACCAATTTGGCAGCTTATTGGCCCAAGTATGGACACTAATGATGGGCCTGCTCGACCAATATCTGGCCTCAAATCGGGCAGATCTCCATCGGGCAAGTTTGATTTTTTATCAGATCAGGGGCCATATCAGCTCGTGAACCGACGAGTGCCTATACCCGGCGTTCTAATTCGATCGTTTGGCCCCGGGGCCAAACAACCTAATTAGCCTGATATCACCCACCCCTAGGGTGGGGATATCGGGAGAAGATCCGCTCACTTGGCGACCTTGCCAAGCAAGTAGATTTTACCGTGTATGACTACCTTTACCCATACTGGGTAGCACTTCCACCCCTCTGTCTGCTCTGCCTGACATATCATCATCATCATCATTTCTCTATATAGCACCAGCACACAGCACAGTGCTTTACATTCATTTCTAACTAACAGGGACCTTACAATAATTTAACAAACAAGGGTTTACAGAGTAGCAATAGGATCTGAGTATCTAACGTATCCAATACTATGGAGAATATTTATCCACTAAACCTACTTTACATCTCTCAAAGACTTTGCTGTTGCCAACATGTACAACAAATATTAAATGTAGAATAATGTGAGGATTATTAGAGATAATAAGTGACAAAGGGCTGCACTTCTCACTCCTGCTGATGCCAAAGCTTTTTGAAGTCATAAGATCAGCATTTCTTGAAGGACTTTATAACAATCAAGACTTGAAGGTAAAATGGCTGCAATGTTATGGCGCTGTAATTAAATACTAACCTGCCTGAATGATTTGGACAGATTGTACATCAAGTCCATTATTTTTAAAGGATATTGCAAAGCAATACATCTTTATATCTTTGAAGGAATAAGAACATTTTGCAGGTGATTCTCAGAGGAGATTACTGGTTAATCTAAAAAATAGTGAACAAATATACAAAGTAGACAATTAATGCATTTTAAGTACTAAGGGTCGCCCCCTGGGATCATAGGAGTCACAGTGCACACAAACAAGCCAAGGCACACATACATGCTAGGCCCCATCAGCCAATGAATGGACATAGTTCTGCCTTTTACTCTCACACTACTTCCTGTTACAGTTAGAGCTGCATTACTTCCTGTCAGCTGATCTCTGAGGGAGCACCCAGCCCATCACTAAATGGCGGCTCAATGGAAAGGATGTAAAAGGGCAATATTTACTGATATATATATTCCAGTTTGGCAAGACTCATTAATGGGGGTATAGTTTTCCTTTAATTTTATTCCCTATATAACTCACTCAGCCACCCCAGACAGCTTTTGACCCACACTTATGGTGCCAACTCCTCCAACTGATATTTTATCCAGGCTCAGGCAGATATCAATCAGTTTAGGATTAGGATTTGCATGGGTTCTCTATAAAATCCATTTATTGGAGAGAGGGTCAATTGATTGGTTTAACCTAATTTGGTCCATCACCTCATAGGCCAAATCAAGAACAGATCCGCTCCTTTGGTGACAATAAAAATCTGCCAAACTAGCAGATTTTTATTGTATTTTTTTTACAATTCTGTTTCTTCGGATTAGATCATGATGATGCAATTAGGTGATACCACATGGAACTAACGAGAGGGGCTCCATATAGAATTTCCTACAGCAATGGAATCATTGTTTACAAAAAGGCTAATAAATAATGACATAACGGGTTAAGAATTTCAATGAATGTTTAGTGAAGACTCTTTCATTGATATACAATGATTAATGTTTAGTGCACTTATTTAATTGATATACATAACTCCACAGGGATGACTGACACCCTAAGAGAGTTCTTAAAGGAGAAGGAAAGGTAAAAAGTAAGTAAGCTTTATCAGAAAGGTCTATGTAAATACAGCCATAAGCACTTACAGAAATGCTGCACTGAGTCCTCTGTCAAAAGAAACACAGGATTTCTTGTCTTTTTTTTTTGTAAACATGATGTTCCAGTGTCTGACTTCCTCTCTCAGAAACATCCTTAATTCCTGGGGCAAGAGTCTGCACAGCTCTCTCCTCTCTCCCGCTCCCCACTAGAATGCTAAGAACTCGCTCCCCCCCTCCCTTAGGAATGTGTGATTTGTGCTATAATGCCTAGACTGCAGGCAGGAAGCTACTTAAAATGGCAGCTGCTGTCTTAAAGGAAAAGTAACACTATTTTTAACTAAAAAATCTATTCTACCCTCCCCCAATAATTGCCCTATCCTGAAAACCATTTGTTATTTTGAATGCTTTAGTAGAAAATACCTGTAAAAAAACGGTCATTTGAACAAAGGCAATATGGCGATGAAGGGAAAAAGTTTCAGGGGAAGCGTCCACTATGCGGCGATCGATTGATCAAGCCTAGCCTTCCTTCTGTATAGGAAGGAGTCAGGCTAGGCTCGACAATCGATCGCCGATAGTTGATGCATCTTCTGATACTCTCCCCGGCATCGCCGTATTGCCTTTGTTCAAATGACTTTTTTACAGGTTTTTTACAGGTATTTTCTACTAAAGCATTCAAAATAACAAATGGTTTTAAGGATAGGGCAATTATTGGGGGAGGGTAGAATAGATTTTTTAGTTAAAATTTTTTAGTGTTACTGAGAAAGCTTCTAAAGATGTTTACTCAGTTATGGTAATGGTTTCTGCAGAATAAATATACTGTTCTAGGTGGCACTAATGTGGTGAATCTATTGGCAGTAAAATGCCAAAATGACTTTCCTTCTCCTTTAAAGAGTGTCCTAATACACTATACTATATTGACAAAATACATATTTGTTCTGCAATACCAAGCAGCAATAATAGTCAGTATAGGTACATAAATATATATATATATATTATTATTATATAGCTACAATTATATTGTTGGTTACTATATATTTCCTGAATAATGTTACAGGATTTTCTATAATGTTTCTATGATATTCTGCATAGGATACATTAGTCTTAATGTAAAAAATCTGCTTGCTCCCCTGCATGCAACATCTTTTTATACATGTAAACATATTATATACTGTATACCACAGTGCAAACCTGTTTCAACATATTAGAAATTGTTCTGTTTTGGCACTACAATTATTTTCTGCACACATCTCCTCCAGCATCAGAACTGATTATAACTCATTATAAACTCATAATGTTGCCAACACCCAACAGTGCATATATTTTTGGTAGGAATTATAGACTTCTAGATTTATGAACCTACATGAAAAATAGGTTTGGTGCATGTTGGTTGAAGTAGATACAGGTATGGGATCCCTTATCCGGAAACCCGTTATCCAGAAAGCTACGAATTACGGAAAGCCCGTCTCCCATAGACTCCATTTTAATGAAATAATTAATTGATTTTCTTTTTCTCTGTAATAATAAAACAGTACCTGTACTTGATCCCAACTAAGATATAATTACCCCTTATTGGGGCAGAACAGCCCTATTGGGTTTATTTAATGGTTAAATGATTCCCTTTTCTCTGTAATAATAAAACAGTACCTGTACTTGATCCCAACTAAGATATAATTACCCCTTATTGGGGGCAGAACAGTCCTATTGGGTTTATTTAATGGTTAAATGATTCCCTTTTCTCTGTAATAATAAAACAGTACCTGTACTTGATCCCAACTAAGATATAATTACCCCTTATTGGGGGCAGAACAGCCCTATAGGGTTTATTTAATGGTTAAATGATTCCCTTTTCTCTGTAATAATAAAACAGTACCTGTACTTGATCCCAACTAAGATATAATTACCCCTTATTGGGGGCAGAACAGCCCTATTGGGTTTATTTAATGGTTAAATGATTCCCTTTTCTCTGTAATAATAAAACAGTACCTGTATTTGATCCCAACTAAGATATAATTACCCCTTATTGGGGGCAGAACAGCCCTATTGGGTTTATTTAATGGCTAAATGATTCCCTTTTCTCTGTAATAATAAAACAGTACCTGTACTTGATCCCAACTAAGATATAATTACCCCTTATTGGGGGCAGAACAATCCTATTGGGTTTATTAATGTTCTACTGATTTTTTAGTAGACTTAAGGTATGGAGACCCCTTATCCGTAATACCCTTGGTCCCGAGCATTCCCATACCTGTACTAGCATGCAACTGATATATGGAATAAATATTAGATATTTATGATGGATGCGCCAGTGTTTTGGAATGTTTTGAAATGTGAATAAGTCTCCAGCTAAATCAACTTATATTAAAGTAAGGAAACACAAAACACATGATCTGTCAGATGACTCCCTAATTACTAGGATCGTTTAATTAATCGTTCATTACAGGCAGTAATTATCCTGACTGATGGTCCTGGCTGACTGGGCAGGCAACACACAGATGCAAATGATAAATACAAGCATCTATAACATTCAAAAACTCTATTTAGCTAAGCAAGCAGTTTGCAACCAAAGTGCTTGTGCAGCAATTTAGCTGAGGACACAAGTGAGTTAACCCATTCATTAATAGTAAACATTTCTGCTGAGATGATAAGCAAATGGAAGCTGTGTACTTGATGTATTTCACACAGGGCTTTCATTGTACTGATCTCTCAACTCATATGCAGTGGTTCATAGTTACCTATCTAACTAAAGGTGCCCATACACATTCAAATCCACTCGCTGGGGCGATATTGGGGGAATCCAGGCTAATTCGATCCCATGGGGCCAAACGATCGAATTATAACGACGGATATAGGCAAAGTCGGTCCGGGGACCGCATAAACGAGCCAATACGGTCCCCGATTCGACCGATTTCAGGCCAGATGACAGGCAGGTCCGCCAGTAGTCCCCATACATGGGCCGATTAGCTGCCGGGTCGGTCTATGCACATGCGCGCCAAAGCACAGGAGGAGGTGCAGGGGGGCGGTACGATTAGATCGGTCATTGCCTCCGGCGCTAATGACAAGCGGCGGAGGCAATGACAAAGTAGCACTAGGGGTAGGCAGGAGAGGCTCCTGCCTGGCGCCCCTCGATCGTTGCGCCCTAGGCAGCTGCCTCTTCTGCCTACCCCTAATTCCGGCCCTGGATATCGGTAGCTAGAATGGGCCGTGTATGGGAACCTTGACAGTGCTCCATGAAGGGGTGGGTTGGCACCAACCAGAATGGTTTGAAAGACTTGCCAAAGGCCAGACTGGAGTTATTCCCACTATACCTGGAAAGGAAGGGTGACAGATAAAATCAGCCAACAAGGTAAACAGAAATTTGTTTGTACCTGCCCTGTCTTCCTGACTGACTTGATTGAGATTGTGTGACATAAATGTCTAATAATTGCTGACATTGAGCCAATATTCATTTATTAACGATGAACGAATTGCTTGTGACCTATGGTGACAAACATTTCAGAAGACATGACACTGTTTCGAACAAAAAAGGAAACAAAAAAGGTTCATGGATCAGAACATAGAAATGGACTCTGGGTCCATTTCTATAACTCGAGTATAAATTAAATGAGATATCGGTTTGCTTAGTCAGTTTTTGACTCACCATCTGGCCTATACCTGATGTGCCACAGTCGGATATTGTGCTGTTTAGTGATTTACAAAGATGTAGATATAGAAAAGATCTCTTTTTTTCTGTCCAATGATTAAAGATGACTTTACATTTTCATCTTGACATTTGCCCCAAAAGTTCCCCAGCACTAGGTGAGGGGTATGTAGGTTACTGCCAGAGCATTAAGCACCTACACCTACATTGGAAGATAGACTATCCTGTGATCTTGCAGTAACTTTGTATTTTCTTCATCATGGAGATCCAGACCTGGGAAAAGCCATATATCCCACTCCCCTTTATTCCGACCCTGGGCTCTTCGCCTGATCAAAGAGGTCAATACTGCCTGTGGGTTTTTGCCTTAGTTACACCATATTCCTCTGAGTTAACACATGCTGGATCCTTCTAAATGTGACATTTTGTGAGTTTTGTGATCTATCATTTATTTTAGAGACAAACAAATCAACAAAATCAGTTTCAGCATTCTTCGCCGTGTAAGTAGTCAGGCGGCAATTTCAGAAACGGGATGGTTCTCTGATTTAGGAGGATGGAAAGGCTGGTTCCACTGGAAATCTCAGGTGAGTCATGGGCAGATAGGTGTTTTACCTGGAGCACAAGTCCCAGCAAATGGCTGCTAGGTGAATAGGTAGTGCTGGCGTTGGGCTGATTGGGGATATAATTTAGTAGCAGCTCCAGTTCATCATATTTATTATTTTCTAAACTTTCATGTTCTGAACACTTCACATCTTTTTTAAAGATTATAATTCTTCACATTCCACCCTTTCCCTAAGCAGGCTCACTACCCAAGAACAATTTTTCCCTGCTGTATTTACTGTGTACCATGCCCTCCCTTTAGACTACCATCAAATGCAGTCTCTTGGGTTGCATTGCATGCCCTTGTTCAGACATCATAAAAAAATAACTTGTGGTTTCCCCAAGTAACCAAATTTAATTACATTCTGCTAATGAGTTGGAAATATCAAACTAATAATGACCGCATACAGTAAATTAAAGAAGGAAATTTTGGCACTATATTGCCAATGGAATAGTCACAATAGTGCAAGCTAAAACACTATACTTATTCTGCAGAATACTTTTGGCATACCTGAGTAAACAGCCCTAGAAGCTCCCTCTGTCTGTTTAAGATAGCAGCTGCCATTTAAGCTTGGTTTAACTTCAATTCCCTGCTTGCACACTGATCCTAGAACAGCTGTAAGCTCAGCTTACACAGCAGAGATGGGAGGGGGAAAGATGAGAGATGGGTGGAGGAGGGGGAGAGAGGAGCAAACTGAGCAGACTCGTTCCTTGCTCTAAAGGATTTTGCTGAGAGAATGAAGTGTGACACAGAAGATCATGTATACAGAATAGAAGGAAAGAAATGTGGTGTTTCTTTTCACTGAGGACTCAGAGCAGCAGTTCTATAAGTGCTTATGGTTATATTTACATAGACCTTTCTGATTAGTTTTTACCTCTCCTTCTCCTTTAAAGGCATTTTTACTTTTTTTGCTTTGATGGAAACATTCAAGTGCATTCATATATAATTACAGTGGCCTTTACATCTAATAGCTGTTAATGGAACATTCTAAGCAGGAAGAGGCAACATTGCATGCCCGCAGAATGTACACAGAGAACCATATGCCAGCAAAGCTATCCCCAGTTTTACAGGAATACAGGTATAGGATCCGTTATCCGGAAACCCGATATCCAGAAAGCTCCAAATTACAGAAAGCCTGTCTCCCATAGACTTAATTTTAATCAAATAATTCAGATTTTTAAAATTGATTTCCTTTTCTCTGTAATAATAAAAAAGAACATTGTATTTGATCCCAATAAAGATATAATTACCCCTTATTGGGGGCAGAACAGCCCTATTGGGTTTTTTTAATGGTTAAATGATTCCCTTTTCTCTGTAATAATAAAACAGTACCTGTACTTGATCCCAACTAAGATATAATTACCCCTTATTGGGGCAGAACAATCCTATTGGGTTTATTTAATGGTTAAATGATTCTCTTTTCTCTGTAATAATAAAACAGTACCTGTACTTGATCCCAACTAAGATATAATTACCCCTTATTGGGGGCAGAACAGCCCTATTGGGTTTTTTTAATGGTTAAATGATTCCCTTTTCTCTGTAATAATAAAACAGTACCTGTACTTGATCCCAACTAAGATATAATTACCCCTTATTGGGGCAGAACAATCCTATTGGGTTTATTTAATGGTTAAATGATTCTCTTTTCTCTGTAATAATTAAACAGTACCTGTACTTGATCCCAACTAAGATATAATCAATCCTTATTGGGGCAGAACAGCCCTATTGGGTTTATTTAATGGTTAAATGATTCCCTTTTCTCTGTAATAATAAAACAGTACCTGTACTTGATCCCAACTAAGATATAATTACCCCTTATTGGGGGCAGAACAGCCCTATTGGGTTTATTTAATGGTTAAATGATTCCCTTTTCTCTGTAATAATAAAACAGTACCTGTACTTGATCCCAACTAAGATATAATTACCCCTTATTGGGGGCAGAACAGCCCTATTGGGTTTATTTCATGGTTAAATGATTCCCTTTTCTCTGTAATAATAAAACAGTACCTGTACTTGATCCCAACTAAGATATAATTACCCCTTATTGGGGGCAAAATAATCCTATTGGGTTTAATTAATGTTTTATTGATTTTTTTAATAGACTTAAGGTATGAAGATCCAAATTACGGAATACCCTTTATCTGGAATACCCCAGGTCCCTAGCATTCTGGATAACGAGTCCTATACCTGTATATTAGGGTCTCACATTGCTTTAATTTTAACTCAATTCTGTAAAGCTTTTGGTTTTTTTAAAGACACACAGCAGCTAAATTGCTTTTTTCATATTTTTTTTTCTTAACACTTTAAAACTCAATTTGAATAATGCTATGTTAGTTTTAAATTGTTTCATTTGAACATGCAATCGATATCGGAATGTTTGTTGGAAGAAGACTAAAATCTGAACATGTATGGCCAACTTTAAGCTGGCCATACACGCACCGATAATATTGTACGAAACCTCGTTTCGTACGATATTCAGTGCGTGTATGGTATGTTGGCGAGTCGACCGATATCGCAGGAAGCTGCTGATATCGGACGACTCGCCGATCGGACCAGTTTGAAAATTTTGATCGGGCGCCATAGAAGGTGCCTGACCAAAATCTGCCGTCAGGGCTGAATCGGCAGAAGGAGGTAGAAATCGGTGTGTGGCGGATCTGACGATGTTTTGTGCGACGATGGTTGCACGAAAGATCGTCAGATCGCCACGTGTGTGGCCACCTTTACACTAAAGCCACTAACCTTCAGGGCTGAAACAGGCAGATAAGGAGGTAGAAACAATAGGATTTCTACCTCCTTCTGCCGCTTCAGCGCTGAAGGCAGATTTTGGTCAGGCGCCTTCTATGGCGCCCGATCAAAATCTTTTAACTGGCCTGATTGGTTCCTGCGATATCGGTTGACTCGCCGACTTTCCATACACGCACCGAATATCATACGAAACGAGGTTTCATCCAATATTATCGGTGAGTGTATGGCCAGCTTTAGCAGAGAGACAAAGAAATGGGTAATGAGGTTTCATTCAACCAAACACCCTACAGAGTCGTTTCTACCCACGCTTGTGTCACAATGATATTTATAGTTGTAGAACGGAGAATGGCGCAAGTGTATCAGCGAATACGGAAGTTCTGTTTGTCTATTCCCGTGCTCTTGAATATGTCCTAGGTTTATGGCAGAACAAACAGTCTTTAATTTACTTTTTAAATGAGTTCCCAAGCAATTGAATGCTCTGTGAGCATAATCAGTCTGTCCATCTCAGCCAACCAACTGTTCTTATTATATATTATCATTTCTCCTTTAACTGAACCTTGGTTCCGACGCAGTAATGTAGGCACGGAATCCTGATGTTGCTTTAGACAGAAGGCTAGAGGCATGCAGTGTTTATTGGGACTCAGTGGGAACATTTTGCAATGAATTTGCTTTGTTATGACTTTTATTCTGGGATGCAAATGAAACGGCGTTAAACAATGTTATTAAATCATAACTTGGTGCTGAAGGTCTTTTTAGATTGCAGAGACTGTTTCATATGATTCCCAACTTACAGGACTTTATATAACGGAATTCGCTGTTTAATGGATGACACCCAGTGAGACGCTACGTTGAACTAAGGGGCCATTATGAAGTATTGAGACTTAGGTTCTTCATAAATTACCATTAAACTGGCTTTTCAAAAATGTCTTTATTGTTTAAGGGAAAATTCAACTAAAAATTAGATTTAAAAATAGAAAACATAATCATAGAAACTTTGCTGATAGTATTTACTTTGTATTTGTTGCAGTTATGATTTATGTATATTATCATTATCATTAGGAGAAGTATTAGTAGCTCCTTAAGGGGGAATTGATTTGGAAATGACGTTCCCACAGGCTCGAAGCCCACAGATCTGGATCTAAGACCACAGATAATGTGTATATCTATTTCGGCACTGTGCTTAGTACAATCTCCCAGTTCAGTGCCCCAGTTGAGGATAACCAGCCTCCTTATACTGGGATGCATAATAAAGACCGAGGTCATTAACCATGGGTCCAGTAAGCCTTGCTTTTAATAACAGTAGAAAATCCCTGTGACGCTTATGAATTTAATGCATTCCCTGGTCTGACAAAGATGGCTGAATTGACCGCTATAAAAGCTGAGTTTCACAATTCCCAAAGGAAAAAGTGATATATATATACAGTATCTCCATAGTAGGGTACGCTATTTAGTGGCGTAACTTGGTCACACTGGGCCCCCCTGCAAACAAGTAGGAGAGGGGCGGGGGGGGTGGACTGTAATACTTCAGGCCCCGCGATCCTTGCCCCCCTGACGCCCGGGAGGGGCAAGTCCTAATGCCAAACTGAATGCTGACAGTCTAAAGAGATGGCATAATTGAAGAGAAGACAGAGCAGGCAAAGAGCAGTACCATTCAATATAACATACACATATATACATATATATACTGTATATATCTATATCTATCTATCTACATATATATATATATATATAAAATCAGGAAAAAACTGATTCTTTATTTAAGTCATTTTAAAAATGTATTGATACATTTTTAAAATGACTTAAATAAAGAATCTTGATTTTTATTTTTAAAGGTTTCTGGAGTGCACCTGTTTTTTCCTGATTTTCTGGATAACCTTGCATAATCTGGTAGCACCCAGGTCATTTGGTCTGTTGGTGTGCTGAAAACTTATGGATTGTATGTATATATATATATATATATATAGTGAATAACGTACCTCTTGTAAAATATAAGGATATTACTAGTTACAGAGGAGTCCCATGACCATATAATAACCCCTTAGCTGAAGGCTGAGTTCAGTTAAATGGGAGCCCTAGAGCTTCAACCCTTAGGGTACGGTAGAGCAGTGTTTTTCAACCTTTTTTGGGCAAAGGCACACTTGTTTCATGAAAAAAATCACGAGGCACACCACCATTAGAAAATGTTAAAAAATTTAACTCTGTGCCCAGCAGCAGTGCCCCCCTAGTACATTGGTGCCCAGCAGCAGTGCCC